>NC_080396.1:22680000-23880000 GCF_030265065.1 Corythoichthys intestinalis | reverse complement strand
AACATGGAGAATTGTGCATTTTGAGGCTGTGGAAACAGAAGGAATGAGCAAAGGAAAGTTTCCATAAATTCCCTATAAAGAACGAGGAACAATATAAACTGTTGTTTCTTGCTGTTGGCTATGACATAAAAAATCAGCGGTGAAAAACACGATGTGATATCACTACGCTCTGCTCCCTCCGGAGCTGCTGAATTACAAATATTGCTGTTTATACTACAATTATTGACATGCAATGGTAAGTTTTAATAACTTTATCCTGAAAACACAGCCAACACTATTGATAGCGTCGGTCGTCGGTGATTTTCATGCGTGCATTTGTTGTTCTTTATTGTCATGCTAAGATTGTACCATTGATTTGCGCTAGCTTAGCCACTCCGGAGCTCTGAAACCAACAAATAACTAACAAACTGCACGGAATTTGTGTGAAATCAACTCCAACGACTAATTAAACCCCCACTTACTCGAAGATAAAGCCGAATGTCAAAAATTCTGAACTTCCACTTTAATTTCTGCCCCTATGTCATGTCTAGCGGTCCGTAAGTCTAGATAAATAAACATTTTGAAAGGAAGTATTTATTTTTCAACATTTCAATCATCAATTACTGCAAAATTAGGTTAAGGCCTCTGGTCTAAAAGATTAGCCTACTTAGTTTTTATTTTGCATTCGTATGAGCAAAGTACTCAACTTCAATCAATGTCAATGGCAGCCAATTAGTTCATTGACATTGTTCTTGATTTTTTTAATGGTGGTCAACATTTGCCTACTGATCTCTTCTCAGGAAGGTGAATAAATGCTACCGAGGACGCTCATGCCCCATCATCGTTCATTGCAGGTTTGTTATGACCTTGATATCAAACTAAAACCTCAACTCATAACTAAATGGTGCGATTGATATTTTCTTGTTTTAGTAACGGGACAGGTCGGACTGGTACTTATATCCTCATGGACATGGTTCTTAACCGTATGGCTAAAGGTGAGCTTTCACATTTAAAAGTCTTATCATCACCAGAAGGAACAAAAGTGAGATTCCATATTTTCTTATGGTCGGCTGTCCTAAAGGTGTGAAAGAAATCGACATTGCTGCAACACTGGAACACGTTCGTGACCAAAGGCCTGGGATGGTTCGTACAAAGGTAAACATATTTTACAAATAGGATAAAATTTCTGAAATCGAGAAAAGTCAAGACCAAAACTCCAAATTTGGTATTTTCAGGACCAATTTGAATTTGCTCTGACTGCTGTGGCTGAAGAGGTGAACGTCATCCTTAAAGCGCTGCCTCAGTAAAGCGGCACTCAACCTCTTTCTGAAGACCTTTGACCTCCATTTATTTCCGGACTGCCTTTTGCCTTGCAAGTTAACAGTGATGTCACACTATGAAAAATATAACGTAACATTTGGGAAGGATTTGTACAGGCACACAGCCGTATATTACATTCAGATATTTGTGGCGTCTTATTATAGCATCGATGCATGGGTTGTCCTGGGAATACTACACTTATCTACATTTTAAGATGCTGTCGCCATACTTGCTACTTACTTGGAGCTTTTCCTCCCACCATTAGGAAGTTGTAAACCGGGTGTTACTCATACCTGCACAAATCCAACCCGAAGATCTAGTGGCAATTTTCTTGCAGAAGCCTCAAGCAGTTTGTTGCTTGTGCTCATGTGGTCTGTTGTATATTGTGCTGTTTTACACACCATCTTTATGCCTCAGGAAGTGTATGTTGGACTAAGCTTGGAAAATACTATGTACTTTATAAGGTTTACTACTTCGGTAAAGTATAAGATACGAAGGTTGACGCTGGTTCTTGATTATTGGAAGGAAGTCAACTTCCCACTCGTGACATCTGCAGAATATCGCTCCTTTTCTGTGTTCCATTAATCTAGTTGTATTGGTGTATACCTCATGCAATTTAGAAAATTAAAAAAAAAAAAAACACTGTTCAATGACAAAATATTTTATTACTGTGAAATTATGAATAAATATTTTCGTGTTTAAGTGCTGCAATCAATTTGTATGTCTTTGTCTGTACTCAAAATATATAGAAGCATCAGTATGCATGTACCTACAATATAACTTGGCTTTTGGTCCCTTTTCAGTGTGATATACAATCAAAGGTACTTGAAAAAAAAAAAAAAAGTAATCTATTTTAATCACAATTTAGCCTAACTGATTGAAAATGTAATTTCTATTTGCTAAATACCAGAGTCGGACAAACAAGTTGAAACGGTTCTAAATCTTGAAGGGGTTGAAAATGTAAAGACGATAGGAACTGTCTATTCACCCGACTTAGCTTTTATAAGAGCCCCCTAACATTATTATAATTTTAAGAATATGAATTTGTAATGAGACATTTTTATTGCATTCATTTATTTTAGGGGATAACTACCACAACCTGTAATAGGCAAGAATGAGATATTGTGTACTCAATTGATGAGATATCCTGTGGAAGAATAAATGTAAACCACCATTTTTATTGATACATAAATTTAGTCTGCAACAATTATAAACAATAGAGCATTTCTTTACATTTAAATAGCGGATGCTTTGATGTGAACTTATATAGTTGTATATACAGTGTTGTTAATCTTTCTTTAGAAAAAAGTAATAAGTTACATTACAAATTACGTCTCCCAATAAAGTAATTTAGTAATTCGGTTACCTCAATGTAAGAGTAATTAGTTACTCGGCAAAGTAACTGACGTTACTTTTCATGTTCTACCCGTTATTACGTGATCCATTCTATAACATCTTTCACATCAAATATATTCATATTAACTGATTGAATTAAACTGAACTGTCATTCATTCCAACAAAAAAACATAGGTCACACTTTTGACTTTTTTTTTTTTAAACTTTCACCCGTATAAGAGTAATTGTATACAAACTTTAACATTGAAATGCTGTGAGAAAAAAAGCCTCCAATTATTTTCATTATTTTGTTGATTATTATTTTTTAATTATTATCTTAATTTATAGTTATTTTTTAATTTTCATATAAATACAAATCTGCGAGTTTGCCTTAGCGGAACTCTTATGACCGACTTGTTTCTTGTCGGTGTTTACACTCGATAGTACAAACCGGATATGGGAGCATCTGTGTCTTGACAAGAGCTATGTTTTGCTTTTATGAGTCGTTCTAACGTTTCTTAATTTTTTTGTTTTTTTTGTTTTTTGTTATTTCTGAATGCCTGGTTCGGCAACAGACTGCCGTAACCAATGCTAATAGAGATGCTTTTATGAACGTGATTTTAAATTGCTGCTGCCGTTCAAAACAATCAAACAAAGTACGAGGCTCGTTGTTTCAGCAACACGGAAAACGTTTTATTATATTTTTTTGAATTAGATTCCCCCCCCCCCCACAATTAAAATAGTCTTGTCAGTCTCTGGAATTATATATTTTATGTTTTAATCCCCCCCCTCTACTGCCTCTGCTCGGAAGTAAGTATACTTTGTGGACATATAACGTTTATGCCCTTTCAAATTGAAACGAGGCCAGCATGGTTTGTGTTTGTAAAATCGATCGCTTTTTTTGCACACTGTGACCAGTGACGACGGGTTGTCAAATAACATTCAAAAGAGACGCTTGTCTCAACCTATTGGTTTGATTGAATGCTGTGCTCTCTAACCTGCAAGTTCTGGGCCAGTGGATCAAGATGGAGGCTACCGAAGCATCCGCCCACGCTCTCCTCCAGCAACCGTGGCTTCCTGTCATCATCGATGGCACCCACCTCCTGGCCAAGAGCTCCTTTGGGGAGACGATGTACCACATCCTTCTCACTGACCTTCATAGCGTGTGGGAAGAGACGATGCACTCAGCTGCTATCCAGAGCCGCGCTCAGGTGTGTAGAGTAAAATTTTGAAGCTTTTGTTAATACTCATGAGTAGGCATGTGCCGGTAAGACAACCTTAAGAAAAAATAGTACGGCGTCACGGTATTGCAATTATAGCTCTAAAACAGTGGTGTTAAACCGATTCCACAAAGTCCTGGTCTTTGTTCCAACAGATTCAGCACAGACAGTTCAACCAATGAGGTTTCTGCTAAAATAGACCCCAATCAACAACATCGCGCAATCACGTGATCGCTGTGTTGTGCCGCCGTATTGTCCGTCATTGTGTGTCCGTATTCTCAATGGTCTCAATTTATCGTGCAATTTATAGTGCAATTCATGGAAGCCCCGGTGCTATCAGACGCTGTAAACTCATTGGATGTGTTGCATAAAAGGTGTTGTGTGGAAAAGCTTCAGTCGATCCATTCGCCTGATCCATATTTGATGCCTAAATCCATATTTTTCGACCCGCTGTCTTCGCCGTCTCTGCCTAACATCTGCTACCCTGATATCTACAACTATCTTGTCTGCAGAAACTCAGCCTATTCTCACGAAACTTTGAAAAACCTTAAGAGCAGCACTCTAAGCAACATTACCCCGTGTGACCCTTCCAATTTTCTAAAATGGCGACAATAAAAAAAAAAAAAAGTTGACTGCGATGGCCGACGCTTCAAGGATAGGTGGATATTGGACTATTTCTTCAATAAAATACGCAACAACTGTGTCTGCCTCATTTGCAAAGAGACAGTGGCTGTTTTCAAAGAGTTCAACGTGACGCGATATTACCAAACAAGACACGCTGACATGTACGACAACATTACAGGGAAGATAAGCAGCGAGAAATTATAGCAACTTGAAGCTAGTTTAATTTCACAGCAGCAGTATTTCGCAAGAGCCCAAGTGTCGAAAGAGAACGCCACAAAGGCGAGATTGTTGAAATTATGATAAAAAAAATAATCATAAAGCAAATGTGACACACAGAAGGGCTTGCTAAAATTTGTTTAAATATATTGTTCTGCGTAAATCAGCCAAGGTAGCCCCCCACATGTTTACCACACCAAATCTGGCCCCCTTTGCAAAAAGTTTGGACACCCCTGTTTAACTGATGATCTGTAGACGAGGCCAGCTTCTTTCACTTGGTACCAGCTAAATATTATTCAAAAAATAATGATGGCGGAAAAAATAAACATCTTGAATGTGAAACTATATGTTGTCGGCGATTAGCCTCGCAATTATCTTAATTGTGGTTGTCAGCCCCAAACCCTCTAAATATATATTAAATGCATCTTACCAGGTATAAAATGACTACTACATAATCTGTGGTGATCGTTTGGTGCCCAGTTTTCTCGTCGAATTGCAGCAATCCATCTCGCTCTCCTCTTCGGGTCTCTCGGAATACGGTAGAACTTCCAAGTCCAACCGCCACGCACGCCTTCACCATTTCTATTATTAATGTTAACGAGCAGAAAAACACGCCGCAATAGGAGGCATGTACGGAGCGGTAATGTGTAAACACGACGAGCTGACGGACAATATGGCGGCTCCAGTCAGGGGGGCGGAGTTGTGACGTCATGTGATTGGGGTCTATAAGCAGCACCTGACTGCAATCAACTGATTACGCTTGTAAAACACCAGATTGGTGAAAAGGTATTCATCTTGTTTGGTTGGAATGAAATCCAGCACCCACTGCGGCCCTTTGAGGACCGGTTTGACACCTGTGCTCTAAAATGTTTTGAGATGTATGGGTTTAAAAAAAAATCCATTGAACAGGATATTTTTAGTTTTTCACAACATATTTGCAAATTGGAACATTGACACAAATATGTGAAAATAAATAAATACAATAACAAACAAAAAAAAATAACAAATATTTTACCGTATTGGCCCGAATATAAGACGGCACTGATTATAAGACGACCCCCTCTTTTTTTTTTTTTTGTAAAAACCTATCCTGTTCAGCTGTTTGACACGGAGAATGGAAGTCTAAGCGCCCGGATAGTCTGAACTAAGGATGTCCCGATACAGGTTTTTGCACTTCCGATCCGATACCGATATTGTTTTGCACTTCCGATCCGATACCGATATTGTTTTGCACTTCCGATCCGATACCGATAGTGACCGATACCGATACCGGCCTATCTGAGCATGTATTAATGTTTAAAGTTATTTAGCCTCCTTACTTAGTTGTCAGACTCATGTTGAAAAGGGTTTTAGTACTCTTGATAACAACTAGCCAGCTGAATTAGTTGAGTTTGAATAACACACAACGGTTGGTAACAAGAAACTGACCTGTTTATTTAGTGACAAACACAAAACATTCTAAATAACAAACAGAAATGGCATAGTCAGTCAGTAAAATGTGCAAATAATATTGTAAACTGTCAGTGGAAAATCCCACAAACTTCCCAAGCTATTAGGTGATTTTAATGTTTCGTGCATTAGTTACAAAAATTGTATAAAAAGCCTCTCAGGTTTAAATAAACGACTATTTCAGTATCAAGTTAACATTTTAAAACAGTAAATAAAATACTCAAGTCCCCATTCTGTATCAGCAGCTTTAAACTACATTCAATTCATTTAATTTTGCGAATCAACTGTTAAAAGTTGTGAAAATTGCTCCCGTTATTCCATAATTTCCCTTCTGTCTACTTTTGACATGTGAAAGTTTTAAAACTGTTTTGAAGATAGATTCAAGTCAAGATTTTTCCGATTTAGGAGTATTTTAGATAAAAAGTTAATTAGGTTCGCTTGGAAGGTTCACTACAACAGCCTACAAGGGAAGTCTCCTGCTTTAAGATGGCGGCTGTTTACTAACGTACGTAGTTTTCAATGCATGTGTTCCCAACGGCGTCGAGTCTTGTCATTTTGCATCTAGATCTATATACATATGATATCTATTAGACAAGCAGGATGTTTATGCTGCATTCCAGAGAAGTGGGAAGTCGGATTTATCCCACTCGGATGGTACCAGTTCCGACCTCAAAGCGTTTCCAAGCAAATGTAAACAATGATGGCTGATCGCGACGAGGTGTTTTTTTATTTTGGCCATCCAAAGACATTTTGACCTCCAGTGAACCTGCCTTCCTATAAGCGATCAAATAGTAGATGAAAAACGACGGCTGCGTTATAGCCCACACTGTAAACTGCCTTTTTTTAGTTACATCCTTTGCTGATCGTCAATATAAAATCATAGCACAACAAAGATGATGTCGGACTTTTCCGGCATCCGACTAGGAAAATATCATTGGAACGCCACTTGAACTGGGAGGTCCAAGTTGCGAAGTCGGAGAATAAATGACTACCCCGACTTCCAAGTTGTTTCAATCTGACGTCACTGGACAAAATGGCGCTCAAGAAAACGTATTGAATGATAACACAATAATGAAGTAAATCAAGTTTATTTGAGACGCCATGTATTTTTTTCTCATACAGTGAATTATCTTTGTTGTGCTATGTTTGTATGTTGTACTCTGCCTCTTAGTCTTTGTCGTCCTTTAAGGTGAAATCATCCCACACAGCTGACATTTTTACCGATAAAGTCTCTCGGTAAATTGGGAGATGGTAATGTAGTGTATTTAAGGTGTGCCGTAAAATGCGGACCAGATTTTAGGGAAACCGAAGCAAAAACTGGAATGGATTATGTAGCTCAGTGCGCTGGAAAACCCGGATCGGAAGTCTGGATCGGAATTTTTCCGTGTCGGCCGATCCGATACCGATGCGCATTTTTTTGCCCATATCGGCGTCCGATACGATCCAAATATCGGATCGGGACATCTCTAGTCTGAACAGTTTTAATGTTTCACATTGAGAGTCTGACATACTCCCATTGTGATCACTCAATATACCATTTATTATGACAAAGCAGCGAACAGGAAGGGGTTATGGGGGAACAGAAGAAAAGAAACAAGAGAAGAAAGAAAAACACAAACTACAACAAGAAGCACATTGAACATCTAGACAAATTACTAATATGTTGGTGCTATTGTCAGCTAGATGTATTTCCGGTTGACACCATGTGGGGGGCCTGTTGACCAGGGAAAGAGGGGGACGGGGGTGGGGGAGTGTATAAGCTAAATGATTGAAAGGGGTAGAGTGTACACAAATCAGCTCTGTGAACTAGAACCCAGTAATCGTGTGAATCCCTTGTGATTGCAAGCCCGTTGGTGACCAACCCTACGCCACCCCATCACCAATCCCGGCACCGGGACCCCCCACCCGAGCGCGCCCTATCACATCCAGCCGCACGCGAGCCCCACCAGGCGCGCGACAGCCACGCAGACGAGCGGAGACGTCACGCGGGCGCCAACCCAGGGCCACGGCCCCCACCCAGCCAGCCCGGGGAGGGAGGAAGGGCGGGCGGGGGACGGGGGTGAAGCGCAACCCATCCTTCCTCCCGCAGCCCAGCAAAGGAGCCATCCCCCCCCCCCCCCCCCCCCCCCCCCCCCCCCCCGGGATCCAAGGTGGTCCCCCGGGCCACCCGTGCACCCATCAACCGGCCTTCAGGGATGGCAAGAGGGGACGCACCAAAACCCACAGCTCAAGTTGCTAAAAAAATAGAACAATTACTTTCCATGAAAAAGTTAAAAAAAAAAAAAAAAAAACTTCTAAATAAAATTTAAAATACATGTATATCAGGCACTTCACTGACTTTATAGCTCCATCTCAAGATCTTTAGAGACTTGCTCATTTTCTACATATTTCTCTCTCAGTCCAAGTTATGATGCAGGAATGTGAATATGTTCAGCTTTTATGGGTTAATATACCACCACTACTACTATTAATATTAATTAGTTGAATATTAATGGAAAGTGAGATTTAGATTTTGTGTATGACTCGTATCATTATTTACACATCATACCCCCCCACAACTTCTCTCAACACAGAAAGTCGCCAGAGAGAAAAAAAAACAGGCTCTATTATGAAAATGTTATTTTGAACAGATGTTTATATTGGCGGAAGACTTTACAAAGGTACACTTATAGTAAGGTTAGTGAAGAAACAAGTTAGCCGTCTTGGCATGCTAACTAGCCACGTTAAAAGCCTTGTTAACAAGCTTACGTTATAGTACATGTTTTACCGTCGCTAATCACATGAAACACGCTGGAGTGAACTCTCGTAGCTGGTGGGAAATGTTCATGACACCGTTTACTTCACTTCAATTTTGTGTAAAGTGACGGATGATGGTCACATGAATGGGAAATCATGTTGGAAGTGTAGCCTGCACGTCAGCTGTCCTTCCTCCTCTAAGCCGCGGCTGTGTGTTTCTTTTCGGTAGCTGCAATACTCCCATACGAGACTAGACTTTTTTGAAGGGTTTTTGGAAAAGCTCAGGTTTAGTTTCAACAGCAACAGCGGTGTCAACGACAGAGCAACAACCGGTGGGGGAGGGGTGAGCGCTGACGTTCTCGCTGCATTTTGGGGGCATCAAAATTAGCCAATACCGTACTACGGTATGATGGAAAATTTTAGTGGTTTTGAAACCATGACGTTTTCATACCACGGTAAACATTGATGGGTAACCGGCACATGCCTACTCATGAGTCCATCATGTTTGATCAAACCACTCGGTGACATAGAGTTACCAAAACAATTTTAAATAGACGTTATTTTTGCCACTTTATCAACATGTAGTTGTTTGCCAAATGTCTGCCAGGAGCTGAACAAGCGTTTGGAAGCCCCTGTCAAAGCGTTCTTCTCGCACTTGTGCGAGGTGGTTCGACCCAGTTTGTCGGGCAGCAGTCAGCCACCCGAAGGCGAAGCTGGCATCTCTGTGATGCAACTGAATGAAGGCAGCTTAAACCTGAGGCTGAAGAGCAAGCTCGCAGGTCTGCCGTTCTATTGGGAGTTTCGCTGCACTCCTGCTCCCATCAGCGTGGTACGTTTGGTGTGTTTTTTTCCAGTTCTCATGTTTAGGGTTTAGAAGCCTGATTGAGTAAGAGGTCATCTTTAAATGTTTCACTGCTAGGTTTGTCTTCATCTGGTGCAGCCCTTGTTATCTATGAGCCACGTGCTGCACCAGAAGGTGGAGCAACTGGAAGATTTGCTGCTCAGGAAGGATGCTGAGATCCAGGACTACAAAGAGAATGGAGGCACACTCAGCAGAGGTACAATCAGCTGGCTAATGCAGAACACAAATTTACATGATATTATATCATATTTCTTTTTGCTTTTTCAGTTTTTCATAATTTGTAAGTATGCTTGCATGCATTTAATATGCTCTAATGATGTCAAAACAGGTCTTTTTAGAGCCCGCTTCACACCACTTTACACAAAACATACAGTGGGGCAAGTAAGTATTTAGTCAACCACTAATGGCGTACCGCAAGCAACACGTCACTTCCTCTCAATAATATTCATGACATTAGCTACTGTTGCTAAGTAGGGACAAGCCACCATTTGTCCCTAAAAGGAAATGAATGGAAATCGTGTACGAAGGAGATGTTTACAGAGCTAAACCTACCAATTCTCTCCGAAAATGATGTGCCTGTTGCCAAATTGACTGGCAAAGATGTGGAAGAACATAAAAATGTTCAGTTAAAGAGATGGTTTGAGTGTCGAAGGCTGAAAAAGACGAAAAAAACGAGCCGACCTAAGCATAGCTTTAGCTTTTTTATCGACGCGACTGACAATGACATTCTCCTGTTTCAACAAGCTATCCTTTACCATCAGCCCTGTCTTTCTTATATATCCTCTGGTTGTCCTACGTCTCTTACTGTTCTTGGGGGTAATTTAGTTAGCTTTGTGTTGCGATCGCAAACGCTACTCAATGACAGCCAACGAACACTTTTAATTTTTTCATTGATAACACATCTTAATCCTATCATTTATTTACACTTCCCCCTTACTAAAGTTGTTTTTTATATATATACAGGGTGACCCAAAAAGATGCGTACCCATGAAAATTTCAATTGTGACTTTGATTAAAAAGCTATTTATTTCAAATTACAACCACACATTATTCAGTTTATGGAAGACCATTCACCAGAGTTTCAGCTATTTCTGTCCATTTTTAGTCAGTTTATGGCTTTCCCAAGATGTGTTCCAAATGTCCACCATTCCGTCGCAAGCAAACCTGTACTCGTCTGACAAAGTTGTCAATCACTTTTACACACTCCTCTTTCGGGTTGGGAAGGGTTGTGAGAGCTTCACAATGGTTTCAGCAAGACGGGGCCACACCTCATACAGCCAACGAAACCATTGCTTGGTTGAGGCAGAGGTTCGAAGAGAGACTCATAAGCAGAAGATGTGATGTGGAATGGGCCCCGCACTCACCAGATCTTAACCCCCCAGATTTTTATCTGTGGGGTTTCCTCAAAGACAATGTATACCAGGGAAATCCACAAACAATTGAGGAACTGAAAACTGCCATCACAGCAAAAATAAGAGCCATCCCGAATATATATATATATATATATATATACAGTGCTGCTCAAAAGTTTGTGAACCCCCTCAACATTTTGGAATTTTCTATTATTTCAACCTGATTTCCTAATCAATCAATTCAGTAGTTTTTTTTTGTTTTTTTAACAGTTGTGTTGTCGAGACTAAATTAAAAAGAGTTTTCATCAACTGATGTAGGTGCAAAATTGAACTGTTTGGTCACAACCAAAACCGCCATGTCTGGCGAAAAGTCAACACTGCATACCACCAAAAGAACCTTCTCCCAACAGTGAAGCATGGAGGTGGGAATGTCAAGATCTGGGCTTGCTTTTCATCCTCAGGACCTGGACAACTCCACATAGTCCAGGGAATCATGAATTCTGAGGAATATTGTCAAATCCTAGAACATAACCTGACGCCATCTGTTTTGAAGTTAAAGCTTGGCAGAACGTGGATCATGCAACATGATAATGATCCAAAGCATTCCAGCAATACAACCAAGGAATGGCTGAAAAAGAAGAAGATTCGTGTTCTGGACTGGCCCAGTCAAAGTCCTGACCTAAATCCCATTGAAATGCTGTGGCGGGACCTGAAGCGAGCAGTTCATGCCAGACGCCCATCAAACCTCTCTCAACTGACTGCGTTCTGCAAGGAAGAATGGGCAAAAATCCCCCAAAGTAGATGTGAGAGGCTGATTAGTCACTACAGAAACCGTTTGGTTGAGGTAATCTCTGCAAAAGGAGGCGCAATATCCTATTAACTGAAGGGGTTCACATACTTTTGCACACATGATATCTGAGTTTTTCTTAAATCAACCACTTTTGTTAAATAAAGAATGACAATATAACTATTTCTTTTGTTTCAGTCCATTATTTGGAATGTCAGTATTGTGGATTTGGGTATAACTTAACATTTAATAAGGTTATTTTAGTTTTTTTTACAAAAAATCTGACCATCGCTGTGGGGTTCACAAACTTTCGAGCAGCACTGTATATATTAGGGCTGTCAAACGATTAAAATTTTTAATCGAGTTAATCACAGCTTAAAAATTAATTAATCGTAATTAATCGCAATTCAAACCATCTCTAAAATATGCCAGATTTTTCTGTAAATTATTGTTGGAATGGATAGATAAGACACAAGACGGATATATACATACAACATACTGTACATAAGTACTGTAGAGCTGTCCCGACTAGTCGACATAGTCGACGTCATCGATGACGTAAATACGTCGACGAGCACAACATCCCGTCGACGGTTAATGAAGGGTTAAAAAAATATATGCGCGGAAAGTTCAGAATGTCGGATACTTTGTATGCAAGCGGGGAAAGCGGCACAAAGCCAAAAAAGCGCACCAGAGTGTCCAAAACATTGACTTATTTCAAAGAAATAAAGGAGGGTACACTCTTGTGCCAAGCTTGGCTGCACGTCGGCCGTGAATAAACACCTCAAGCGCCGTCACCGTTTGTAAAAAAATTTTTTTTGCATTTTTTGTACACCAGAGGGTGCTGTCGCTTTACTAAATAATAATGTTTCATTGACAATGGGCCTATAAGTGCTATTAGTATTGCTAACTGAAAGGTTTATTTCATGTTATTGTTTATTTTATGGTATAGAAAATTATATAACGTTAAAAGGTCATAAATATATACAGTATATACAGCGATTGCACTCAAGGAAGAGATTGTCAATGATAAGGTAATAAATTAAGGTAAAGGCAATTCATATAGGCAATTCATTGATATATAAATAAGGTTTAAAAGGAAAAAGGTGAAAAGTTTTCGTTAATTTCTAATTGTGTTGTTTTATTTGTGTGCACCGTAGCTCTTACAGTGTGATTACATCAAGGATGGAATAAAAGTTGTAAACCATCAGTTTAAGAGACCATCTTTTCAATCGGGATGCTACACTAGTTAATTCTATCAGCATTTGAAGTCATTGTTTATTTGTGATTTATTATTGTTATTTACGTGTTTATTTGTACTTTAGTAAATAATTTAGGTGTTTCAATATGTTTTTTGTGAATTGATAAGTGTCAACAAAAATTTCATTGCTAAATTAGTAAACAAAAACAAAAAAAAAAACATTTTTTAAAATTATTAGATTAGTCGACTAATCGTAAAAATAGTCGGCTGACTAATCGGGAGAAAATTAGTCGTTTGGGACAGCCCTAAAGTACTGTATTTGTTTATTGTAACAATAAATCCACAAATAGCATTATTAACATTCTTTCTGTTAAAGTGATCCACGGATAGAAAGACTTGTAGTTCTTAAAAGATAAATGTTGTAGTTACAAGTTATAGTAATTTTATATTAAAACCCCTCTTCATGTTTTTGTTTTAATAAAATTTGTAAAAATTTTTCAATCAAAAGTAGAGTTAATATAATAATAATAAGAATAAAAATAACAATAATAAAAATATAGTGGCCAAAGTCTAAGTTTTACGTGTATTTTGCATAGCTATTTTGATATGGAATGCCAGTTCATTTTGCATTGTTGTTTAACTGTGTGAGAATAGGGCCTCATTACTATAGACTGAAGTAATTTTCTTTTTGTGAACATTATTTTTTTGGGAGAGATAGGAATATTATTTTTGTTGTGCTTGCACTAAACGATACTTATGTTTGTTGTGAAGGAGTTGCCGAAGCTTATGCTAATAAACGGCGCGGTCCAAAGAACGCCTGTGTCCACTCGCCTTTACTGTATAACATATATCTGTACATATTTTACCCAGAATACAACAAGAGACACATGATTGCCACTAAAAGAAAGAAAACTTACCGAAATATGTGTGGAGCACAAATAGCAATTTGCATTGCATTGTGAATACAGCATAAATGTCTCACAACTAAGACTAATTCTTCCACGTTTAGAAGAAATAATATGAGTATGGAACGGCACGGCCCCCAAGCGGCCGGTGGCATTCCCTTCACTCTTAATGTCCATAAAAGGCCTCATTGTAATCTGTTTGAGGCAATGTGCGAGCGGGTCATTCAGTGCATGCGTTAATTGCGTCAAATATTTTAACGTGATTAATTTAAAAAATTAACGCCCGTTAACGCGATCATTTTGACAGCCCTAATATACATATATAATGTACAAATAAAATCTAATACATTAGGGGTGTGACAAAATATCGAAATGGTGATATATCGTGATACTTTGTATCCCAAAAGGTTATCGATATGCTCCTGCCAAGAATCGAGATATCGTTTTAAAAAGGTGTCAATGTCTAAAAAAATATATAAAAATGAACCAACAAGTTGCTACCCAAATCCATATCCAAATTCCACCATAATAGTGTCTCTGTTAACTTTAGGGCTGCATTGACTGTGCTCGCCGCCCAATCTATTTAGACTGGGAACGTTCGTTCATTCGAAACAAGAGCATTCACAGTCATTCTGTCTGATCTTCAGGGCATTTAAAGGTCACTTGCTGTTCATTTTAGGGCATTTACAGGTCATTTCCTGTTGAGTTTGAGTCACTGCCTATTGTTTTGAGTGATTCCCAGGTCACTTCCTGTTCTGTAACTCAAACTGAACAGGAAGAAACCTGTAAAATACCCCCAAATCAACAGGAAGTAACTGAAAATCAACAGGAAAATGACCATAAATTGCCCAAAATTACCTCATTGCCTGGCATTGGCTGCCACTACCGGCCATAGACCTTCAATCCATTTGAAGTGGGAGGGATGGGAATGTTCATTTGCTGCCACCCTCCCAGTTCAAATGGATTGGACGTCTATAAGTGATAAACTCATTCAAATTCACAGCAGAAGCTTGTTTTTCTGTTTATTAGTTGTTTGGAGAATATCCTAGAATGATTTAGTGACCAATGTATTGATAATCGTTATATCGCCTTATCGTCAGCTCATCGTTATCGTGAGCTTTGTATCGCAAATCGAATCGTATCTTGAGGTACCAAGAGGTTCCCACTAGTAATATATAATATATAAAATGTATAATTTTGGTTTGACTTATCCTCTTTCGTCTGGATGACATGGCGTCCGAGTTTCCCATTAAGAATTTAGAATTGTGATTTGAATTGAGTGAATTGTCTGACCGTAGTTTTCCACTTTGCCACATTCTATATACTAGTTTAGTTTAAACTTTTGATCTTTTATTTATGTTCTTTTTTTGAACAAAATATTTAAATATTGCCACTCCACATCATGGCATTCTGTTTTTATTCACAATCCGTTCAGTGTCCCAACTTTTCTGGAATCTGGTTTGTCATTTTTCTCCCTCTCTTTCATTGTATGTGCGTCTATCTCTGGCTATGTCAAATGACATTGGAGAACTTTTGCCACATTTGAAGTACTTTTAAACTAACAGTCAAATGTCTTAGCAATTTTAACATACAATGTTTGTTCTTGTGTGCAGCACGCTTGCAGACGGACATTTTTGAGCGGCACACCTTCAAAGGCGACTTCCTGGCAAAGGTCAGAGATCAACACACTTGTCACAGGACTGCTGTCTCATATCTTCTTCTCACTGTCCTCACAAAGCTCACTGGACAACCGTGCGGTGTCTCTTTACCTCCAATCTATAACAGACGTGTGTTTACTGTATCGGAAGTGTGGAATTTCTCGAGTCTCCCTTTATTGAACCCTGGCTTCTCCCATCTGTGTGTGCGCGTGTTTGAGAGTGAGTGATTTAGCATTTTGTATCTACTTGAGGAATGTTCAAGGTGTGTCAGACGGACAGTTTTTTAATCACAAGTTTATTTTGGGTCACTGACTCGGTTATGGTGACTCTTACTCTTCAGCAATGACACAAGAAGAAAAAATAAAGATGGTATCAAGTGGTCTATGCTAGCAATAAGGTCTACCACATATGATTATTTGGATAGTTGAGTAATTACCAGTTATTTTTTATCATCTCGTATATAAATCATTGTTTTCCATGTCAAAAGCTGGTACAGGTAGTCCCCGGGTTAGGAACGAGTTCCGTTCCTACACTGGTGACATAACCTGAATTTCCGCGCAAGTCTGAGTTAACCCTTTAAGTACCCCTGAATACACCCTAAATCTCAAAATAACTATCCATAAACATATATTATATGTCATATTCATGAAATAAAGTAAAAAATAAGATACTGTACGTACCATCGAGACAGTTACGCGACTAAAAAAAAACGACTTCTGAAGACAAAATGGCGGACGAGATATTTAAAATTTAAAGGTTTTTTCTTTTTAATAGCCCAAATAAAAAAAGAGAATATTCATCTTTTTAAATTTTTTTTATTTATTTATTTTTTTTATAAAAATGTCCTGAAAAAGTAAATGTCCATTAAAAAAGAGCTTTTTAAAAAAATTCTCAATTTTTACATTTTTTTGCAATAATAAAAAAGAATATTTACAATTCATAGATACCATTGACAGCGATAGACATCACACAAATGTAACAGATTACCCAGTTAAACATAACATGTAGCTTTTAACACATTCACTGCCATTGGCAGTGATGGGCGCCCAATTAAAAGCCTAAAACATTTTTTTTTTTTTTTTTTGTCAACAATGTCTCTAACCGTTGATAAGTCAATTAATCGTGCTAACCCAATTAACGATGAAACAGTTGCATTTAGAACAATAGCACATTAGAAACTAGGTTTGTTTTGAACACAAAATAATGGAGAGAGACAACTAGTACCTCATTGGTAGACTAACAAATGGGGCAGTATGGTGTAGGAGTGGGAACCTCTTGGTACTTCACGATATGATACGGTTTTCGATACAAAGCTCACGATAACGATGATCTGATGATATGGCGATACAACGAATATCGATACACTGGTCAGGATTTCATTCTATGATATTCTAAAAGCAACTAATAAACAGAAAAACAAGTTTCTGCAGTGAATTGGAATGAGTTTATCACTATTAGACGTCCAATCCATTTGAATTGGGAGGGTGGCAGCAAATGAACGAATGTTCATTCAATTCAAATGCCATCCCTACCACTTCGAACGGATTGAACGTCTATGGCCGTCAGGAGCAGCCAATGCCAGGCAATAAGTAATTTTGGGCCATTTAAGGTCATTTACCTGTTGATTTTTCAGTTACAGTGGGGCAAATAAGTATTTAGTCAACCACCATCTGTGCAAGTTCTCCTACTTGAAAAGATTGGAGAGGCCTGTAATTGTCAACATGGGTAATCCTCTACCATGAGGACAGAATGTGAAAAAAAACCCAGAAAATATCATTGTCTGATTTTTAAAGAATTTATTTCCAAATTACAGTGGAAAATAAGTATTTGGTCACCTATAAACAAGCAAGATTTCTGGCTGTCAAAGAGGTCTAACTTCTTCCAACGAAGTTTAATGAGGCTCCACTCGTTACCTGTATTAATGGCACCTGTTTTAACTCCATTATCGGTATAAAAGACACCTGTCCACCAGAGACAAAATTGTAGACCTGCACCAGGCTGGGAAGACTGAATCTGCAACAGGTAAAACGCTTGGTGTAAAGAAATCAACTGTGGGAGCAATTATTATAAAATGGAAGACATACAAGACTAGAGGTGTGCAAAATTTCCGATTTTTAGATTATTCGTGATTCGGCCGTGGAAGATTCGAGAACGATTCACAAACATCCAAATTCCGATTATTGAAATATGCCAAGTAAAGCGGAAGTACAACACACTCAGCGCGCCGCGCGGTCAATGAGCAACGGAGCGAGAGTAGCTAAACATCATGCTTCTCATTACCCGGCCCCTCGGGTAATGCCAATGCTCAACTCACGGCTCTAGCTGAACTCATGCCACGAGATGAAAAAACACAACAACATACCTGAAGCTGCTACAAAAGTACGTCATCCACATAATGTTACGGTAGATATCGTTTATGTAAGACTAGATGCACTACGGTAGCGGTAGCGTTTGCAGCACATCTACAAAAAAGCTAGATGCAGACGTAGTAAACGGCCGCCATCTTAAAGCAGTACACTTCTCTGCAAGGCTGTTGTAGCGAACCTTCCAAGCAAACCTAATTAACTTTTTATCTAAAATACTCCTAAATCGGTAAAATATTGACTTGAATCTATCTTTAAAATAGTTTTAAAACTTTCACATGTCGAAAGTTGACAAAAGGGAAATTATGGATTAACGGGAGCAATTTTAACAACTTTAACGGTTGATTCACAACATTAAATTAATTGAATGTAGTTTAAAGCTGCTGATACAGAATGGGGACTGGAGTTGTTTATTTACTGTTATTTTTGTATATTTGTTTACTGCTATATGTTAACTTGATACTGAAATAGTAGTTTGGTTTAGCCTGAGAGTATTTTTGAACAATTTTGGAACAAATGTACAAAATATTAAAAAAAAAAAATAATAATAATAATAAAAAGGGGGGGTTGTATCAATAATCGTTTTAGAATCGAATCGGACCATCTGAATCGTAATCGTAATCGAATCGTTAGGTGCCCAAAGATTCCCAGCTCTATACAAGACCACTGATAATCTCCCTCAATCTGGGGCTCCATGCAAAATCTCACCCCGTGGCGTCAAAATGATAACAAGAACGGTGAGCAAAAATCCCAGAACCACACGCAGGGACCTAGTGAATGACCTACAGAGAGCTGGGACTAAAGTAACAAAGGCTACTATCAGTAACACAATGCGCCGCCAGGGACTCAAATCCTGCACTGCCAGACGTGTCTCTCTGCTGACGCCAGTACATGTCCAGGCCCATCTGCGGTTCGCTAGATAGCATTTGAATGATCCAGGAGAGGACTGGGAGAATGTATTATGGTCAGATGAAACCAAATTAGAACTTTTTGGTAGAAACACAGGTTCTCGTGTTTGGAGGAGAAAGAATACTGAATTGCATCCGAAGAACACCATACCCACTGTGAAGCATGGGGTTGGAAACATCATGCTTTGGGGCTGTTTTTCTAAAAAGGGACCAGGACGACTGATCTGTGTAAAGCAAAGAATGAATGGGGCCATGTATTGGGAGATTTTGAGTGAAAATCTCCTTCCATCAGCAAGGGCATTGAAGATGAGACGTGGCTGGGTCTTTTAGCATGACAATGATCCCAAACACACAGCCAGGGCAACAAAGGAGTGGCTTCGTAAGAAGCATTTCAAGGTCCTGGAGTGGCCTAGCCAGTCTCCAGATCTCAACCCCATAGAAAATCTGTTGTGGGAGTTGAAAGTCCGTGTTGCCCAACGACAGCCCCAAAACATCACTGCTCTAGAGGAGGTATGCATGGAGGAATGGGCTTAAATACTAGCAAAAGTGTGTGAAAAGCTTGTGAGAGTTACAGGAAACGTTTGGCCTCCGTTATTGCCAACAAAGGGTACATAACAAAGTATTGAGATGAACTTTTGGAAATGACCAAATACTTATTTTCCATCATGATTTGCAAATAAATTCTTTAAAAATCAAACAATGTGATTTTCAGTTTTTTTTTCCACATTCTGTCTCTCATGGTTGCGGTTTACCCATGTTGACAATTACAGGCCTCTCTAATATTTTCAAGTGGAAGAACTTGCACAATTAGTGGTTGACTAAATACTTATTTGCCCCACTGTATTTCCTGTTGATTTTGGGGTATTTTATGGGTCACTTCCTGTTCATTTTGTGTTACAGAACAGGAAGTGACCTGGTCATCACCCAAATGAATAGGCAGTGACTCAAACTCAACAGGAAATGACCTGGAAATGCCCTAAAATGAACAGCAAATGACCTATAAATGCCCTGAAAATCTGACAGAATGACTGTGAATGCTCTGGTTTCGAATGAACGAACGTTCCCAGTCTAAATGGATTGGGTGTCGAGCACCGTCAAGGCAGCCTTAGAGTTAACTCAGACACTTTTTTCTTTTTTTTTTCTTTTTCTTTTTTATTTTTTTTAGACATTGAGACCTTTTTAAAATAATATCTCGATTCTTGCAGGAGCATATCGATAACCTTTTGGGATACAAAGTATCACGATATATCACCGTTCTGATATTTTGTCAAACCCTCAGTATGGTGGCTACTATTTTTCCTTCTTGGCTGACAACATTTGGTGGATAAACACCGCAAAAGAAGGGAACGGACAAAAACTCAAAATCTTGACTCTGGTGACAAATTCCTCTAGGCAGTGACGAGGGTGCTTTCAGACTTGACTGAAATCGGAAGGTTGATTCGGGGGAAAAAAAGTTTCATTAAAGAGAGACCCACAGACTAGATTTAGCTCTGCGTGAGTGTTAGTGAAGGCGTTTGGTGTTTGTGTGCAGTATTTGTCAAGGTCTACTCACTCTACAACCTTGTGCGCTTTGGTTTCTTGTTTTCCCGTTTGTGTGTCCGACTCCGTCGAGTAACATCTGAATCAAGTGTGAATGAGTCTGCAATCATTCATGAATCGCTTTTAACACACCTTTGCTGGATTGTAATTAGGCTGTCATCAGTGTTGTTAATAACGGCGTTACAATATAACGGCGTTACTAACGGCGTTATTTTTTTCAGTAATGAGTAATCTAATTAATTACTTTTCTCATCTTGGCAACGCCGTTACCGTTACTGAGGCGGGAAAGGCGTGCGTTACTATGCGTTACTAAGTTGGTTGGATAAAAAAAGTCTGAGAGAGACGGACTCACGGAGACGAGAGAGCAGAGCAGGAGCGGGGAGGACGCCGTTGCAAACGCGATGCTAGGTGGCTCCAATCGGTCTTTGTCAGTCACGTGCCCAAACTAGCGGACACGCCTCCATGCGCCATTTTGAGTGTACCACGGATGTAAACAAACCAGAACAGGAGTAGCTCCGACGCCACATAACTTTTTCCAACTTCATCGCTGGATATAAAATAAACTCCCTCGTTTACCTGAGTGTAGCCATAGCCTACAAACTACGCCCACATGATACGGTAGAAATCACATATTATAGAACTAGATGCCAATGACAGACACGGCTGCATTGGTAACATGTTTTAAGGACTACATGCGTTAGTAAACAGCCGCCATCTTAAAGCAGTAAACCTCGCAGGAAGGCTCTGATGTAGAGATCCTTCCTCGCGAACCTAAGTAACTTTTTTAAAAATTTTATTTTAAAATGCTCCTAAATCGGCAAAATCTTGACTTAAATCTATCTTTAAATGATGAAAACTTAAAACTTACACATGTTGATTGTTGAAAGTTGACAGAAGGGAACTAATGCAATAACGGAAGCAATTTTAACAACTTCATCGGTTGATTCACAACTCTAAATGACTTCCACACATAGCAAAGGTTACTATCTAGTTATCGCAAGACCCTTGTGTCTAGTTAAGTGGAGGGTAAAGAATTGGGCTAGGGCCAATTGTTCCCAAAACCCTTTAAACTTCACATTGTGTGACCTATATATATATATATATATTTTTTTTTTTTTTCTTTTGAGAAAAAAAAACATGAAAATTATCACTAGTTACTTTGCCAAGTACCTAATTACTCTTACATTCAGGTAACTGAGTTACTAACGCAATTACTTTTTGGGAAAAGTAATTTGTAACTGTAATTAATTACTTTTTTAAAGTAAAATTAACAACACTGGCTGTCATAAGGAGGTTTGAGGTTATTACGGACGTGTTGACCTGTTAGCACACAAATGCCTTCTCTGTGTGTTTGTTTCCTTTTCCACAACATTTCCATTTCCCTGGTGACGAACGAAGGGGTTCGGGACTGTGTGGAATGGCTCGCGGTCTTTCTCTCAAGCCACTTCCACCCTGTTCGGGTCAACATTGACTTGGTTTTAAATAAGCCTGCCTGACTTGTCCACTTCATTTTCCTCCAAGTGACCAATCGAGATTTTAATTCACTTCCCAAAATGTGCCAGCTGTGATTGAAGTTAAAATGAGGACAGGAAACCTCATCTTTACGTTCAAGCTTCCTAAACATACAAACTCAGTTGTCCTCAATCCAGAGCATTTAGGATTTATTTTGACTTTTGCAGTCCAAGGGCTACATCCTTAGGAAGGATGATGGCACCATCTTACTGTTCGAACGCATTCCCAATATGAAAGCGCCTCAAAATGCAGGCCACAAAATTCTTTGTGGGGCTTCTTTTTCCTGTTTTCAAATGAAATGGCTTTGCTATTCTTGGTGGCTTCCCATATGCCAAGATTTTTTTGCACGCCACTACAGTGGCTTAAAATGATTTGAATATCATAAATGTTGCGTAACAGTTCTGTTCAAGGCAAGGCCAAGGCTGCACGAATTAAAACACAACACAATCAACAAAGCATAATTGCAAAAATCATGTCTGTCTGTACGGCTTTATTCGGATACAATGACTCGCAAAGTCGTAAGTACAATGACTCGCACAGTCGTCAAACTTAATGGGTTGTGGGTTGGGCAGTGGCAGATTGACTTTCGTTTGGTGTCCAGCACAACAGAACTGTTTTTAGCCTGGACTTAAACATAGTAGTAGACGAGACGTAGATGAGATTGTATGATTGTTCTTATCACTTAGTTGATCATTCGTGGAAAAAATTATAACAACCTTTCAGCCTGTGTTGACGTATGGTATAGATTGATACGCCAGCCACTTGAGTGACCAAAATGAGGTGAAATTACAAATTATATTACAGTTGTCAAATGCAGAAGGGCTGACATGGATTTTGTTGTTACAAGGAAATACTACAAAGTATGAGTTTCAGGCGGAAAACAATCAGGTGACTTGAAGTTCTGCTCTGAGACCCCCAATTTGGCCAACTTTCAGAACTGCCTGATATGCATGTGTGATACATCATTGGAAAGCTTAAAATCTCAATTTTCTGGGGGAAGAAAAATTTTCAACAGGAGGGCATTTTAAAAAAATGTTTTTTTTTCTAAAAAGCAAAACCCTATCTGGAGGTGAGAGCACACAAGAGCAGAATTACAGACGCCATGACTTTAACGAGATATTATCGCGTACTTACCTTGTTTCGATCCAAAAACTCCATGTATCACTGAGTGTCAAGATACAGCTGTGAATGACCACAGCTGGATTTTTGGGGGATTTTATGGGTGAAATATTGTAATATAACAAGGGTCACGATGCAGAAATAGCAGACATCAAGGAGTGGTCGAGATGTTCTTTTTCATATACAGTATTTAACCTTTTAAATGCTTTTTTTCCCATTTTTCTTTGTTTGGATCGATTATTTATCATCTCAAATAACGGGGAAAATGCGACAGTAACAAAAAAAATACAATTAAGCGATAGTTATGAGGTCGATATCCGGGACTTTTTTTACAGACCCCATTTTTTTCATTGTGACGTCATTTGTTTAAAAGTTTCAAATATGCGAGTGAATAATTTTTTTGTTGTTTTTTTTTTTTTTAAACAAAATATTAGACATCAATTAGTGATTCTAAGCTAAAAATGACAGACATTTTGAATTATAAATATAATTAATTACTTTCTTTTTATGGCTGGGTTGAAACAAAAGTGGTTGTGCGACGTCTGTAAAAGGGGTTTCCAGAGTAAAACGGACAAATTAGTTAGTTCAGGGGTATAATGCGCCATGAGTCTGCTATGGCAGCATATAGAAATATTGTTCCATCAAACACAACAGTAGTTTTGGCTTAAAATACAGCAGTTTCTTTTAAAGAGGAGTGCAAGAGCAGAAACTGCTTTTTCAGTCTTGTCTGTGTTTTCCGCCATAAGCAAAAATAGTATTTCATTCTTTTTTATCGCAATAAAACATTTGGGCAACATGATTCCATTTCTTGTTTTATTTAAAACGATTGGTACATGTGCAAAACAGGTCAGTAAATCACAATTTATAAAATTATTGGAAAAGGGTTAGGGTTAGGGTTGGAGCCTCGCCAAACTTTCACCCAACATTACAGCCTCCAGACGGGCTTATCCCGCTGTCCTCGGTAATTCCAGCTCCAGTAGCGTATCGTGAAGTTGCTGCAGTTAAAGAGCTCGTAGTTGGATCTCGGGATCAAGCTGACTGTCTGGCGCAAAGCGAGCCACCGCCTCCAGCCGCAGCCTCTTGGCCGCCCCCGGGTAGAACGACGTAGTCTAGATATATGTCCATCAACGTACAGTAAGTGTTGCTGTGAGGCACATCAACTTATCTTCCCTTGCCTAACAGCGTTTTGCACCTGTAAACAAACGGGGGAAAAAATTTATTTATGCGTTGACATGATTGTGCCATCTACACGTATTGATAGCAACAGGCTGTCAGCAGATACAGTAGTTGTAGTAAATAATATTAAAGATCATCATAATTACAATCATCATTGTAATAACAATATCAAAGGTAACAAGCCGTTTCATACACAAGATTTTAGCTTTAGTATTTTTGGAGCACCGGAATGCAGGGATAGGAAGAACATACCTTCCATAACACAGCAGCAACATGGCTACAAAAAACGCCGGTCTTTGTGGTGGCACGAACTTGTTTTCACATTTGCCTTCATGAACATGTTGTCCTCCCTGATGGCAGATGGATGCAGTATTTCCAAATTCTCTTTTTTAAGGGATTTTAATGAGTAATGTTATTCCAGCTCCACTGTTCTTTTGATGTTTTGATGACAATCCTGGATTGTAGACATTTTTTAAATTTACACAAAGTCACTTTTACTTTAAAATTTGCAACATCTTTAATAACTAGTGCTAATGTTGTCATGTTTAGTGTTGCAACGATTAATCGATTAACTCGAGTAATTCGATTAGAAAGAAGCTTCGAACTAAATTTTTCTGCTTCGAGTATTTGTTTAATTATAGTAGCGTTGTAATGGATTGTTTTGAAAGTGTTTGCATTAATTTTATTGATTTGGGTGGATACATCTCCCTGTCGTGACAACAGTGAATATGACCAAACTCATTTAACATGGCTGAATCCATCTGCTCCCTGTTAAGACCATTATTGTTTTTTTGTTTGTTTGAGCTAATGTGTTTTTAATGCATTTGTGATTTGGTTCATAGGTCTATTTAGTCATTTTTTTGTGGGAATATGTGTTTGAACGTTTTTTTAAAAGCATTGTAAAAACAAAACAAAAAAAACGTTAGCATTTTATAGCATTTAAGGTAGTGGACTTTTTCTATGCAAATTAGCCAAATGTTCTCTTGTACTTAGATCCTCATTTTTAAATACCATTTGAGGCTAAGCTAAGGTATTTTAATGTATTTTTAAATGAAAGTGCAATTATGCATAGTTTGCAGAAACTCAGGGATTTAATGTTTGTATTCACATTTGATGCTCTTTAGAAGGTGCAATCTTAGCAAGCCTTTGTTTTACATCTCCTAAACTTTTTCAGCAATGCATTAAATGTTCCTAATCTGATTACTCGATTATACGGACTAACTAGTTGATAGATTGATTACTAAAATAATCGCTAGCTGCAGCCCTAAGCATGTTAAACAAAAGCAAAAGCAGACACATTTTCACTTCATTTCAACGATTTAAATGCATCATCACTGAACTCCACCTTAAATTTATGCGATCTGTCTCACTAGTCATATCATCAAGACTGCTCCAGGGTTTAGCTATATGGACATGAAAAAATAGCTTCACTCTTTAGCACAGGCTCTGGGCTCCAGCACAAGACTGGGCCCTGAGGTTCTTATGGGACCATGGGTCACATGGAACCAGTATGCCAGGCATACTCCTTGGTACTAGACCAAAGTAAGATCTGATTCTAAAGTCTAATCTCTGAGTGAAAAGAAAACCAGGGCAAAGTACTAACATGATTGTACACTTGGTTCTCATCGGGATCTCAGAATTGACATTCTTGGACAGTATGTTCAAAGATTGGGAAAAAAATGGTGCCAGAATAGAACGTTTTGGGTCCTGTAAAACTATCTGCCTGACCAATAATTTTCTCTTCATTTGAAGAGACTTTCTGTCCTCAAGGACTTGAATCGATACAAAGCAGTGCAAGCGATTCCTTCTGACAATCGTAGCATTTGGACCCAAGAGGAATGACTGGGACTTAAGTCTTAACAGCACTCCTCAACATTTTTGGGGACTTGATTGGTTTCAAAGCAACATCTAAATGGACCAGCACAAAATCCCCACAATGCTGAATGTAGTTGTTGTAATTAGGGATAGGTTGTTTCTCCTAACAAGTGAAGACAATCCTGGAAAAATTGTAGATAATGACACTCGGAGTGTATCACTTATAGCCAGTCTAGTACTTTTGCTTTGGTTTCTGTCATCGCAGAAAAGCCCACTTCACATATATAGGTTGTTTGAAATGGAAGACAGAAGTTCAGTTCTTTTTCAGGCAATCTGTGGATGTTATGCCATGATTTTAATCAAGAACGCCAGGAGACCAGTTGCCTGAAGCATACTTTCATGGCCAACACTGTCATTTGCAATTTCCAACAGTGGTTGGCTCGTCTTCAGTTGTCTCATCATCTGACCAAAAAGTGGTAGCAGTTTGTAGCCCTGTGATTGGAGACCAATGTTAAAATATGTTTGATAGCTATGCTTGGCGGTACAAGTGGTCTCTCCATTTGTCAGTGAAACAAAGGAAGGCAGACCTGTATATACCATCTTAAACATCTAGAGCAGGGTCGGCAACCTATGACACGCGTGTCAGCACTGGCACGCAAAGAGTTAACCAGTGACACGCGAGCGCATGGCAAAAAAACAAGAAAAACGTGCCTTTTTACCTGAAATTCAGACATTTTCTGTTGCGCGCCCTGTTATTTAAGCCACACACACATCCAAGGGAATTCCTGTGTAAAGAGACATGGGATTTACTCGCGTCATTGCTTTCACGTATAAAAAGATGTCCCGAGAATGGAGCGGGTTGGACGCTTTCACAGACTTGTCCCGTATTGCCCACTGGCGCTCTCCGTGCGGGAAGGGCCGCTGGCGCGATTTTATAACCTCTGACATTACGTCATTTTTGGTAGGCATCGACTGTCACAATGTTGGTCAAATCGTGTTTTATTCCAGAGTCAGCGTTCCCAACGTCGTAACTGCAGCCAATTCAATCTCATCAAGACTGTATTTAAGAGTGTTATTCCCCCACCAAGATCTGCACCCGCGGCTCCACCCGGGCTGGTATGGGGCTAGATCAGTCTTCTAGCCCCACACGCCTGCACCTTCCGTGGGCACCACGAGAGCGAGCCTCTCTCTCCCCGGGGAAAGGCTTGCTCCTAGCGGCTCCACCCGGGCCCGCGCCCGAGCCTTCTGTGCGCACCGCAAGAGCCAGCCTCCCGGGGGCCGCGGCGGCTCCACCCTCTCCCCGGTGAGAACAAGTGTCAAACGCCATTACAAGACAAAACATGAAAATTCATTCAAGGATGAGTCTGACAAGGCAGAGACATTAAAACGTGCTGTGTCCAGGTACAGTAAACAAACACACCCTGAAAACCTTTGTCACTGCTAAACACACCGCCACCGAAGCAAGCTATCACTTTGCTCACTGCATTGCAAAGCAAGGAAAACCATTTACTGATGGCGAATATATCAAAGAGGCGATCTTGTCAAGCTCAGAGGTTTTGGTTGATGGCTTGACTAACAACGAGACACTCAAAAAAAAAAAAAAGGATAAGCAGCTAAAAGTCACAAAGTACAACCCCGAAATCAGAGCTGAGCCAAGGAAAACAGGGCCAGGGATCACATTAAGGTAGGCATCTTTTATCTTTGTAATATAAAAGAATATCTAAAATGCTGCATATAATTTACTGTTTAAGTTGATAGTGAACAACTAGCTAGTGAACTGTTGCACTTATTTTCAAGTTTTGACATTTTCTACAATATGCATTTATTTTGTAGTTAATTGAAAAAGAATGGTTGTTATACGATTTCAATATATGTTCATGTTGGTTTTTTGGGGGTAAAATTACAGCTCTGTTGGATATAAAAAAATTGAATGTGCGTCATTAATCTCGGTGTGGCACACTGATTGACAAGAAAATTTGAAAGTGGCACTCCACACCAAAAAGGTTGCTGACCCCTGATCTAGAGTATTGCTTCGGTAGATTGTCCTGCCTTCTACACTGTTTGTATAGCATGTATGCGTGACGTCATCCTGAAAAGGCTTTCAACTTCCTGTGTCAGAGGATCATTAATCCATCACGAATATGACCTGAGTGCCCAGCCTGCCAGATGTTGACAAGATATCTGTTGATTCTTGTCTTTTTCAAAAGTGATGGTAAATTCAGCACGCAATAGATGACTTTTTGATTCACACCAGGAAGCTGAGGTCACACAGTCTGGAAAGAGTAAACATCAGGTCGGCAACAGAGACAAGACAAACTGAGCGAGTGTGCGACTCGCTGGCACCAGCAAACCCCAGCCCAACACAGTGTGCCCACTAAGCCCCCCTAAAAAAACAACAGTTTCTAAAAGCGGAGCTGCTAACTTGCTAATAATAGCCAAATGTCAACAGCCTTTCTCGCCTCACCTTTCCCATCACAGGAGGCAGGATTTTAGGGGTGTGGCTACCAGGTGACACACTCTTTTTACGCCTCCTTTATCCTCTTCAGGATGACGGACGTGTGACAATATATCGATATGGTAATACAGTGGGGCAAATAAGTATTTAGTCAACCACCAATTGTGCACGTTTTCCTACTTGAAAAGATTAGAGAGGCCTGTAATTGTCAACATGGGTAAACCTCAACCATGAGAGACAGAATGTGGGGGGGAAAAAAACAGAAAATCACAGTTTGATTTTTAAAGAATTTATTTCCTAATTAGAGTGGAAAATAAGTATTTGGTCACCTACAAACAAGCAAGATTTCTGGCTGTCAAAGTGGTCTAACTTCTTCTAACGAGGTCTAACGAGGCTCCACTTGTTACCTGTATTAATGGTACCTGTTTTAACTCAGTATCGGTATAAAAGACACCTGTCCACAAGCTCAGTCAGTCACACTCCAAACTCCACTATGGCCAAGACCAAAGAGCTGTCTGAGGTCACCAGAGACAAAATTGTAGACCTACACCCGGCTTAGAAGACTGAATCTGCAATAGGTAAAACGCTTGGTGTAAAAAAATCAACTGTGGGAGCAATTATTAGAAAATGGAAGACGTACAAGACCACTGATAATCTCCCTTGATCTGGGGCGCCATGCAAGATCTCACCCCGTGGCGTCAAAGTGATAACAAGGACGGTGAGCAAAAATCCCAGAACCGCACAGGGGGACCTATTGAATGACCTACAGAGATCTGGGACCACAGTAACAAAGGCTACTATCAGTAACACAATGCGCCGCCAGGGACTCAAATCCTGCACTGCCAGACGTGTCCCCCTGCTGAAGCCAGTACATGTCCAGGCCCGTCTGCGGTTCGCTAGAGAGCATTTAGATGATCCAGAAGAGGACTGGGAGAATGTGTTATGGTCAGATGAAACCAAAATAGAACTTCTTAGTAGAAACACAGGTTCTCTTGTTTGAGGGGAAAGAATACTGAATTGCATCCGAAGAACACCATACCCACTGTGAAGCACGGGGGTGGAAACATCATGCTTTGGGGCTGTTTTTCTGAAAAGGGTCCAGGACGACTGATCTGTGTAAAGGAAAGAATGAATGGGGGCATGTATCGAGAGATTTTGAGTGATAATCTCCTTCCATCAGCAAGGGCATTGAAGATGAGACGTGGCTGGGTCTTTCAGCATGACAATGATCCCAAACACACAGCCAGGGCAACAAAGGAGTGGCTTCGTAAGAATCATTGCAAGTGGCCTGGAGTGGCTTAGCCAGTCTCCAGATCTCAACCCCATTGAAAATTTGTGGAGGGAGTTGAAAATCTGTGTTGCCCAACGACAGCCCCAAAACATCACTGCTCTGGAGGAGATCTGCATGGAGGGATGGGCCAAAATACCAGCAACAGTGTGTGAAAAGCTTGTGAAGAGTTATAGAAAACGTTTGGCCTCCGTTATTGCCAACAAAGGGCACGTAACAAAGTATTGAGATGAACTTTTGGTATTGACCAAATACTTATTTTCCACCATGATTTTTAAATAAATTCTTTAAAAATCAAGCAATGTGATGTTCTGTTTTTTTTCCACATTCTATCTGTCATGGTTGAGGTTTACCCATGTTGACAATTACAGGGCTCTTTAATATTTTCAAGTGGGAGAACTTGCACAATTAGTGGTTGACTAAATACTTATTTGCCCCACTGTAATACTGCTGCAAATAAATATTTGAACACTTGAGAAAATCAATGTCAGTGTTTGGTACAGTAGCCTTTGTGACCAATTACAGAGGTCATACGCTTCCTGTAACTTTTCACCAGGTTTGCACGCACTGCAGTAGGGATTTTACATCACTGCTCCAAACATATCTTCTCTAGATCAATCAGGTTTCTGGGCTGACCCTGAGAAAAACTGAGTTTTCAGCTTCCTTAAAAGATTTTCTATTGGGTTTAGGGCTGCAGCTATTGAATATTTTAGTAATTGAGTAATCAACTGAAAATTCTATCGATTAATCGAGTAATCGGATGAAACATTTTTATTTATTTATTTTTTTTTGTAAAGAGCAATTATAAATATAGATGAGGAAACAAGACATTTCATCTAATATTGAAACCATTTTCAGTCAATCAATGTCTTTATTTTCGATGTACATTACATTGTTGAAAACAGCCAACAACCTAATTGCATCTCAAATGTGACGAAAAAAAAGGACTAATTCACTGCTTTCACTTAAAAAAAAACTTTTAGATCTTATAAAAAATATATATATATTTCTTACTAGTGTTGCACCGATACCATTTTTTGGGCCCGATACCGATACAGATACCTGGCTGTGCAGTATCGGCCGATACCGATACCATTCCGATACCACTCTGTTAGCAAAAAAAAAAAACAAAAAAAAAAAACACACACATATATATAAACTATATGTACATATAAGGGATGCAACGATACAGTTAAGTCATGGTTCGGTACGATTTTCGATACATTTCAATACATTTAATGCTCTGAAACAGAAAATACAACTGTTATTTTTATTTGCTAACAAGCATAAATAACTTCATATAAACAAGCATTTTAGCGCATAATATTTATGTGCTTACTTCTTACTGATCTGAAGAAATTTTGTATATAAGTGCTGAGAACAATCATTAACCCATTTTATCCCGAATTTTCCCCAGACATGCAAACTACCAAACCGGGTTGCCCCCTTTCAGTAATCAATAATAAAGAAAAAAGTAATTTAAAAAAATATTATTGTTTTCTGGTCACTATTGTGACCGGCGGGTTGAAATGGGTTAAGTCACGGTTCAGTACGATTTTCGATACAATTCAATACATTTAATGCTCTGAAACAGAAAATACCACTAACTTATATTATTATTATTTATTTATTTTTTTGCTAACAAGCAAAAATAACAGTGCCATCATATAAACAAAAATTTTAGTGCATAATATTTATGTGCTTGCTTCTTACTGATCTGAAGAAATGTTGTATATGGGTGCTGAGAACAATCTTTACTGTTTGTAAAATGGGACACACTGTTGATTGCTGCAGCTCTCTTAGCAGCTTTATTTACCATATAAGCAAAACATCCTATTTGTGGTCCGAGTCCATCTGTAACATGTAATGAATTAACAGTATTTGCAGCATTATCTGTAGTCACTGGTATGGATTGATTTGGCCTGCTTAATTTCCATTCAGTCATGGCGGTTTCTAATTCATCAATGTAGTATATGGACTATGCGCAGCTAATGGCATGGGATCTAATGTAGCACATCTAGGTTGCTATTTGATGATATCTAGTGTGTGCGCGCGAGAGTTGACATGGGATCTAACATAGACATCTAGGTTGCTATTTGATGATATCTAGTGTGCGCGCTGCACCGCTTGTTTTCTGGCCACAGAAGTCACTTCTGCTCATTACTGCACAACACATATGACAATCGACTTTCATAAACAGGACGAGTTTGAAGTACGGCGCTCTTAATTTGACACTCATTGTTCATCATGAAATCATGAGTTTGCTTAGTCTCCCACGGGTTTAAGCTTTCTGATCCAATCGGCGCTATAATAGCAGGCATTAGCTTACGCATGCTAGTCCTTTGTGAATGCCATGTTTGATGAGCAGCGTAATATCGCGGATATGCGTTGTACTTTCCATCCTTAAAATTGAAGACTAAGGATTTAATTTCATTTGGTAATTTCGAGACAAAGACATACAGATGTCATGCATCGGGATTTGGGAGGTTAGTTTACGTGGGGAGGTCAGTACATTTGCGTTCAAGTGATGCCAGTACATGGTATCGGTGCCCTAAATGTTGGTACTCGTCGATACCGATACCACCAATTCGGGCCGGATCGGCACCCCCTGCCGATACTGGTATCGGTATCGGTGCAACTTTATTTCTTACCTAAAAATGTAATTATGCTTGATAACACACATCACTTAAAAGTTAGGTGTTTTTCCCACGTTTCAATCGAATTTCCACTTGTGTCAAGCTATAAGTTCTAGTTAAGTTTTAAGTTGGTCTAAACTGTAAATCCTGATAGGATTTTGAGTTTTTGCAGTGTTCAAAATAAATGCTGTGCTGTATTGGAGCACATTAGGCACCAGTGCTACTTGGTGTTTTATCCAGCAATGACTACTGAGCTAAAATTGACAGTTAGCATGATAAAGTTTTTATTTTACACCTTAATCACTCTACAGCGCTGTTTTCACAGATTAAATAAAGCCTGTATGTAAGAGTTAGCCACGCATCGACAGTGGTCATAATGAAGAGAAACCTAGCCCTCCGCAGGGATAACGTTACGTGAGAGAGTCACAGTAACGTTAATCTTATTTATGAGCGCTGAGAAGTGTACTGCTTTAAGATGGCGGCTGTTTTATTAACGGCGCCGAGTCGGTCATTTCGCATCTAGTTCTACGTACATGTGATATCTATGACACGCATCAGACGCTACTTGCTACCACCGTAGCAACATGCGGGCGTAGTTTTTAACAATGTCGGCGCAGTTTATAACGTCTGTCGGCTGCAGTAATTTTTTTTTTTTTTTTAATTGCTTCTTCCTCTACGCACGTGATGTCAAAAGTAGTCCGGCCAAAACGTAATGCTTAGAGCTGGCAAAATTAAACGATTCCTCAAGGTGAATAAAATTATTCGGATCAGTTTTTAAACTCGAGTTACTCGAGGTGCTCGAGTATTCTTTTCAGCTCTAATTGGGTTTAGGTCTGGAGACTGGCTGGGGCCCTCCAGAACCTTGATATGCTTTTTATGAAGCCAATCCTTGGTTATTCTGGCTGTCTGCTTCGGGCCATTGTCATGTTGGAAGACCCAGTCAAGACCCATTTTCAATGCTCTAACTGAGGGAAGGAGGTTATTTTTCCGAAATCTCACAATACATGGCCCTGGTCATCCTCTCCTTAATACAGTGCAGTCGTCCAGTCCCACGTGTAGAAAAACACCCCCAACACCCTGCTCGACTGAGCATCTTTATCGGGGTGAGGCAGCATTTAGTTATTATGCTCCTCACCTCTGGAACAAGTTACCTGAACGTCTGAAGTATGCTCAAACTGTTGGCTCTTTTAAATCAGGGCTAAAAACGCTTTTGTTTAGCACTGCATATCCATAACTGTCTATATATTTTAATCTACTTGTTTTCTATTCCTATTGTGCTTATCTCCATTGCTGATTTCAATTATTATTTAGTTGTTTTTGTTTTATTTTTATTTATTTATTTTTATTCTATTTGTGATTGTATAATTTTATTTCCTATTTTGAGTGTCCTGGTTTTTACATTGTATTGATTTAAATGTGATTTTTATGATCTTCATGTGATGTAAAGCACTTTGAATTTGCCTTGTGTTGAATTGTGCTATATAAATAAATTTGCCTTGCCTTGTCAGGGGCGTTACTAGAGCCAATACAATACTGGGGCCCTGGCTAGCGAGCAAAAAATTTACTTACCTATCATAAAAAGTCAAAAATAGCGCTTTAAACTACAGTGGTACCTCAACATACGATCGCTTCGACACACCATCTTTTCGACATCCGACGTAAAATTTGACTCGCCTTTTGTTTCTTCATCCGACGACATGCTCGAAATACGACGACATGACAGCACAAACGCACGGCGAATTTTCTTGTAAATCAACACAAGTTTCAAAAAAGGTTGGTACAGGTGGTGAAACAAGGAAAAGGGTGACGCTTACCTTTGAAATGATGATGCAAATTACACAAAAATAAGAGCGTGGGGTGCGCATCCATGAACTGGCTAAACAATACATCTCCACGGTCCTCCGACGACCACCGTTCACCAGTCTTTATAAGTTAAGCTGACAATTATTATTGTGGTAACATCGCCAAAGAAATCGTCAGCTTTGTTCGTTTCTAATCATTTATTCCATCAACTTGTGCAACGCTTAATGTCCCCCGCAGTTAACGTTGTTCTCAAGAAAACATTGAAAGTAAGCTTTCCCTCTCTATGTCACGTCAGCCGTGCGGTGTGTTCAGGTACAGCAAAAATAATCCGCCACATTAGAACCCGATTCGTTACATTACTACAGGAATTATTATTATTCTTATTATTCCGATTTTTATTTATGATTTATTTGTTTTGCTATGCGTAACTGCCATTTGCAATAGTACCAGCAGTATTTATTAAGGTTTTAGTGGAGGTTTTTGGGCTGTGGAACGAATTAATGGAATTATAATGTATTCTTTTTGGGAAATCCTCCTCGACATACGACCAATTTGTACTTACTAACAAGGTCCTGGAACGAATTAACTTCGTATGTAGAGGTACCACTTAGAGCAGGGCGGTAAACCGAAAATTTACCGTCACCGAAATTCTTAACGGTGACCGATGTAATTTTGACCATGTCGGTAAATTCGGTAAATTAATAAAACAAGAAAATATAGTCTTTTCATCCCGCTTTGATTGTGTTGTTCGTCTATGTTCATTCCCCTTTAAGAAAGCAGTGAATGTGCTTACGTACGGAGTCACGTGATCATCAGGAAGCCACTCAAACAAAAGCCCGGTAAGCTAACGCTAGCAGCTAACGCTACAAGCAAAACGTGATGGAGTGTGGCTTAAGGGAGGTTCACCAAACTTTCAACCGACATTTAGTAGACTCTTGGTGGCATCCAGACGGGCTTTCACCCGCTGTCCTCCTTTGTTCTCACGATTTCCGGAGATGGTGCTTTCAGTGCTTTCTACTGGTAGCCAGGCTAACGCTAGCTAGCGGCTAACGCTACAAATGAACGTTATGGAGTCGGATAGCGGCTCTAACCTTGTCGAAACGGCTGAACTTAATGAGTGGATTGGGCACGGACTGCATCTAGCAATTACTATGTGGCGTTATTTTGTATCTGTCTGTGTGTGATTCCTCTGATAGCTTTTGTGATGGTAAAGCATTCAGCATAAAGTACAATCCAACGGCAAAACTTATAATGACCGAGAAATGGCCCCAGCTATTTTTATTGTGCGTGCATTTATTAAAAAATGCACTGGGGGGAAAAAAACCCTTAAACCATAAAGTAAACACTTGTATTTAATAATTATGTCACAGCAGCCATTAACAATAAGTTGTCTTTTTGAAGTGTGCTGTTCAAGCTGCAAGTCATTTGTGTTACAATGACATGTTTGCACAGGCATATTGATTTTGACAATGTACATTGTTCAAGTCATACACGCTGTTATAAATGTTCATACTTGAATTCTTATTGCTTACAATACATTTTTATAAACTTAATGTTTAGACTGCATGTACAATTGTTAAATACAGTATATCAAATTGAATGCTGGTAAATAAATCAACAAGAAATAGTTAATCTGTATTTCATGCATTGATTCAGATTTTCAAATTATATAACAGTCCGCTTGGGCGAATTTATCGTCATTTATCGTTATCGAGATAAATCTGCTCAATTTATCGTGATACATGTTTAAGGCCATATCGCCCAGCCCTAGTACCACTGTATATTGAACATATCTCACCGAAAGTGCTTCGCGGAAGTATCAAGTCATATGCCTATCACAGCCAAAGTTATGTGCATAAATTACCATATTAAGAAGCTATGTGCAGATTGTCTATATGGAGAAAATAGAGTAAGACGACCATATTAAATAGGCACATCCTGTAGATTATGCTATATAGTAAATATACTGTATATAGTATTTTATTTATTTGTTAGTTTTACCGGTGAAATTTCTACTGGGACACTGCAGATCAATACTTGGGCATGTGCCCCAGTGAAATATGTCTGGTGACGGCCATGTCAAAAAGTGAATATTCAGCTTCAGAATTTGAGTCAGCCATACTTGACGAAGTACTTTGTCAACGTTAAAAAAATCTTCTTCGCATGGTAAGCTTTACTCCAACTACTGCTCCCTCGTCTCCATGACTGTTGGCAGATTTCAAACGCTATCAACCACAAAAACTTAAAACATGCCCACAAATGATGCTCAGGTTCAGTTGTCTGACATTTTTTGGTGCAAAGTAGTAACTATATGAGGCACTATGTGTGCAGCTCTGGCTTGTTGAAGTCAGCAATTTTGAGACTGCGGCATTTAAAGGGTTAAAGAGTCATATCGTATAAAATAAATGAATACATTTGCAAACTAGATGGACTTTATCTAAAAGCGCATGCACTATTTTCTAACTTAAAGTGTGCAATAAACTTTGGGATACCTTAGATGTTTTGCAATTTTAATCTAAATCCAAGGACTGTTTTAATATTTAGACTGGGACCTATATAAAAAGACAACATCTGTGCTTTTTCCCTGAATATTTGGGTCTACTACACTAATGTGTATTAGTCATGCCGTTGATAGCAAATAGACATCCATTTCATTTGAACTGTGAGGACTGAAAGTGAATGCTCACGATTCAATGAGCAGCCAGTGAGTTAATGTTGATCCTGATGGTGGGTTTCTTTGAAGTGGTACTTGCTGTAAAATATTTGAAAACCACTAGTTTACAATGTATGATAAAAAGTCAATCCAGAAAGAGAATATCATACTTTTGGTTTGTTTTGCTTAGTACCGAGAGCCAGAGTGTGATTGGTTCAGTGTTTTTATGAATTACCTTGAAGCTAAGCTGATGAACAAATGGAGCTCAGCATGCCCTATCAATCAAAAGGGGATGAAGGACATGTCATCTAGTGAGGAAAGGGGGCACTGTTAATAAAAATACATTATAAAGTAGGCTTTCTGCCCGGTCGTCCCCCCGCCCCGTAGCACATTGGCTCCTCTGTGCCCAAAGCAGACCTAAGACCCTCTGCCCTCAGGTATTTAAACAAACAAATCACCAAAATAAATCAATGCGAAACCTCGAAACCTGACCAAAGTGTGCCGAGGAGCCCCTCGGCTCCGAGCGCGAGCAGAACACCACCAATTTCTGATGGTCAATATTTGAGGAGCTAATTTGGAGAGTGCGCGCTATCCATTGGGGAGAGAAGGACTTAGTGACTGGAGTGTTTTTCCTCTGTCTCATAATGGGGCGACACTTGTGTTTGCAGCCATGTTGCCATTACTGAAGCCTTGATGACCCAATCATCAAACCTTAAGACCGGATTTCCCCACCTTTTTTTTTTAAATGTTATGTCATGATGTTCCGTAATGATGCTCTCAATTTACTTTACTTAGTGTGAAAATTTGACTTATTTGAACACAAACCTGTTGTATTAAAATGTTTTCCTGATTATTTCTCACAACATATTTGGCTAGGAATCACTGGATTAATGGAAGGTAACATTGGTATCTCATGGCGTCTCCTCACCAGACTCTTCCTGTGGTCTGTTCTGAGCGTCACGGTGTCCGAGACTTCGGAGGCGACCTTCAGGAGCTTTACACTGCGGTGGCTGGGCAAGGAAATTCGCGCAAGCGCAAACTGTCTGAGCCGGACGCTTTAGTTGCCAAAGGTCCTGACCACACCATTTCCTCAGGTTTGTGAGATTTTTATTGCGTTGTCACAAGACTTTTACATCGTGGGCTCTGTGCTGGATGCTTGTCCTTGTCACTTTCTTGTTTTTTGTCAACAATTTTAGGTTTTAATCCAAATGATATGAATACTATAGCAAAGCAATTGAAAATTAGCTCTTTAAATATGTTTAATAGGGCTGTCAAACGATTACAATTTTTAATTGAGTTAATCACAGCTTTAAAATTAATTAATCGTGATTGATCGCAATTCAAACCATCTCCAAAATATGCCATATTTTTCTTTAAATTATTGTTGTAATAGAAAGATGAGACACAAGACGGACATAAACATTCAACATACTTACATAAGTACTGTATTTGTTTATTATAACAATAAATCCACAAGATGGCATTAACATTATTAACATTCTTTCTGTTAAAGGGATTTACGGATAGAAAGACTTGTAGTTCTTAATAGATAAATGTTAGTACAAGTTATAGTAATTTACAAATTTGATATTAAAACTCTTGATGTTTTTGTTTTAATAAAATCTGTAAAATTTTCAATCAAAAAATAAACTAGTAGCTCGCCATTGTTGACCTCGCCACAGTGTCTTTAACTACGTAAAATAGTGATTGAAATACACCACAAGGTGTCACTGACGAGTTTTAAATTACTTAAGAAATCAAGCCAAGGCAAAGTCTGAGTAAGTTTTATGTTTATTTTGCATAGCTATTTTGATTGGGAATGCCAGTTCGCTTTGCATTGAGCGCTTTTCTTTTTGTGAACATTGTTTTTTGAGAGATAGGAATATTATTTTTGTTGTACTTTCACTAAATGATACTGTAGCAACTTAACGGTTCCGCCCAAATGCATGATGGGAAGTTGGGCAACCATGACTGTCATTAGTGGCTGAAAATGGTATACAATATGTTCTGTGTTGTGTTCAATTAAGCGTGTTAAGAAAAAGATTGTCTCCTTTCATTCTTCCCCTCTTCGTTCGCCGCAATAGGTTTGCCAAAGCTTATGCCAATAAAAGGCGCGGTCTAATAAACGTCTGTGTCCACTCGCATTTCTCTGCGTTTTCGGTCTTTGTAAACCGTTTTGAGGCAAAGCATGAACAGGTCATTCCATGCATGGGTTAATTGCGTCAAATATTTTAACGTGATTAATTTCAAAAATTAATTACCGCCATTAACGTGATAAATTTGACAGATTTTAATATCTTGGCCAATTGTAACCCAGAAGTAGAGCATTTTTCATTCCTATATTTTTTTGGATTGTGAAATTGGTTTCTTTACGGAATCATTCATGTACACCAATTGAGAAAATGAATGCAACGATTTTAATTTAATTAGAATTTAACTGAATTTCATTTTGGGGAGAAAAAAAGTCAATGCACGCAGTTATTTTCTCGCACCGCGCAAAATGATGTGGTAGGCCGGATATAGGCCCCGGTCCTTGTGTTTGAAACCTGTCCTGCAGAAAGACTTGTAAAAACTGTTTTGGACGGATATATGAAAGAAAAGTTTGTAGTGAGAAAGTATAAAAACTTATTTTGTGTTGATATATTTTCTGAAACCAGTTGTTTAAATTTGAGTTTATTTTACAATTTCCTCATTTTGTGTTTTAGTTTGGATTTGTCATTAGTATTTTGACAGCTTTTTTTTCTTTAAAAAGAACGAATATTTGAAGCTAAGGATAAAAACTGCCCTGTAATGTTGGTAATTATTTTAAAAGATGCAAGAAGCCTTAAATTATAACAAGTTACAGACTATACAGTGAGGAGCAGAAGTATTTGCATCCCTTGTGATTTTGTAAGTTCACCCACTTAGAAAATAGGTACAAATCTGAAATTTCAATCATAGATGCATTTATACTTATAGAGACATAATCTAAAAAAAATCTGAAACTCACATTGAATGATTTTTCAATAACTTATTTGTAATTTACTGGGGTTCACAAGTATTTGCACCCCTGAGAAAATCGGCGCTAATATTTAGTGCAGAAAGCGTTTGTTTGCAGTTATAAAGGTCAGACGCTTTCTGTAGTTCTTCACTTGGTTTTCACATGTGGAAACAGGGATTTTTGGCATATTCCTCCACACAAATCTTCTCTCGATCTGTCAGGTTTTCGTGGCTGTCGTTGAGAAAAACCAAGTTTCAGCTTCATCCAAAGATTTTCCATTGGATTGAGGATTGGCTTGGCCACTTCAGAACCTTGAGATGGTTTTTATGCAGCCACTCCTTGGTCAGCTTGGCTGTGTGCTTTGGATCATTGTCACGTTGGAAGATCCAGCCATGACTCATCTTCAATTCTCTGACTGAGGGAAGGAGGTTACGCTTCATTTCACCATTGATCCTCTGCTTTATACAGTACAGTCGTCCTTTCCCCTTTGCCCACAGCCCCAAAGCATGAGGTTTCCATCCCCATACTTTACAGTGGGGATGGTGTTCTTGGGATTGTATACATCCTTCTTTCTCCTCCACACACGATGAGTAAAGTTTCCACCCAAAAGTTCTACTTTTGTCTTATCTGACCACATGACTTTCTCCCATGACCCGTCTGCATCATTCAGATGGTCCCTAGCAAACTTCAGACGATGGGCCTTCATATGTACTGGCTTCAACAGGGGAACCTTTTGAGCAATGCATGATTTTAAACCGTTGCACCGTAGTTTTCTACTGACAGTAGCCTTTGATTATGTGCATCCAGCTCTCTTCAGGTCATTGATCAGCTTCTGCCGTGTAGTTCTTGGCTGAGCCTTCACTTTTCTGATCATGAGTGATGCCCCACGAGGAGAGATTTTACATGGAGCCCCAGTCCAAGTTAGATTATCAGTCATGTTTAGCCTTTTCCATTTTCTAACAATTGCTGCAAATGTTGATTTATTCTCACCAAGCTGCTTTCCAATTGTCCCATAGCCTTTTCCAGGTCTGTGGAGCTCAGCGATTTTTATTTCTGGTGTCTTTCGAAAGCTCTGTAGTCTTGCCCATGGTTGCAGTTGGATTATGACTGACTGTGGGGTGCACAGGTAACAATTATGAGTTCAAACAGGTGGTGGGTGGGTGGGAGGTTACCCTTCCATCCAGCCATCCATCCATTCATTCATTCATTCACTCTCACTTATCCGAGTTCGGGTCGCGGTTTCTGAAGGGAAGCCCAGACTTCCTTCTCCCCAGCCACTTTTGCCAGCTCTTCTTGGGGGATCCCAAGGCGTTCCCAGGCCAGCCAGGAGACATAGTCTCCCTCATGGGATAAAGGTGGACTTTTTTAAGAAAGACTTTGAGTTTCATAATCATTGCTGATTCTCAGGGGGTACAAATACTTATGAACACCAGTAAATTACGAATAAATTATTTCAAAAACATTAAATGTAAGTTCCTTATTTATTTTTATTATGTCTCAATAAGTGGACATTCATCTATGATCGGAATTTCAGACCTCACCCTATTTTCTAAGTGGTTGAACTTTCAAAATCACAAGGGATGCAAATACCTCTGTTCCTCACTGTATGTAGACACGACCAAGCATCCAACAAGATAAAATCGCCTGTATTTCCACATCATTTAGGCGCCGAGGAAAATGAAGCTGTCAGCGAGCAGAATCACACCAGTCCAGTGGAGGAAGCAGGAGATCACATAATCCACACATCTTCAGCAAAGCAGCAGGTATGGCAGGCATACTCATTATTAAATTAAAGTAGGAATTTTCTCAATGTCCACAAAGACACAGGTATAACATTGTGTATTTTTAGATGTATTGAGGCTTTATTTTACTTTTTCCCCCCTTCATTTTCATCACATCATGGAAGTTTCTGCCACATCCCTGAATCCAAACATTTTTACGGCATACTATTTTACACTTACAGTGGTACCTCAACATATCACGTCGACATACGATCCTTTCGACATCCAACGTAAAATTTGACTCGCCATTAGCAGTGTTGTTAATAACGGCGTTAGAATATAACGGCGTTACTAACAGCGTTATTTTCTTCAGTAGTGAGTAATCTAATTATTTACTTTTCTCATCTTGGCAACGCCGTTACCGTTACTGAGGCGGGAAAGGCGTGCGTTACTATGTGTTACGATGTTGGTTGACTGACGCGAGAAAAGTCTGAAAAAGATGGACTGCAGGAGTGGGGAGGAGGCAAGGGAGTGTGACGCCGGTGCAAACGCGATGCTACTATGCTAGGTGGCTCCAATAATACCTGACTGTAGCCGATAGCCTACAAACTACGCCCATACGATGCTTCGGTAGATATCACATATATACAGAACTAGATGCAAATGACAGACACGGCGACATGTATAATAAAGATAAATACGATTTAATAATAAACTAGATACGTTAGTGAACAGCCGCCATCTTAAAGCAGTAACTTTATCAGGAAGGCTCTGTTGTAGAGAACCTTTCTAGGGAGCCTAAGTAACTTTTTATCTAAAATGCTCCTAAATCGGCAAAACTTAATTTAAATGTATCTTTAAATGATGAAACAGTTTTAAAACTTACACATGTCTAAAATAGACAGAAGGGAACTAATGCAATAACGGGAGCAATTGTAACAACTTTAACGGTTGATTCACAACATGAAATGACTTCCACACAGAGCAAAAGTTACTATCTAGTTATCGCAATATCCGCAATACCCATGTGTCTAGTTAAGTTTAGGGTAAAGAATTGGGCTAGTTTTGCCAATTGTCCCAAAAACCCTTTAAACTTCACATTGTGTGACCTGTTTTTTTTTTTTTTTTTGAGGGAAAAAAAAAAAACATGAAAATTATCACCAATTACTTTGCCAAGTAACTAATTACTCTTACATTCAGGTAACTGAGTTACTAACGTAATTACTTTTTGGGAGAAGTAATTTGTAACTGTATTACTTTTTTAAAGTAAGATTAAAAACGCTGGCCATTAGTCTCGACATAAGACGACATGAAATAAGACAATTTATGGCAGTGTCGCAATTTTATTGTTTTCCCGCGAGACGGACGCACGGCGGATTTTCTTTTGAGAGAAATGAACATGGGTCTCAAGAAGGTTTAGTGCAGGTGGTGAAAAAAATAAAAAAGGTGACACTTACTATTGTAATTAAAAAGAAAATGATAGAAAAATTCTGAGCGTGGTGTGCAAGTCAGTGAACTGGCTGAATAATCCGGCTGGGATATGTCTACGATACCGAGGACGACTCTCATTATTATCATTGATATTTTAACATCGGCAAGGAAGTCGCCAGCTTCGGCAGGTTTTTAATAATTTATTTCAGAATTGGTGGAACACAAAACGGATACTCTTCGTCGAGTCGACGCCAACTACAACATAACATGGAAAGAGAAAGTAAAATCTCTGCCACACCTCTCTTAATCTCTCGACATTCAGGAGCAGCATGCAAAACACATCCGCCACATTAGAACCCAATTCGTTACATTTTTATGAGTATTATTATTATTAGGGTTGTTCCGATCATGTTTTTTTGCTCCCGATCCGATCCCGATCGTTTTAGTTTGAGTATCTGCCAATCCCAATATTTCCCGATCCGATTGCTTTTTTTTTTGCTCCCGATTCAATTCCAATCATTCCCGATAATTTTTCCCAATCATATACATTTTGGTAATGCATTAAGAAAAAAATGAATAAAACTGGGACGAATATATACATTCAACATACAGTACATAAGCTATGTAATAATAATATGCTACCAATTGATATATCTTCTCTGCGTTGGGAAATAAAATAAGGTGTTAAGAAAAAGATCTATTCCTACCTTGCGTCCCCACATTGCTTCCCATGATATTTCTAAACGTAGGGAGAGGGATTGTAAGGCTTTAGCCAATTAAAATAAGCTTCCAAAGGCTGCCAAGATTCACTCTACTCATTTTACGCTGCCTTTTATCGCTCTATATAGGTAAAATGGCGCCATTACAGTTTGAGTGCGACAATGCGTGAGTGGGTCGTGCAAGGCATGCATTAATTGCGTTAAATATTTTAACGTGATACATTTTTTAAAAAATTAATTACCGCCGTTATCGGGATAAATTTGATAACCCTTCCGTAAGCCTAAACTAAAGACTCTGGATGAGTGTAAGATGTTATGTAACGTTAAATACAATTAGAAAATTATTTAATTAAAAAAAATCTATATATTAAAAAAAAGGCATTGCTGATATTTATTTGCCAATTCCGATACTTTGAAAATGACGTGATCATCCCGATCGATCGGGACATCTCTAATTTTTATCATTATTATTATTATTATTCCGAATTGTATTAATAATTTATTTGTTGTTGCTATGTGCAATTGCTATTTGTAAATGTACCTGCAGTATTTATTAAGGATTTGACGTAGTATTTTGTGCCGTTGAACGGATTAATCAAATTATAATGTATTCAAATGGGAACTTCCCGCTCAACATACGACCATTTCGACATACAAACCAGGTCCTGGAATGAATTAAATTCGCATGTAGAGGTACCACTGTGTTAGATTTTATTATCAGTCGCATCTTGCCAGAACACACAATTCTGATTGCAGAAACGGCTGCTCACCACCATGTCGTTAGGCTTTATTCATGGTTGCAGAATGGTCTGACCAAGAGAGATATAGCGCCATCTGTTGCTTACACTTGATAAACCTAATAATGAAACGTCTTTTCATTGGCAAGTGTCCCACAATTAATTGCATTTTGTGTAGCCATTTTCCCTAACATGTATTTAGTTTAAAAAAGAATATGTCATAAAAAAAACCTACTTTGGAAATATGATAATCATTTAAAAAAAAAAAAAAAAAAAAAAAAAACATATTTAATTAACAGTCATTCCAAATGAGAAATTTAAACTCATTCATACATCACTCATTAAAGTATTTCCCATTATCGATTTGTTTTTAAACATAATCAGCGAATGACTTAGTCCATTAACTGGTGTTTCAAACAAAAAAAGTTTATTGACCTCAAAAATACCTATGTCCGTGTGGACATGTTTGAATTTGGCCTGCTGATGTCAATGTTGTTTTAAAAAAAAAAAAAAAAAAGTTTTTGCTGAATGCCAAGATGACTAAATGTTCCACAGTTGGTCACCTGCGGCCGTGCTGAACGAGTGGCGTCCAAAGCAAAGAAGAAGAAAGCTGTGGGATTGTTTAGATGAACGCCATTGTCAAAAAACAATTTTTTAAAGGGAATTTTTAATTGAGTTACTTTTAAAAAATATTTTAATCTTTTAGACTTAATGTTAATAAACTATTATTATGATTTTTAAAATGGGAAGTAGGCCTTTTTGTGAGGATTCATATGTAAATAAATGACTTTTCTATTGAATCAAACAAGAAGTCAAAATCTTTGATTTACTGAATCAGCCGCAGAAAATGTTTACAACAGCTACGCGATCTCAACGCAAATTGTAGGTATTTTGTATAGAACAGTGGTTCTTAAGCTGAGTTCGATCAAACCCCTGGGGTTCGGTATAAAAGTCTAAGGTAGGGGTGTCCAAACTTTTAGCAAAGGGGGCCAGATTTGGTGTGGTAAAAATGGGGGGGGCCAACCTTGACTGACGTCCTTTACGTAGAACAATATATTTAAGCAAATTTTAGCAATCCATTATGTGTGTCACATTTGCTTTTTTTTTTTTTTTTAATTAATTAAACAATTTCGCAACCATCCTATGTGGCGTTCTCTTTCGACTCTTGGGCTCTTGTGAAATACTGCTGCTGAAAAATTAAACTAGCTTCAAGTTGCTTCAATTTCTCGCTTCATATCTTCCTTGTAATCTTGTCATACATGTCAGCGTGTCTTGTTTGGTAATATCGCCTCACATTGAACTCTAAAAAGCTTCAACTGTCTCTTTGCAAATGAGGCAGACACAGTTGTTGCGTATTTTAGTGAAGAAATAGTTCAATTTCCACCTATCCTTGAAGCGTCGGCCGTCACAGTCAACTTTTTTTTTGTTTTTTTGTTGATTGACGCCATTTTAGAAAATTGGGAGTAAAAGGTCACACGGGGTAATGTTGCTTAGAGTGCTGCTGCCTTTTTGTGGGTAAATGAGGAGCAGCATTTAGTGTGTACGCTACTTCATATGCTGGTAGCAGTACTGCTGACAAATTTATTAAGTCTGTGTTCGGCCCAGATTTTATTGATTATATGACAGAGGCTGGGGGGCCGGATGAAATTTGACCACGGGCCGCATTTGGCCCCCGGGCCGGACTTTAGACATGTCTGGTCTAAGGGGTCGGCGTACATTGACTAAAGGCAAAGTGTCGTTTTGACTTACAGTAGTTTTAGACTGTGTTGCCCCAATTTACAAGCTTACCGTAATTCAGTTTCTTTCAACTGAGAGGAGAATCTGGTTTGCTCAGTAGAAGGTTGACCCGTACTTTGTACGAGGAAGTATAACCAAAAAAAAAAACATTTCCGTCGAATTTTACACTATGAAAATATTATGTGATGCAAGGATGCAAAACTAAAACAAGAATCTAGACGTGAAAACAATATTCATTTTCCAAAGTGAACATCAACAGCAAAAGGCACAATTATTTGTAATATATTTGAGATTTGAGGTAATTCGAATGGGAATTCACTCTTATATTATATATTGGGTTGTTCTGATCATGTTTTTTTTGCTCCCGATCCGATCGTTTTAGTTTGAGTATCTGCCGATCCCGATATTTCCCGATCCGATTGCTTTTTTTTGCTCCCGATTCAATTCCAATCATTCCCGATAATTTTTCCCGATCATATACATTTTGGCAAAGCATTAAGAAAAAAATGAATAAAACTCGGACAAATATATACATTCAACATACAGTACATAAGCACTGTATTTGTTTATTATGACAATAAATCCTCAAGATGGCATTTACATTATTAACATTCTTTCTGTGAGAGGGATCCACGGATAGAAAGACTTGTGACTTTGTATATTGTGACTAAATATTGACATCTAGGGTATTTGTTGAGCTTTCAGTAAATGATACTGCAGCCATGCCCCAATGCATGATGGGAAGTGGAACCATGATGGGAAGTGACTGTGCGTCGTGCTACCAATGGATATATTTTCTCTGCTTTGGGAAATAATTTAAGGTGTTAAGATGAAGATCAATTGCCACCTTGTTTCCCCACATTGCTTCCTATGATATTTCTAATCATAGGGAGAGGGATTGCAAGGCTTTAGCCAATTGAAGAAAGGCACCAAAGGCTGCCAAAATTCACTCTACTCATTTAGCGCTGCCTTTTATCTCTCTATAAAGGTAAAACGGCGTCATTACAGATTGAGCCCAACAATGAGTGAGAGGGTCGTGCAGCGCATACATTAATTGCGTTAAGTATTTTAACGTGACAAATTTTTAGTAAATTAATTGCCGCCGTTATCGGGATATTTTTGATAACCCTACCTTAAGCCTAAATTAAAGACTCTGGATGAGTGTAACATATTATGTCTGTAACGTTAAATACAATTAGAAAACGATTTAATTAAAAAAAAAAAAATATATATATATATATATATATATATTAAAAAAAAGCATGGTCGATATTTTTTGCCGATTCCGATACGTTGAAAATGACGTGATGCCCATCGATCGGGACATCTTTAATTATACAGTATATATATCAGTTTTGAATTAGAAAAATTTTACTTCATTATTATATTATTGTGGGGTTCATTACTCTTAGCAAGTTTAAGAACCACTGGTCTAGAACTAGAAAAAAAACATTTATTGCAAGTGTTTGGAAATGCTTTTATGCTAATGTTGACTTTTTGCTCAAAAACTGTGATAATTAGTGTGAATGTGTAAAGTCTCAACTCTCAATCCATGTAGTATTATGTTGTAGGTGAATGATGTGAATCGGCAAACCTTGACCCTTATATACGAGTGTATCAATAGGGTTTAATGGAAAGTGTTAAAAAAAAAAAAGACTACTAATGGAGATTTTTTTTTGTGGGTCCAAGATTTAATGGGAGCCAATGGGTATTAATTTTTATTTGGGTCCTGTTTCAATGTCAAATGGACCCAAATGGAGATTTGTTTGTTGGTTGGAGATTTGGAGTTCAATTTCAATCAAAGCTAATGTGGAGTTTTGTTAGTCCAAGAACATTGACCATGGAGTCAAATGGTCCAATGTATGTTTTTTGGGGGGGTGGGCAAGTGGATTTTCACCCCGAAATGTTTTAAAGAAGAACAATCAAAATATTTTAAAGCTGGAATGTTTGGGGGGGAAAAATCATCCGAAGAATGTTTTTGTGGTTCCTCACTGAATGTCAACGGGAATTTAATGGGAAGTTATTGGTCAAAAATATTTTTTTTCACAGATTTTTTTGAGGAGATATCGAAACCGAAAAGTATTACTTGATGCAAACAAATTGTAAGTTTTATGAACAAGTTTGCTTCAAACTGTTAATTGCCACTCTCACTTGAAGTTTATTCTCAAACTAAACAGTAAACAAAGATAATTACGCATGGTCCATTTATATGAACAACTCCACAGGCTCCTCTGGCATACATTAGCCAATTAGCAGTCATTTAACAATGTTGGTCTTTACCTCATTTACTAGCATCATGATGATTAAGTCAAATCCATTTGAACTGGATTGTTCAAATTGATTGGACGTCTATTGCCATCAAAGGCACTGAGAGTTAAGAAACAGCGACTGAACAAAAACGGTTCAACAGGTTCCACATGCGCACTGTACCAATACTCACTGGCGTCTATAGTCTTATAGCCTTTGTGAAAAATGACTACAGTAATTTTCAGACTATAAGGCATATCTGACCATAAGCCGCCACCCACCAAATTTGACTCAAAAACGGCATTTGTTTTTAGATAAGCCGCACTGCAGTATACTACACAGCTGTTCTCACTCTATTATGGGACATTTATACGAAAAGATATTAACCGCTAACACCTTATTTGACAGCGGCATCATAAGATTGTCATGAAACCAAATGAACCACCATGAAGCTTTGAACCAATTTGCTGCAAAGCGTCATTGCTTCAAGAAGCTTCATTTGGCCATTACTACTTATTTCTTCAATTACTGTTCCAGTTCTTTGATTAATTGCTAGTTATGGTATTTTTGTAACACCTTTGATAGTGGCGCCACCATGCGTGCACTTTCAAACTATGGCTTGAAATATTTACGTAAAATGAATGATAACTGTCCATTTTTGCTTTTAACCAAGAATCTAGACTGTTTACGTTCATATCTATGGAAATTCTGCAATATAAGCATTTATTTACAAGATTTTTTAACTTAAAAAACTCAGTTTCCTGATGGCCGCCATGTTGGATTGCAAAATACCGTAACTTCGGCTTGAAATATTTAAGTAAAATGAACGATAACTGCCCGTTTTTTTTTTTGCGTTGAACAAGAATCTAGTTTTACATTCATATCTATAGAAATTCTGTGATTGAAGCATTTATTTCCAAGATTTTTCAACTTAAAAAGCTCTGTGTTTTGTGACGGCCGCTATGTTGGATTTTGTATCTCTACGCATGACATTTAAGTTGCTAAAAAATGTATATGTTAAATAATGCTATTGATCCTGAAAATATAAGTGATTATCTCTGCATTAGGTGATTTTTGTGCACCTAGTGTAAAATCTGACAATTTTACAGCCATTTTAAGTTTTGTTATACTTATACTGGTATTTGGCGGAAAACACTCAGTTGACTTGAAGTTCCGCTCTGAGACCCCCAATTTGGCCAAATTTCAAAATTGTCCTATATTCACGTGTGATGCATCATTGAAAAGCTTAAAATTTCAATTTTCTGGGGGGGAAGAAAAATTTTGAACAGGAGGGCATTTAAAAAAAAAAAAAAAAAAATTAACAGATAAACCCTATCTGGAGGTGACAACAGAATTACAGACGCCATGACTTTAACGTGATATTATCGCGTACTTACCTTGTTTCGATCCAAAAACCCCATGTAGCATGTATCACTGAGTGTCAAGACACAGCTGTGAATGGCCACAGCTGGATTTTGGGGGGGGATTTTATGGGTAAAACATGGTAATATAACAAGGATCGCGATGCAGAAATCGCAGACATCAAGGAGTGGTTGAGGTTTTCTTTTTCATATATTTACCCTTTTGAAGGTTGTTTTTCAATTTTTCTTTGGATCGATTTTTTATCATCTAACATATCGGAGAAAATGCGATAGTAACAAAAAAAATGCAATTAAGCGATCGTTATGCAGTAGATATCAGTGATGTTTTTACAGACACCATTTTTTTCATTGTGACATAATTTGTTTAAAGGTTTCAAATATGCGAGTGAATAATTTTTTAAAGTCGTTTTTTGTTGTTGTTGTTTGTTTAAACGAAATATTAGACATGCTACCATGCTAAAAATGACAGACATTTTGAATAATAAATATAATTAATTACCTTCGTTTTATGGCTGGGTTGAAACAAAAGCGGTTGCGCGACGTCCGTAAACGGGGGTTTCCAGGGTAAAATGGACAAAAATAATTTGGAGGCTTAATGCGCCATGAATCTGCTATGGCATCATATAGACATATTGTTCTATCAAATACAACAGTTGTTTTGGCATAAAATACAGCAGTTTCTTTTCAAGAGGAGTGCAGGAGCACAAACTGCTTTTTCAGTCTTGTCTGTGTTTTTTCCGCCATATATATAAAAAAAAAATAATAATCAGGATTTTATTATGGAACGACTTTGTATTTTTTGATGCCGCTGCTCATGGAGACTCCAATACTATATGCCAAGAGGAGGTGCTTGTTTTCGTTTTTGGTCGTTAAGTGCAGTGGCGCCACCAGGGGGTGGCCACGGCCACCCCTATAAATTTGTTGGCCACCCCACTGGCCACCCCGCATGCCAGTATATCGTTAGGTTGTTCGAGCCTCAGTTAGGCATTTCATCCCAAATGCACAGCCAGGACTATGGACTATGGATTATGGACTACGCACATGAAATCAGGGGTGCCCATCTGTTGGCATTTGCTACGGGGCTGCACAGAAATAATATTTTATTAACGACCGCATTCTGGCCGAATTAACTTTGGCCTGTGCCCCTGCTTAACACATCAATATCCCTGTCTACTCTAGATATAATACTACAGTATAGATCCGAATGTCGTCATAGAAATCCATTGATTGGACTGCAAGCAGTACATCTTGTTTTGTATATATAATATATCTACGTGCGTTTGTCCTCCATAATAATAACTAGGCCCTGGGCGCAGCACATTTGTTCCCCCACACTAGCAAAAATGACTGGAAAACAGACGTCTTTGGAGAGATTTTTTACGGCGAAAAAGGGCACCTGACTAACCAGAAGATGAGCCTACAACCTTGAACACCCACGTACTGTGAAGGAGTGGATCCGTGACCCTTTTGTGAATAAACCGAGTGATTCGAGCATGTCTGTGCAACAGGAGCATCAGCTTATAGAGATCGCAAATGACGGCGACCTTAAACGTACATTTGAGACAATAAAAAGTCATTCCGAAATATCCTGACAGCGCTACGAGAACACTGAAAACCTTGCTACAATTTCCAACATCGCATCTTTGTGAAGCGGGCTTCTTAATTAATGCTTAACGACACGGCGAAGGCATTAATGGTGAGAGAGCGGTGTGCAGCTAACATGGCAGGATGGGTCTGAGAAGAACTTTGGTCCATCCACGATCAAACGTAGCTTAATATTCCTTTCTTTAAAGAAAATATTGTAGTGTTTACTTTGGAATCGCTGAATTCGCGGCCGTTTTTAATGTTGCGCCTGCAGAGTTGCAGTTTTTGATGGGTTGCAAAGTTTGTCAGAACACCGGTCTGTGAAAAGAAGACCCAAATCACACCGGTCCGTGGTGCAAAAAAGGTTTTGGAACCCTGCATTACATCATTGGTAACATCAAATATTACACCATACACCAAAGTACTGTATAACAGTAGCCGTGTCCTTAAGTCTTTCGGATAGTTTTCCCCTGACCTTTTTACTGCAATAATATAATAAAAACCTGAAATTATGGCTTTTAGTTTTGGTGTGCCACCCCAAGATTTTAAGTGGCCCCATTTGGCCACCCCTATGAAAAATTTCTGTAGGCGCTACTGGTTAAGTGGCTTTGGTTTTGAAAATATTTGAAAATTTAAGTTTTTTAAAACGACCCCCTGCGGATCGCCCCGAGCCCCGTCAACTGATAGTGAATGGAATCTATGGAATGGGTTAACTTGGCGTTTCAGTTCAGTCAACTTTTTTTTATACAGTGAATGTGAAATCTTTGTAATGTCATGTTAGTCATTTGCGTTTGTAAGGGGAATTTGCCCCCCCCCCCATTCTTGTGGACTCGCCCCCTAGTAAGAGATGCAAGGGGGGGGGGGGGGGGGCGATGGGAAGTTCCACTTACCAAAAACATGGAAAGGAAGAGGTCCACGTCACCCAGTGCCACAGAGCAGCAGTGAGGACTGACTCACCTGCAGCACACTGACAAACATGTGCCCCCGATGGGAGGGGAAGGTGGCAAGGGGGCACCTTGTATACGGGCGTCCTTGCACATGAAGCCACAGCGGGGACACCCTTTGACCGCCGCGCGCCTCCGTGTCTCACTGCGAGACCGCTTTGAAGGCGCCTGCCAAGACAAACTCCCCTCGCCTATTTATGCCACTGCCTCCAAGTGCCCCCGGGACACTCGATTGTCGGCAGCTTCCCTCTTCGCACCTGGAATGGCAAATTTGCGGGACTCGGGCGGAACTCCCGCTCCGTCCACACCCGAGTTCTAGTGTCTGGCTTCAGCATTTGTCCTGGGGGGTGTGGCGGACTGGAATGCCGCTCCCGTGGCTGCTATGCCTCGCCGGGTGCGCCTTGCTCCTGACGCCGGGTTGCGGGGGCTGCGGGCCGGGTCGCGGCTACGGCAAGAGGCGCTCGCCGCGGAAGCTGGCACCGCTCGCTTACAAGCAGTTCAGCCCCAACGTGGCCGAGAAGACTTTAGGGGCCAGCGGGAGGTACGAAGGGAAAATAACCCGGAGTTCCGAACGCTTCAAGGAGCTCACCCCCAATTACAACCCCGATATCGTCTTCAAGGATGAGGAGAACACAGGTGCAGACCGCATGATGACTCAGGTAAGAGTGAGAGATTTTCTCAAATTTGACCGCCCGGACGTGTAAATTTACTGGTGCACTTTGACCAGTCTGGAGACGCGTGGATGCTGTTATCTCCACGACATTCCTTGGTGACTCAAGGCTGGGACAGCGTTTTGTTGTGTCTTTGCAATGCGCGTTCGCTTTTTCGCCCGAAATTGCTGCGTTATTCCTAACAGTCGTGTGGGGAAAATGCAAGATATTGACTGCAATAAAGTCGACTTTTCTGGCAATGCAATCTCGGTTGCTATTGCTTATCCATTTTGACTGGGAGGTTTAAAAACCGAGCTGAAAATTTAATAATATGATTATTATTTTTAAGACAAAATTAAAGTAAACGTGTTATGTCCCACCCTTCTTTTTAAAATGAACACTTTCAGGAACAGTGGACACTTCAGTTATATACAGTTTACTACTTTGGAATTTTCTTTTATTTATTTATTTTTTTAATATCAGCAATATATGTATTTTGATTATTAATCGTTGTATTTTAATACTTTGTAATATAATTGTAAATGAATGTATAAATTAATTCAATGTTAATAAACGCTAAATCAATGGAATGAAAATAATACCTTTTTTAATATCAGCAATTATATGTCTTTTTTAATGATTAATCATTGTTGTATTTTTATATTTTTGTAATAAAATTGCAAATAAATGTATGAATTAGTACAATGTTAATAAACGCTAAATTAACCCCTTCAGACCTAAGCATGCTGCTGAAGGACATGACGCGTTCGTGTCTCTAAACCAGTAACTACACCGAATTTTTTGCTATTGCCACTTCTAGGAGATGATTGGACGAAACTGTACCTGTCGAAATCAAATCGTGAGGTTTGGCTAACCAAAGGCAACTTCAAAAAGAATAACATAACTTTTTTACCTTTTTTTCCCAGAAAAAAAAAAATGCAGGTCTCAAAGAGTTAATAAAATTAAAATGAATTAAAAAATGTTTACAGCTCCAAGTAACACTCTAAAGTAGTTTTTTTTCCACAGCATTTATTACATGCTATTGATGGCGATATACAGTGTATCACAAAAGTGAGTACAGCCCTCGCATTTCTACAGATACTTAAGTATATTTTGGGACAACACTGACAAAATGACACTTTGACACAATAAAAAGTAGTCCGAGTGCAGCTTATATAATCGAGTTAATTTATTTTCCCCTCAAATTGACTCAAAATATAGCCATTAATATCTAAACACCTGGCAACAAAAGTGAGTACACCCCTTTGAAAAAACGCGCATCCCTAAATGTCCAAATTGAGTACTGCTTGTCATTTTCCCTCCAAAATGTACTGTGACTCGTTACAGGAGTGCTGTCAGCATTGCTGCAGAGATTAAAGAGGTGGGGTCAGCCTGTTAGTGCTCAGACCATACACTGCACTCTACATCAAATTGGTGTGCATGGCTGTCACCCCAGGAGGAAGCCTCTTCTGAAGATGGTACACAAGAACAAACAGTTTGTTTGAGACATGTCAACAAAGCACATGGATTACTGGAACCACATCCTATGGTCTGATGTGACGGGCGGGCGTTCTTGTGTACCGTCTTCAGAAGAGGCTTCCTCCTGGGGTAACAGCCATGCACACGATTTTGATGTAGAGTGCGGCGTATGGTCTGAGCACTAGCAGGCTGGCCCCCCACCTGTTCAATCTCTGATAACGAGTCACATGACATTTTGGAGGGAAAATGACAAGCAGTACTATATTTGGACATTTAGGGATGTGCGTTTTTTCATAGGGGTGTACTCACTTTTGTTGCCAGGGGTTTAGATATTAATGGCTGTATTTTGAATTATTTTGAGGGGAAAACAAATTAATTCAATTGAATATGCTGCACACAGACTACTTTTAATTGTGTTGAAGTGTCATTTTGTCAGTGTTGTCCCATGAAATAATATACAGTAATTTTTGCACTATAAGACGCACCTGACTATAAGCCGCCGCACACCAAATTTGACACGAAAACCACATTTGTTCATAGATAAGCCGCACTGGACTATAAGCCGCAGCCATCCTCACTGTATTATGGGATATTTACAAAAGATATTAACCGGTAACACTTTATTTGACAGCGGCATCATAAGGCTATCTAAGACCAAATGAACCACCATGAAGCTTTGAACCAATTAGCTGCAAAGCTTCATTGCTTCAAGAAGCTTAAATTGGCCATCACTGTTCCCTTGGAGGAGACAGTCAACTTCTGCTACCACCTGCTGTCAAAACTGTTGTTATTCAACATGCCTCTTATCATGCATTGCAGCACTACAGATGTAAAGAACAATCAAAATTCATGTTATGTTCTAATTATTTCTTTAGTTACTGTTCCAGTTGTTTCATTAATTGCTACATTAACTGGTTACACTTTATTTGACAGTGGCGCCATAAGACTGTCAATAGACAATCGTAATTTCGACATGAGACTGTCATGAGCATTAATGAATGTTTATAACGGATGTCATTTAGTGTTATCCGGCAACTTATCTCACTTTTGAATTGATGTAAAATAGCCGAGCTGGACATAAATGGAGTTAGTGACATAATTTGCCAAATGACACTTAATAACATCTGTCATAAGCGTTCAGTAATGCCCATGATAGTTTCATGTCATGATTATGACGGTCTTATGACGTTGCTGTCAAATAAAGTGTTAAATTTTAACCCAAATAAATCAACAAATAAGCCACACTGGACTATAAGCCGCAGGATTCAAAATGAAGGAAAAAAGTAGCGGCTTATAGTCCGAAAATTACAGTACTTAAATATCTGCAGAAATGCGAGGGGTGTACTCACTTTTGTGATACACTGTATCCAATTAGGATGACTAGTCGTGAATTTTCATCTTTCAATGTGAATGTTTATAAGCCCCTACCAGGTCAAAATGGTTTGGACATCTAGCCCTGTCAATGGCAGCCAAAGATTATATAATATGTGACCTGTAAAGGTAAAGAGAAAAAAAATAAGTTGTGCATGAAGGAGTTGGGGGTTAATACATTTTCTTCTTTTGCTAACTACCACACAGCATATACTCTGCGAGTACTATTGATACTATCTGAGCTGGCCGTGAACGAGTTCACCCTGATTTGCCTTTATGCTTATGAGGACATTTCTGACATTAATGGTGTGTTAAAGGGAGAGACAACACCTAGGAAAATTAGGGCTGTAAAAATTATCGCGTTAACGGGCGGTAATTAATTTTTTAAATTAATCATGTTAAAATATTTGACACAATTAACGCACATGCCTCGCTCAAAGGGATAAAAATGGCAGCACAGTGTCATGTCCACTTGTTACTTGTGTTTTTTGGTGTTTTGTCGCCCTCTGCTGGCGCGTGGCTGCGACTGATTTTATGGGTTTCAACCCCATGAGCATTATGTAATTACTGACATCAACAATGGCGAGCTAGTAGTTTATTTTTTGATTGAAAATTTTGCAAATTTTATTAAAACGAAAACATTAAGAGGGGTTTTAAATAAAAAAATTCTATAACTTGTACTAACATTTATCTTTTAAGAACTACAAGTCTTTCTATCCATGGATCGCTTTAACAGAATGTTAATGTTAATGCCATCTTGTTGATTTATTGTTATAAACAAATACAGTATTTATGTACAGTATGTTGAATGTATGTATATATGTCTTATCTTTCCATACCAACAATAATTTACAGAAAAATATGGTATATTTTATAGATGGTTTGAATTGCGATTAATTACGATTAATTAATTTTTAAGCTGTGATTAACTCGATTAAAAATTTTAATAGTTTGACAGCCCTAAGGAAAATTGACCATGTTAAAAATGCTCAAATTATTTATGATAGCGAACTTCTTACACCTTTAGTGGAGATAATGTTTTAACAAAAAATATGACATTGCTTATGAGCTCAGTCATGTTGTGACGTCAGTTATAGCCATGTACATACACACTGATAGTCTCTCGCACCAGTGCATGTGATAATGGGTATTAATGACGGTGGAGCTGACAATGGCGTACCGCACGCATGCAATTTTTAGACCGTGACGTCGCATCCTAAAGCGGAAGTAAAGCCGAAGTGGGACATTATAGACCCGCCTTCGCATAGAAACAACGTAATTTGTGCTACTTTTCGGTAATCTTTCAAAAACGAACATGCTGATGCTTTTTTGGTACTTGTAGAAACGACTCTAAACATTATGACACATGAAGGATGCTTTCTTCATACGTTTCCGGAAACCAAAAACTCGGGAGGAAAAAATTTGAAGACCCAATCTACTTGTGCGAACTTTAACACCAGCTCAGTGAATCCATTCACATTTCATATGCAGTAAACATTTTGTTGGGTTGGCATCGTCTTTCAGAAGACAAAGAGGTAAGTAACTTATTTTTTTAGCGTAACGTTGTGCCATACTGCTTCTGTCTGACAATGAATGACCTGAAAAGAATTACAATGGTATCTGACTGCCACTGTTACAGTTTGTTTTATATATCTATATATATTAGTGCTGCAACGATTAATCGATTAACTCGAGTATTCGATTAGAAAAAAAAGATTCTAATTAAATTTTGTTGATTCGAGTATTCGTTTGATTATTGTGGCATTGTAATGATTTATTTTGAAAGTGTTTGCATTCAGTTTTATTGATTTGAGTGGATACACTGCCCTCTAGTCTGCCTCATTTTACATTGGTGAATCCAACTGCTCCATGTTAAGACCAACATAAGCAAAGTTTTTGTTTGAGCTAATGTTTTTTTTAATGCATTCATAATTTAGTTTATCAGTATATTTAGCTGTTTTTTTGTGGGAATATGTGTCCGAACCATTTGTTAAGAGCATTGTTTAAAAAAAAAAAAAAAGTTAGTGTTTTATAGCATTTAAGCTAGCGGACCTTTGCTGTGTAAGTTAGGCAATTGTTCTTTTGTTAAACATAGATCCTTATTTAATTATATTTATACCTTTTGAGACTCAGCTCAGGTATTTTAATTTTTCATGTTTCTTATCCGATTACTCGATTATTCGACAAACTAGTTCATCGATTAATCGACTACTGAAATAATCGGTAGCTGCAGCCCTACTATATATATATATATATATATATATATATATATATAACTTTAGTAAGGGGGAAATGTAAATAAATTATAGAATGAAGATTTGTTATCAATGAAAAAATTAAAAGTGTTCGTTGGCTGTCACTAAGTAGCATTTGCGATCGCTACACAAAGCAATTCACACACAATTCACAAATTACCCCCAAGAACGGTCAGAGACGTAGGACAACCAAAGGATATATAAGAAAGACAGGGCTGATGGTAAAGGATAGCTTGTTGAAACAGGAGAATGTCATTGTCAGTTGCATCGATAAAAAAGCTAAGGCTATGCCTAGGTCGGCTTGTTCTTTGCGTCTTTTTCAGCCTTCGACACTCAAGCCATCTCTTTAACTGAACATTTTTATGTTCTTCCACATCTTTGCCAGTGAATTTGGCACCAGGCACATCATTTTCGGAGAGAATTGGTAGGTAGCTCTGTAAACATCTCCTTCGTACACGATTTCCATTCTTCCTATTAGGGACAAACGGCGGCTTGTCCCTACTTAGCAACAGTAGCTAATGTCATGAATATTAATGAGCGGAAGTGACGTGTTGCTTGCGGTACGCCATTTGGAATTCCAACATTTGATTTGCTAAAATAGTAGGCCTACTAACATTGATAAAATGCCTGCCCCAGTCGGGTGGCCACCTTCCGTAAATACTGGCTTTTAATCACATTTTTCTTGATTATTACACTTTAGAAAAATGAAATTCTCTGGGTTATTTTTTTTCTTCCAATTTATTAAACAAGATTCTTCCCATTGGATACTTATGGTAAAGATGTTGTCCTTCCCTTTAACTATATATGAATTTGGTCTGTACATTATTTTTAACGCGGCTTCGCACAATTTACGAGCTCCTGCATTGCGCAGCACACAGTCCGACTGTTTGTCTTTAACGGTTCCGTGTTACTTTTAGGTTGTTTTCTCAGTGTGCAGAGACAGAAATAGCGAACGCACTTTGAAGCTGTAATGAAAGTGAATTTTTCACCTCTTGCCTTTTTTTTTAATTCGCTTTTCCTGTCGCGCATACAGAAGTTCCTGTTCCAGAAGCACACTTAATCACTTTTGTGGCGACACAAACGTGTAACTTTACTGCGGTCAAATTCATGTGATCACCGCAGAGGAGAAACTGTCAACACGTAAGACTTGGAGAGCGAACCATCGTTGACGCGTTGATCGGGAGGTGCGCAAAGGTGCCGATTGTCAGCCTGAGTGTGCAATGTTTGTATAGCCGGCGGTTTGGTCCTCAAACCGCTGTGCGTGTGTGCTAAATGGAGCGTCTAATTTATGAAGTCTGACCGCGCAGAGAAAACACCAATGTTCGAATCCGCGGGAGCTGTGAAAAGGCAACTGTGGTCAACGGCGCGGGCTATTCTTATCACAACCGCCATGTTATATTGGCTTTAATCCCCGCTTTTTACCCTTCACAGACTTGAGGTGCCGCGAACCTAACCAAAAAACCCCTGATCCGAAATGGTCTTTGTCAACATACTGACAGACAATATCTGTTCTAAAAAGCAACATGCCATTCTAAAGTTAAACCTATTCTGTATATTCATGTTTTTGTCAAGGGGTATCTAAACCTTTTAGATAGGGTCATGCAGGGCCGGCCCAGGCCATTTGGGGGCCCTAAGCAAAATAATGCAAAGGGGCCCATATTTTTGGCCCACCATTTCGTCACAGTGTACTGTGAAACCCATACATGCAATCCAACCCATACGTCCATATTTTGTATATTAATCAGATTTTGTTGCACTGCATACTTCAAACTTCCCACCCCAAATGATTGTCAGTACTTACAGTTGATAGCGCCAAACCTTTTTCTAAAAGAGGAAAGAAAGAGGTTAAGGAAGAATTTTATTTTTTTAAGCTAGAATCAAGTATCAAAACTCACAAAATTCAAATAAAGCAAACTGTAGTAAACAAAATCGAATATAAATTAAACAATTGCCAGATTGGGGCCCCCCTAGTGGTCAGGGGCCCTAAGCAGCTGCATAGTCTGCGTATAGGCTGGGCCGGCCCTGGGGTCATGCTCAAAAGGTCACTCACCTTGTGCTTCTGGGTAAGGACACTAAAAGTGCGACTCTTTCAAATTTATTGACGGATTGGATTGAAATTTGAGAGGAATCTCGTTCGAATGTGTACGCAGTGATCCTCTAAACCCGATTTTAGATTTTTTGGTCTAAGGCAGGGGTGTCCAAACTTTTTGCAAAGGGGGCCAGATTTGGTGTGGTAAAAATGTGGGGGGCTGACCTTTGCTGACGTCCTTTATGTTGAACAATATATTTAGCAAACTTTAGCAAGCCATTCTGTGTGTCACATTTGCTCTATTTTTTTTCTTCTAATTGCCGTATTTTTCAGACTATAAGCAGTGTTGTCAGTAACGCGTTGCTGTAATCTGATTACTTTTTTCAGTAACGAGTCATCTAATGCATTCATTTTTCTACACCAGTATTCTGATTAAAGTTAGTTTCCTTAGCGTCTCTGCGTTACTATTTTTTCATTGCCACATAACGTATGTAGAATGAATAATATTGTAGTCATGTACGAAGAGCATTTTGAATGGAAAATGCTAAAATAAAGGTTCCCGGTACGTGTTTCCATGACAACCTCTTAGCTATTTCCTGTTTTGGTCTCGCGTCACATGTTGTGGGATTGTGAGGCGGGTGGGCATTCGCGCCAAATGTTGAGACATTGCGACTAGGGAATGTTGATCTGTGGATATCCATGAATGAAGGTGATTATTTTTCCTTCATTCTGGAGGGTATCAGCAAAAGGTTGGACCTCCTACATGCGCGGCCGTTTCGTAGCTTTGCCGTAGCAACAACGGGCAGTCATCGCTCCAAGTTGGCAAGCTTTGTTTACATCATATGCATGTTGCACATTTATGCCGTAAGGTGATGTGTTCGTTTAGCATCTGTGGGATGTGTTGTAAGTCCGATTGAGTGTAAAGTGCTTAGTTGTCGCCACGTTTTGTGGCCAAATTGACCGCGTGTGTGTTGAGAGGAGTACTTCCGGGTTGTTAATGTGCATGGCTGCACGCACATCCGCGCCCGCCGCTACCTTTGTGTTTATTGCACTGTACAATCCACTTGTGTGTTGTTGATTATTGTGCCGTCAGTTTGCATTGTTTTACATTGGCACTGATATGCTGTTAGCCATAACCCGAAATTCAGAAGTTTTGACATTAGGCTTAATCTTAGAGTTAGCAGGGTTGAATTGGTCGGTGGAGTTGATTTCAACAAATTCTAAGCAGTTTGTCAGATATTTGTTAGTTTCAGGGCTCCGGAGTGGCTAAGCTAGCGCAAAATTCTGATATTCCCCTTTAAATTCAATCATCGGAAAGTCAATTACATGTGATGACATTTTTCTGTTGTCATTCTTATGTTGAGGCGGCAAAGGGAGAAAAATGGGTAAAAAGTAACTGATAGATTACTTTTAAAGTAACTTAGTTACTTTGATAATGAAGTAATCAGTAAAGTAACTAGATTACTTTTTTGAGGCGTAATCAAAGTAATTACTTTTTCAAGTAATCTGTGACAACACTGACTATAAGTCGCAATTTTTTTTCATAGTTTGGCTAGGGGTACGACTTATACTCTGGAGCGACTCGTGTGAAATTATTCACACATTATTATATCATTTCACATGTTATTATGGTGTTTTGGAGTAACACTTATGGTTTGGTAAACTTGTTAGCATGTTCTTTATGCTATAGTTATCTGAATAGCTCTTAATATATGTTACGTTAACATACCGGCAACGTTTGCATTTCGTTGTTCATGTATGATGTAACATTATCATACTGTACACTTATTCGGCATGTTGTCCTCAATTGCATTTTTATTTTAAATTGCCTTTCAAGATTACATATCTGTTCTATGTGTTGGATTTGATCAAGTAAATTTCCTCCAAAAATGATACTTATACTCCGGTGCGACTTATATGTTTTTTTCCTCTTCGTTGGGCATTTTATGGCTAGTGCGACTTATACTCAGGTGCGACTTATAGCCCGAAAAATATGGTAATGATTTCAAGAATCTCACAACTAGCCTTTGTGGCGTTCTCTTTCGACTCTCAGCCTCTTGCAAAATAGTAATGCTGTAAAATTAAACTAGCTTCCAATTGCTTCAATTTCTCGCACGTGTCTTCCCTGTAATCTTGTCGTACATGTCAGTGTGTCTTGTTTGGTAATGTCGCCTCACATCGAACTCTTTAAAAACAGCAACTGCCTCTTTGCAAATGAGGCAGACACAGTTGTTGTGTATTTTAGTGAAGAAATAGTCCAATTTCCACCTATCCTTGAAGCGTCTGCTGTCGCAGTCAACTTTTTTTTTTATTTTTTTTTATTGATTGTCGCCATTTTAGAAAATTGGGAGTAAAGGGTCACACGGGGTAAATGTTGCTTAGAATGCTGCTTCCTTTTCGTGGGTAAATGAGGAGCAGCATTTAGTGTCTAAGCTACTTCATATGCTGGTAGCTGTACTGCTGACCAATTTATTAAGTCTGTGTGCGGGCCAGACGTTATTGATTTTATGACAGAGGCTGGGGGCCGGATGAAATTTGACCACGGGCCGGATTTTGGACCCCGGGCCGGACTTTGGACATGTCTGGTCTAAGGGGTGATTAATTGCGGACATGTGAGCCATTATGGTGCACGGAATAAAAAACATTAGCTCGAATGCTTAGTTCCAAATACTGCAAACTGAAAAAAAATAATAACATGAAACCCTTCTCCTTAAGTTTATGTAATGTAATAAAACAGAAGTTTCTTGAAGATATTTGTGATTCGTCGTTTGCAAACTTTCCGATTTGTGGATTTTTTTTCTTTATTTTTGCTAAAAAAAAAAAAAAGCATACACAAACCTTCACAGGTTGAATGGACCTACCGCTAAGCCACTTTGAAAACTCAGACAACCCAAGGCTCAGTCAAATTCTCTCACAGACAGTGACTGAGTGAACGAACGCTTTATTGATGATGGCGTGAGTTCAAATTTCGGAATTTGCACTACCACAGCTGGCAATAGACCTGTTTTTTTTTTTTTTTTAATGAAATGTTTTTTTGTATATACTTTATACACATATATGAAAAAAAAAAAAAAATCTAGAAGCAGACAGAGGGGGTTACGGTATGCAGTGGAGCAGTATGTCCATAGTATCAAACTTTACAGAGAGGAAACCATTACTACAAATAGTGAAATGCTGCCACTCGCAACTTAAATTTGAGAAACCCCACAGGCCGAATTTCTATCTAGCTATATCGTTAGCTACATAGTAACGATATGTCATGTGTTCTGTCAGATCTGCTCCTGAAGCATTTGTGGAGATGAATAAGTAGTCTTTTACATTCAGTTGGTTTCTCATTATCCAGAGGTGCTAAATAAACAACTTACATCATAAATATAGATGTGCAACATGAATACGACGTAAATAAATGGTCATGGCATTAACGGTGAGATAGTGGTGTGCTGTCAAGTTGACCGCAGCCCCATGCTAGGTGTGTCTGAAGATCGAGAACTTTCCTTCGTGTGCGTCCGCGACCAAATCTAAGTACATATTCCTTTCTTTATAGAAGATTTATGGTGTTTACTCTGGACTTTCAGTTCTGGGGTATTGACCGCTTCGATTAGTTATATTTTATTCTATTTGTGTAGTGACAGCCTAGTAAACAAGTAGTACGTCTACGTTTCTACTAGGGCTGTCAAAATTATCGCGTTAACGGGCGTTAATTAATTTTTTAAATTAATCACGTTAAAATATTTGACGCAATTAACGCAGATGCCCCGCTTAGACAGACTTAAATGACAGTACAGTGAAACGCTCACTTGTTGTGTTTTGCCGCCCTCTGCTGGTGCTTGGGTTCGACTGATTTTATAGGCTTCAGCACCCATGAGCATTGTGTAAGTAATTATTGACATCAACAATGGCGGGCTACCAGTTTATTTTTTGATTGAAAATTTTACAAATTTTATTAAAAGGAAAACATTGAGAGGGGTTTTAATATAAAATTTCTATAGCTTGTACTAACATTTTTCTTTTAAGAACTACGTCTTTCTATCCATGGATCGCTTTAACAGAATGTTAATAATGTTACTGCCATCTTGTTGATTTATTGTTATAATAAACAAATACAGTCCTTATGTACCGTATGTTGAATGTATATATCCATCTTATGTCTTATCTTTCCATTCCAACAATAATATACAGAAAAATATGGCATATATTATAGATGGTTTGAATTGCGATTAATTGCGATTAATTACGATTAATTATTTTTTAAGCTGTAATTAACTCGATTAAAAATTTTAATCGTTTGACAGCCCTAGTTTCTACTACATGCTATCAAATATTATTTTTCCAGAAATCGATCATTAGCTTACCGTTGAGCAAACAAAAGTGTCCTTGGTGATCGTCTTGACATTCAGTTGTTTGTGGCTGACAACACAGCCTTATCCATAGCTTGCGTTTGGCAAGCTTCCTTTTAGGCTTGAAAAAGGCACGACCCCCTCCCTACTACCTACCAATCTTTCAGGTTACCTGGTGTCAGAATTACAGGTAGCCCATGTGCAGCGTTTAACCATTCGGTTTTTGCAATTTTGAATTTGGAAAAAAGGTGGGTTAAGTCACGAGCACACAATACATTCCTAACCAACTCTACGGTTGGTGTCTGAGTTTTCTGATTAGGGGGCGCGGTGTAGCAATAGGTCCATTGAATTGAGATACTTCCTCTAAATTTTGCTGCCACCTTGTGGCAGTTGTGAAACATTAGATAGGTAGCCAGCTAAATTGCTAGCTAGCGGGGTCGATCGTTGGTCCCCATTCATTCATTCTGAGTCGCTTATCCTCACAAGGCAAATAGAAATTCAAGGCTATTCTACGATTTTTGGGGGATGTTTTTTGCCATGCCTGATTTATAGAGTAAGAAATCAACTACAAAAAATGACCTTCATGTTAAAGACGGTTGCTCAAAGTATTTTCGTATACAAATGGAAAATCTCTTAGACCCCTGATTTTTGGTCAAATAATGTTAAAACACAAAAAAATAACATTACTTGTGAGCGCGGCCATTTTGTGACATCAGTTTCACGCACACACTCACACCAACACACAAACTATTGGACTTGAGCACAGGTGCATGTGTTAATGAGTATTAATGATGTCACGAGGAAGGGCAGACAATCTGAGATACTCTCATTTGATTGGCCGAAATAGTACTGACGTTGATGATGTCTACCGTTACGTCAAGGGCAACTTCCTGGAAAATACTGACTTTTATTTGTTTTTCTCCACTATTTCCGATCAGAAAAATGTGTGTTTTTCGATTCCTTCTGGTGGGATGCACATGATAAAGGTGTTGACTGTCTCTTTAGAGGACTTTTCCTTATTGCTTCATTCATAAGATAGATAAACAATTGTCCACCGACACACCTACTTAACTAAAGATCAATCAAAGTAAAAAGTTACAGTATTCAGATTTGTTCCTTAATATTGACAATCCGGCTGTTTCGATGGGTAAGCAAAAAAATACCGACTAAAATAGTTTGAAAAGGGAATTCATGGCGTTTTCAACGCAATTTGTCATGCAAACCTTATGAAATGACATAACAACCCATTTGAAAAGCTAATGCAAGGTCACTTTTAAAGCAACACCAGTTAACTTTTCAGTTTTGGTTGATTTTAGCATCGCAGGTGGACAAAAGTGGTAGTGCTTTGCCTTAAGAAAGACTGCGTTTCCCATGAGGACCAGCGCACAGTGTCGTAAAATCATTATCTTCCGGTCATCTGCAGATGGATTACATTTCTGTTTCTAGCCGCCGTGTGAAGGATGAATAGTAATGAGGTAATGAATCCAGTTGTGGCTAAACAATAGAATATGATGATGTTGAATTTTTTTATTTTTTTTATTTAAACCTGTCCTGTTCAGCTGTTTGACACGGAGAACAGAAGTTTAAGTGTCCGGTTGGTCTGAACAGTTAAATAAGACAGATAAGATTTTGTACCATGTCACCCAACCATCCCTATGCCCCCACCCCCCCCCCCCCCCCTCCAACTCGTCCGGTCTGACAAGTTAAGTTGGGGTGTGGGGGTTCACGCCAGCGAGTGAAAGCTGGGCTAATGTTTATTCTTGAGTGTCCTTTTGTCCTGGTAGCCTCCCTTTTTCTTTTTTTGTCTCATTTGCTGCTCTGCCACCTTTGCAGAATTCGCGTGAAAGTGTTTGCATCGACTTCTGTCTTTATGACGAATGGGGAAAGTTACGTATGCCATAAAGCAGTCAGCACATTTGTAGTTATCTTGGTGTGGCAGTGTTCCTGCCACCCTCCTCAAAGTGAAATAGTGCTAAATGTTTTGAAAATATTTTATAAAGGTTGAAAAGTTACTTAGTGTTGCCTTAATGAAGCAGCAATCTCACTAAGTTGGAGTTGACCCTTACTGTAACTCATTCACTGCCGGTCCATGCGTATGTATAGTATTCATAGAAGATGTGTTGTAATAGCTAATAAACAAGAACAAAATGTACAATATCTTAAAAACTCGCAGTTGAAAGGGATTTAACGTCTATTCCCATCAATGACACTGAAACACTCATGATCAATCAATGACTGTGAATGAGATAACCTATCTGCAAGGGCGTAGGTTTGCATAGGGACGGTAGGGACATAACACTACCAACTTATCAGGATGCTGAAATTGTCCCTACCAACATCTAAGCAACCTTATTTGCATTATATAATGGCTTCAGTTATACAGGTCATTTAGGGCCTTGCATAGGGACGGTAGGGACATAACACTACCAACTTATCAGGATGCTGAAATTGTCCCTACCAACATCTAAGCAACCTTATTTGCATTATATAATGGCTTCAGTTATACAGGTTTAGAGTGTATTCCCTTATGTTGTAAGGATAGAATTGACCTTAACCCATTATTAAGTGAACTACAGTACTTTCATTATGTTCAGACTGACATTGACCCCTTTTCACTTGCTGAATGTGCCAGTCCATTTTTTCCCCTCAAACGCATGTTTGATTGGCTAATGACTTGACCCCCCCAACCCACCCCACACACACGCATTCACAGCTTTTGCTACTGAAAGTCCGACCTGCATCAGAGTTAGCATAACATTAATCTGTGTGAATTTCTCGAACTCGAGGAGGAAGTTGCATTGAGAGAAATATCCTCCTGTATGTTTTCTGTTACCGTTAATCAAACTGTAAGAAATTGTGATGAACTAAGGACTACCCCCTTGTAGATAGTTAATTGATGATTAACAAGTTTGTATTTCTTGTGTCTGTTAATATAACTTGTGTTCAAATATTGCATTTTAAATTTGCTAAAAAATCCAGACATTTTTCAGACAAGTTTTCAAAATATTTCTTTAGTAGATTTTGAAAACAAAGGTTTGAATCGAAGGGTGTATCACTTGAACCAATACACATGAAGGTTAAGTCAACACAGATTTATTTTCCATTAATCATTTAGCCTATTAATTATTTGGGTTCGTATTGGTGAGAAATGTAGCCCTGACCCCAGTTCACACAGTCTGTTTGATCTTATAAATGTCCCGTCCCCAGCAAAAAGTGTACATGCAGGTTATGCGGTTTTATCGTCTCTAGTATAGTTGAGACCAAACCTGTTGAAATGGATTGAACGTCTATTGCCGTCAAGTGACACTGAAATATTCATGATCAGTCAATGACTGTGAATGAGCTTCACCTTGACCTACCGTCAAGGGCGTTGGTTGGCATTGGGACGGTAGGGACATAACACTACCAACATTTCAGGATGCTGAAATTGTCCCCATCAACTTTTAAGCAACCTTATTTAAATTATATAATGGCTTCAGTTGTACAGGTCATTTAGATTGTCTTCCCATATGTTGTAAGGATAGAATTGACATGACCATTATGAAATGAACTGCAGTACTTTCATAATGTTGAGACTTACATTCACCCTTTTCACTTGCTGAATGTGCCAGTCCATTTTTTTCCCCTCAAACGCACGTTTGATTGGCTAATGACTTGAACCCCCCCCCCCCTCCACCCCACACACAGTCATTCACAGCCCGACAGAAATACAACATGCCGCCTCCTCCGCCCCCTTTCAAGATGAGGGATATTAGATTTTTTTTTTTTTCTGCCAGCAGCAGCCACTTTATCTAATTCACTCCCAGCCATTTTCAACGGAACAAGGCTCTTTCCTCCTGGCCGTTTTACTGGATTTTGACTGATTTTGCAAGGCCCACAGAAAATTCTGTTCTATTGCTATACAAACATGGAACCCACCAAAAGAAAGATTAGACTCTTTTTTTCTGCAGAAAAAAAGTAAGTTCATATCTTTTTCCATTCTTTAGAAATCATCATTAGAAAATAGCTTAGATTGAGCAATTTACCAATTTCAGATGAAAAAATGAAGAAATTGAGCTTTTTGTGAGAGCATACATTTCAAACATAACTTTGACTTTAACACAGATATATTTTTCCCAAACATCTGAACAATGTCTTCCTTTTACAAAATAAGATTAACAACAAAACAAATAGAGCCTTTGATAGCAAAATAACAATTTATTTACACATAAGTAACTGAAAGATGATGCTGTTCCGGCCACGACAGATGGTTAAACTTTTCCCTCATCGCGGCCTGTCTCATAAAGATGAATTTTTTTTTTTTGTCTCTGCGGGCTCTGCTCGTGAACAGCACGGACTCAAGGCATCGTCCGCTGCACTAGTGGTCCCAGTCGTTCTGCTCGGTCGTCCAGCACCTGGCATCCCAGGCGTCCTACTGGTTGGTCTGCTCGGTTGTCCGCCGCCTGGCATCCATTCGGTCATCTTCCGCCGGCGCCCCAGCCGTGCGGCTTGGCCGTCTGTTGCCGTTGAATCAGGTTGCGGGTCTCACCAAATGCGCTAATGCCCTCCAGTGGCCAGTTTTATTGCTTTAAAATGGATTTTCAGCTTTGTGCTTTGGACCTAAATTGAATCAGAACCCAGAGATGTTTCTTTTGAAAAAAAACGTAAAAGATGTATTTACGTCTTTGGGACACTGAAACAATTAAAAATAGAATGTATTGATACGTTTTTGGGAGCAAATGAGTTAAGTAATGTAAAAAGACGTCAATGCAGTGGAGGTGGGGAACACACCACTGATTTTGCTACTGAAAGGCCGACCTGCATCAGAGTTAGCATAACATTAATCAGTGTGAATTTCTCGAACTCGAGGAGGTATCTGCGTTGAGAGAAATATCCTCCTGTATGCTTTCTACTGTTACCATTAATTAAACTGCAAGAAATGTGGTGACCTAAGGATTACCCCCTTGTAGATAGTTAATTGATGATTAACAAATTTGTATTTCTTGTGTATGTTAATTTTTGTGCAAATATTGCAATTTAAATTTGCTAATAAAATCCAGACATTTTCCAGACAGGTTTGAATCGAACAGTGTATCACCTGAACCAATACACATGAAAGTTAATATAAGTCAACACATATTTATTTTCCATTGATCATTTAGCCTATCAATTAATTAGGTTCATATTGGTGAGAAATGTAGCCCTGACCCCCGTTCAAAGTTCAAACAGTCTGTTTGATCTTAAAAATGTCCCGTCCCCAGCAAAAAGGGTACATGCAGGTTATGCGGTTTTATTGTCTCTAGTGTAGTTGAGACCAAACCTGTTGAAATGGATTGAAAGTCTATTGCCGTCAATGACACTGAAACATTCATGATCAGTCAATGACTGTGAATGAGGTAACCTACTGGCAAGGGCGTAGGTTGACATTGGGACGGTAGAGACATAACACTACCAACTTTTCAGGATGCTGAAATTATCCCCATCAACTTTTAAGCAACCTTGTTTGCATTATATAATGGCTTCAGTTATATAGGTCATTTAGATTGTCTTCCCATATGTTGTAAGGATAGAATTGACACGACCATTAATAAATGAACTACAGTACTTTCATTATGCGGAGACTTACATTGACCCCTTTTCACTTGCTGAATGTGCAAAAAGTGTACATGCAGGTTATGTTGCTATATAGTCCCTACCAATGTTGTGACCAAACCTTGCCTACCGGTAACTTAATTTTCAGTTATGACTTTCAAACAATCGCGTTTCGCATTGCTCTTCGGCGGGCCAGACGAACAGTTCAGACGGCAACTTTATTAGCGCCGTTGTAACTGGGCAAATCGGAGGGGGCTGTCAATGGGCCCTCTCACGTTGTGTTTGCTTAACCAGACAGCGGAGGTCCACACGACACCCCCCAGCAACGATCGTCATAAAGCTACACTCGTAAATGTCATGACTTTGCGATAGGATCGAACCCAGAACTCAACTCTCCGTCTGTCCCGCAGCGCTGCAAAGACAAGCTGAACTCTCTGGCCATCTCCGTGATGAACCTCTGGCCCGGAGTCCGGCTGCGGGTCACCGAAGGCTGGGACGAGGATGGTCACCACTCGGAGGATTCGCTCCACTACGAGGGGCGGGCGGTAGACATCACCACCTCGGACCGGGACCGAAACAAGTATGCCATGCTGGCTCGACTGGCAGTGGAGGCGGGCTTCGACTGGGTCTACTACGAGTCCAAGGCCCACATCCACTGCAGTGTCAAGTCAGGTAAGTTTGGGCTCGCATTGGTCTGTACAAATGACTGAGTCCTTTAGAGCTGGGTGAAATTAGATTTTTCATTTGGTATCAAAAAGTTATTTGCCGGAATTGCACGGTCGTCAAACTTGGTGGAAGGGTGCATCTTGGCCATAGGAAGAACATGCTTTTATGTGATAAGTGAGTTTTGGACTCAAAATTGCTAAAAGTATAATATAGATCAGACACAAATATTTGTTTTTGCCTTGGCCACAAAGCATTGCCATAGCCACGGCAACCAACTAGTTCCTAATCATTGGAAGAACAAGTGATTGCTACAGAAATAAATGGTCTGAAATGAAACAAAATCATTATTTGTGTGTGGCCATAATGCTGCAGTTGAGGGATGTGTAGGGCCAGGGGTAGGTGTGCTAATAAAGTGGTACCTCGACATACGATCGCTTCGACACGCGATCTTGTCGACATCCAATGTAAAATTTGACTCGCCATTTGTTTCTACATCTGAGGACATGCTCGAAATACGACAATTTATGAAAGCGCCGCAGTTTCTTTGTTATCCCGCAAGACGGAAGCGTGGCGAATTTTCTTGTGAGAAAAATCAACATGGGTTCCAAGAATGTTCGTGCAGATGGTGAAAAAAAGGAAAAAGGTGAGGCTTACCATTGAAATGAAGATGGAAATGATAGAAAAATATGAGCGTGGTGTAAACGTCCGTGAGGTGGCTCGACAATATGGTCGTAGAATGTCTACTATCTCGACGGTCCTCTTACGACCTCCGTTCGCCAGACTTTATAAGTTAAGGTGACAATTACAATTGTAACATTGCCAAAGAAATTGCCAGCTTCGTCAGGTTTTTAATCATTTATTTCAGAACTTGTGCAACACAACATGACTACTATCCGCCGCAGCTGAACATGAAAAGTAAAAGTAAAAAGTCCTCTCTCACTCTGTCTGTTCATGTACACCACGCAAAACACATCCGCCACATTAGAGCCTGATTTGTTACATTATTACAGGTATTATTATTATTACTATGTCATTATTCCGATTTGTATTTATAAATCTTTTTGCTCTGTGTAATTGCTATCTGCAATAGTACCAGCAGTATTTATTAAGGCAAAGGCAAAATTATTTATATAGCACAATTCAACACAAGTCAATTCAAAGTGCTTTACATCACATGAAGATCAAGCATGTATTTTGGTCCCAGGCCATTAAGTGTTTTGTAGACGAGCAGTAGTATTTTATAGTCTATCCCAGTGTTTCTCAACCTTTTCTGTGTCACGGCACGTTCTTACATAGGAAAAAATCTCGCGGCACACCACAAACCAAAAATGTTCCAAAATTACTTTCTGTACAGTATATTTTATTATGAAATAATTTCCCAATATTTATACCTACTCAGTTTGAAACTTGAGTCTGTATGGATGAACACAAAACCGATATCCTTGCAGGAATCTTTGTCAACAGCTCTTAGTCTCTGTTTTTAAATTATTATTACTTTTTTTATAGCAGTTAGGCTTGAAAAGCTCAGAATTATCAGACGGGGACTTTAGAAATGTCTTTAATCTAGGGCTGTCAAAATTATCGCGTTAACGGGCGGTAATTAAATTTTTTAATTAATCACGTTAAAATATTTGATGCAATTAATGCACATGTCCCGCTCAGACAGTATTCTGCCTTTTGGTAAGTTTTACAGCAAGGCTTTTTGTGCTGTCTAACAGCGAACTCTTGTGGTCGCTTTGCGACATGGTTTATTGTTTTCTTGCCAGTTCAATATGTCTGCACGACGTCTCGGGCTGACGCCTACGTTGTAATGTTGTGCTTATATGATCCTTGGACAAGATTTGTCCGTAAGTATGGTTGTTGTAAAGAATGTACATATTATGTTAGTAAGCGAAATGTTATATTTTTTGTATGAGACGCTTTTTGTTTATGTTTAGTGAACCTGTATAGCGTGCTAAGCTAACGTTGTTGGTAATGCAATGCGTGTGTACTTATTTTTTGTAGTTTTACGATGGTCTAAAGAGGACAATGGTTTGATGCCATTTTATTAATAAATCAGATGAAAAAGGAAGAAGTCTGATTATTAAGGCGTCGTTCACTAGCTGTCTAGCTTTGGAAAAAGTAGACGCTTCGGAGTGAGGACAGCATAGACAGATTTAAATGACAGTAGAGTGAAATGCCCACTACAGTCCTTATGTACCGTATGTTGAATGTGTACATCCATCTTGTGTCTTATCTTTCCATTCCAACAAATTATTTTACAGAATATATATATAATTTACAGAAAAATATGGCATATTTTATAGATGGTTTGAATTGTGATTAATTGCGATTAATTACGAATAATTAATTTTTAAGCTGTAATTAACTCGATTAAAAATTTTAATCATTTGACAGCCCTACTTTAATCGCAAGCATCTCACTGACAATGGCTTTGCTGGCAGGTAGTATTGGCTCTTTTTAGATTCAGCAACAAGTTTAGCAACAAGGTAACTGGCTTTGAGGGCTTTCTCGTTTACCTTTGTAGTGTTTCTCCAAAAAAATTGCCTTTTTTCTCTCTGCGTTTTCATCGAGGCAAACAATCGACTTGGTTTGAAACGAGAGCAAATGCAACTTCTCGCGTCACGTTCAAGAACTGCTCGGATTTTTAGCCATCAGCTACCTTGCTGTCCTCAACAGTGTGTTGGAATAAAACACAGGGGGAAATATATTTTATTTTTTAATAAAATGAGGACAGCTGCGGCTTATAGTCAAGTGTGGCTTATCTATGAACAAATTCCGTTTTCGTGTCGAATTTGGTAGGTGGCGGGAAGGTGCGCCTTATACTAGTAGTCCGAAAATTACAGTACTTCCATTTTGACCAATTTGTTTTTTTTCCTCTGTTCATTTCTGAAATGTAGACAAGCTTCTTTCACAAGGGAGGTTCTTCAGTGGGTCCAGATATTCTGAGTCTGAAAATATCAGTCAGAATATAAGACGGCCCTGATAATAAAACGACCCCCTCTTTTTCAAGACTCAAGTTTGAAAAAAGACTTTTTGAACACCAAATTGATTTTTATACAGAAAATAATTACAGTACATCTGAAACAAATGATTATAACAATATATTTGAGAGAAAAAGCATGTAATTTTGCCTCATTCAAATCATAATATCTGAACGTTTAAATATGTAAAATAAATTGCAATCACATTTGTAAATGAATGGCTTCTGGTTTTTGAAATATAAATAAACCAATCTATTGTGATAAAACAACAATATTGCAATAACTGCATTAACCATCAAAGTGAAGTCTAACTGTAGTTGTAGTCTTGAAACGAATCTGAATAAGGAGAAACATTGCAATAAAATGCAAACTGGTTAAACTTCTGAGTAGCTGAGATCTGTCATGACAGAACATCACTTCAATGATATGTGGCGCCATCTAGCGTCGTAAATGGGTATAATGTCTAAACCGCGAATATAAGACGACCCCCACTTTTTCAGTGTTATTTCAATTCAAAAAACACCATCTTATATTCGGGCCAATACGGTATGTGTTCATCTCAATGAGCATTTAGCCCACTGTAGCGCAAACTGCTTGTCAGACCTCACCCAACGAACCACATCTAAGCTTGAGTTTGATTTAAACAGACCAGCTACAGTTATCAAGGCTGTAACTGAATGCGTTGAATGTTATGTCGCTTCAAGCCCGGTGATGAAAACACCCGTGGCTTTGAAAGTCTGTCGCCTTGACCGGCACACAACACAAAACAAGCTAGACCGCCACTTCCTCTGTGCTGTACTTTTCTCTGCTCGGCTCACTAACGTCTCCGCCCATTTGTCTTCTGTTTCCCTCCTTTATCCCGCTAACTTCTTCCTGATGATGACGAAGCTACAGTTTGGCAAAACTAATGTGTGACGCAAATGTGCATGTGAAAAGTAAAGCAGATCCATGACTATATAGTCTGAGTAGTAACTAAAATTCTCCTTTTCTTTCCCTCTTTTCCTCCTTTTTTCTCTTTCCTCTCAGATCGGGTTGCGAGGGTGCACTCCTTGACCTGATTACAAGGGCAACCATCAAGTTAGTATCACATCCCTGATCTCATGTTTAAGTGTTTTACTAAAATGTATGAGAAAGCTCATTTTTCCCACTACATCGCAGTCAATGGGTGTTTTAAATGTAAATATTCTTTTATTTTCTTTTATTTATTTATTTTTACTAACTACCCCAACACATACTCTATGTATACGATACTCTCTGGAAATCTTTAAAAAAAAAATTTTTTTTCGTCTTTAAGGTGCGCTTGTTTGCTTTATTCTTGGCTGCCATTGACAAAGCTAGACGTCCAATTCATTTTGACCGGCAGGGCCGAATCAACATTTGCCTCCACTGAAAAATGCAAAATTTTAACTTTAATTTTAACTTTTAAATGCTGTTATGTTGCAAGCATTTTTTGTTACCAATTTCCTTTTTAAAGTAAACAGAACAATTGTTAAACAATTTTTTAGTGACTTCCAATTTTAAAACCAAGTATCAGAACAAAAACAAAATTTAAAAAGACCTTAAAAACGTTTTTGGGAAAAATATAAGTTGTCACATCTGTAGCATTTTCCCCTAGAATAGGATACCATGCAAGTAAATTTTTAATCTATTTGTGCCTTTGCAATGGTGAATTTTGTTGATTTATGCATTTTAAAAAAATATTATTTTTCTAGATTTTTTTTTTTTCTTGCTGACAAACAGGGGCGAAAGTGGGCCGGAACAGTCCATAACGCCGTTCCGGTATAAAATTCGGGGGCGGAACGGTGCTTTGACCCCGAAAATACGACACCAACTGTCAAACCTTCATGTTAAAAAAAAAAAAAAAAAAACCTGCCACGCTGCCACACACACATTTCCAAGAAGAAAACAATCTACTAACGTCAGATTTACATACGCAAGTGTTGACAACAAGCCTAATAAAGTGCTTGTGTAATATCTACCGATATTATTTTATTTATTTATTTATTTATTTATTTATTTATTCCACAGTTCTCCCAGCGTGTATATCTGAGTCTGACGAGACAACCTGCCTGGACTCCAGTTGTCTGTTCGTTGACTGACATACTGACATGTGATCAGCATGGATAGTTAGCTCTGATTGGTTGAAATCCACATGTTTCCGGGACAACAAAAAAGAAAAAAAGAACTAATGTGATTAAAAAAAAAGGGCAATGCAACAGAAAATTGATCAGATCTTTAAAAGAATGGAAAGAGGTGAAGAGGCTTATTCACGACAAAAAAAATAGACAAACTAGAGCTAGTTTGGTTTACTGAATTTTAGAGACGAAAACATTCTGAGTAAACGGACCTTTATGTCAGGGAGTTATGGCCAGAAATTGTAGTACTTTCAACACTGGTGACAAACCTTTTCTGCACATTTAGCCGCTTGATGCGTATTGTTGCATAATGTATTTTAATTCACTTACTCATCTTGATTTAGCATCTCCATGAAAGCAAAAACTAATTATACATCATTAATTACACATATTTTTTAAATTTTGGCGTCAGTTATTATATGTCAATAATGCATGAATAATTTGTGATTTTTTTTCTCTCACTTTGTTCACTTGAAACCGTTGCTGTACTAATAACATTTTTTTTTCATTTATTTATTTATTGCTTCTTTAAAGCTTTAGATGTTATATATATATATATATATATATATATATATATATATATATATATATATATATATTAGGGCTGTCAAACGATTAAACTTTTTAATCGAGTTCTTTACAGCTTAAAAATTAATTAATTGTAATTAATCGCAATTAATCGCAATTCAAACCATCTATAAAATATGCCATATTTTTCTGTAAATTATATATATATTCTGTAAAATAATTTGTTGGAATGGAAAGATAAGACACAAGATGGGTATATACATTCAACATACGGTACATAAGGACTGTAGTGGGCATTTCACTCTACTGTCATTTAAATCTGTCTATGCTGTCCTCACTCCGAAGCGTCAACTTTTTCCAAAGCTAGACAGCTAGTGAACGACGCCTTAATAATCAGAGTCTTCCTTTTTCATCTGATTTATTAATAAAATGGCCTCAAACCACTGTCCTCTTTAGACCGTTGTGAAACTACAAAAAAAAAAAGTACACAAGCATTGCATTAGCAACAACGTTAGCTTAGCACGCTATGCATGTTCACTAAACATAAACAAAAAGCGTCTCATACAAAAAAATAACATTTCGCTTACTAACATAATATGTACATTCTTTACAACAACCATACTTACGGACAAATCTTGTCCAAGGATCATATAAGCACAACATTACAACGTAGGCGTCAGCCCGAGACGTCGTGCAGCCATATTGAACTGGCAAGAAAGCAATAAACCATATCGCAAAGTGACCACAAGAGTTCGCTGTTAGACAGCACAAAAAACCTTGCTGTAAAACTTACCAAAAGGCAGAATACTGTCTTAGCGGGACATGTGCGTTAATTGCGTCAAATATTTTAACGTGATTAATTTTAAAAAATAATTACCGCGCGTTAACGCGATAATTTTGACAGCTCTAATATATATATGTGTGTGTATATATATATATATAATATATACACACACACAGTTTGTTTCTGGAAAATAAACTTCAATGAATCACACAAAAGGCTTATCTTTTCATTTGGTGGCTCTGATATAAATGTGTGATGGAAATAATTGTGTTAATTATTTTTGTGAGTTAACTCTGAGATAACTAGTTAACTTGCCCAGCCTTAGTAATAAGATGTTGCCGTCGTGTGTTTATATGGGTTGGCTGACATTAATTGCACTCTGAAGGAAACCATAAATACGATGTGCCCTACGACAAAGATGAGTTTGACACCCCTGAGTGAGGTACTATATAATATTTGAACGTCATTGTGTTTCAGACCACTCAGTGGCAGCCAAGTCTGGAGGTTGTTTCCCGGGCGACGCCTTGGTCACAATGGAAAACGGCCTCCAGAAGCTCATCCGCGACCTTCGCCCCGGCGAGCGAGTCCTGACCCTGTCCGGCAGCGACGACGGCTTCAAGTTGGCATACAGCCGAGTTCTGACTTTTCTGGATCGCGAACTAGGCACACGCAAGCTCTTCTACACGCTAGAGACAGAAGGCGGCGCACGTCTGTCCCTCACCGCCGCACACTTGCTGTTTTTGTCTCAGGGTAACTGTTCCGAGGGGGCGCCACCCAGCCCCGGCTCCCTCAGGACTGCGTACGCTTGCGACGCTCGCCCGGGCCAGTGCGCATTGGTGGCCGGCACTGATGGACGGGGAACTCTTTCCCGGATCGTTAGGGTCACTGTGATGGAGGGGAGGGGGGCTTTTGCTCCCCTGACGGCACAAGGGACCCTTGTGGTGGACGGGATGGTGGCATCCTGCTATGCGGTTGTGGAACAGCATTCCTTGGCTCACTGGGCCTTCTCGCCACTCAGGCTGATGCACAGCTGGACTGGCAGCAGTGGTTACCGTGGCGATGGGGTCCACTGGTATGCTGAGCTTTTACACTGGCTGGGGGGGATGTTGCTAGACTCCGGACGCCTCCACCCAATGGGCATCACCCCCAGGTGAGGAGGAAAATGGAAAAAAAGACAAGCCAGCAAAGCTGTTTGGGTTGCTGCTAAGCATCACGGGAGTTGACTGTTACTAGAAGATGAAAAACAAACATGTCTTAATCTCCTGGTGTTGAAGAGTGAATTAAAAGTAATTTATCATGAGCCACAAGAGATGTCGTAACCTCCAAAAAATACTTATCTATGATACTTTTATCTAAATTGAAATCTACTGAAATGAAAAGTTGCACGCGAACAGCGTTGAACAAAAATATCAATGCAACACTTTGGTCTTTGCTCCCATTTCTCACAAGCTCAATTGAAAAAAGAGTTTTCCGGTGTGGACAAAAGGCCTGTTTCTTTCAAAAATGTGCTTTTCCCACATATTGTACTTTACTTACACTTTGCCTGCATATTTCACAGGTGGACAGGTTACACTTGGGTCATATCAAGACTGGACAGCCTTAATATTGCACTGGTGTAAAGGTTTTTGGACATACAGGGATGAAAATAAGTATTTGAACACCCTGCGATTTTGCAAGTTCTCCCACTTAGAAATGTTGGGTGGGTTTTAAATTTTCATAGTAGGTGCTTGGCTACTGTGAGAGACAATCTATTAAAAAAATCCAGGAATCACAGTGTATGGTTTTTTAACAATTTATTTGTATCATACTGCTGCAAATAGGTATTTGAACACCTGTCTATTAGCTAGAATCATGAGCCTCAAAGACCTGTTAGTCACCTTTAAAAAGTCCACCTCCACTCCACCTATTCTCCTAAATAGGTGGAGTGGAGGTGGACTTTTTGTGTCTGACTTTTTGACCTGTTTGAGGCGCTTAGCTGCATATAAACACCTGTCCACCCCATACACCCCAAATAGCTGTCCAAAGACACCAGAGACAGAATTGTAGACCTCTACAAGGCAGGAAAGAGTTACGGGGCAATTGCCAAGCAGCTTGATGATAGAGATCCACCGTTGGAGTAATTATTAGAAAATGGAAGACGCTAAACATGACTGTCAATCTCCCTCGGACTGGGGCTCCATGCAAGACCTACCTCGTAGGATCTCAATGATCCTAAGATCCTCAGTTAGAACATTGAAAATGGGTCATGACTAGGTCTTCCAACATGACAATGGCCCGATACAGACAGCCAGAATAACCAAACAGTGGCTTCGTTAAAAGCATATCAAGGTTCTGGAAGGGCCTAGCCCGTCTCCAGAACCTAAACCCAATAGAAAATCTTTGGAGGAAGCTCAAACTTAGTGTTTCTCAGTGACGGTCTAAAAACGTGATTGATCTAGAGAACATCTGTGTGGGGCAGTGCTGCAAAATCCCTGCTGCAGTCTGTGCAAACCTGGTGAAAAGTTACAGGAAATCATTGATTTTCTCAGGTGTTCAAATACGTATTTGCAGCCGTATAATACAAATAATAATTTTAAAAAAAATCATGCACTGTGATTTCTGGATTTTTTTTTTTTTTTTTATAGATTGTGTCTCACAGTGGACATGCACCTACCATGAAAATTTCAAACCCGCCCATCATTTCTAAGTAGGAGAAATCTCAGGGTGTTGAAATACTTAATTTCCTCACTGTAAAATGTGAATTTCAATTTAATATTGTTCACCACCTCACTGATGTGGCATGTCGAACTGATTGATTGTTTTAACAAACATGTAAAATATATAACAGGAAGTGAATACGAACTTTAAAGAAATCACATCAATAAAGGAAGGGTTAGGTTTGGTCATTGGGGATGGGACATTACTAAGACCAAACAGATTGGGGTCAGAGCTACATTTCTCACGAATATGAACCTAATTAATTGATAGGCTAAATAATCAATGCAAAATTTATTTGTATTGATTTATACTAACTTTCATGTGTACTGATTTAAGTTATAAATTGTTAGTTTCCAACTTTGTTTTCAAAAACTACTCAAGAAACATTTTTAAAACCTCCAGAATAAATGTTTGGATTTTATTATTAAATTTAAATTGCAATATTTGAACAAAATTTTAAAAATTCACAATAAATATTTAAAAAAAAAAAAAAAAAAGTTCATGTAATATGATGTATGCAATTCTACCATGTTTGATTGCGCGTCTTTAGCTGTATGGGGGATGGGAAAATGATAAGCATATGCTTCTCCTGTCTGCCCTTGTCTTTCGTCGGTTACCGATGATGAGAATAAATATTAAAAAAAAAAAAAAAAAAAAAACTATATTACCATCCACAATAAATACAAACTTGTTAACAATTTCTTAACTATCCAGGAGTCCAAAAAATACACATTTGTCTTAAGACTACTCAACATTGTTGAAATATATAAATATACAAATTAAATATAACTGAAAAAGAAACCCTTAGTCAGGGAATAACAAAAATAAATAAAAATTCAGCCTTCTTTCAGGTAAGACACTACTGCTTTTGTCCACTCAACAAAAAAATGAAAGCTCCTTTGGGCTGCTTTAAAACCACATAAATAAAATAAAAGTGAAAATTGGGGAGACAGGGATAAATCTCAGTTCAGTACATTTCTCACAGTTTAATTCACATTAACAGTAGAAAACACATACGGGACGACACTTCTCTTACGCTCTACTCAAGTTCTGCAGGTTAGCAAATTCATACAGTTTAATTTTATGCTAACGCTGATACAGGTCGGACTTTCAGTATTAAATTAGTGGTGTGTTCCAAGCCTCCACAACAATGATGTCTTTTTACATTACTCATAGTGGCTGCAGCTGCTGCTGGCTGAAAACTGAAAAAAACCTGAAAAATGATTATGAATGAAATCCTTAACTGAAGTCATTATATAATGCAAATAAGGTTGCCTAAAAGTTGGTCGAGACAATTTGAGCATCCTGAAACGTTGGTAGTGTTATGTCTCTACTGTCCCTATGCCAACCTACCCCCTTGCGATAAAGTAAAATCATTATCATTGACTGCAATTGATGGCAATATTTTTCCAGTCCATTTCAACCACCTAGCAGTGAAAAGTGTTTCGGAGGCATTAAAAGTGATAGGCGTCATTTATGTTTATTATTCAAAGAGTGTGTTGTGGTACTTCACAAAATATTTTTTTGACTGGGAATGCGAATAAAGTTAAAATAAATAGGACTTCTATCACTGTCAGTTGCATCCAATAATTTAAACACAGTCTTCATATTCAAAGGAAGTAGCAGTAAAAATAAAAATCTAAACCTCTTCTTCACAATGTTTTGACTTGTGTCACATTAATTCAATAGTGTAAATGATATTCTGCACAGACAAAATGCATACATCCTGTATATAAAATTATTTTACACAACATGCTTGAGAGAAATATGCTTTTTGTTGCCTACACAGTGTCTTAATAGAACCATAAGTGTTATTTTTGCATTTTTGTTCCGTGTACAGCAGGGTTCCCAAACTTTTTCCTGTGAGGGCCACATAAGTTTTCCCTTCTTTGATGAGGGCCCGGGGTCAGTTTGTAACAGAAAAGGTGTGATGATTGCAGGAGCGCCTAAATGTAAAAATGTATTGTTTTTCAGAAAGCCACAATCAAATAACCCTTTCTGGGTTCTTCACAGAAAAAAGCCAGGAAATAAATAACACTATTTAAAAATATATATATATACAATATATATATATATATATATATATATATGTGTGTATATATATATATATATATATATATATATATATATATATATATATATATATATACACACAGTATATATTAGGGGTGTCAAACGATCAAAATTTTTAATGGAGTTAATTACAGCTTAAAAATTAATTAATCGTGATTAATCGCAATTCAAACCATCGATAAAATATGCCATATTTTTCTGTTAATTATTGTTGGAATGGAAAGATAAGACACGAGATGGATATATCCATTCAACATACGGTACATAAGTGCTGTATTTCTTTATTATAACAATAAATCAACAAGATGGCATTACCATTATTAACATTTTGTTACAGCGATCCATGGATAGAAAGACTTGTAGTTCTTAAAAGATAAATGTTAGTACAAGTTATAGAAATTTTATATTGAAACCCCTCTTCATGTTTTCGTTTTAATAAAATTTGTAAAATTTTCAATCAAAAAATAAACTAGTAGCCCGCCAATGTTGATGTCAATAATTACTTACACAATGCTCATGGGTGCTGAAGCCTATAAAATCAGTCGCACCCAAGCGCCAGCAGAGGGCGCCAAAACTCCGAAAAACACAAGTACACCTTTCACTGTGCTGTCATTTTAATCTGTTTGAGCGGGGCATTTGTGCGTTAATTGCATCAAATATTTTAACGGGATTCATTAAAAAAATTAATTACCGCCCGTTAACGCGATAATTTTGACAGCCCTAATATATATGCATATATATATATGTATATATATATATATATATATATATATATATATATGTATGTGTATATATATATATATATGTATATATATATATATATATATATATATATATATATATATATATATATACAGTGGTACCTCTACATACGAAGTTAATCCGTTCCAGGACCTTGTTTGTAAGTCGAAATGGTCGTATGTCGAGCAGGATTTTCCCATAGGAATACATTATAATTCCATTAATTCGTTCCACAGCCCAAAAACCTTCACTAAATCCTTAAAAAATACTGCTGGTACTATTACAAATGGCAATTACACATAGCAAAACAAATAAATTATAAATCAAAATCGGAATAATAATAATAATAATAATAATAATTCCTGTATTAATGTAACGAATCGGGTTCTAATGTGGCGGACGTTTTTTGCTGACCCTGAACGCACCGCGGTGCTGACGTGCCAGAGGCAGACCGGTGAGCTTGAGTTTCACTTTCACTTTAAATGTTTTCTTAACACCGTCAATTGCGGCAGACAGAAGGTGTTTTTGTTTTGAATAAGTTGTGAAATAAATGATAAAAACGTGGCGAAGTTGGCGATTTCTCTGGAGATGTTACCACAATAAGAATTGTCAGCTTAACTTATAAAGACTGGCGAACGATGGTCGGAGGAGGACCGTGGAGATGTATTGTTGAGCCATTTCACGGATGCCCACCCTACGCTCATATTTTTCTGTCATTTGCATCTTCATTTAGAAGGTAAGCGTCAACTTTTTCCTTGTTTCACCACCTGTACCAACCTTTTCTGAACCCAGTGTTGATTTGTCACACAAGAAAATCCGCCGTGCATTCGTCTGCGGTGCTGCCATTGTCGTCGTATTTCGAGCATGTCGTCGGATGTAGAAACAAATGGCGAGTCAAATTTTACGTCGGATGTCGAAAAGTTCGTGTGTCGAAGCGATCGTATGTAGAGGTACCACTGTATATATATTTTTTTCCCCCAATTTTTTTTTGCCCAGTGGGCCGGACCGAATGTGGAGGCGGACCGTACCCGGCCCGCGGGCCGTAGTTTAGGGACCCCTGGTGTGCAGTATTGAACTACTTTCTTACCCTATTCAGCATAATTCCTTTTGTAAAACTTGTTTGTATCAATGAGATATAGCTAAGAACCAATCCTATGTATTTATGCTCTTCTTGTGTACAAAATGTCAACATGAAGTGTGGTGGGAGTCAGAAAATATTTATTTTTTGGAAATAAATCTGAAAAGCAATGCGTTGTCTTTACTGCCCTCTGACGGTGCTCTTTGCGCATGACACCCATCTGACTAGAAAAAGCGCGCGTGAACAAATAAACATCAAACCAGGTGTCGCCTAATAATACCAGCAGCGCTACGCCTTTAAGAGCAAGATGAGTTGGAAATCCTATCGGTCCACATTTAGAGTGCAAGTCTTTATGAATTACCAGAGCAGGTAGGTTCTATTCAACATCTACTTGATTTTCCCCTTGTTCTTTTGGACTCGCACAAAATCCGGATTAAGTTACGTGCTGCTCCTTTAAGAAGCTCCAACGGGATTAGAGTTACGCACGGCGAGCCAACTCGGCGTCCGGTGGCTTTTACACACACTTTGTATCCACGGGAGACACTCGTCACTCGGTACTGAGTCGGTACCGCCTCAGCCCAGAACGCAACGAGTCATGGCCGAGACTGGGAACACTGGGAAGGGGGTCACCGCTGGGAAACTGGCCATCACCGTCCAGAAAAGATTGAGCAGAGCGCAGGAGAAGGTACGAGAAAAAAAAAATGCACTCATTATTGGAAAAATCAGTTTATTTCAGCTATTCTGTTTTTGTCAATCACATCAAATCATTTCTGTCAGGTGTGATCACACCACAATATTGGGGGGAAAATAAGTGTTTCTGATCTCCAGTTAAGGTGATTTTTATTATGTTCAATTTCATTTTTTCGGAGGACTTTTTGAACAAATAAAATGAAATTAATTCAAAGTGAAATGAATTACATTACTGCAGTGGCGCTGCTCTAAACTAAAGGAAAAAATGTCAGACTCTTGATAACCGAAGATGAAACCACGCTAAAACTCACAATTTCAAAATTGTTTCTAGATTTCTAGATAAATGTTGTGATGGGGAAAAGTGGAAGTTTTTTTAAGTTACATTTTCTGATAAAATGTTGAGCATGAGGGAAAAATAGTGTCATAAGTTCAGTGCTGCAACGATTAATCGATTAACTCGAGTATTCTATTAGAAAAAAATTGGAATTCAAATTTTGCTGCTTCGAGTATTCATTTAATTAAAGTGGCGTTGTAATGGTTTATTTTGAAAGTGTTTGCATTTAGTTTTATTTATTTGGGTGGATACACTGCCCTCTGGTCTACCTCATTTCACATGGCTGAATCCATCTGCTCCATGTTAAGACCCACATAAGACATAGGTTTTTGTTTGAGCAATTTTTTTTTTTTTAATGCATTCGTAATTTGGTTTATAGGTATATTTGGCCGTTTTTTTTTTTTGTGGGAATGTATCTGAACAATTTTAGAGCATTGAAAAAAAAAACAAAAAAAAAACCACCTTAACGTTTTATTGCATTTAAGCTAGCGGACTTTTGCTATGTAAGTTATCCAATACTTGTAATGGGGCTATTGTTGTCCATAGATCCTTATTTATTTTTTTATAGCGTTTGAGGCTCAGCTCAGGTATTTTAATTTTTCATGTTCCTTGTCCGATTATTCGTTCGATTATTAGTTCATCGATTAATCGACTACCAAAATAATGTATAGCTGCTAGCAGAAAGAATTTTGTTTCATAAATTGAAAAAACGCAGAATCTGATATTTATAACGTGAAATACAGTAATCCCTTGTTTTTTCGCGGTTAATGGAGACAAGAACCCATCACGATAAGTGAAAAAACTGTGAAGTAGCGCCCCCACCCCCCATTTTCTTTTGTGTGTGTGTGTTTAATGTATTCATTCAGATTTAGCATTGGAAAGAGATACATATAAGACATGGTTTTTTTTTCACTTTTTTTCCCCCGAAAGTATAATAAAAAAAAATAAAAAAAAACTTGGATATGGATATGTATAATAAGTTTTAATCATGTTACTGTCCCACCACATTATTCTTAAACAACAATAAAGTATAAAAATGCTTGTCTTTATTAAATGCTTCATTGAGTAAGTCCACTCAACTCAGCTCCATCTCCTCACTTACACACAATGAGTTGCCACAGTAACTGTTTAACAAGTTAAACGATGATTGACACATGCAGCGCTTTGATGCTGAGGCTTGCGGGAATCTGTGGCAAGATCAAACAGAAGACGTGTGTTAATCATTGTTAACTTTACTAAGCAACTCCAGTGCATTGCCTGAACATTAAAGAGCAGGGAAAGGGAGGGCGGGAAGGAGAGTGAGATCACGCGATCGGCTCTGGACAGCTCATCTATATTTCATTATTTTTTTGTATAATTTAATTTTAAAAAATCCGCGATGGACTGAGGGTGCGTAGTTTGAAGCGCGAAGTAGCGAGGGATCACTGTAGTATAGAAGAAAATAAATGGAAATCAGAATTTCCAGAAAGTGGCCAGCCAACATGGGGCAAACATTTGATCAGTTTATTTTATCCAATCAGATGTGAGTATCCCAAATTACCAGCCTTTCCTCGTTATGGCATTAATACCCATTATCATATGCACCTGTGCGCAAGTCTATTCGTGTGGGTATAACTGACGTCACAAAATGGCTGCGCCATAAACTCATTTTTTTGTGTGTCTAAACATTATTTTCTCCCTGATCAGTTATCTACAAAATTTGCAATATACATGTGAAAGTTAGGAGCTGAAAGTTTACAAAATTAAAATATGCATTTCATATTTACATATTACATGAACTACATTTTGTTATATAGAGAAGTCTTAAAAATATAGAAATGAAAGGAGGTGGCAAGATAACTAGCCAGATAGATATAAAGGACATTTACTATAGGATTTTCAACCTTAAGCAACTTTTGTCTGGCTTGTTTAATCACTTAGCGCTAACTTAAATAACACCTGCTGATCTTTTTTTTTTTCTAACCACCTTGCACCTGCACGCACACACGCACGGAAAAGACAATACCATTCTCAATTCCTTTTTAAAAACTGTTGTTTCTTTCAAACAGCCCCTAACATACACATTTGAAACCTAAGTAATTGATTTACTTCATGTTATAAATGGCAATTGCCGGTGCTAGTTCTCACAGGACCAAACAAAATATTAATTACGAGAACTATTAATTCATATTGAACGAAATTAGAGAAAGGAACTTTTTGCATGTAATGGGGAAGGTCAAAGTTGTATCCATCGTGCGGGGACCGGCTGTCGTTGTGGGGGTTGGGGGTGGGATGCAGCTGTCTGTCGACTGGAATCGCCTTGCTGACGCGAATGCTCTCATTGCTCATCACTCTGTCAGTGTGTTAGCAAGTGAAGCAGCCAAAGCAAAACACAAAGTCTTGGCGTCTTTGGAGTGTTAGTGTCCAACCTCCTTGAGATGAGTCAGTCTAAAATCTTGCCTGGTCTGGACACCTGTCCTCCTTTCCTCACAGGATTCTCAGTGCCTGGGGGGGAGTGGAAGGGGGAGATACATACTATATCTATGAATAGTCCCCTACCCCTGTTCCTCATTTCTCCCATAGCCACAAAGTGTCTGTGTGTATTTTTGGCTTCAGAAATTGAACACCGGCACATTGCGGACATGTATGAGGTATTGAACCACATACAGGAGTTCTTATTGAATAGTTATTATTTGCTCATGGAGCAACACACTTGTTTGACTATTGAATATTTTCTTTCACATACTTTTTAGGTGTGCAGGTAAACTGTAAAAATGAATAAATTTGGCCGAATTTGAAATTTCAAGTCAACCTATTTCACTTGCATTTGCATTTTTATGGAAAACTTGCTATTTTTGGTTATTGCCGAAAAATCCAAATTTTAAGTAAGCTGAATTTATGTTTAGTAAGCCCGAGTAAACCCAACTTAAATTTAAGTATATAAATACATATAAAGTAAATCCCGCTTGACCGGGTCCGATCACGTCATTTTCAAAGTATCGGAATCGGCAAAAAAGTATCGTACATGCCTTTTATATATATATATATATATATATATATATATATATATTTAAATCGTTTTCTAATTGTATATAACGTTACAGACAAAATGTCTTACACTCATCCAGAGTAGTTTTGGCTTAAAGTAGGGCTATCAAATTTATTGCGTTAACGGCGGTAATAATTTTTTCTTAATTAATCACGTTAAATAATTAACGCATGCGCTGCATGACCCACTCACGCATTGTCCCGTTCAATCTATAAAGGCGCCGTTTTACCAATATTTAGAGCTAAACACAGCGTATAATGAGTAGAGAGAATTTTGACAGCCTTTGGAGCCTTTTTTTATTTGACTAAAGCCTTACATTCCCTCTCTCAGCAATTAAAATTGATGTGGGAGGCAATGTGGGGAAGAAAGGTAGTAGTTGATCATTTTCTTAACACTCTATATTCTTTCCCAACGCAGAGAAGATATATCAATTGGTGCCCCTTCGCACAGTCATGGTTGGACTTCCCATCATGCATTTGGGTTGAATGGCTGCAGTATCATTTACTGAAAGCTCAACAAATACACTAGATGGCCATATTTAGTCACAATATACAAAGTCACATTTATCCTTTAAGAATTACAAGTCTTTCTATCCGTGGATCCCTCTCACAGAAAGAATGTTAATAATGTAAATGCCATCTTGAGGATTTATTGTCATTATAAACAAATACAGTACTTATGTACTGTATGTTGAATGTATATATTCGTCCGAGTTTTATTCATTTTTTTCTTAATGCATTGCCAAAATGTATATGATCGGGAAAAATTATCGGGAATGATTGGAATTGAATCCGGAGCAGAAAAAAAAAGCAATCAGATCGGGAAATATCGGGATCGGCAGATACCCAAACTAAAACGATCGGGATCGGATTGGGAGCAAAAAAAACACGATCGGAACAACCCTAGTAAATACATAGACTTCCCTATAAGTTGAAGGTGGCCGGGCCAGGCAGAGTGTTGTGGCAGCTTTCACTGTGATAAACTCAAACAAACGCTGCGTCCTAAAGCCGGATTTAGGTGGAAACAGGACGAAAGTTTTAGTGCATACAAGCAGGCAGGAGTGTCTCAAGAGTGATTTGGTCGAGGTTTAAAGATAATTATTAAATAAAATAGCAACATGCATGTACTTTGAAACGTGAAAAAAATGAATAAAAAAAAAATAGAGTGACTTTAGCTTGAACCATTTACGTAAAATGAATGGTTACTGCCCGTGTTTTTGTTTTTTAACCAAGACTATTTTATGGCAGGGATTTACGCATTTTTTTTAACAAGAATTTTCAACTTAAAAAGGTTTTTGCTTTGTGATGGCCGCCATGTTGGATTTTTACATTCAAATAATCAGGTAATTTTTCGGCCAACTGCCTGTTTTTGGGCAAAAAAAATAGTAATTTAGGAATTTCTGCGTCCATTCAAATAAAATTTTGGCTTTTACGTGTTTTATTTTATATAACCTTTCAATCTAAAAACGACGAGGACCAGATAGCCGGCAAGACGTGTTGAAGCAATAGTGACATCGGAATTCAACATAAATAAGTTGTGATTGTATAGAGAAAAATGCTAAATTTTCTTTTGCTTAGGAAAAATTAAGATGATTCTACATGTAAGTATTAAGTATTAAGTTTCTGATGTGAAAATTGAGTGATTTATTAGCTGTTGAAAACTTACGTCAAAAGTGCACAAAATAAAAAAAATTGAAGTTGCTATTTTGAGCAAAAAATTTTATGATATGTTAAATCTTGCTATTGATCCTGAAAATATAGGTGATTACCTCTGTATTTGGTGATTTTTTTTTTTTTTTTTTTTTTTTTTTTTTTTTTTTTTTGCATCTTGCATAAAATCTGAGAATTTTGTAGCCATTTTAAGTTTTATAATACTTACATAAAAATAATTAATCAGGATTTTATTAGGGAATGACTTGGAATTTTTTAAGGCCGCTTCTCACGGCGAATCATACAGTGTATCACAAAAGTGAGTACACCCCTCGCATTTCTGCAAATATTTAAGTACTGTATATCTTTTCATGGGACAACAATGACAAAATACAATGAAAAGTAGTCTGTCTCACTTTTGTGATACACTGTATATACAGTGGGGCAAATAAGTATTTAGTCAGCCACTAATTGTGCAAGTTCTCCCACTTGAAAATATTAGAGAGGCCTGTAATTGTCATCATGGGTAAACCTCAACCATGAGAGACAGAATGTGGAAAAAAAAAACAGAAAATCACATTGATTGATTTTTAAAGAATTTATTTGCAACACATGGTGGAAAATAAGTATTTGGTCAATACCAAAAGTTCCTCTCAATACTTTGTTATGTACCCTTTGTTGGCAATAACGGAGGCCAAACGTTTTCTGTAACTCTTCACAAGCTTTTCACACACTGTTGCTGGTATTTTGGCCCATTCCTCCATGCAGATCTCCTCTAGAGCAGTGATGTTTTGGGGCTGTCGTTGGGCAACACGGACTTTCAACTCCCTCCATAGATTTTCTATGGGGTTGAGATCTGGAGACTGGCTAGGCCACTCCAGGACCTTGAAATGCTTCTTACGAAGCCACTCCTTTGTTGCCCTGGCTGTGTGTTTGGGATCATTGTCATGCTGAAAGACCCAGCCACGTCTCATCTTCAATGCCCTTGCTGATGGAAGGAGATTTTCACTCAAAATCTCGATACATGGCCCCATTCATTCTTTCCTTTACACAGATCAGTTCAGATGTTTCCACCCCCATGCTTCACAGTGGGTATGGTGTTCTTCGGATGCAATTCAGTATTCTTTCTCCTCCAAACACAAGAACCTGTGTTTCTACCAAAAAGTTCTATTTTGGTTTCATCTGACCATAACATATTCTCCCAGTCCTTTTCTGGATCATCCAAATGCTCTCTAGTGAACCGCAGACGGGCCTGGACGTGTATTTTCTTCAGCAGGGGGACACGTCTGGCAGTGCAGGACTTGAGTCCCTGGCGGCGCATTGTGTTACTGATAGTAGCCTTTGTTACTTTAGTCCCAGATCTCTGTAGGTCATTCACTAGGTCCCCCAGTGGGGTTCTGGGATTTATGCTCACCGTTCTTGTAATCATTTTGACGCCACGGGGTGAGATCTTCCATGGAGCCCCAGATCGAGGGAGATTATCAGTTGTCTTGTATGTCTTCCATTTTCTAATAATTGCTCCCACAGCTGATTTCTTTACACCAAGCGTTTTACCTATTGCAGATTCAGTCTTCCCAGCATGGTGCAGGTCTACAATTTTGTCTCTGGTGTCCTTCGACAGTTCTTTGGTCTTGGCCATAGTGGAGTTTGGAGTGTGACTGACTGAGTTTGTGGACAGGTGTCTTTTATACCCATAATGAGTTAAAACAAGTGCCATTAATACAGGTAACGAGTGGAGCCTCGTTAGACCTCGTTAGAAGAAGTTAGACCTCTTTGACAGCCAGAAATCTTGCTTGTTTGTTGGTGACCAAATACTTATTTTCCACTGTAATTTGGAAATAAATTCTTTAAAAATCAAACAATGTGATTTTCCGTTTTTTTTTTTTTTTTTTTTTTTTTCCCCCCCCACATTCTATCTCTCGTGGTTGAGGTTTACCCTTGTTGACAATTACAGGTGTCTCTAATCTTTTCAAGTAGGAGAACTTGCACAATTGGTGGTTGACTAAATACTTATTTGCCCCACTGTACCTAAGGGAGGTGCCTGTTTCGGTTTTAGGTCGCTAGCGACTTAGGTTTTAAAAATATTTGAAATTTGAGTTTTTGCAAATAGCCCTGGACCCCGTTTCCCGTCAACTGATAGTGAAGTCTGGTTAACCCAAGCAGGATTCATCCTAGTTCTCCTCATTGACAGCACAACACGTAGACAAGTGAGCCAATCCGTCTGGCTAACTCTGATGTTGCCAGTGCACTGTTTTGAAAGCACTGGGCATGACACACAATTTAACATTTCAAGTTAACAAAGCTTAACATTTCAGGTTAGCACAATTTAATATTTCCCAATAAATTGTTACAGATATTCAGAATAAATTACTGAAGGTAACCTAAAAATTTGAGTAGTGCTTAATTTAAAATCTTAAACCAGCATGACTGAATGGAAATATTATTTTTTTAAAGTGTATTGATTGGCTGGCATTCAATTTAGGGTGTCAAAGTCGGCTCACCTGCGACCCGAATGAGAAATACTATGGAAAATGGATAGATGCGGCCTCATCTGCCCCCTGCAGCCTCAAGGTCAACCCCCTCTGTGGCAATAGCGGACGAAATATGAGCGAGTATAGCACTCTGTGGGGAAGTCCCTGTGCGTGTGCTAATTGTAGCTCTAAAGCACTGGTCATCCGACTACATTAATCACCTGGTCGCACTCACACCAAACACATCTGGATTTATCTTAAGGTCAGAGGTGATAAAAGTGCATCAGACTGTGTTGCTGGTTTTTTTCATTCTGAGAACAACCTGTATTATGTTCCTAACCGCCTCTCATTTGAGCAGTGTCACTGTGCTTTTCAGGTTTTGCAGAAACTCGGCAAAGCAGACGAGACCAGAGATGCCGTCTTTGAGGAGATGGTGGCCAATTTCAACAAGCAGATGGTTATTACCACGTTTTGTCAATTACACCGTCATACACTTAATTAAGACTGTTTTGTCTTTTATTTTTTGTAATGACATGTTTCATCTCTAGGGAGAAGGCACCAAGCTGCAGAAGGATCTGAAAGCGTACATGGCAGCAGTGAAGAGTGAGATAACTCTGGGAAACACAATTTTTGTGGTTTTACGTAGATCTGAGAAGTGTTTTTAAGGTGTTTTTTTAGGTGGGAAATGGAAAACTGATCTAGTTTTTAAATCACAGTTTTTTTATTTAAATATTTGAAAAAATACTGTGCCTGATATACCGTATTTTTCGGACTATAAGTGGCAGGTTTTTTTCCATAGTTTGGCTGGGGGTGCGAACTGTACTCTGGAGCAACTTATGTGTGAAATTATTAACACATTATTATATCATTTCACGTGTTGATTTGGTGTTTTGGAGTGACACTGATGGTTTGGTAAACTTGTTAGCATGTTCTTTATGCTATAGTTATCTGAATAACTCTTAACTCATTCACTCCCAGCCATTTTCGCCGGTACAAACCCCTCGTTCCCGGCCGTTTTACTGGATTTTGACTGATTTTGCAAGGCCCACAGAAAATTCTGTTCTATTGCTATATAAACATGGAGCCCACCACAAGAAAGATTAGACTCTCTTCTTTCAGCAGGAAAAAATGTTAGTGCATATATTTTTCCATTCTTTAGAAATCAGCATTAGAAAATAGCTTAGTTTGAGCAATTTTCAATTTCTGATGAAAAAACAGAGAAATTTTGCTTTTTGTAAAAGCATACATTTCAAACAGAACAGCTATTTTATGCTTTTGTGACACCCCCACATCTGAATAATGTTTTCTTTCTATATAATAACATAAACAACAAGACAAATCAAGCTTTGATAGCAAAGTAACAATTTATTTACACATAACTAAACTATTGAACTGAGAGATGACGCTGTTGTGGCAGCGACAGCCAGGGTAAACTTTTCCCTCATCGTCTCCTGTCTCATCAAGATGGATTTTTTTTAGTCTTTCTTTTGTGGTGACCACTGCCTCGTGGCGGAGTTCGCCTGGGGATTTGTGTAGGGCATATTGTGTTCCTGGGGGGGAACTGGTTTGGCCGTGCGCGTTTCTGGCTGAGTCGCGGGACACTGGAGGGTAGTGGGGGACGCGAGCGGCCGAGCACAGAGGCGTGGGCTCTGCTCAGCGAGCAGCACGGACTCAACGGCATCGTCCACTGTACTGGTGGTCCCGCTCGTTCTGCTCGGTCGTCCAGTGCCTGGCATCCCGGCCGTCCCCCCAATTGTTCTGCCTGGTCGTCCGCCGCCTGGCATCCTGGACGTCCTCCTGGTCGTCGCACTTGGTCATCGCACTTGGTTGTTCGTTGCCTGACGTCCCGGTCGCCTTGCTCGGACTTCCTGCGCCTGGCGTCCTGGACGTCCTCCTGGTCGTCCATTCGGTCATCTTCCGCCGGCGCCCCGGCCGTGTGGCCTGGCCGTTCGTTCCGTTGAATCGGGTTACGGATCTTGCCAAAAGCGCTACTGCGCTCCAGTGGCCAGTTTTATTGCTTTAAAATGGATTTTTAGCATTGTGCTTTGGAGCTAAGTTGCATCAAAACCTAGAGATGTTTCTTGCGAAAAAAAAAACGTAAAAGATGTATAAATATGTCTTTGGGACACTGAAACAATTAAAAATAGAACGTATATATACGATTTTGGGAGCAAATGAGTTGATGGCTATGTTACGTTAACATACCGGCCACGTTCACATTTCGTTGTTCATGCATCATGTAACATTATCATACTGTACACTTATTCAGCATGTTGTTCTCTATTGTATTTTTATTTTAAATTGCCTTTCAAGGTGACATATCTGTTTTATGTGTTGGATTTTATCAAGTAAATTTCCCTCAAAAATGCGACTTATACTCCAGTGCGACTCATGTTTTTTTTTTTTTTTTTTTTTTTTTTTTTAAATAATATATATTGACATACAATAAAATATTAAAGAAAAAAAACTGACTGCAGTTTTGGAATTGGCATGTTAGTTTTAATCAGCATAAAAATATAACTCAACAGAATTTTTTACCACAAAGTGTAACGAACTGTAAAAATACAGAACTGCTCACAAAAGGAATACACAAAGGAATACATCCACTAAAATATCTGAATATTAATATGATGTTTGCCATTTGTTTTCTGACACATTTCAGCTTTACACGAGGCATCACGGAGGCTGCAAGACTGCCTGGCTGACATGTACGAACCAGAGTGGTTCGGCAAAGAAGAGATGAACGCCATGGTGGAGGTGAGATCCTGACCTTTGATCTTTTCTGCCTTCATAAATTGTGCTCAACTTGCTTTTTTTTCTCATGGAACTTTGAGCACCACCTCACTTTATTTCACTCTATTGTCCTTTTCTTTGCTGTAAATGCATGCATGTGTGATTCCTGAAGGAGATGATAGAGAAGGAGATGGACAATAACTTGGAGGTAAAATGTAAATGAAGTAAAACTAGCAATAGAAATTTTAGGCGTGTTGAACCACTCGGAAGTAAAGACATGCATTAGTATTTAGGGATTTCAATAGGCATGTGACGAAATGTGGGTTTTGTGCTGTAAGTGTCAATATGTTGTGTTGTAGGACACAGACACACTGTGGTTGGATTTCCATCAGAACATCACTGACAGCTCGATGCTTTCCATTGATTCGTACCTGGCTCAGTTCCCTGAAATCAAGGTGTTTAAATATCTATATGTGGTTATATTCATGTTGTTTGTAGATAATATTATTGTATACGATTAGGTATGTGCCAGTATGAGATTTTGATGGCATGAAAACTTTAAACCAAAATATCACAGCTTCGCGGTATCACGGTATTGCAATTACAGCTCTTAAATGTGTTACTTTGAGATATCTGGGTTTTAAAAATATATTTTAAAAAAGTTTTTTAAAAAGGGGGACCGGAGGGTGTGTTCCAATTATAGAGGGATCACACTCCTCAGCCTCCCCGGTAAAGTCTATTCAGGGGTGCTGGAGAGGAGGGTCCGTCGGGAAGTCGAATCTCTGATTCAGGAGGAGCAGTGTGGTTTTCGTCCCGGTCGTGGAACAGTGGACCAGCTCTATACCCTCGGCAGGGTCCTCGAGGGTGCATGGGAGTTCGCCCAACCAGTCTACATGTGTTTTGTGGATTTGCAGAAGGCGTTCGACCGTGTGCCGAGGGGAGTCCTGTGGAGGGTGCTCCGGGAGTACGGGGTACCGAGCCCCTTGGTAAGGGCTGTTCGGTCCCTGTACGACCGGTGTCAGAGTCTGGTCCGCTTTGCCGGCAGTAAGTCGAATTCGTTCCCAGTGAGGATTGGACTCCGCCAAGGCTGCCCTTTGTCACCGATTCTGTTCATAATTTTTATGGACAGAATTTCTAGGCGCAGCCGAAGCGTTGAGGGTGTCCGGTTTGGTGGCCTCAGCATTGCATCTCTGCTTTTTGCAGATGATGTGGTGCTGTTGGCTTCATCAAGCCGTGACCTCCAACTCTCACTGGGGCGGTTTGCAGCCGAGTGTGAAGCGGTTGGGATGAAGATCAGCACCTCCAAATCCGAGACCATGGTCCTCAGCCGGAAAATGGTGGCATGCCCTCTCCGGGTCGGGGATGAGATCCTGCCCCTAGTGGAGGAGTTCAAGTATCTTGGGGTCTTGTTCACGAGTGAGGGTAGGAGGGAGCGGGAGATTGATAGGCGGTTCGGAGCAGCGTCTGCAGTGATGCGGACTCTGCACCGGTCCGTTGTGGTGAAGAAGGAGCTGAGCCAAAAGGCGAAGCTCTCGATTTACCGGTCGATCTACGTTCCTACCCTCACCTATGGTCACGAGCTGTGGGTCGTGACCGAAAGAACAAGATCACGGATACAAGCGGCCGAAATGAGTTTCCTCCGCAGGGTGTCCGGGCTCTCCCTTAGAGATCAGGTGAGATGCTCGGTCATCCGGGAGGGGCTTGGTGTCGAGCCGCTACTCCTCCGCGTTGAGAGGAGCCAGTTGAGGTGGCTCGGGCATCTGGTTCGGATGCCTCCTGGACGCCTCCCTGGAGAGGTGTTCCGGGCATGTCCCACCAGCGGGAGGCCCCGGGGTCGACCCAGGACACGCTGGAGAGACTATGTCGCTCGGCTGGCCTGGGAACGCCTTGGAATTCCGCCAGAGGAGCTGGCTGAAGTGGCTGGGGAAAGGGAAGTCTGGGCTTCGCTGCTGAAGCTGCTGCCCCCGCGACCCGACTCCGGAATAAGCGGAAGATAATGGATGGATGGATGGAACTTTTCTGTTGAACAGGATTTTTATTTTTAAAACATATTTGCAAATTGGTAAATAAGTATAATGTGAAGTTAAAATGAATTTGAAAAAAATAACTGAAATACTCTAAATAAAATTAGAATAAATGCAGTCCTTTAGGTGAGCAACACTATTACCATCAGAACAAAAATAATAGAAATATTTTCCGTGAGTATGACTCGCATCATGTTTACATTATAAACACACTCTTTCTCAACACAGACAGTTGCCAGAGAGAGAAAAAACACCATGTTTTATCACCGCTAGACACACTAAACACGCTGGAGTTGATGCTCGTAGCTGGTGGGAAACGTTCATGACAGTGTTTACTAAGGGTGTCAACAATAATCGATGCGGCGATGCATCCCGATGCGGGGCATGGGCGATTCGATTCGATGCGGGCAACAAGCCGAATCGTTTCAGCGCATTTTAAAATATATAAGTACGTTCAAAAATCTTCCCTGCGCAATTCCGGTGATGCAATGGATTTGGTTTCCCCATTTGTATTATTGTTCTCATGTTTAATTTTTTACACACCGCATAACTCTGGTCAAGTTTCCCACCGTCGTAGACGCCAAAATGTCTCCAGATGTCTGCTTTCAATGTGTTAGGTGCATCAATAATCTTTCTCGCTCCCACTTTCTCTGCTTCAGCCATTGTTATGTTATGTCCTATCTCTCTGCTCTCTCGATTAGGGCCTAAAAAAATCCAGCCCGACCCGACTTGACCCGGCCCCGTGTATTAAAGGCCTAGAGGCCGAAATTTTACGTTTTATTTGTGAGGACTCAGCAGCAGGAGCAAATGCGGGGATGCAATGCGTGATTGCGTTTTGTGTGATCACAACTGGGACGATGCTTATGTGCATAATGATAAATTAAAACCTGTCTTTTGTAACAAATTCTCCCAGATAAACAAGACTGTAAGATGCATATTCAATAAACATTTATATCGTTTATATTTGTGTGTCTGTTCTATCAGGTGGATAGTTCATGTGTCATTTCCTCGGCAAAATGCAATAGACATTTCTTTCGATTTCTTCGAGTTGGCAGAAAAAAACGCAAGTTTTCTGAATGTTTAAATAGTCTACATATTTATATGATAATTATAAATGCATTTACACAACGAAATAACGCTGGAAAGGTTTGTTAAATATATTTCTGTGTGGGATATTGTGCTCACTATACGCGCCTCTCTGACAAGGAGAGGAACAGCAGCATATTCAAAAATAAACAAATACTTTTAAATAACATTCTTTATTTTAATGACTTGCATCAGAACACACAAAAGAACAACCTGCCTTAAGGAGCACTGAAACAAAATAAATAATGACGTTTTAAGGAACACCATGAACTCCACGATGTACTGCTTAGCACGAAGAGGTGCAGCCCTTGAAACAAATGATAATAACGATGTTTGACTAATATCTTTTAGGCCAGTACAGTTTTTAAAATGCCTGCTCAGCGTCAACGTGCCAGTCTTTCTGCTCTCGTACCAGAGCAAAGCGCCACATTTGTTGCATTCGGTAAGGCCAACAGTTTTCTGTAACATCTTCCACTATCAATTTAAATCCTTTTCACACACCACTCGTGGATTCTTGCCTTTTCAATCCCACCGTCTTTAGTTTGCTTTTCACCTCTTGCGGCTCTATATCGAAATTCAAAAAGGAAATATCAGGATCCAGCGGGTGGGGAAGATTAAAAGGAGGGCGGGGCCACGGCGTTCATGTGCGCAAACAATGCACTGGCTCATGTTTGTGATTACCAAATCGCCTTCTCTCTGTTTTATCCAATTTATTTATTTTATAACAAGTATTCCTTAGTTTAACGTCCATACATCGTTTTAGTATACAAATATATATTTATTCAAAAAAAAAAGTTAGCGAGAGAGCAGTCCGGCCCGACCCGACCCGAACGTAAATGTTGACATTTTGGGCCCGACCCGGCCCGAAATTCGGTCGGGTCTGGTCAGGTTGGGTTCGGGCTCAAGATCTAGGCTCTACTGTAGAGGGAGCTACTTTACATTCAAATATCAATCCATTCCCTGGATTGATATTGCGATAAAGATGCTGCTGCACTACAATATTTTCTTTGTCGTTTTCTTTAATATTTACTTGAATATTTTTATTGATGGGTCGTTATGACTAAAATACAGTGACTGTTATTACTGACTTTGCACAGGAGTTCAGATGTTGCACTGTGTGAAAGGCTGCTACTGTGTGTAAAAAAAAAAAGAGAAAGCCCTGGTCTCATTCAAAGCACTAATTAAATGCTGTGATCTGGTTTTTATATATATCTATCTATCTGAAAGTATACTATTTTCATTTGACTTTAACCAGGAGTGACACAAGAGCCAATAAAATTTGTTTTAATGTCTGACCGCTTGGGTTGCCTCATGATTCACGGAAAATATGCTTTGCTTTAGAATTTTAATGCATCCCAGGCTTTAATTCATTGCGATGCATGCTGAATCGAACCGAATCGAATCGTGACCCTCTGAATCGAATCGGATCGAATCGAATCGTGGCCCTCCGAATCGTGATCAAATCGAATCGTGAGGGCAGTGGCGATGCACACCTCTTGTGTTTACGAACCTTTAATTTTACATAAATGCGGAATCATATTGGAGGTATTGCCTCCTCGGCAGCTACCCTCCGCAAACATGTTTTACATGTGGGTTGGCCCTCCTCTAAGCCACGACCGTCTAACTTTTCTGTCGCCAAAGTATTCCCATACCAGCGATTTCGTTTTCTTCGATGGGGGAAAAAGTTCACGAATTTCACCTCCTCCAGCAATCGTGTAGCACAGCTGACTCACTGACACTGAGCAACAACCAGTGGGTGAGGGTTGAGCCATGCAGCTGCAAGCCAGGGATTTCTCCCTGCAGTTTTGACATAAAAACATCTAGCTACGGTATGACGGAAATTTTTTGCGGTGTGAAACTGTGACGTTTTTATACCACGGTATACTTTGAAACCGGTAATCGGCACGGATGATATTGCTGCATTTTGCTGTACGTAGTCTGAATAAGATTGTGCAAAAATGGTGAATCGTCTGGAAAAGGAACACCTGCTGACTTTCCTGCACTCCCTGCAGGCTCGCATTGCAAAGCGGGACCGTAAAATGGTGGATTTTGACAGTGCCAGGCACCACTTTGCCTCCTTGCAGAAAGGCAAGAAAAAGGATGAGGCCAAGATCGCCAAGGTAATTCGGTCAACATGTTGTGTTTGCGAGTGCTTCACCTGACTAACCACAACCAACTGGCAAACTAACACGATTGCCGTTTTTGGAACAATTTGCTTTTTGTCTGCTTTTGTTTGTTTGTTTGTCCTCACCTTCCAACTTCTCCTTGCCCTGACCCATTCTGGCCCCGCCCCACTGGTCTTCCTTCTCATCTGCATGGTGCGCATGTCTAGCCTGCAGCCTTGTTGGAGATGGCGGCGCCAAGCTGGGCTCAGGGTTTGCTTTCAGCCCACCAGGTGGCTCAGACTAACCTGTCCTACAATCAGGTGATGAATGAGCCCTAAATACAACAAAAGGTCAAGAACTACTAAACGAATCCAGCATGCTAAATGGCTCTGATTTTAGCTATCTACTCTACTCTACTCTACTCTACTCTACTCTACTCTACTCTACTCTGGCTTTATCTTTAGAGGTTTTTGGGGTCTGTTTAAAAAACATCTTAAATTTTGTTATATCTTGTGGGTTTACACAGTAAAATAATTGGCCAGAACTTGAAATATCATCTTGACCCATTTCACTTGAATTTTAAAGTTTGGATGGAGAACTGTGGGAAAAAAAAAAAAAGTTTTTCAAACTGGTCTCCAGTGAAGTAGTTCGAACTGAACATTTTAAGTAAACTGGACTTCTGTGAAGTAGTTTCATCTCAAAATTTTTCAGTAAACTAGACTTAATTTTAAGTACTGATAAATACTAGTATATTAGTTACTCCAAGCAAGAGGTTAACAATGCTGGCTTGGTAAAATGAGTTAGAAATACTTCACAATTGAAACTTACTTAAGAATTTGAGTTATCTGTGCTTCAAATTAGAGATAGACCGATTAACGGCCAGGCTGATTATCGGCGCCGATATTTGGAAATTTGACGTATCTCGATATCGCCCTTTTTTAAAAATTCGACCGACTGAAATGAAAAAAAATCTATTTAAAACTGCCTTATTTCGGCTCAGATGCAGCCACGTCTCCTGCACTAGTACTGTATTACCTAGTAGTATTAAAGCAACACTAGGTAACTTTTCAGCCTTTATAGAATATTTTCATAACATTTGTGATGATACGTCGACTAACAACTAGTTGAATGACATCTCAATATCTTGAGGGGGTCTGTATCGCTTTTACTGACAGTAACTCATTCACTCCCAGCCAATTTTACCGGAGCAAACCCCTTCGCTCCCGTCCGTTTTACTGAATTTTGACTGATTTTGCAAGGCCCACAGAAAATTCTGTTCTATTGCTGTATAAACATGGAACCCACCAAAAGAAAGATTAGGCTCTCTTCTTTCAGCAGGAAAAAAAAGTTAGGTCATATCTTTTTCCATTCTTTGGAAATCAGCATTAAAGAATTGCTTAGTTTGAGCAATTTTCCAATTTCCGATGAAAAAACAGAACAAAATTAGCTTTTTGTAAAAGCATACATTTCAAACATAACTTTGACTTTAACACAGCTAATTTTTGCTTTTGTGACATCCCAAACATCTGAATAATGTTTTCCTTCTACAAAATAACATAAACAACTAGACAAATAGAGCTTTTGATTGCAAAGTAACAATTTATTTACACATAACTAAACTACTGAAGTGAGAGATGACGCTGTTGTGGCCGCGGCTGTATCGGCAGTCGGGGTAAATTTTTCCTTCACCACCGCCTGTCTCATCAAAATAGATTTTTTGGAATCTTTCTTTTGTAGTGACCACTACCTCATAACAGAATTCACCTAGGGAACTTGTGTGGTGCATGTGCCTTGTGTTTTACATCGTTCTCCACATTTTTCTCACGCTTCTTATTTCTTCCAACTTCCGTTTCCTATTTCTCTTCATTCATTTCCTTTCATCGTCCGATATGAGTTCTTACCAAATGCGCTACTGCCCTCCAGTGAACAGTTTTATTGCTTTAAAATAAATTTTGAGCGTTGTACTTTGGAGCAAAATCGCATCAGAACCTAGAGATGTCTCTTGTGAAAAAAAATCGTAAAAGACGTATAAATACATTTTTGGGACACTGAAACATAAAAATAGAAGGTATTTATATGTTTCTGGGAGAAAATGAGTTAATAAACATTAAGGAGGGTGGCAGGAACCCTGCCACACAAAAAAACTACACATGTGCTGACTGATTTACGATATACATCACTTCCTTTCCCCATTCATTACTAAGATGGAAGTCTATGCAATCGATGCAAACGCTTTCGTGTGAATTCTGCAAAGATGGCAGAGCAACAAAAAAGACAAAAAGTTTTGTCCGAGGAGGGAAAAAAAATAGCGGCTACCAGGCTAAAGGTTATAGAAATGTTATTGGCTCGGCTTTCACTCGCTGGCATGACCCCCCCCCCCCCCCCCCCAAACCATCGGTTGCTACACAGTAGCTAACCGTCATATGCTATTGTTTAGCCACAACTGGATTCATTATATTATTACTATTCATCTTTCACACAGCTGCTGGAAACAGAAATGTCGTTTCGAATTTCGAATAATTTTACGACACGGTAGGAGTGGGAACCTCTTGGTACCTCATGATATGATACGTTTGGCAATACAAAGCTTACGATAACGATGATCTGACAATATGGCGATACAACGGTTATCGATACATTGGTCAGGAAATCATTCTAGAATATTCTACAAACAACTAATAAACAGAAAAACAAGCTTCTGCTGTGAGTTGGAATGAGTTTATCACTAGTAGACGTCCAATCCATTTGAACTGGGAGGGTGGCAGCGAATGAACGAATGTCGTCCCTCCCACTTCAAACGGATTGAACGTCTATGTCCGTCAGTGGCAGCCAATGCTAGGCAATGAGGTAATTTTGGGCCATTTAAGGTCATTTACCTGCTGATTTTCAGTTACTTCCTGTTGATTTGGGGGGATTTCATGGGTCTCTTCCTGTTTATTTCGAGTTACAGAACAGGAAGTGACCTGTGAATCACTCAAATGAATAGGCAGTGACTCAAACTCAACAGGAAATGAACTGTAAATGCCCTTAAATGAACAGCAAGTTACCTGTAAATGCCCTGAAAATCAGACAGAACGACTGTGAATGCTCTAGTTTCGAATGAACGAACGTTCCCAGTCTAAATGGATTGGGCGTCGAGCACCGTCAATGCAGCATTAGAGTTAACTGAGACACCATTAGGGTGGAAGATTTTGGTAGCAACTTCTTGGTTCATTTTTATTTTGTTTTTTAGACATTGACACCTTTTTAAAACAATATCTCGATTCTTGGCAGGAACATTTCGATAGCCTTTTGGGATACAAAGCATCACGATGTATCACCATTTCGATATTTTGTCACACTCCTACTGTGCGGGTGTGCGCAGTCTTCCTTAAGGCAAAACACTACCTCTGTTTAGTCCACCGGCGTAGTCAAAATCGACCAAAACTGAAAAGTTACCTAGTTGTTAGGGTTGCGTGAGCAAGAGAGGATCCCGGAGCAGACACACAGGGGTGAGATGCGTGCTCTTTTTATTAGTGATCACAAAAGTGTGGCGAGGGCTGGTGACTTGGCTCGGGGTAGTTGAGCTGGCGTGAGGCAAGGGAGCTCGGAGGGAGACAGGCGTGGAATCCGACAAGGGGCGCGCAGAGAACAGGTCCTGGAGCGAGAGAAAAAAACAAGTCGTGAGCCGGTGATCAGAGGAACGTATCTAAGCAATGCGAGAAACAACTGACGGTGGAACCAGACGAGTTGATCGGGCGACGAGGTGGAGCGTCTGCTTGGCTTTTAAGGCTGGCTGATGTTAATTGCCCTCAGGTGTGGCCGCTCCACTCGTCTGACCTGTAATCAAGTAAAAACATGCACACCTGCTGGAGGTGGGCATGTCTCAAAAGGAAGGGGAAGAGGACCTAACAGGACCCCCCCCCCTACGGGCGCCACCTGGCGCACGACGAAGAGCCCCGGGATGGGCACGGTGGAAATCCCGGATGAGCACGCGGGACAACACCCACCGGGCCGGGATCCAGGACCGCTCCTCCGGGCCATAGCCCTCCCAGTCAACCAGGTACTGGAGCCCCCGGCCACGGCGGCGAACATCCAGAAGCCGCTCCACCCTGTAGGCCGGATGCCCGTCGACCGACAGAGGCGGTGGAGGGGGCGGAACAGGGGGGGCCAACGGACTTGTGGAAACCGGCTTGACGTGGGAGACATGGAACGTGGGGTGCACCCGGTAATGAGCAGGGAGCCGAAGACGCACTGCGTTGGGGTTTACCACCTTGATGACCTCAAAGGGGCCTACGAACCGGGGGGCGAGCTTCGCCGACTCAGTCTTCAGCGGCAAGGACTTCGAAGAGAGCCACACCTTTTGACCAACCGTATAGGCCGGCGCAGGTGTGCGGCGGCGGTCAGATTGGGCGCATGACTTCTCGGAGGCCCGTAGGAGCGCGGAGCGTGCCTGTTCCCAAACCCTGGAGCAACGATTGATATGCGTCTGGACCGACGGAACCGCAATGTCTTGTTCCTGCGTGGGAAACAATGGAGGTTGGTAGCCCAAGGAGCAGAGGAATGGGGACATACCGGAGGAGGCGTTTGGCAGAGAGTTGTGCGCATATTCTATCCACGGAAGCTGGTCGCTCCAGGTGTTAGGACGGGCCTGTGTGGTACAGCGGAGGGCCGCTTCGAGCTGCTGGTTCGTGCGCTCGCATTGCCCGTTTGTTTGAGGGTGGTACCCCGACGACAGACTCACCCCGATACCCAGTGCAGTGCAAAATGCTCTCCAGACCTGAGATGTGAATTGCGGTCCTCGGTCGGAGACAATGTCTGCTGGGATGCCGTGTAAGCGGAATACATGGTGAGTGAGCAAGTCTGAAGTTTCCTTGGCCGAGGGAAGCTTGCGAAGGGGGATGAAATGGGCTGCCTTGGAGAATCTGTCTACCACGGTGAGAATGACTGTGTTACCTCTGGAAGGGGGGAGACCGGTGACAAAATCCAGAGCGATGTGTGACCAAGGGCGGCTTGGAATTGGTAAGGGGCGGAGGAGTCCAGAGCTGGGCTTGGTGGAAGTTTTGCTGCGGGCGCAAACTGTACAGGCGAGGACAAATGACCTTGTGTCTTCCGACATGGATGGCCACCAAAACCGCTGGCGCAGCACGGCGAGTGTCCGTCTGATGCCGGGGTGGCAGAAGAGGCGGGACGAGTGTGCCCACTCCAGCACCTGGGAACGTAGGGACTCGGGAACAAAGAGATCAGACTGAGGGCCCTCTCGGGGGTCCGGGTGCTCACCGTGGGCTTCCTTCACCATTCCCTCGATCTCCCACTCCATCGAAGCAAGGAAACAGGTCTGTGGGAGGATGGGTGCGGGCTCTTCCCTTGGTTCGCTGGCCTGGAACTGACGTGAAAGGGCATCTGGCTTGGTGTTTTTTGAACCTGGGATGTAAGACAGAGTAAAGTAGAAACGGGAGAAAAACATGGCCCACCTCGCCTGTCGTGGATTTAGTCGCTTGGCTGACTTCAGGTATTCGAGGTTCTTGTGATCAGTTAACACAAGGAAGGGTTGCGATGTTCCCTCCAGATGGTGGCGCCATTCCTCCAAGGCCAACTTGACTGCCAGGAGTTCTCTGTCTCCGATGGTGTAATTGCGCTCTGCAGGAGACAGTTTGCGGGAGAAGAAGGCGCATGGGTGAACCTTACCATCGGCAGGCCTCCGTTGTGACAGCACTGCCCCCACGCCCGTCTCTGAAGCGTCAACCTCTACAATGAACTGAAGCGATGGGTTAGGAGGGGCCAATATAGGTGCCGAAGTGAAACGGGCCTTGAGGTCACTGAAAGCGGAGCCGGCAGGATCAGACCAATGGAATTGTGTGGCGGTAGAGGTGAGGGCTGTGAGGGGAGCTGCAATCCTGCTGTAATTTCGGATGAACCTTCTGTAATAATTGGCGAAGCCGAGAAAGCGCTGGAGCTGCTTTCTGTCAGAGGGGCGTGGCCATTCCAGGACTGCCTTAACTTTCGCTGGGTCCATTCGCAATTGGCCCTTGCCAACGATGTAGCCAAGAAATGTGGTCTCGTTGACATGAAACTCACATTTCTCAGCCTTTACAAAGAGTCTGTTCTCGAGAAGACGTTGGAGAACTTTATGGACATGATCTTTGTGTTCAGAGGGGGTGCGTGAGAATATCAGGATGTCATCAAGGTAGACCACCACAAATCTGTTGATGAAGTCTCGGAGGACGTCATTAACCAAGTTCTGAAAAACTGCAGGGGCGTTAGTGAGGCCAAAAGGCATGACCAAATATTCATAATGCCCCAGGGGCGTATTAAATGCAGTTTTCCACTCGTCCCCCTCTCTGATGCGGACGAGGTGATAAGCGCTGCGCAGGTCGAGCTTTGTGAAAATCGTAGCACTATGGAGGGGGGTGAAAGCGGAGTCCATGAGTGGAAGAGGGTACCTATTCTTGATGGTGATGTCGTTTAGGGCTCGGTAGTCGATGCAGGGCCGCAGGCCACCATCCTTCTTGCCTATGAAAAAGAAGCCTGCGCCGACCGGGGAGGAGGAGGGACGGATGGTGCCAGTGGCCAGGGATTCGGAGATGTACTTCTCCATCGCCTCCCTCTCCGGTTGTGAGATGTTGAATAGCCGACCCTTGGGCAGAGCAGCACCAGGAAGGAGGTCGATGGCGCAGTCGTACGGACGATGCGGAGGGAGCGACATCGCACGATCCTTACTAAAAACCTGCCAGAGCTCGTGGTAGCATTCCGGGACAGTTGAGAGGTCTGGTTGCTCCAGCTTCTGAGCGGGACAGGATGGCACTAGAGCAGATTTGAGACAGTTAATGTGGCAGAACGGACTCCAAGCGGTTACCTTGGGAAGGGACCAGTCTATGGTGGGATTATGTTTCTTGAGCCAAGGTAACCCAAGGACCAAGGGTGTGCGGGGACTCACAAAGACTAGGAAAGTGCTCACCTCTTGGTGGTTGCCTGACAGGAGCAGCTTGATGGCCTCAGTTTTCTGATCCACACTGAAGAGGAGCTGCCCGTCGAGTGCAGTGGTCCTCAATGGCACGGGGAGCGGGTGCGTAATCAGCCCTAATTGTGCCACGAGCTCTTGATCAATAAAGTTCTCGTCTGAACCGCAATCAACTAGGGCATCTACCGAGCGTGACTGGCCCCGCAAAGAGAGGGTAGCTGTGAGCTGCAACCGACCCGAGGAGTTGTGTGACATGTGGCTTACAAGTAGCGTCTCTACTGGTGAACCTGGACGCACTGGGCAGCTACGCAGAAAATGACCACTTTTCCCACAGTAAATACACAAGCGTGCGTCAAACCTACGCATGCGCTCCTCCCGAGACAGCCTGATGCGCCCCAGTTGCAGTTGCTCGGCGTCTACAGCAGGGGGCGATATCGCGGGTGCAGCGCCTGTGGCCTGGAGAGGAAGTTGACGTGGAGCTGGCCGACGGAAGACAGTGGAGGGGGGAGGCATGGTGGTTAACTGTGTGCTATGCTCTCTCTGACGTTCGCGTAAACGATTGTCAATATTGATGGAAAGTTTTATGACAGCGTCCAAGGAAGATTGTGCATCACGGGCGGCCAATTCATCTTTGAGGCGTTCATTAAGACCGCGGACGAACACCTCCTGCAGCGCCTCGTCATTAAAGCGGCTTTCAGCCGCTAATGTCCGGAACTCAACGGCGAACTCGGCGACGCTCCGAGTCCCCTGGTGAGCAGACAAGAGCCGCTTGGCGGCTTCTTTTCCACGGACTGGATGATCGAATATTTTCCTCATTTCCTCCGTGAAACGAGGATACGTGGCACATACCGGCGAACCACTCTGCCACACTGAGCACGCCCAATCCAACGCGGTGCCCCGCAAACAGCCAATGAGGTAGGCGATTTTTGCTCTGTCTTCGTGGTATGTGGACGGCTGTTGCTCAAAAACTAAGCTACATTGCACCAAAAAGGCGCGACAAGTGCCGAGATTGCCGTCGTAAGGCGCCGGTGCGGGCACGTGAGGCTCTCGGAAAGTCAACGATGACGCCGGGTTATTTGTGGGTATGTGGAACGGAGGAGTAGCGGCGTAACGTGGTGCTGGCTCGGCTAAGCGGGCTTGAGGCAGTGGTGTGAGCTGCTTTTGTATGGCTTGGAGTGAATGAGTGATGTCCGTTACCTTATGGAAGAGCGATTCTATGGCCTGGTGGTGGTCAATGAGTGATGTAGGCGAGCTGGCGAGGTTGTCTGCGAGATCCATTATGGCCCGATCAAACTGTTAGGGTTGCGTGAGCAAGAGAGGATCCCGGAGCAGACACACAGGGGTGAGATGCGTGCTCTTTTTATTAGTGATCACAAAAGTGTGGCGAGGGCTGGTGACTTGGCTCGGGGTAGTTGAGCTGGCGTGAGGCAAGGGAGCTCGGAGGGAGACAGGCGTGGAATCCGACAAGGGGCGCGCAGAGAACAGGTCCTGGAGCGAGAGAAAAAAACAAGTCGTGAGCCGGTGATCAGAGGAACGTATCTAAGCAATGCGAGAAACAACTGACGGTGGAACCAGACGAGTTGATCGGGCGACGAGGTGGAGCGTCTGCTTGGCTTTTAAGGCTGGCTGATGTTAATTGCCCTCAGGTGTGGCCGCTCCACTCGTCTGACCTGTAATCAAGTAAAAACATGCACACCTGCTGGAGGTGGGCATGTCTCAAAAGGAAGGGGAAGAGGACCTAACACCTAGTGTTGCGTGAAGTAGTAACTTTGTATACTATTACTTTTATGAAATATCTGGAAGCAAGTTTTTATTTGCATTTATTAGATATAATGCTGAGCCTGAGAACTCCTACACTTTTTGTTTTTGTTCGAAGTTAAAACAAAGTTAAATTATTTCAATTATATTGAAATTTAATGTTATTTATTGTGAAAAAAATTAGGAAGCTAAGTTTTTATTTACAGTGCCCTCCATAATTATTGGCAACCCTGAAAAAGATGTGTTTTTTAGCTTCAAATATATATTTTTTTATTCAAATAATATGGGACCTTAATGGAAAAAAAGAGAAAAATCCAACCTTCAATACAAGTGCATTCATTCAGTGGGCAAAAAATCCCACATAAAGAAAAAATTATTTGACATCAAATAATGTGTGTCACAATTATTAGCACCCCTGGTGTTAATACTTTGTACAACCCCCTTTTGCCAACAAAACAAGGTCTGGGGACTGAGATGGCCGTCGGAGGAGCTTGATTTTGTGTCTGGTGAACCATTTCTGTGTAGATTTGGCCGTATGTTTAGGGTCATTTTCTTGATGAAAGACCCAGTGACGACCCATCTTCAGCTTTCGGGCAGAGGGCAACAGATTTGGATTTAAAATGTCCTGGTATTTCAAAGCATTCATGATGCCATGCACCCTAACAAGGTTCCCAGGGCCTTTGGAAGCGAAACAGCCCCACAGCATCACTGACCCACCCCCATACTTCACAGTGAGTATGAGGTGCTTTTCAGCATGCACATCTTTCGTGGCACACCAGACCCACTTAGAGCTTTGTCATCTGACCAAAGCACAAGGTCCCGGTTGAAGCCTGGGACCGTTTGTATTTTTGTGTGGGAAAAAGATTGAGCTTTTTGGCAACAAACACTCTAAGTGGGTCTGGCGTGCCACGAAAGATGCGCATGCTGAAAAACACCTCATACCCACTGGGAAGTATGGGGGTGGGTCAGTGATGCTGTGGGGCTGTTTCGCTTCCAAAGGCCCTGGGAACCTTATTAGGGTGCATGGCATCATGAATGCTTTGAAATACCAGGACATTTTAAATCCAAATCTGTTGCCCTCTGCCCGAAAGCTGAAGATGGGTCGTCACTGGGTCTTTCAGCAAGACAATGACCCAAGGCCGGCCCAGCCTATATGCAAAATATGCAGCTGCATAGGTCCCCAATCTGGCAAGCGCATTTTATGCATTGTTAATAGAGCATCGTGAATAATGTGGCGTGCATTGCCGTTTATCTATGCAAAAATCAATTTTCTTATCATTACAATCTGGCAACCTGGGGAGTGACGTTGAACTTGCTTTGCGATGATTGGTGCTCATACTTGACTGGAAAATAGATGCACGAATATGTCGAAGAGAATTTATCCTTTGGAGCAGAGAAACGAAAGAAAAGAAAATCAGAGAAGAAAAGAAACAACATTTCCCCAAATGTACAATTCAAGGTAATGCTGGGCAATGTCGTGTACATAGTTAAGAGATCAAGAATCAAGAAAGATGGACATAAGGTTACAATTTTAATACATTTTTACAAAAATATGGGCCCTTTGGTATTATTTTGCTTAGGGCCCCCAAATGGCCTGGGCCGGCCCTGCAATGACCCTAAACATATGACCAAATCTACACAGAAATGGTTCACCAGACACAAAATCAAGCTCCTCCCATGGCCATCTCAGTCCCCAGACCTTGTTTTGTTGGCAAAAGGGGGTTGTACAAAGTATTAACACCAGAGGTGCTAATAATTGTGACACACATTATTTGATGTCAAATAATTTTTTTCTTTATGTGGCATTTTTTCCCCACTGAATGAATGCACTTGTATTGAAGGTTGGATTTTTCATTTTTTTTCCATTAAGGTCCCATATTACTTGAATAAAAAAATTATTACAAGCTAGAAAACACATCTTTTTCAGGGGTGCCAATAATTATGGAGGGCACTGTAACTTTACAAGAGATGCCGCTGAGCCTGAGAACTCCCTGTATTCTTGTATTGTATTTTATGTGGAAAAATTGCAGAGAACTCTTTATTTAACCTTTTATTCAACTTTATAAGAGATGTTTTTGAGTCTAGGAAAATCAGGCTTTCTGGAGCTATTTATTTTCTATTTGTGTATTTCAATAAACATGCGTTAGGCATTTCAATGAAGTTCAGTGTTTGCATTATTAAAATTTTTTATGCCCATTTTTACACTTTTATTGCAAATGAATATCGGCTTTAAAAAATTGGTTATCGGCCCCTCTAACTACTAATAATCAGTATCTGTCCTGATAAATCCATATCAGTCACTCTCTAATTTAAATCTAAAGTGAGCATGACTAATAGGAAGTTTTATTTATTTGTTTTTTTACAGTATATCTGATAGTATCAAACATGCCTGCATATTTATTAAGATGTCATTGGATCACGCTGCGTTTGTGTTACGCCTTGTTTTTTTAGGCCGAGGAGGAGCTCGGTCGCTCTCAGAAGATTTTCGAAGAGCTAAACGTGGAATTACAAGACCAGCTTCCAGTGCTGTGGGACAGGTGAATAAAGTCTGTTAGTCAAGGTACCACTGTCTCGATAATTTAATCTGACTGATGTGTGTGTTTTTGTGTGTACACACGGTTAGCCGTGTTGGCGTCTATGTTAACACATTCCAGAGTCTGGCGAATCATCAAGAGAGGTTCCACAAAGAGATGGGCAAGGTAAGTGAACATTTCAAACTTCGTCATCCAAGGGCGTAGGTTTAGTCTCAATATTGGTAGGGACGATAACCCTAACAAAAATAGATAAAAATAGAGCCGTCCTTCAAGTAAAACACTACTGCTTTTGTCCACAAATTCATATAGATTATTGTTATGCTAACTCTGATGCAGGTCGGACTTTCAGTAGCAAAATTAGTGGTGTGTTCCCCACCTCCACAACATTGATTTCCTTTTACATTACTTACAGTGGGTGCTGCTGGCAGAAAAAAAAAACTTCTAATATCCGTTGTCTTCGGAGGGGGCAGAGGAGGCAGCATGTTGTATTTCTTTCGGGGCTGTTAATGCTTGTGTGTGCGGGGGTGGGGGGTTAAGTCATCAGCCAATCAAACATGCGTGAAAGGGGAAAACATTGAGCAAGTGAAAAGGGGTCAATGTAAGTCTGAACATGATGAAAGTACTGTAATTCACTTAATAATGGTAAGGTCAATTCTATCCTTACAATATATCCTCTATATCTTAAGTCATGATATAATGCAAACACGGTTGCTTAAAAGTTGGTGGGGACAATTTCAGCATCCTGAAAAGTTGCAAGTGTTACAGTTGTGGTCAAAAGTTTACATACACTTGTGAAGAACATAATGTCATGGCTCTCTTGAGTTTCCAGTTATTTATACAACTCTGATTTTTCTCCGAAAGTGATTGGAACAGATACTTCTTTGTCACAAAAAACATTCATGAAGTTTGGTTCTTTTATGACTTTATTATGGGTTAACAGAAAAAGTGATCAAATCTGCTGGGTCAAAAATATACATACATGGATCTGAAAAAGCGAATCATTGACTTGAACAAGTCAGGAAAGTCACTTGGAGCCATTTCAAAGCAGCTGCAGGTCCCAAGAGCAACAGTGCAAACAATTGTTTGTAAGTATAACGTGCATGGCACTGTTTTGTCACTGCCACAATCAGGAAGAAAACGCAAGCTATCACCTGCTGCTGAGAGAAAATTGGTCAGGAGGGTGAAGATTCAACTGAGAATCACCAAAAAGCAGATCTGCCAAGAATTACAAGCTGCTGGAACACAGGTGTCAGTGTCCACAGTCAAGCGTGTTTTGAATCTCAATGGACTTAGAGGCTACCGCGCAAGAAGGAAGCCCTTGCTCCAAAGCGGCACCTTAAGGCTCGACTGAAGTTTGCTGCTGATCACATGGACAAAGATAAGACCTTCTGGAGGAAAGTTCTGTGGTCAGACGAAACAAAAATCAAGCTGTTTGGCCACAATGCCCAACAATATGTTTGGAGGAGAAAAGGTGAGGCCTTTAACCCCAAGTACACCATGCCTACCGTCAAGCACGGTGGTGGTAGTATTATGCTGTGGGGCTGTTTTGCTGCCAATGGAACTGGTGCTTTACAGAGAGTAAATGGGATCATGAAGAAGGAGGATTACCTTCAAATTCTTCAAGATAACCTAACATCATCAGCCCGAAGATTGGGTCTTGGGCGCAGTTGGGTGTTCCAACAGGACAATGACCCCAAACACACATCAAAAGTGGTAATGGAATGGCTAAATCAGGCTAGAATTAAGGTTTTCGAATGGCCTTCCCAAAGTCCTGACTTAAACCCCATTGAGAACTTGTGGACAATGCTGAAGAAACAAGTCCATGTCAGAAAGCCATCAAATTTAACCGAACTGCACCAATTCTGTCAAGAGGAGTGGTCAAAGATTCAACCAGAAGCTTGCCAGAAGCTTGTGGATGGCTACCAAAAGCGCCTAATTGAAGTGAAAATGGCCAAGGGACAAGTTACCAAATATTAGCGCTGCTGTATGTATATTTTTGACCCAGCAGATTTGATCACTTCTTTCTGTTCACCCATAATAAAGTCATAAAAGAACCAAACTTCATGAATGTTTTTTGTGGCAAAGAAGTATCTGTTCCAATCACTCTATCAGAGAAAAATCAGAGTTGTAGAAATAACTGGAAACTCAAGAGAGCCATGACATTATGTTCTTCACAAATGTATGTAAACTTTTAACCACAACTGTATGTCCCTACCGTCCCTATGCAAGCCTACGCCCTTGTCGTCATCCATCCTCGTCTTCATGTTTCTGCTTCTGCCTCCACAGCTGAGTCAAAACCTGAATGACATCATGACCAAACTTGAAGAGCAGAGGCAGCTCAAGTAAGTCCATCTGATTTTATTAGTAGTTTTTTTGTTTCGTTTTTTAACGATCGTTGCAGTCAATGTAACACGTAAGCCAGAGAGTCATGTCCGTCATCCCTACTGTAGAAAAGATGGTGTAGGAGCCAAAGCGGGAGACACCGCAAAAAGGTAACCATCTGCATATGGGGCGCCGTTTGTAGAGCAGCACATGGTGAAAATGACGACAACATTTTCTCACATTTAGAGCCACACAGTGTTTAAAATGGTGTGAAATTTTTAGTCACTTTTTTTTGCACATTTACAACGTTATTTATTTTTAAATAAGAAGTTTCTGACCTCATTTACAGATACACCTAGACGTGAACATATTACCCCCGTGCTATCATCGCTCCACTGGCTTCCAGTCCATTTTAGAATTGATTTTAAACTTTTACTGTTTGTTTTTAATTCTATTAATGGCCAGGCTCCTTCTTACTTATCAGAAATTTTAACCATCCGTAACTCTGGCAGGACTCTTCGCTCTACCGGCCAACTTCATTTGCAAGTCCCAAGGTCCAAACTCAAACAGTGGGGAGACCGATCTTTTGCGGTTGCTGCACCCAGGTTATGGAATAGTCTTCCCCCGGAGATCCGCACCACTACAAATTTGGGCCTTTTTAAATCTCGTTTAAAGACACACCTTTTTAGACTCGCCTTTCCCCAAGATTAGTTTAGCCTGGTTTTATTTCCTTAGGGTTTTTAATGTTTTCGGATTTTATCTGTTTTATTGTTTTGTTTGCTGTCTGACTAATCGTGATGCGATGTTTCGTTTCTTTTTTTCTTTTCTTTTCTTCCTAATGTCATTGTATAATACTTTCCTGCCTTTTATTTACTATGTGCCATGTTTGTCTTTGTTGTAAAGCACTTTGGGGACCTTTCGGGTTTTGTAAAGGGCTATATAAATAAATTTGATTTGATTTGATTTGATTCATTTTTTAAATCCACAGCTAAATATTTAATTTAAATCTTAAATTTATATCCTATATCCTAAAATTTAAGTCAGGAAATGGTTAGAACTAAATATATGCAAATTCACATGACTGGAAACCGGAAATAACAAAATAAAAGCTGGAGCAGCTCAAACTGTCTGTTTACGTTGATTGAAAATGAATAAAACCTACTCAACGGTGGCAGTCGGCTCTTGGACATGAGTCATTGTGATAATAACAATATATAGATAAAATACACAAGGAGAAACTATTTAAAGAGTATTTTGTGTGCGCCAGCTTTTATTTTGTTACTTCCGGTCTCCAGTCGTGTGAATTTGCAAATTAAGCGAAATATTTAGTTCCAACTGTTTCCAGATTTAACATTTAGGATATACAATATAAATTTAAGATTTAAATTAAATAAGTAGTTCTGGATTTAAACATTCAGGTCCGATACTTCTTATTAAAAAAAAAAAAAATTAAATTGCTAAATAATGTTGTAAATGTGCAAAAAAAAGTGACTCTAAAAATTTCACACCACATTTTAAACACTGTGTGGCGCTAATTGTAAGAAAATGTTGTCGTCATTTTCAGCATGTGCTGCTCTGCAAAAGCGCCCCATAGCTGCATGGCTGCTGCATGTGTTTTTTTCCCTCCTTAAAACACCTGGTTGCATTTTGGTCTTCAAGTTTTTTTCTTCAATTTTTCTTTGTTTTGTATTTAAAGGCGCTCAATTCCACCCCCTGAGCTACAGCATTGTGGTCACACAAAAATAATGTTTACAAAACACAACGACAAATCAAAAAACACGACGGCAAATTCAAAAAGAAAACCAAATCACATACAGTATTTTTCGGACTATAAGTCGCAGTTTTTTTCATAGTTTGACAGAGGGTGCATCTTATACTCTGCAGCGACTTATGTGTGATTATTTACAGTTGGGTAGGGCCGAATCTCGCTTTTTAAAAAATGGATATATATTCATATATTTATACTAAAACGATGTATGGATGTTAAATAAAATAAATAATTTGGATAAAACAGAGAAGGCTCTGTGCATGCCTGTACATGTGAACGTGTGGCCCCGGTCTTTTTTCAACCTTCCACTCATGGTGCCCTCCGCGAGCATCCTGGTATTTCCTTTTCGATATGGAACAGCTGGAAGTAAAAAACAAACTAAAAACAGGAATTGTAAAGCAAACAACTGCGGTAGGAGTGGGGTATGGAAAGGATTCAAATTGATTGTTGAAGATGCCATACAGATACCTGTGCCGGCTTCGCTGAATGTAAACAAATGTGGCACTCTGGTCTCATCCGAGAAATATACTTAAAAAACTTTTCCAGCGTTATTTCGTTTTGTAAATGCATTTATAATTATCATAAAAATATGCAGACTATTTAAACATTTAGAAAACTTGCGCTTTTTTTCTGCCAACTAGAGATTAAAATAAATGTCAAATCCACTATCCGCCTGTTAGAACAGACACACAAATATAAAAGATATAAAATGTTTATATATGTATGTATATATATATATATATATATATATATATATATATATAGATATATAGATATATTATGCGTATATGCACCGGCATCATCACAAATGTGATCACACAAAACGCAATCACGCATCGCATCCCCGCATTTCCTCCTTCTCCTGAGTCCTCACAAATAAAACATAAAATTTCGTGTTTTTTTTTTTTATCGGGTTCGTGCTTACCAATATAAAATTTCGTTTTTTTCGGGCTCAGGTAAGCAAATCAAGTTAATTGATCGGGCTCGGGCCCGGTCGCGCTTTAATACCCGTGGGCCGGTCAGGTCGGGCTGGATTTTTTAGGCCTTATCTTACTTCTAGCGTCATGTAATGTTAGCATACTGTACACCTATTCAGCCTGTTGTTCTCTATTGTATTTTAAATTGCCTTTCAAGATGACACGTCTGTTCTTGGTGCTGGATTGTATCAAATAAATTTCCCCCAAAAAATGCGACTTATACTCCAGTGCGGCTTATATGTTTGTTTTTCCTTTTCATTGCGCATTTTTTGGCTGGTGCGACTTCTACTCAGGTGTGACTTATTAGTCCAAAAATAGAAATAAAAAACAAAATAGCAAATCACATTACAAAAAAACAAATTAAAAAACACAACAACAAATCACATAACAACAAAACTAATTAAAAAACACAACGACAAATCACATAACAAAAAAACAAATTAAATACATGACAAATCACATAACAACAACAACAACAACAACAACAACAAAAACACAACGACAAATCCAAAATTGAAATTACATTAAGGAACTGGAAGAGGCAGGTACGAGTCAAAAAGTACACTCATTGCTGATTGGATGAATCTACCGTAAAGGGGTAAGTACTGATAAACTTTGAAGTTATTCCGCTTCTGGTGGGTATTTGAAAATGAGCATTACCGAAGATTAGACCATGGCCTCCGCTACAAATCCATCCACACATCTTCAACCGCTTTGAATATTTTTATTTGGGACATATTTATGAAGTAAAATATTACTATATTACTATATACTCATTATTGTGAATGAGTGTTTTACTGTAGCGTCAATAGGAGTACTTCCGGCGCCTCGATGGTGTGTCAGCGCAACTTTCCTATTGGTGCGTTCGATGTCCCAACGCGACGCTCCCATTGGTTGGATTCGCTGGCACAAATACACCATGATTGTAAATAGCAAGGAATAACAGCAGGAATATGCTTCCCTGAATTAAACACAGGATTCAAACTCACATTTCACGCATACTTTATTTACACCGCCACTCTTGGTGACACTACAATAGCATTCATTCTTATGAATGACTATTTTCATTCGGGACATACGTATGAAGTAGGCCTGAACGATATTGGAAAAAACTATTGTTGCGATTTTTTTTTTTAGGTTTGCAATATATTGCGATATTATATTGCGATATTAAAAAAAATTAATAAAAAAAATATATATATATCTTTTTTAAAGAAATTTTCACTAGATGACTTGAATAGCTGTTTGGAAATACTCTGCATGACACACCGTGACCACAGTGTATTCATATAATACCGTTTCATTTGTGAATGATGAAGATTGCTGTATGAAGGGATCCAGGAAGCCATGTCTGCACAAAATAGATCATTTATTGAACACATTATTTTACACTTCAACAGCAGCATATACATTAAATGATAAATAAAAGAGCAGGTGCATTAGTCCCCTAAGTTTTTGACAAAATATAACAATAAATAAAAACTTGTAAACATATTTGTGAACATATTTGAACAAAAATATTAAATATGACAAATAAAAGAGTTGTGCACAAACTATAACAATAAATAAAAACCTCAGTAAAACAACAAAGTTGTCAACATATTTGAACAAAAATATTAAATATGACAAATAAAAGAGTTGTTCACAAACTATAACAATAAATAAAAACCTAAGTAAAACAACAAAGTTGTCAACATATTTGAACTTAAATATTAAAATCTGATAAATAAAAGTGCATTAGTCCCCTGAGTTGTTTACACAAAATATAACAATATAAAACTGCAAAACAGCAAAAAAGTAGTAGAAATATTTAAACAAAAAATGTAAGTATCAAAACTTTATGTGCAGCTGTACTATATATAGTTATTTGAAAAATACGATTTACAATAAATTTAAATATAAAAGAAACAGAAACTCAATTGAACTTGTAAATAATTGAACTGAATAACTGCAAATAACTGTGATGAATAACAGAACCATTTTAACCCCCAAATTTCCTGCCTTCCTGATAGCTGTCACATGAATAAAAAGAAGAAAAGACATTCCTGCAGCTGTGTTATGTGTTTGTCTGCATATCGTCTAGAGGTTAGATTTTGTGCCCGAACCCGAATGTCGGGTCGGGTCGGGCCCACAATTTAAGCATTCACGTTCGGGTCAGTTCGGGTCGGGCCGCCATGCCGGACTAATAAATTATTTTTTTAAAAAAAAAAAAATGGAGAGCAAGCTCTCTGTATTGCGCTTCTGCTTGTGCGTGTGCACGAACGCCGTGGCGCCGGCCGCTTTTTATTCTTGTCCTCCCGCTGTACCATTTGCGCACGGCCGAGGCGCCGCCCTCATTTTCATTTCCTTGTCAGAGAGGCGCGTCCATGTGAGAACAATATCCCACACACTCAGAAATATGTTTAACAAACTTTCCCAGCGTTATTTCGTTGTGTGAATGCTTTGATAATTCTCAAAAAAATATGTAGATTATTTAAACATTAAGAAAACTTGTGTTTTTTTCTGCCAACTCAAAGAAATGAAAATAAATTGCTGCTGCTGCATTTTTTCCGCGTCACTCAAAAAAAAAAAAAAAAAAAATCGGGTTTTTCGGGCTCGGGCCTGCAAATCTAGTTCAGTGATTGAGCTCGGGCTGGGTCGGGCCTCAATACCAGCGGGCCGTGTCGGATCGGGCTGGATTTTTTAGGCCCGAACTAGGCTCTAATATCGTCCACCTTCCTTGCTCAGCAATTCTCAACTGGGTCTCATAGGTTTTTGGCCAAGACTACTAGTTTATCCACCATTGCAGGCTTGAGACAAGAATGTTGGCACGTAACAGTGTTCCCACTTGTACTAAAAAGCCTCTGATGGGAAGCTCATAGCAGGAATGCATAGATACCTGCGTTTTAAATGGTCCCACATGTTCGACGGATTACTTCTTGTTGAGGCAACCACTGCGAGGCACTGTTGACAGGGCTGTTTTTTGTTCCTTATATTCTTGTCGATAGCCAAAATACTTCCAAAACTCCTTTTGGAGACAGTCTTCCCTCGCCTCCTTTCAGTTTGAGAACGGCCCCTCCTCCCTCCACTCCGCTGTAGCAGGGGGAGGGGGAGGAGCCGATGACTGCGGAGCTGGAGGAAAAGTGAAGCTGTGCGCTCTCCTTCCCTCTCCTTCCTCAAAACAAACGTTTGTGGATTAAAAAAAATGAAATGAAAAAACTATCGCATGTCCTTGCGATGGGACTATTGCGCATGCGCACATCGCGATGGCGATGTTTAAACGATATATCGTTCAGGCCTAAATTAATATTTTATGTCAATATTTTACTTCATATGTAGAGTGTGTCACAAAAGTGACTACACCCCTCACATTTCTGCGGATGTTTAAGTATATCTTTTCATCGGACAACACTGACAAAATGACACTTTGACACAATGAAAAGTCGTCTGTGTGCAGCTTATATAATAGAGATAATTTATTTTCCCCTCAAAATAGCTCAAAATAAAGCCATTAATATCTAAACCCCTGGAAACAAAAGTGAGTACACCCCTTAGAAACTATGTACATCCCTAAATGTCCAAATTGAGTACTGCTTGTCATTTTCCCTCCAAAATGTCATGTGACTTGTTAGAGGAGTGCTGTCAGCATTGCTGCAGAGATAGAAGAGGTGGGGGGTCAGCTATTAGTTCTCAGACCATATGCTGCACGCTACATCAAATTGGTGTGCATGGCTGTCACCCCAGGAGGAAGCCTCTTCTGAAGACGGTACACAAGAAAGCCCACCCGTCTCATCAGACCATAGGACATGGTTCCAGTAACCCATGTGCTTTGTTGATATGTCTTCAGAAAACTGTTTGCGGGCTTTCTTGTGTACTGTCTTCAGAAGAGGCTTCCTCCTGGAGTGACAGCCATGCACACCAATTTGATGTAGAGTGCGGCGTATGGTCTGAGCAATAACAGGCTGACCCCCCCACCTCTTCAATCTCTGCAGCAATGCTGACTGCCTTCCTGTAACGAGTCACATGACATTTTGGATGGAAAATGACAAGCAGTACTCAATTTGGACATTTAGGGGTGGACATAGTTTCTAAGGGGTGTACTCACTTTTGTTGCCAGGGGTTTGGATATTAATGGCTATATTTTGAGTTATTTTGAGGGGGAAATAAATCAACTCTATTATATAAGCTGCGCACAGACTACTTTTCATTGTGTCAAAGTGTCATTTTGTCAGTGCTGTCCCATGAAAAGATATACTTAAATATCTGCAGAAATGCGAGGGGTGTACTCACTCTTGTGATACACTGTATCTGCCAAATAAAAAAATTTTTTTTTAAATCAATTTTTAGCAGCAGCTACGTTCAGTAATGCTCATTTTGAAATTCCACGCCAGAAGCAGAGCAACTTCCTAGTTCATCAGTACCTATCCTCTCCGGTGGATTTCGAGTTTTTTTTGTTTGTTTGTTTTTTTACTGGTACCTACCTCTTCCGGTTCCTTAATTTAATTTCATGTTTGGATTTCCCGTTGTTTTTTTTTTAATTTGTTTTTTTATTATATGATTTGCCGTTATTGTTGTTGTTGTTGTTGTTGTTTTTTGTCTTAGTGTTTTCTGAATTGTTTTTTGTCATGTGATTTCTTGTTGTTTTTGAATTTGTTGTTTTTTTATTCGTCCTTGTTTTCTGAATTGTTTTTTATTATGCGATTTGTCTTTTTTTTTTTTAGTGATTTTCCTTTGTTTAGTGATTTTCCTTTGTTTTTTGATTTGCAAATGTGTTTTTTAAATTGTTTTTTTTTGTGTGATTTGCTGTTTTGTTTTTTTATTTGTTTTTTCGTTATGTGATTTGCCGTTGTATTTGTTTGTTTGCGTTTTGCACTTCAGGGCCACCGTAGATTTTGATTCATTTCACCCTATTTTTTTCTGTACAAATTGCTCATCCAAAATATTTTGTTTCTTGAATCAGTTGGGGCCTCTTTCTTTTAACCAATGCAGACTGGTTGGTTCCCGTGGCTATAGCAGCAAGTAGTCGTGCTGGAAAAAATTATTCGTGTCTGACTTACTGTATACCTTTTTTTAACAGATAGAGGCCATTTTTTGGTTAATGTCACATGAAAAATATAAAATTGTTCTTATGTCCAAGAGGCACCCTCCCGGCAAGTTTGATAACTGTTCAATTGTGGTGAATAATAGTATGATGATAATTATTCTCTGCAACAAACAACAAAATTTACTTCTGCAGACTGAACAATTTTGACTGCCTGTATTTTGCATGACCGGTTATTGCAGTGGTTACAAACATAAATCATTTCTCCTCCAACATTTTGCAGTCACACATTGTACATTTGCCTCACTTTTTCCTTGTCTTTTCTTCTTGCAGCGAGGAAGCCAACCACAGCCAGGCCGCCAGCTCTCCACCAAAGGTAACCAAAAAAACCCTCTTGTACTTTGATATATCATCATCGTGCAACATTCCATCATTTGTCTTAATACTTCAATCGCATGTCATGCATGCACAGTGATGCCTTGACTTAAGATTTCCTCATCTACTGTGATTTTGTTTATCTTCTTTATTAATTTATTTCTTACTATTAACGACAACTGAGGTCCAATCCATTTGGACCAGGAACTACAAGTTCAAATGGATTGGACATCTATCGCCGCCAATGGCTGTCAAAGAGTTAAGAACATCCAACCAAAATGGATGCTAAATAGGATCAATAGCATTAAGGTTTCTTTTTATTATATTATGTAATGATATTTTCCATACGAGTATTTATTTTCAACCCGTAAGTCAAGGCACACCTGTGTACTGAAGTGTGTGCCTCTGCATGTGCACATGTTTGAAAGAGGCCAAACCCGCTGCCTGCTCGACCTCCGCGACATGCCGAGCCACTTGATGACGACATGCCTGACATTAACACGGAGTGCGAAACAACACAGGTCAGCCCAAGTAGTATGTGAGATGTTTAGTGAGCCGCCTTTACCCTACTGTATGTCCTTGTGTGTGTGTATGTGTATAAGGGTCAGTGCGAGCAGGTCAACCACACACTATCAAAGATTAGAATAGGGGTGTCAAACTCAGTTTTGTCGTTATAGTTTCATTCAGAGGGCCATATGTCTGCCACCTAGGTGTGCCACAATGAATCTACCAACGAATCAATGATCAAACAAACTGACAACGATTAATAGTCGATGAATCGTTTAGAGACCTATAAATTGTCCAAATCCTGTTTTTTGAGCCTCTTAGTAGCAAATATTATTATTATTATTTTTTTTTTAATTTAAACACGTTTAAATAAAGAAAAACTATTGTAACAAATATAACTATGTATGTATATATATATATATATGTGTGTATATATATATTTTTTAGTGTTTAATTTACGGGGTTTTTTTTGTATTAAAAAGAAACATGTCATTTTTTAATTATTTAAAAATGTATTTAAAATATAATTTTGAAAAATACAATAATTCTTCTAAAATCTATTTTATTTTATTTACTTAAATATTTTAAATCAAGAAACAGAGCAAAACACTATTTTTGCTTTTTTTAAGTAGTTTTTATTTTAGTTTTTTTAAAAAAAATAGTGTTACTTTAAAGAAACAAAAAGGATCATAGAGTAAATATTTTTTAAAACATTTCAACGGGCAAAAACAAAAATATTTTCTTTTTCTTAATTTAGTTTATAACATTAATTGATTTGAATTAATTTAATATATTGAAATTGAAAAAATTAGAATGAGGGAAATAAAGTGAATGGGCTATTTATTTCATTTCTTAACAAAAAAAAACAAACAAACAAAAAAAGGATCAAAACAGTAAATATTGTCTATTTTTATTTGAGAAAAGTGCATCTATTTCAATTTCTTTTATTAAAAGGAAGTCCTGTCCTTCATTGAGCGCTCCAGAAATGTTGTTTGAATTTTTAGCAAGGACCTGAAGTCGACACACATGAATGACTTTTCGTGGACCGCACAAAATGATGTGGTGGGCCGGATCTAGCCTTCGGTCACCTGTACATTAAAAGAAAGTCTTTCATTCCAAATGTATGTTGCACTACCCCAGTACTTCTCAAATAATGGGGCAGTCCCCCCCAGGGGGGCGCTGAGCAATGGCAGGGGTGGCGCATGTGACCTCGGGGAAAATACTTTTTTTACCGTACTAGAAAAAAAGGAAAAAAAGTGTAATTGCACATCCACTCAGTAAATGGCAGTGGCATCTCATTTTCAGAGTGTGCGCAGTATTTTTGAACCAAACGAGCACACAGCAAAAAGCACTGGAGATAGGAAGATCTAAGGTGAGGAAATATGACGACGCGTATGTAGCGTTTGGCTTTCACTTTTAATACAGTAGGAGATGAGGAAAGACCAGTCTTGTTACTGTTTCTAAAAATGTTTGCAGCGGACAGCAGGAAGCCAAATCAATTAGGACGTCAATTCAAGACAATAGACCACAATCACATTCATAAGCCGCTTGATTTTTATTTTTTTAAAAAATTTTTCAGCGAAAACATGCCAAATATTGCCAACAACTGTCCCGCTTTCTCAGTGTTACATCAGTAAACCAGCGAGCACTGTTAGCATCATACTGTATAAGGTGGCATACCAAGTTGCCCAGTGCAAAATAACCCCACACCATAGCAAAGGAGCCGATACTGCCTGTCGCAAAAATAAAAACTGTCCCTCTGTCCAATGACACTGTCCTTTTTGTTCTTTTAATTTATGTTTTTTCAGTGTTCTTTCGGGAGGGCTTAAAAGAAAATAATTAAAAAGCATTGCATTAGCCTCTGTAAACTCATTCAGGCTTTTTATGCAAGTCTATTTGTCGTTACTGCTGCATGAAGGCGCCATCTTGGGACTCATGGGTAAGGATGGACTCCCTTCTTTTGCTTTTCAAAGCGACGTCAGATTTTCACTTGAAGTTGCTTTCTCTTTTTCTGCATGTTAAGTCTCTCCACACTTTCACCTATTAACTTCCCTCTATCGCTTCCGCCACGACTTTTGACCTGGTAGCATGACCAGGATGAGGAACCGCCCCAAGAAGGTGTTGGGGGTGCATGGGAATATGATGATGGAGGTTCCCAGAGTGCAGAGTTGTACACTGAGCCCACTTGGTCTGACGATGGTGCCAATGTGGGTCAGGGGGGATGGGGCCATGATGATGAACAAGTGCAGGTAGGACCAAACAAAACTGGAATCATGAATAAAACTCTGAAATTCAAGGATAAAAATAGTTGAAGAGCTTTATTTCGACGAAAATAGGGGTTTTCGGCTATTTTGTTGCTTCTTGGTGACAAGGAACTAAATTAAGTATATTAGGGTGATTAACTTAGAGAACATAGTGAAGGATAAAAGTAGTGCTGTGCCGCAATTTTACCTTATACTGCTATATTGGCGGTTAAGTTGATGCTGTTTGTACAATATTTTTCCAGAATTGGATGATATTTTACAAAAACGTGCAGTTTTTTTATTCAAACCCAAAAAAACTGATTGAAAGGAATGCTTAATAATGTTTTAAAAATAGCAAAAAAAGTCTGGAGTACCCCATAAAAATGCCCCCCCCCCCCCCCCCCCCCCCCGCCACCCGCATGACCAAGTTGAATCTACTTTTCATAATTTTGTAAAAACTTCATTGAATGTTGCACTCTACCTTGTTCAACTCTGTTGTGCATATGATCAGAATAGGACAAAATATATTTGTCGTATTTTTTTCTTTCTCTTGGTCAGCAAAAACAAAACAGCTAAACAGATAGCTTATACTCCTGAGAAAGGTAACCCTGTTACTATTGTTACAGCAAATATTGTAACACCTAATAAACCATGTCATTAAACCTTTACCATTGATCTATAAAATGAGTTCAAGCCTTTGGTAGTTTGTTACCTACTACTTATTAAACTCATTGGCCGATGCTCTTCTTTCAAGGAGTAGAAGCTCAAAGTGTGTCCACTATGGCTGTAGCTATTGATTATTTTAGTAGTTGATTAATCTTTCAATTAGGGCTGTCAAATTTATCGCGTTAACGGTTGGTAATTAATTTTTAAAATTTATCACGTTAAAATATTTAACCCATGCGCGGAACGACCCACTCATGCATTGCCACAAACAGACTACAATGGCGCCGTTTTATGTATATTTAGAGCTAAGAGGCAGAGACAAGCAAGTGGAGTGGACACAGGCATTCATTGGGCCCGCGCTATTTATTGGCAAAAGCTTTGGCATCTCTTCCACAACAATTATATCTATTGTGGCGAGCGACTTGGGGAAGAATGAGAGGATATGGTCTTTTTCTTAACACCCTGTATTGAACACAACGCAGAGAAGATATACCATTTACAGCCACCACTGACAGTCATGGTTGCCCAACTTCCCATCATGCATTTGGGCGGAACAGTTAAGTCGCTACAGTATCATTTACTGAAAGGAATATTATTTTTGTTGTGCTGTCTCTCAAAAAAATATTAATGTTCACAAAAAGAAAAGCGCTCAATGCAAAGAGAACTGGCATTCCCAAACAAAATAGCTATGCAAAATAATACTCAGACTTTGGTCAAACTCTATTCAAACATTCCGTTTAGGTCAACAATTACACTAGATGGCAATATTTAGTCACAATATACAAAATCACTTTTATCTTTTAAGAATTACAAGTCTTTCTATCCGTGGATCCCTTTCACAGAAAGAATGTTAAAAATGATAATGCCATCTTGTGGATTTATTGTTATAATAAACAAATACAGTAACTTATGTACAGTATGTTGAATGTACATATCTGTCTTGTCTTATCTTTCCATTCCAACAATAATTTACAGAAAAATATGGCATATTTTAGAGATGGTTTGAATTGTGATCAATTACAGTTAATTTTTAAGCTGTGATTAACTCGATTAAAAATTTTAATCGTTTGTCAGCCCTACTTTCAACTAGTTAATCCTAATAATCGAGTAATCGCAGGACAAATTTAAGATGTAAAAAACAAAGGCTTGCTAAGATTGCACTTTCAAAAGCATTAAATACCAATACAAAAAAAAAATCCCGAATTCTTCTTCAAACTGCAGAAATGCACTGTCATTTAAAAATAAATTAAAATACTTGCTCAATAGGTAAAAAGTAAATAAATAAATAAATGAGGATATAAGTGCAACAAAAGAAAAATTGGCAAACTTGCATAGCAAAAGTCTGCCAGCTTAAATGCTATAAAATGTTAGCGTTTTTTTTTTGTTTTTTTTTTACAATGTACTTAACAAATCGTTTAAACACATTTACACAAAAAATGGCTAAATATACTGTATACCTATAAACTAAATTGCGAAAGCATAAAAATGCTTATCTCAAATGAAAACTTACCTTATGTTGGTTTTAGCAGGAAGCAGCAGGATTCAGCCATGTTAAATGAGTTATGTCATATTCACTGCTGCCACTAGAGGGCAATGTATCCACCAAAATCAATAAACCTAAATGAAAAAACTTTCAAAACAAACCATTACAACGCCATTCAAACGAATACTCGAAGCAGCAAAATTTGATTACTAGTGTCCACCTTTGAGTGCTTTGTGACGGTGGAGGGCCTCAGTGGCACCCGCTGCTCGGTAGGGAGAGAAACTAGAGTGACAGAAGTCAGTCTCCAAAAACCAGAAATAGAAGATTGATTTTTCGCTAATCGTTTTTAACAAAGAAAGTGTCGCTAGGATGATTAGGGAAGTCTCTGGTTCAACTTAGAACAACAGAACGATAATTTAAAAATGCCTCCCGTGGATGTTTCCACCACAAGATTACGCTGATTCGCTCTTGTCGCTGTCAATTAAAACGGGATTCAGGCAGATCATCCAATCATCTTCAGAAACGCTGAGCGTCCGATGGGCTGGGCAAACTCAGCATTTAGCCAATTACTAGTCTTTTAGCGCCGCAGTAAATAATGTACTCTCAACTCTGGAGACGCTCAGCACACTGTTTAAAACACTGTGAGGCTGTGCTGATTCTGTACAAAAGTTGAGTGTATATTTCGTCAATGACATGTACAGTACATACAACACTATTGCTTGATCACTTGTTTTTTTACATTATAGGGGAAGCTGAGCTTTTTTTGCAATATTAAAACAATCTTTGATTAACATATATGAGAAAATCAGAAATGAAAAAAATATTTTTCAAGAATTTCAAAAGCAACACGTCCTCCAATGACCCATATTTTGTTTAAATGTGTTTGCGTTATTTTGAAAGTGAAGAACTTCAAAATAATTGAAGTCGCATAAATGCTATAAAACCATGACTAGTGTGTATTTAAATTGGGTACTTTTATCTTTACAATGTTTTAGAGCACAAAAACAGCGAATTGCTGCGTGTTTCAATGAATTATGGAGAGCTTGAATTTGCATGTGAAACTCTTTGGTCTTTGGGCTAAGGTCTGTAATATTTTTAACCTGTCAGATTTATTGGCATGAGAAGTACGGCTCAAATATTCTTTCCAAATAAAACAAAAATAACTTATCGACTTTCTTGCAGGGTTCTGAATCCAACAGCTCAGACTACAAACTCCCTCCTGGATTCCTCTACAAGGTGAGCCATCTCGCTGGTGTTGGTGTGACTTTTGGTTCTGATGCAAACATCCTCGCCAGGTTAAGGCCGTCCATGAATATGCTGCCACTGATGGGGATGAGTTGGAGTTGACCGTTGGAGATGTTGTGCTTGTGTTGGCCTTTGACAACCCCGACGAGCAGGTCTGTAATGTGATATCCAGGGGTAAAAGTGGGCCAGAACAGTCCGGAACACCGTTCCGATATAAATTTTAGGGGCAGAACGGGGCGGAATGGTGTTTTGATCCCCAAAAAATGACGGCAACTGTCAAACCTCCATGGTAAAATTAAAAAAAAAAAAAAAAAAACTGCCAGGCTTCCACCCACGCATCTCCAAGAAGAAAACAATCTACTAATATCAGATTTACATACTTAAGTGTTAACAGCAAACTGTTAAAAAAATAAATCAAACATCATAAGCAGTTACTCACAATGTTACTCGTTACTTGAGGATTCTTTTCACCAAATACTTTTTTACTTGTACTTGAGTACATTTTTTGGATGACTAATTTTACTTTTTCTTGAGTAATAGTAATTTGAAGTAACGCTACTTTTACTTGAGTAAAATTTTTGACATAGACTTCATAACCTATTGACATGACACCGGGAAACGGGGCTGATTCGTAGGGGGCCTATTTTCAAAAACTTCAATTTCAAATATTTACAAAACCAAAGCTGCTACCGACCGAAAACCAAAACAGGCACCTATCTTAGCCATATGAGTCTCCATGAGCAGCGGCATAAAAAAACTTCAGTCGTTCCCTTATAAAATACGATTAATTATTTTCTGTATAAGTATTACACAACTTAAAATGGCTATAAAGTCTCAGATTTTACACTAGATGCACAAAAATCACCAAATGTATAATTAGTCACCTATATTTTCAGGATCAATAGCAATATTGAACATATCATATACGTTTTTGATCAAAATAGCAACTTAATTTTTTAAAACATTTACTGCAACTTACTTACCACTAGTTTTCAACAGCTAATAAATCACTATCACAATAAATCACATCAGAAACTTAATACTTGAGGAAAACATGCAGAATCAATCATAAATTATATGTAAATAGATAATTAATAAATCCTATAGAGAATCACAACATATTATAGAAAAGAATATCCCTTTATTATCATTATAAACTATACACTGTTAGCGAATGAGGCATAAAAGGTGCTTTTCTGGCGAAAATTGCTGTGAATAAATGCTTAAATCCCCGAATTCTTCATAGATATGGACATGAAACAGTCTTGATTCTTGGTTAAAAGCAAAGAAACCATACAGTTAGTGTTTATTTTACGTATATTGATGAAGTACCATGCTACTATGTTAGCGAATGAGGCTAGCAGCCGCCCGGAGCAAAAGGAGCTTTTCTGGCGAAAATTCTTGTGAATAAATGCTTAAATCCCCGAATTCTTCATAGATATGGACGTAAAACAGTCTCGATTCTTGGTTAAAATCAAAGAAACCGTACAGTTAGTGTTTATTTTACGTATATTGAAGAAGTACCATGCTACTATGTTAGCGAATGATTCTAGCGGCCGCCTGACATAAAAGGAGCCTTTCTGGCAAAAATTCTTGTGAATAAATGCTTAAATCCCCGAATTCTTCATAGATATTGACGTAAAACCGTCTTGATTCTTGGTTAAAAGCAAAGAAACCGTACAGTTAGGGTTTATTTTACGTATATTGACAAAGTATCATGCTACTATGTTAGCGAATGAGGCTAGCGACCGCCTGGCTTAAAAGGAGCTTTTCTGGCGAAAAATCTTGTGGACAAATGCTTAAATCCCCGAATTCTTCATAGATATGGACGTAAAACAGTCTCGATTCTTGGTATCTTGGTAAATTCCTGTGAATAAATGCTTCAATCACGCATGCAAGGTACGAAAAATATAATATTTACCTTGAATCCTCGAACACTCCTGAGACAATACTTCCCGTTTGTATGCAGTACAACTTTTGTAGTTAAATCCAATCGTAAGTAAATTCAAGCTTAAATCCGACATGAGCGTGTGCCATCTCTGATAAGGCGCAAAGAATGACGAAGTGACACATCAATAGTGATGATGTCTATGATTTTTGTCGACTCTACCCACCTCTGGGTATAACTGGCAAAGTTTTTTTTTTTTTTTTTTTGCATTCCTGTGGTTTTAGAATGTTTGACCCCCCCCCACCCCACCCCAAAAAAATCTGGCTCTGTGGCTACTATTATGTCAGGGAGTTCCGGCAACAAATTCTAACCTCTTTCGCCCCTGCTGATATCCCTCCACAATCGGAACACCAGTGCCCGTGTCCACTCTAATACTTGTTTGTGTGGGTGTGCGCAGGATGACGGCTGGCTCATGGGTGTGCAAGAATCTGCCTGGATACAAAACAAAGATATTTCATCCAAAGGTGTCTTCCCTGAAAACTTCACGCAGAAGCTTTGAAGTTCACACAGCCTTCTTAAAGGTGCTTTCAAGTTCATTATAATAAAACGGGGAATATCAAAAATCTGAAATTTGTGTCATTTATCAAGACTTGAACTCATTCAAAATTAAAGTAAACTGAATGCATCTGATATTTAATTTTCATTTGCAGAAGTTCTTTTTGGAGTTGTTATTCTTCACGTATTGTTCACACGCAAACAAGTGAACAAGAAAGGAATGCAGTGTGTCAGTGGCAGACTTTGAACGTCACATAAGAGGGTACAGCTCACACTGAGGTGACAGTCAAGTGACTACATCAGGACATCACTTTGCTAGCACCTGAAACTGGTCAGTGATGCAAACACGGAATTCACCTCAACCTGTTGACATAGCTTTTTTTAGTTGAATTGTGTTGTCATGTTGATATCACTGCTTTCATGCATTTTTCTCATTTTTTAAGAACGCATGAGATAGTCTTGGAAATATTTGATTGGGTGGAAAACTTCCATGAAGCAGTTATATTATCAATAAAAATTGATGAAACATGCCTGGTCCTGTTTATTTCAAATTTTCCTTTTCGAGGGAAATTCAACAAAAGTGAGAGGATCAGGTGGCAAAAAATATGGGATTCTTGTTGTCACAGTAAAACAAACTTGATGGACATGTTGGCGTCTCACTTTAGATTACGGTGTCAACGTTGTCTTTGACACGGGCTACATTGTAGGAGTGGTTTCTTTCGCAGGGCCATTTTGTCTGCCAATTAGCTGCCGCAATTGATCAACTAATCGATTAGCAAATGAATTTATGTTGATATTCGATTCATTGTTAGAGATGTCTTTTACTTAAATATGGTCCAAATCCTCTTTTTGAGCCTCTTGATAGGAAAAATATAATATCGTTATTCCTTTTTTAATTTTGTATTTCATTCTTAATTTATATATTTCAATTTAAAAACGAAAAAAAAAATAAAAATTTAAGAGTTATTATTTTTGTGCTACATTTTTATAAAGGAAAAAGTGAATTAAAAAAGTCAATTCTTTATATTTTTTAATGGGGAAAAAAACAGTAACTTCTTTCAATTTTGACATTTTACTTTTTTTTATAGATTTTATTTAGAAAAGGAAGACAAGTAAATCTCTGATTCATGTAGTATTCATCTTTCAACGAAGACTACAGAAATGTTATTTCAATTTTATTTCAGAGAGTCACAGCAAGTTAATGCAAATGATTTACGTTTGGTGCTCTTGCACTTGTTTAGCGGTCAAGTAGTGACTTCAACACGCAATTATGACTTTGAATAAGGCACTTACCATAAATATTTTCGTACGCCAAGATGACGTGTCCTGAATCCAGCATGTTCTCCTGTTGAGTGTCGCAGCAGATGCCTGCCTTTGGGGTGCGCTGTTGTGACGTCACACGTTGAACGTTAAATTTCAGATTTTTTGCGTGCCCGGTCTGCACGGTCCGCCCCAGATCAATGCGCAACCTGTCATTTGGACTGTCAGATTGATGATCCCGGCTGCATCTGGCGCACTGAGGCGTTCAGCAGACGTGATTTCTATATGAACCTGGCAAGCTGACGTCGATCCGGGACACAGTCACCTGCTATTGGGTTTGGACTGTCAGATTGATGATCCCCGCCGCATCTGGCGCACCGACGTTTAGCGGGCATTACTGCTATGTGAATAACGCGAGCCTATGACGGATCCGGCGGACGGTCACCTGCTATCGGGGTAGGTTTACATAATACTCTTTCACAGCCCGGAATCCACAAAATGTAAGATGACATGCGATTGCCATTGCGTTTTATTTACAGTCGGGCAAATAAGTATTTAGTCAACCACTAATTGTGCAAGTTCTCCCACTTGAAAATATTAGCGAGGCCTGTAATTGTCATCATGGGTAAACCTCAACCATGAGAGACAGAATGTGGAAAACCCCCCAGAAAATCACTTTGTTTGATTTTTAAATAACTTATTTGCAAATCATGGTGAAAAATAAGTATTTGGTCAATACCAAAAGTTCATCTCAATACTTTTTTATGTACCCTTTGTTGGCAATAACGGAGGGCAAACGTTTTTTGTAACTCTTCACAAGCTTTTCACACACTGTTGCTGGTATTTTGGCCCATTCCTCCATGCAGATCTCTAAAGCAATGATGTTTTGGGGCTGTCGTTGGGCAACACGGACTTTCAACTCCCTCCACAGATTTTCTATGGGGTTGAGATCTGGAGACCGGCTAGGCCACTCCAGGACCTTGAAATGCTTCTTACGAAGCCACTCCTTTGTTGCCCCGGCTGTGTGTTTGGGATCATTGTCATGCTGAAAGACCCAACCACGTGTCATCTTCAATGCCCTTGCTGATGGAAGGAAATTTCACTAAAAATATCTCGATACATGGCCCCATTCATTCTTTCCTTTACACAGATCAGTCGTCCTGGTCCCTTTGCAGAAAAACAGCCCAAAACATGATGTTTCCACCCCCATGCTTCACAGTGGGTATGGTGTTCCTCCGATGCAATTCAGTATTCTTTCTCCTCCAAACAAGAGAACCTGTATTTCTACCAAAAAGTTTTATTTTGGTTTCATCTGACCATAACACATTCTCCCAGTCCTCTTCTAGATCATCCAAATGCACTCTAGCAAACCGCAGACTGGCCTGAACGTGTACTTTCTTCAGCAAGGGGACACGTCTGGCAGTGCAGGATTTGAGTCCCTGGCGGCGCATTGTGTTACTGATAGTAGCCTTTGTTACTGTGGTCCCAGCTCTCTGTAGGTCATTCACTAGGTCCCCCCGTGTGGTTCTGGGATTTTTGCTCACCGTTCTTGTTATCATTTTGACGCCACGGGGTGAGATCTTGCATGGAGCCCCAGATCGAGGGAGATTATCAGTGGTCTTGTACGTATGTCTTCCATTTTCTAATAATTGCTCCCACAGTTGATTTCTTTACACCAGGCATTTTAGCTATTGCAGATTCAGTCTTCCCAGCCTGGTGCTTGCCTGGTATACCATACCAGACTCACCGCTGTTCCAGCGATTGAGTCTGGCGACCGTCCGGCGGATCAAATTCCGAGGGCGGAGCAAGCCACAGCAAACAGACAGCAAAGTAGACCAATCAGCAACGGGCAGACGTGACGTTGTTAAAGCGACAAGTAATTAGCGTGAGCGGAGAATGGAGAAGTTTATTCAACATGGCTAGCGCGAGCCATGTTGACTGTTGTCAATGACTTGTTTCGATGTGTTTTTGGTATTTCAAAACTGGTTTTACCGCGGATTGGAACATATTCTCGGCTCTCCCGTTCGCCATCTGTGTTGTTGTTGAGACTAATTTCGGCACGTAAGAGTGACGTTACTCGTTAAGAGCACGTCACGCAAATAAACAAATCTGATTGGATGATTGATTTTGTACCTTGCTCGGGAGGCCGTTAATGGGCTGAGTCCCAGACTATTTCTCACAGTGTTTGAAAAATACAGGGAGAATAGTCTGGCTGTGCCAGGCAGACCTGGTGCAGGTCTACAATTTTGTCTCTGGTGTCCTTCGACAGCTCTTTGGTCTTGGCCATAGTGGAGTTTGGAGTGTGACTGACTGAGTTTGTGGACAGGTGTCTTTTATACAGATAATGAGTTAAAACAGGTGCCATTAATACAGGTAACGAGTGGAGCCTCGTTAGACCTCATTAGAAGAAGTTAGACCTCTTTGACAGCCAGAAATCTTGCTTGTTTGTAGGTGACCAAATACTTATTTTCCACTGTAATTTGGAAATAAATTCTTTAGAAATCAAACAATGTGATATTCTGTTTTTTTTCCACATTCTGTCTCTCATGGTTGAGGTTTACCCACGTTGACAATTACAGGCCTCTCTAATCTTTTCAAGTAGAAGTTGCACTATTGGTGGTTGACTAAACAGCTCCTCCCATTACTCGAGACAAGCCTTGACGCCTCAGCACATTTCATACCATCACTACTTTGTCGTTTGTTTCATGCAATCTTTTGTTATTGAGAACAAACACATCTCGTACAATTGCTACTTTGTCGTTTGTGTCGCCCAATCTTTGTTATTGAGAACAAGTTTATGTGAAATAAATACTTTAATTCGCACCAGTTCCCAGTTATGCCCACCGTAAAAATAATGGTCCTTCTTGTGTCAATCGATTGTTAATCCTTGACATTCAATTTGCTGCTTTTACTTTCATTTGAATGTTTCATAGTCATGGTCAAAAAGTGTTACTCATTCAATTATTTAATGATCCACCACTGTTTACCGCTCAGACTTCAAATCGAGACATTGATGGATTATCATACCTAATTGGCCTCGAGCTGGAATTGTGCAGTATGAGTCAACAAAAAGTAACCAGGGAGGTTGAATGGCTTGAGGCTGATGTAACTAGGCTACCTTAGAAATCACAAATCAAGTCAAACATGCCATGATAATTAAATCGTACATCGTCTGCTTTCAGCGCATAGAAAGTTGGGTATTTAAGATAACAAAAGTTGAAAGAGTTGGGCCAGGCAGCAGCTGATGAAAAATCCTCTCTTAAAGAAAATAAATTTGTATGGTATCTGTAATCCTTAAGAACCTTCACAAGATGGGCAGGTGTACTGTATGTAAGACGTGTAACATGAGAAGATGCATCAGTTGCGTGTCGCATTTCACAGCACATCCACTCAGTGCTGGTTACTAACAACAACCATTGTCAGAGGTCAGACTCGTGTGAGCTTTTCTGCACTCCTCCTCCAATAGTGTTTGCTTCTTCAGCTCCTTCGGTTGCCACAACACGCCAAGTTGTTGCTGAGCAACACCGCAATATAAAACGCCGTCCTGCTTTTGGACCGCACAACATCCCCAAGCTCTCATTTCAGGTGAACAAGAGACATCTTCAAGAGTCATGGTAAGAAGTAAACACAAACATTCTGATGGAAAAAAATCTTATTACCAGGAAAAGTTTAACTGCAGTTTTCAATGTAGTTCTTGTTAGTCTTTGTTTTTGACCTCTGAACATCTTCTTGCAGCGTGAATGCATCTCTGTCCACGTCGGCCAGGCTGGAGCCCAGATCGGCAATGCATGCTGGGAGCTGTACTGTCTTGAGCATGGAATCCAGCCAGATGGGCAAATGCCCAGTGATAAAACCATCGGAGGAGGAGATGACTCCTTCAACACCTTCTTCAGCGAGACTGGAGCTGGCAAACATGTGCCCAGGGCAGTTTTTGTGGACTTGGAGCCCACAGTCATTGGTAACATGAGACGAGCACGAATGGTTTCACAGTACAACAAAGCCTACCAATCATTTATGTTATGAAAAAAAATATTTGTTAATGTTTGCCTACTAGATGAAGTGCGCACAGGAACCTATCGCCAGCTCTTTCATCCTGAGCAGCTAATCACGGGGAAGGAAGATGCAGCCAACAACTACGCCCGTGGTCACTACACTATTGGCAAAGAGATCATTGACCTGGTTCTGGACAGGGTTCGAAAACTGGTGAGCATTAATGAAAAAAGTGACATTTGTCGATCATTCCAGAATCGGAGGACATCTGTCCTTCCACCCTTCAAGTTTTGGACAACCTAGATACAAAATACTACGAGATCATGCAGTTTCAGAGTAAATTTACTTGTCCTTACATCAAATCTAAAAAAAAAATAAAAATCAACCCTAAGAGAATACATAATTAAGTTTGTCCTCTTGATCAACAGAAACTGCTAGCTTCTCCTGGGAAAAAGCTAACATTAATCCAGATTTGCAACCCTGCAACCAAATATTGCGAACATCAAATAAATCATGACTAGAGATGTCCCGATCCAATATTTGGATCGGATCGGACGCTGATATGGGCAAAAAAATGTGCATCGGATCGGCCGACACGGAAAAATTCCGATCCAGACTTCCGATCCAGTTTTTTGTTAAGTCCGGTCCGCACCGATTTACATAATCCATTCCAGTTTTTGCTTCGGTTTCTGGTCCGTATTTTACGGCACACCTTCAACACACTACATTACCGTCTCCCAATTTACCGAGAGACTTTATCGGTAAAAATGTCAGCTGTGTGGGATCATTTCACCTTAAAGGACGACAAAGACGAAGAGGCAGAGTGCAACATATGCCACAATAAAGTCAAGCGTGGTGGTAAAGCTGTAAGAAGTTTTAATACAACCAACCTAATCAAGCATTTAGCGAACTACCACCACAAACAATATAAGGCGTATGTTAAGAAAACCAAAGACAAAAAGAAAGGTCCTACGCAACTAACACTGGCAGAAACTTTTGCTATGCGTGACAAACTGGCTCTCGACAGTCCCAAAGCCCAGGGAATAACAAGAGTCATTGCCGAAGAATTCATTCTGGATGACTCTCGTGAGTAAAGACGCACCATCCAACACTTAGAACCACGGTACAACATGCCCAGGCGTCATTACATCCTTGAGCGATTTGGCCGTGGAGGATTCGAGAACGATTCACAAACATCCAAATTCCGATTATTGAAATATGTCGAGTAAAGCGGAACTAATGCACAGCGCGGTCTTCGGGACGCAATGAGAAAGGGACCACATTGCGTCCCGAGAGTAAACATCATGCTTGTCATAGACCCGAGTAATGCCAGTGCTCAACTCACGGCTTCAGCTCAACTCATGCCGCTGGATAAAAAACACAAGAATACCTGACTGCTGCTGACAGCCGCTACAAACTACGTCAACATTGTTTTACTGTAGATAATAGACATCATATGTATATAGAACTAGATGCAAAATGACAGACTCGACGGCGTTAGCAACATTGAAGAATGGAAAACTAGATGCGTTCGTAAACGGCCGCCATCTTAAAGTAGGAGACTTCCCTAGTAGGCTATTGTGAACCTTCCAAGCGAACCTAATTAACTTTTTATCTAAAATACTCCTAAATCGGCAAAATCTTGACTTGAATCTATCTTCAAAACAATTTTAAAACTTTCACATGTCGAAAGTAGACAGAAGAGAAATTATGGAATAACGGGAGCAATTTTAACTACGTTAACAGTTGATTCGCAAAATTAAATTAATTGAATGTAGTTTAAAGCTGCCGATACAGAATGTGGACTTGAGTATTTTATTTACTGGTTTAAAATGTTAACTTGATACCGAAATAGTCGTTTATTTAAACCTTAGAGGCTTTTTATACAATTATTGGAACTAATGCACGAAACATTAAAAGCATCTAATAGCTTGGGGGGGTTGTGGGATTTTTCACTGAGGTTGTTTGTGTGTTTTGCTTTTTTAAGACCGTTTACAATATTATTTGCACGTTTTACTGACTGACTATGCCATTTCTGTTTGTTATTTATAATGTTTTGTGTTTGTCACTGAATAAACAGGTCAGTTTCTTGTTACCAACCGTTGTGTGTTATTCAAACTCACCTAATTCAGCTGGCTAGTTGTTATCAAGAGTACTAAAACTCTTTTCAACATGAGTCTGACAACTAAGTAAGGAGGCTAAATAACTTTAAACTTTAACACATGCTCAGATAGGCCAGTATCGGTATCGGATCGGAAGTGCAAAACAATATCGGTATCGGATTGGAAGTGCAAAAACCTGGATCGGGACATCCCTAATCATGACATAAAAATTTTACCATTGATCTGTAAGCCAAGCTGATCAAGTCTTTGATAGTTTATAACTTATTATTGATGAATATATAATAGAAAACCACAGAAGTAAAGGCTTATTTTTTGAGAATTTTGAAGCCAAAATGTTCTCCATTTCGAGAATGACCTTTGTGCTCTCCAACTAATGAAGGCCTTTACCTCGGTAGGCGGACCAATGCACTGGCCTTCAAGGTTTTCTTATCTTCCATTCCTTCGGAGGAGGAACTGGTTCTGGGTTCACCTCTCTACTGATGGAGCGTCTCTCAGTTGACTACGGCAAGAAATCCAAACTGGAGTTTGCCATTTACCCGGCTCCTCAGGTGTCAACTGCTGTGGTGGAGCCCTACAATTCAATTCTGACCACTCACACCACCCTGGAGCACTCGGATTGCGCCTTCATGGTGGATAACGAGGCCATCTACGATATCTGCCGCAGGAACCTCGATATTGAGCGTCCCACCTACACCAACCTCAATAGGCTGATTGGTCAGATCGTATCATCCATCACAGCTTCTCTGCGCTTCGATGGCGCTCTCAATGTGGACTTGACAGAGTTTCAGACCAACCTAGTACCGTACCCACGCATCCACTTCCCCTTGGCAACGTACGCCCCCGTCATCTCGGCAGAGAAGGCGTACCACGAGCAACTGTCCGTTGCAGAGATCACCAACGCCTGTTTCGAGCCGGCCAATCAGATGGTGAAATGTGATCCACGCCACGGCAAGTACATGGCGTGTTGTCTGCTTTACCGTGGCGACGTGGTGCCCAAAGATGTCAACTCGGCCATCGCCACCATCAAAACAAAGCGCACCATCCAGTTTGTGGATTGGTGTCCCACCGGTTTTAAGGTGGGAATCAACTACCAGCCCCCTACTGTGGTTCCTGGGGGAGATCTGGCCAAGGTCCAGAGAGCCGTTTGCATGCTTAGCAACACCACCGCCATTGCCGAGGCCTGGGCCAGACTGGACCACAAGTTCGACCTGATGTATGCCAAGAGGGCCTTTGTGCACTGGTACGTTGGCGAAGGAATGGAAGAGGGAGAGTTCTCCGAGGCTAGAGAGGACATGGCCGCTCTGGAGAAGGATTATGAAGAGGTGGGCACGGACACCATCGGGGATGAAGAAGAGGAGGAAGGGGAAGAGTATTGAAAAAGCAACACTGTTTCCCGAGTCAACGTTCTCAGGATTCCGTTTCATGTGACGCGATTCTTTTTATCCATATACTTTGTATCTTGCACAAAGGGTGTCGAGAGTAAATGTTCAACTGCTGTAAAATGTGAAATCATGCCTATTCTGCTCTTACCCTATTGCAAGGTTTAATAACAAGCTCACACCACAACTCCGGTGAACCAGCAAGTCTGTTGCTGGATGACCCACATAAGAAAATTGTTAAATAAATTGGTTTGTTTTCATCCTGCGCCCATCTTTATTCAAACAGACTAGTTTAGATTTGACAATAAATCATCTCAAATTTCTATGATGTTCCTGTCTTGATTTTTTTAAACTAAAAGTGTCATAAAAAAGGTCTCATGGTCTCAGTAGAATTGAACTTCTGCAAATTGTTGCCAGTTTAATGCTTTGCAACAACATTTGGCCACTTTTCCAACCCCTGTGGCAATAACTGACTTCACAAAATGGCCACACTCATAACCTGTGTCTTTAAAAAAAAAAAAAAAATCATAGGTCAAAGAAATAGGGAATTTGCGTGCTTAAATACTTTTACCAATTGTCTTTTACACAAATAGATTTTATACTGCATTCATAATGCTGTCTTGCGCTTAAATTATTTCAAAAGGGGATTTCCCTGTTTAGGCTGCTGCTTCAATGACTTGAAGTAAGATATTCTTTCGAATTAGAATGTATTATTATTAAGAATGTGTGAGTGAGTTATTTAAATACATATTATTACAAATTATTAAAAATAAGCAGTGGTGTTACCAGGATGCCAGGTGTGGGAGGGCATTACGCTTAAAAAAGTTGATTTTATTTGACTTTGAGCACATCCATAACTGAACAGTATTGACATGCAGGTGAGGTGACAAAGATTTTTTTAGGTAACCTATTGGGGATTCCTCTGTTTTATTATTATTATTATTATTATTATCATAGTTTGTTCCGCAGCCCCTTTGAGCTCAATTTGACCCCCTTAGAATGCTTCAAAATGCACCAAAATTGGCAGGCAGGTCAAGACAGGTGCAATCTTTGATACCATGGAAAGACAAATTCCAAATACATTACGTGGCGCCCCCTAGCAGTCATTCTTTGTCCCGCCGACGCTTTGAGCCCTACTTTGACCCCCTCAGAATGCTTCAAAACTCACCAAACTCAACAGCCAGGTGAACACTGGTGAAAACTTTGATAAAATGTAAAAAAGGGGTTAAAGAGGAGGTAATAATGCAAGGGTTAAAACTTAGAACACATCAGAACTATATGAATGGGATACCATATGCGGTTAGTATTACTTCCAGTTTTCTTTGGGTGGGCAGGGCGTGTCGGTGGGTGGGCACCGCCCCCCCCCCCCCGGTAACGCCCCTGAAAATAAGTAATTGTTATTAAAAAGCTATAATTCATAAAGACTCAACTCTGCATGTTCATCGTCAACTGCACTTTCTCACTTGGCCCATTTGGAAACTCAGTAATGATGTCATCCAATAAACTTTACTGACGTTGCGGTTAACAGACTTTTATGAATTTGATTTAAAGTGAACGAAAGACAATCTGACACTGAAATGTGCAGGGACAGCAGGCAAGCTCAGAGATGTACTTTCCCTTTAAGAGTCACATGGTTGTAGCCAAGGCAATATTATGTTTACTTCCGGGTTATCCACTCGCAAACAAGAGGGACACAAACACGCTCAGGACGCCGAGAAAATCGGATTAAAGTCCCGGGGAGATGGCAGGGGAGGAGGAGGATGAGATACCAGGTAAATAAAACGTTTCGTACACGTTTTAACGCTTGTTTCACATAATTCTTAGCAGTCGTCGCTACATACGTAGCGGCTGAAGCGTGTAATAATGTTTTAGTATGTAAATCCACGTTTTAAAGCAACGTTAAAGTCAAATGAATTTCTTTTAAATTGTCTTTTTCCGGGAAATTACTAGCACATTTAATCTTTCGTTGAATACGAGCTGTTTTTCCCCTTAGTTTCTAAATTTCTAAAATGTAAATAATCCTACTCACTCGTTCACTACCAAACATCACGTCTCAAGACATCCCCTCTATGGCTACATGAACACAGAATTTACAAAAAGAAAGATTACATTTCAATCTTTCATCATAAAAAAAGTTTGTTTCTACTCTTTTTCGTTCTTTAGTTATGAGCAGTTGAACATAAACAACATTGTTAGTGTTAATATGCAATGTTTATTTACCATGTGTTTAGTTCGGAATTTACGCAAAACAACAATAACACATCCTCTGTCCTTATTTTGTAGAATCCGGAGCAGTTTTCACGTTTGGGAAGAGTAAATTTGCTGACAACTTGCCCTGTAAATTTTGGCTTAAAAATGATATTCCTCGAAAAATAGCCTGTGGGGATGAACACACCGCCTTGATAACAGGTACACTCTCAATGTGCTTCATTAATGTTGTAGCTTTTACCCGTTATAGGCAGGGGTGAAAGTGGCTAGAATTCTTATCTGGAACGCCCTGACATAAAGGTCAGCATCGAGCCCTTTTTTTTTTTTTTTTTCGCAACTTCCTAAAACCAACCGAAATGCAAAACCTGCTTTTGGCACAGTTATAAATATAACACACAACAACATACAACAGGTTTCACAGTAGGGGTGTGACAAAATATTGAAATGGTGATATATCGTGATATTTTGTATCCCAGAAGGTTATCGATATGTTCCTGCCAAGAATCGAGATATCATTTTAAAAAGGTGACAATGTAAAAAAAAAAAGAAATAAAAAGGAACCAACAAGTTGCTACCAAAATTTTCCACAATAATAGTGTCTCAGTTAACTCTAAGGGACAGTTTACATGGCGACTCTTCGACACGAAGATGCAATGACTGTGTTGCGGAGTGGCCTCGCGTTCGTATGGTGTCGGCGAAGACTGAAGGCAAAGACGCAAACCTTGGAATCCTGCCTCCAAAGTGGAAGAATTCGATTGGGGGGGCTTGCGTTGCATGCATATCAAAAGCTCCCGCGTCGCGGGACCACGCCGATAACGTCAGCACTCGCACATGTCACATTGGGCGTGCGCAGCGGTGCTACTACACATTAAAAACAGCAAATATGGCGGAACTTCAGCTTTAATTTACCGTTTTTATAATATTTTTAATTAATAGGTTGAATGTTTCCATTTTTGTTTCTTTTTGATCAAAAGAAAATGCCATTGCTTGGAGTGGGCGGGCATGTTGTCTTCCGGGCTGAGGTGGTCAAAGTGCATCATTCGCTGTCGCCTTGTAAATCTGCACTGCCCCCTAGGGCCTGGCCTATTACATCGTTTTCATGCGGAATTGCGACATTGTTCGAATGGACACGGAACCATATAAATGCAAACATGAAATTTTTCGTCTTCTCTGAGAGTCACCATGTAAACGGCCCCTAAGGCTGCATTTACGTTGCATGGCGCCCAATCCATTTAGACTTCGAAACCAGAGCTTTCATAGTCATTCTATCTGATTTTCAGGGCATTTACAGGTCACTTGCGGTTCATTTTAGGGCATTTTCAGGTCATTTCCTGTTGAGTTTGAGTCACTGCCTATTCATTTAGGTGATTCCCACGTCACTTCCTGTTCTGTAATACAAAATAAACAGGTAGTGACTCATAAAATACCCCAAAATCATCAGGAAGTAACTGAACATCAACAGGTAAATGACCTTAAATGGCACAAAATTGCTTCATTGACTGGCATTGGCTGCCACTGACGGCCATAGAACGAATGTTCATTTGCTGCCACCCTCCCAGTTCAAATGGATTGGATGTCTACTAGTGATAAACTCATTCCAACTAACAGCAGAAGCTTGTTTTTCTCTTTATTAGTTGTTTGTAGAATATCCTAGAATGATTTCCTGACCAATGTATCGAGTTTGCATGGTCTCCCCATGCCTGCGTAGGTTTTCTCTGGGTAATCCGGTTTCTCCCTACATCCCAAAAACACGCATGGTAGGCTGATCGAACACACTATATTGTCCCTAGGTATGCGTGTGTGCGCGAATGGTTGTTCGTCTCTTTGTGCCCTGCTGGCAACCGATTCAGGGTGTACCCCGCATACTACCCATAGTTAGCTGGGATTGGCTCGAGCGCCCCCGAGACCCTGGTGAGGATAAGTGGCTTGGAAAATTAATGAATAAATGAAAGGTTTCACACATGCATTAGCACAACACTGAAACAAGGCATAAATGAGAAACAGATTTACAAAATTCCATCCAAAACTACAGCTAATCTTTATTTTCTCTCATTTCCTCAAATCTAAATGCAAAACCTCAACTATTCAAGAACATAGGATGTACATTAAAATTCAAGATGATGTAAACATTGGCTTTTTTAAATAATAAAGATATAAGTTACATACATTCACAAAAAAGTACTAATGACTTACTTTATGCGAAGTGAAATGGAATATATTTTGAGGATAAAGCACACATTGACTTTTTTTTTTATTGTAAGGAAAAAAATAATTAGCCTTACATAAACGAACAAAAATAAGTGCACATTCACATGAAGGATGTTCTGAACCTCCCAAATAAAATAAAATAAAACAAAATAAACCTCATCAACTCTTTCCTTTCTCTTAAAGATCTGATCAATTTTCTGTTGCATTGCCCTTTTAACCCCTTGAGACCTGCAAAAAAAAATAAGTAAATAAACTGCACTGATTTTACCTTTACCCAAACACCAGAACAAAGTGAAATTTTTTGGTCTGGGATAGTTCATGCTTTTATGGGTTATTTTTAATGTTAATGTTAATGTGTTTTAATAAGAAATGAGCACTTTATGTTGTCCTTTTTGAAGTTGCGTTTGGTCAGCCATTTTCAAAGAGCCCAAAATTGCAAAGAGGACATGCCAAACCTTATGATTACATTTTGGTGGGTAAAGTTTCATTTAATCATCTCCCAGAAGTGGCAGTACCAACTAAATTCAGTGTATTTATTGGTTTAGAGACGCAAACGCGTAATGTCCTTCAGCAGCATGCTTAGCTGAAGGGGTTAATTCCACAAGCTTGTTTTTCCCCTTCTATTTGTTGTTCCATAAAAACGTGCATTTGAACCAATCAGAGCCAACTGTCCATGCTGATCACGTCAGTATGTAAGGTATCACAAGCAACACGTCTCTTTTGCTCATAAATATTCATGACGTTAGCAATTGTGGCTAGGCGGGTCAACCTCCCATTTGTCCCCAATATTAAATGAATGGAAATAGTGTATCAAAGAGATGTTAAACGAGATGCTAAACCTACCAATTCTGTCTGAAAATGATGTCCGTGGTGCCAAATTCCCTGGTAAAGATGTGGAAGAAAATACAAATGTTCAGTTAAAGAGATGGCTTGAGTGTCGAGGGCTGAAAAAGACAGGGAAAACAGCCGAACTGACCTAAGCTTAGCTTTTTTATCAATACCTTTTTCTTACGCCACTGACAATTAAATTCTCCTGTTTCAACAATCTACCCTTTACCACCTTATGTCCTGTCTTTCTTCTATTTTATATCCTCTGGTTGTCTTATGTCTTTGACCGTTCTTGGGGGTAATTTACATTGCTATTTTTGTGTAGTGATCGCAAATGCTACTCGGTCACAGCCAACAAACACCTTTAATTTTTTCATTAATAACAAATCTTAACTCTATAATTTATTTATACTTCCCCCTTACTAACGTTGTTTTTTACAACAGAAAAGGTAACCGTGGCAGTCAGATACCATTTCAATTTTTTTCAGGTCATTCATTGTCAGACAGAAGCAGCACGGCAAAACGCCACACTAAAAAAATAAGTAAAAAAACATCCTTCATATGTTGTAATGTCTAGAGTCATTTCTGCAAGTTCCATATCAACACTGCTTGATCGGCATGTTCTTCTTTGGAAGATTATCGGAGAAAATAAGCAGAAATTACATGGCTTGTATGCGAGGACGTGTCGAAAATGTCCCACTTCCGCGTTACGATGGCCACGTCATGTTCTAAAAATAGTGTTTGTGTGGTATGCTATTGAACGGACAGCAGAGTCCATGTTTTTTTTTTCTGCCTGCATGTGCACGACGACGCGAGTTGTCAGTTAGTTTTTTTTTTGGACTGTTGGCGTCATATTTTCGGGATCAAAGCACCGTTCCGCCCCCAAATCTTTTACCGGAACAGCGTTCCAGACCGTTCCGGCCCACATTCACCCCTGGTTATAGGTACTCATTGAGCAAATTGGCTGCCATTGTTGGGGTTAGACGTCCAATCCATCCAGAGGCTGTCAGGGTCTCTCCCAGTCAAAATGGATTGGACGTCTAGCGTCGTCAATGGCACTGAAACAGGAGCATTTCACTGCCACCACTCCCAGTTTAAATGAATTGGACTGACAATAGCAGGCAATAACTTAATCACTATGAAGAAGATATAAATTATATAAAATATATGAAAATGTATATTTCTTTAGAGTGTTACTAACCCTGAAATGATAATAATGTGGTCTCTCTCTTTATGGGGTTATGTTTTTTTTGTGTTTTTTTTTATTACCAAAAATAGTTATTGCCCTATGAAGGGTTAACTTTGTTCCATTTTGTTTACAGCTTCATTCACAGAACCAATTTTTGTTTGTCGTGGCAGAAAATGGCAAACTTTTCATGTTTGGCAGCAACAATTGGGGCCAGCTTGGTCTGGGGTCTAAAGTGACAGTGAACAAGCCCACTTGTGTTAAAGGTATGCTTTTCGTCAACCATTTGTGTTGAGAAACCTGACTTAAGGTGCAGTTATTGTCCTTCTTCAGCCCTGAAGTCGCAGAATGTACAACTTGTGGCCTGTGGAAGAAACCATACACTCATTTGTACTGGTAAGCATCACACTATTCCTGTTAAGCATTCTGGCTATTTGCATGTCTTTCTTTCTACCAGCTCAGGGGCATGTGTACGCCACGGGCGGCAACAGTGAGGGCCAACTGGGCCTTGGTGACTGCGATGAGAGGACGTCTTTTCAGAAGCTGGAGTTCTTTGATTCCCGCGGGCCAATCAGAATGCTCGCTGCTGGTTCAAACACATCAGCCGCCCTCACTGGTGAGACACTTAAGGTCACGCGTGTCAGCTGTTGATGGCGGCTGCAGCTACACTCACCGGCCACTTTATTAGGTACACCATGCTAGTAACGGGTTGGACCCCCTTTTGCCTTCAGAATTGCCTCAATTCTTCGTGGCATAGATTCATCAAGGTGCTGGAAGCATTCCTCAGAGAGTTTGGTCCATATTGACATGATGGCCTCACACAGTTGGTGCAGATTTGTCGGGTGCACATCCATGATGCGAATCTCCCGTTCCACCACATCCCAAAGATGCTCTATTGGATTGAGATCTGGTGACTGTGGAGGCCATTTGAGTACAGTGAACTCATTGTCATGTTCAAGAAACCAGTCAGAGATGATTCCAGCTTTATGACATGGCGCATTATCCTGCTGAAAGTAGCCATCAGAAGTTGGGTACATTGTGGTCATAAAGGGATGGACATGGTCAGCAACAATACTCAGGTAGGCTGTGGCGTTCCAACGATGCTCAATTGGTACCAAGGGGCCCAAAGAGTGCCAAGAAAATATTCCCCACACCATTACACCACCACCACCACCAGCCTGAACCGTTGATACAAGGCAGGATGGATCCATGCTTTCATATCGTTGACGCCAAATTCTGACCCTACCATCCGAATGTTGCAGCAGAAATCGGGACTCATCAGACCAGGCAACGTTTTTCCAATCTTCGATTGTCCAATTTCGATGAGCTTGTCCAAATTGTAGCCTCAGTTTCCTGTTCTTAGCTGAAAGGAGTGGCACCCGGCATGGTCTTCTGCTGCTGTAGCCCATCTGCCTCAGAGTTCGACGTACTGTGTGTTCAGAGATGCTCTTCTGCCTACTTTGGTTGTAACGGGTGGTTATTTGAGTCACTGTTGCCTTTCTATCAGCTCGAACCAGTCTGGCCATTCTCCTCTGACCTCTGGCATCAACAAGGCATTTCCGCCCACAGAACTGCCGCTCACTGGATATTTTTTCTTTTCGGACCATTCTCTGTAAACCCTGATGGTTGTGCGTGAAAATCCCAGTAGATCAGCAGTTTCTGAAATACTCAGAACAGCCTTTCTGGCACCAACAACCATGCCAAGTTCAAAGTCACTCAAATCACCTCTCTTCCCCATACTGATGCTCGGTTTGACTGCAGGATATTGTCTTAAACCATGTCTACATGCCTAAATGCACTGAGTTGCCGGCATGTGATTGGCTGATTAGAAATTAAGTGTTAACAAGCAGTTGGACAGGTGTACCTAATAAAGTGGCCGATGAGTGTATACTAACTCATGAGAGTTAAGTCAATATTACACCTACGGTGTCAATTCGCAAAATAGTTGATTAACTCATTCACTGCCATTTATGGCATTAACTGGAAAAATGCATTTTATGTCTTTCGCCATCGATGGCAGGATCAAGATTGGTTTAAAAATGACCTCATAACTGCAAATAGAAGTAGATGAATCCGAAGATGGATTGTGTCCCCCATTTATTTATTTGTTTCAATCTCCATCTTGTCTCAGAGAGCGGTGAGCTTTTCATGTGGGGAGACAACTCAGAGGGTCAAGTCGGTTTGGGGAAGGAAAGCCATGCCTGCTCGCCACAAGAGGTCAGCGCTGGACAGCCTATCGCATGGGTGTCCTGTGGTTACTACCACTCAGCCTATGTGACAGGTGAGCTTAAATATCTGCAAACTTTTAGCATTTAAGTAGACGCTGCATATTTTACTAAAGGTTTCCCATGTATTAAACGGGTGCAAACTTAATCAATCATATGCATATGTGAACTGACTAGTTTGTCAGATTTTGGACAGTACCTCAAAGAGTTGATGGTTTCCAGGCAGTTTATTATAATCCAGGTGAGGTAAACTAAAGCAAAACAGACTTAACAAAATACGTTACATTTTCAAATGACCTCTAGCTTAATACTAACATACAATCAAGGATACCATTATATAACAACATGAAAACCAAGTAAAAAAAAAAAAAAAGACATTGAAAAAAATTGATATTTTACAATTTTTTTGGGGGGGGGAATTCTTTTTTGGCCAGATCGCCCAACCCTATCTAAAACAGCTCTTGATACCAAAACTGTATAATTTAAAAGATGAAGATTTTGATTTACGTTTTGTGTTTCAATAAGTGTTGCACCAAAACCACTTTTGGCTCCCGATACAGATTTCAACACCCTGCTGTTCAGTATCGAACAATGCCGATAGTGTACCAATATCACGTTTTTTGAAAAACTATAAAATTTATTTCCCTTTGAATACTAAATTACTGCATACTCACTTGACTGTTAAGTAATTGTCTAAATGTCTATCATCATCTTGGGAAAGCCGACAAGTGCTCTTTTTTTCAGTTTTTAAATTTTTTTATATATTATAATAAATATTATAATATATGATATTATATATTATATTTTATATTTTATTTTAATGGCTGTGTGTGTAGCTGATGACTATCTTCGGTAGGGCTAGATTTCGAGAACTACATATTACGCATATTGGTGCGATATTCCAAACACACACATTGAAGCCAGGCAAACGATGAGTCTTGACGCAAGAGACAACGACAGGATAACTTTGTCTTTGAACTTTGTAATGATGCTGTAATCTGCTGTTGAGATGGTTTTGCTGATGCTGGTCAAAAAACTGTTTTGCTTCCACATCGGCTGGCTTCATCTGACCAATGACTTGGAAGACTGTTCCTTCCCCCCCTACGACTAATCACGTGACATAGCTCAACTTGCCATTACAGCATTGGCGCATCTTTTCTTAGTACTCCCCTATACCGATGATGTCATTTTAGTGCCGTATCGGTACAACGCTGGTTTCCATCAAATACAGACTTGCGCGATTTGGACTTTACGACACCTGAGTCTTGTGGTTTTTTTTTTGTTTTTGTTTTTTTTTTAAATGTTGACTTTTGTGATGCATGCTTTTATTTTAGCGCAGGAAGCGAGCGCATGTACAGACGCACACATACACGCATGCAGAGAGCAGCTGAGTGAAACAGGTGACAGCCTGCGCACACATTTGTTGCTAATGAAGCATTCAGAGGCGACGGCTGTATACAACCCCTTTTGTACTGTTTATTGTGCATTTTCAATTGTGGTCGAATACTTTACAGGCTAATCGTTTGTAATTGCTGTATCAGCAGCTACTTGTAAATGCAAATTTGAATTGCTGTTTTTGAAGATGAGACTGATTTAATTTCTATTTATTTTAGTTTTAGTCTGCAAGTGTTGATGTCATGAGCAGCTGAATAATGTCAGCAAACCACACAGATGTCAGACATCATTATTTCGGAGCTTAGTTAGCTGTCCAGTTAGGACTTAGCTCCAACGTCTTGACGAGGACAGTACAATGACGTATAATATATGTTTTTGGATAATTTTTTTTTTTTAATTTAGAGGGTGTTTTTTTTTTTTTTTTTTTTTTTTTTTACACTTTGTTTTTATTGCGTTTTTGTTTCCAGCAGTAACAGGGTAGAGCATTAAACATAACAAAATGACCGACACAAATAAAATAAATTAGGAAGTAAAAAAATAAATAAATAAATAAAAATAAAGAGCGAGCCATCCAGGGTTTGTCTGTAGGGGTATGCGAACATAGGAATCCTATCCTTAAGTTAGAAAAAGTTTCCATTTCTCCCAGTATCTTTCACATTTTTCTGCTGAGTTTCTTAAGGAAAAAGTCATTCGCTCCATGATGTAAATCTCGTGTATTATTTATGTCCATCCATTCAGTGACAGTAGGTGGTATTTCTTTTAACCACTTTCGAGTTATTGTTTTCTTGCTTGCAGCTTGCAATATCTGTAGGAGGTACCTAAAATTTAGAGGGTGTTTTGAGGTATTTAAAGGGTTAATTCTGACTTTCGTGGAAATCAGGGTTACATCGCCAGTGCAGGAACTGAAGTAGTTCGTACATTGCTGGCCAAAAGTATTGGCTCCCCAGCAATTCTGTCAGATAATGTTCAATTTCTCCCAGAAAATGATTGCAATTACAAATGCTTTGGTAGTAATATCTTCATTTATTTAGCTTTCAATGAAAAAAACACAAGAATGGGAAAAAAAAAATTAAATCATTATCATTTTACACAAAACTCCAAAAATGGGCCTGTCAAAAATATTGGCACCCTTTGAAAAATCATGTGATGCGTCTGTAATTTGTGTAATTAACGGCACGTGTTACTTACCTGTGGCGCATAACAGGTGGTGGCAATAAGTAAATCATACTTTCAGCCAGTCAAAATGGATTAAAGTTGACTCAACCTGTGTCCTTGTGTGCACCACATTGAGCATGGAGAAAAAAAAAAGGCCAAAGAACTGTCTGAGGACTTGAGAAGCAAAATTGTGAGGAAGCTTGGGCAATCTCCAAAGACCTGAATGTGCCTGTGTCTACAGTATCATCAAAAAGTGTAAAGCCAATGGCACTGTGGCTAACCTCCCTAGATTTGGAAGGAATAGAAAAATTGACGAGAGATTTCAACGAACGATTGTGCGGATGGTGGATAAAAAAACCTCGACTAACATCCAAACAAGTTCAAGCTGTCATGCAGTCCGAGGGTACAACAGTGTTAACCCGTACTATCTGTTGACGTCTGAATGATAAGGGACTCTATGGTAGTGTACCCAGGAAGACCCAACTTCTGACCCAGAGACATAAAAAAGCCAGACTGCAGTTTGCCAAAACCTACCTGAGAAAGCTAAAAACGTTTTGGAAGAATGCTCTCTGGTCAGTTGAGACAAAAGTAGAGATTTTTGGGAAAAGGCATCAACAAAGAGTTTACAGGGAAAAAAAACGCGAGCCCTTCAAAGAAAACGCGGTCCCCACAGTCAAACATAGCGGAGGTTGCCTGATGTTTTGGGGTTGCTTTGCTTCCTCTGGCACTGGACTGCTTGACTGTGTGCATGGCATTATGAAGTTTGAAGACTACCAACAAATTTTGCAGCATAATGTAGAGCCCAGTGTGAGAAAGGTGGGTCTCCCTCAGAGGTCATGGGTCTTCCAGCTTTACAATGACCCAAAACACACTTCAAAAGCACTAGAAAATGGTTTGAGAGAAAGCATCGGAGACTTCTAAAGTGGCCAGCAATGAGTCCAGACCTGAATCCCATAGAACACCTGTGGACAGATCTGAAAATGGCAGTTTGGGGAAGGCACCCTTCAAATCTCAGAGAGCTGGAGCAGTTGGCCAAAGAAGAATGGTCTGAAATTCCAGCAGAGCATTGTAAGAAACTCATTGATGGATACCGAAAGCGGTTGTTTGCTGTTATTTTGTCTAAAGGTTGTGCTACCAAGTGTTAGGCTGAGGGTGCCAATACTTTTGTCCGGCCCATTTTTGGAGTTTTGTGTAAAATGATAATGATTTAATTTTTTTCTCTCTTTTCTGTTTTTCCATTGCAATCAAAATAAATGAAGATGCTACTACCAAAGCATTTGTAATTGCAATCATTTTCTGGGAGAAATTGAGCATTATCTGGCAGAATTGCAGGGGTGCCAATACTTTTGGCCAGCACTGTAAATCCGGAACTACCTGTACATTGAATCGTTGCTTAACTAAAGATGTAACGATCCAGATCGAAGTATCGTTACACCCTCTGTGTTATATGTTTGTCAATCAATGTTATATGTTGTTTTATAACTGATTTTTGTGCTCACTAGAGGACGGAGCCCTGTACACATTTGGAGAACGTGACAGTGGTAAACTTGGGCTAGGAACAGACCAGTTGGCTCGTCATCGAGTCCCTCAGCTGGTGAAGAGCATGCCCGAGCCGGTCACTCAGGTGGCATGCGGTGGCGGACACACTGTGGCTGTAACAGGTGAGAAAAGAGATGCTGAATAATTGTGCTGAGTATACTTATTGGGCAGTACTTTAAATTTCTCTCTTGTCTTCTAGAGAATGGCGTTTATGCCTTTGGCTTGGGCCAATTTGGTCAGTTGGGCCTCGGGACATTCATATTTGAGTCACGGCTGCCACGCCTGATAGAGCACTTCAAAAAAGATCGAGTGCGGCAGGTAGCATGTGGCGAGAACCACTCAGCCGTCATTACAGGTGATTAATAAATCATTTTTTGAAAACTCAGTTTTATAGACGGCCTCATAAGTGACTTATTTCTGCTTTTTAGACAGCGGACTGCTTTACACCTTTGGTGATGGCCGACATGGAAAGCTGGGTCTGAGTGAAGAAAACTTCACAAACCAATTCAAGCCAACTCTGTGTCCACGATTCATCAAGTGTCAGGTCCAGGAAGTATGTCAGGTTCCTTTCACACAACTCATAAATGCGTTGCCATCTTAAAGCTTTTATTGCTTTTAATACTTTTTTTAGCCATTAGCTATGCATAATTAACTATTGGCTGCCTTTTTTTTTAGCCATTAGCTATGCATAATTAACTATTGGCTGCCATTGACATTGATATACAAACCAGATTTTCCAAATGAACTGTTTTGTCATTGACGACACAGTAACTTTGGTTTATTACCACTTAGAACACTCAAATTAAGGAGAAAGATCAACATTCCAAAACAGCAGCAAACTGTTGTTACTGTTTTGATGTTCACTTATTTTAGTTATTAAATGCAATTTTTGGAGAAAACTGCATGGGAATGCTTTCATGCTGGTCGGTAAACTCCCCTAAGGTCACTTCATGTTCATTTTGGGGCATTTTTTGGGGATTTCCTTTTTTCGAGAAGTTTATAGTTAAAAATAATGACCTTCAATGGAGATTTTTTTTTTTTGCTGGGGCTAGACATGTGGCGATTAGCGGATTCAAGGTATACCGTGGTATAAATACGTCAAGGTTTCAAAACCGCAACAGTTTTCCGTCATAACATTCCTTACGGTTTCAGCTATTTTTTATGTCCCAAAAATGCAGCTGCAAGCGTCAAACCTCCCTCACCGGTTGTTGCTCAGTGTCAGTGAGTAAGTCGTACTACACTATGGCTGGAGGAGGACAAACTCCTGAACTTTTTCCCACCATCGAAGAAAACAAAATCGCTGGTATGGGAATACTTCAGCTACAGAAAAGTTAGACGGCCACGGCTTAGAGGAGGAGGGCCAACTGACATGTAAGACATGTGTGCGGAGGGTGGCTGCCGAGCAGGCAATACTTCCAAAATGATTTCACATTTGTACAAAATTAAAGGTTAGTAAACACTGTCATGAACGTTTCGCGTGTTTAGTATGTCTAGAGGTGGTAAAACGTGGTGTTTTTTTTCTCTCTGGCAACTGTCTGTGTTCAGAAAGAGAGAGTGTGTATAATGTAAACATGATATGAGTCATACACACGTGCTTTTTATTGAAAATAATTCAATTGTTTTTGTACAGATGATAATAATGTTAAGCTGTGGCTGTAGGTTTAGGCTCAACTAAAGGACTGCATTTATTTTAATTTAGAATATTTCAGTTATTTGTTATTTATTTTAACTTAACATACTTATGTTCCAATTTGCTTATATGTTTTGAAAAATAAAAATCCCGTTCAATGGATTTTTTTTTTAACCTAGATATCTCAAAGTAACAAATTTGAGAGCTGTAATTGCGATACCGTGAAACCTTAATATTTTTGCATAAGGTTATCATACCGTCAGAATCTCATACCAGCACATGCCGAGTTGAGGCCAAGAGTTAAGGAATTTGGAGATATACTGTGTTTTTTGGACTATAAGTCGCACCTGAGTGTAAGTCGCACCATGCATAAAATGCCCAACGAAGAGGAAAAAAACATATATAAGTCGCAGCGGAGTATAGGTGGCATTTTTGGGGGAAATTTAATTTGATAAAGTCCAACACATAGAACAGATATGTCATCTTGAAAGGCAATTTAAAATAAAAATACAATAGAGAACAACATGCTGAATAAGTGTTGAGTATGATAATGTTACATGATGCATGAACAACGAAATGCGAACTTGGCCGGTATGTTAACGTAACATAGCTATTAATAGTTATTCAAATAACGAAATGCGAACTTGTCCGGTATGTTAACGTAACATAGCTATTAATAGTTATTCAGATAACTATAGCATAAAGAACATGCTACAAGTTTACCAAACCATCGGTGTTACTCCAAAACACCAAAATAACATGCGAAATTATATAATAATGTATTAATAATTTCACACATAAGTCGCTTCAGAGTATAAGTCGCACCCCCAGCCAAACTATGGGGAAAAAAAACAAACAAACTGCGACTTATAGTCCGAAAAATACGGTTAAGATAAAAGGTCGGGCTGTCTGTCCTGTTTGTTTGTCTGTCAAAATCAATGGGGATTTCTTTTTTGCGGGCGTGGGTGGGGGTTGTGTTCAATTTGAATGGAATTTTTCCTGGGTCCAATAATGTTGGCAAAACAGTCAAATGAGGGTCCACTAGAAATTAATGGACGTTGGACGTTTTTGTCCAATTTTGCCAGTACTGGCAAAGGTTTTGGCAAAAATTGGCTGACAACTTCTGTGAATTTTTGGATGTGTTAATTATGTGACTCAAACAAAAACTGTTGGACAAGTCGCGCTTTGTCATTTTCGATTTTTGTTGCTACACGAGTATTTGGGGCATTCTAAGTTTGAACAGCGTCTATTAGACAAACTGTGTTGGCTGGGTGACGCTCCCAAAAAATATCGGCCGAACTGAAAACAAGTTGATTCAAGTATATGAATTTTATATGAAGCTTTGTTTTTTTTCAAAGCATTCCAACAATTAAATTATTCCCTGCTTTTAATGGCGACAGACTTCCAATCCATTAATTGGATGTCTATCGCCGTTAATGTCACTAAAACATGATTAGTCAATGCCGCCAATCCCAGTTCAAATTCACACAATGTGAACTCCACTCGCAGGCAGTTTGCGGGGGTTGTCACATGGTTGTGCTGGCGCTGCCAAGGAGTGCCAAATCCGGTGTTGCGTTGCTGGAAGATTGCGACGTGACTGAAGATTACCTGGAGAAGCCGTACGTGGAGCTGCTAGGAGATGTTGGAGACACCTCCAATCCGGCCCGAGTTCGCCGCAGAGAGAGGGTGGGTTGGAAAATTGCATTTGACCTTCTAAATATTTTCGGTGATGTTTGTGCTTTATCCATTGCACTATAAAGGAAAAGTCACCGGAAGTGTTTGGCGACGTTTCCTGTACATTACAAACAACGACGTCTGGGTACCTCCAGCCATCTACTCCTGTCTCCAGCCACAACACCCTACCCAGCCTTTCTTCATCAGAACTGACCCACAGAAAGGTGCTTCATAGCGCTCATCGACATGGCAACAATGGTACATCACCTCCAACTTCCACATTAACAGCAAAATTTGTTACAAAATTAAAGGGATCGACAACACCTAGCATTAATGATCTTTATGTGAAAGACGGTTGCAACTATACTATGTTAACGGACAATTTTATTTCTCTTAATGGGGAAAAAATATTGACTGCTTATAGACGTCAGTTATAACCATGCACATATGTCAAGGTGATAATTGTTTTGCATTTTTTCATTATAGTTTAATTATTCATTCATTCATTCATTTTCCATGCCGCTTTTTCCTCACGAGGGTCACGGAGGTGCTGGAACCTATCCCAGCTAACTACGGGCAGTAGGCAGGGTACACCCTGAACTGGTTGCCAGCCAATCGCAGGGCACAAGGAGACATATAACCATTCATGCACACACTCATACCCACGGACAATTTAGAGTCTTCAATCGGGCTACCATGCATGTTTTTGGAATGTGGGAGGAAACTGGAGTTCCCGGCGGAAACCCACCCAGGCACGGGGAGAACATGCAAACTCCACACAGGAAGGCCGAAGCCTTGATCTCAGAACTGTGAGGCCGGCGTGCTAACCACTCAGTCACCGTGCCGCCGTGGTTTAACTATATTTTATTTAGTTTAAATTATTTTTCTCTGCTTGAGTTAGTTATCAGTAGTTTTTAGAATGGATTTTGTGTACTTTTATTAGTTTTCATGTGTCTTTAAATTAAACCTTTGATATCCAGAGGTGGGTAGTAACACACTGTTACATTTACTTCAGTAACCTTTCGAGAAAAATGTATTTCTAAGAGTAGTTTTTCTAAGCTATACTTTTTACTTAAGTAGATTTGTGAAGAACAAACTCAACTCTTACTATGCTACCTTGGGCTTCACTAGTCGTTACAAATCGTTACATTTTTCGTCTTCATTCTATATATTAGATTTTGCTTCTTGTTGCTAGAAACGCCAACAGTAGCTCAACCAGTTTCACCAATGAGACGTCGCAATGGTAAATCACATGACTCCATTATACCAATGAAGACTCAAGCTTACCGTTCTATGATCACGCCGGCATGTGGTTAATCACGTGGTGTCTTTAAAGCAGCGTAATTATGTATTTGACAAAGACATTCAACATGACTCGAAAGCGCTGATTTTAATCTCTCCCAGTTTTTATTTGGCACCAACTGACCACGTTAAACCGAAGATATGATCCTTTTAGTTTCATAATCGGAAATATGCTTTCTCCACTAGAGGGCACTCATGCTCTTTGGACGAATAATGCTTAATTGCTGTAGATTTTTTTTTCTCTCGCTGGAATGTTTTTTTGTCGCTGTATTTCTTTGACTTAATGTGGTTATGTAATATATCATAGTACAGCATAGTAATAACCATTCATATAGATGCTGTAACTTTGTGCTGAGAAAAAAAATATTATTTAAAAAAAAAAGGGGGGTTGGAGATCAAACATCATAAGCAGCTACTAACAATGTTACTCATTACTTGAGTATTCTTTTCTCGAAATACTTTTTGACTTGCACTTGAATACATTTTTGGATGACTACTTTTACTTGAGTGATATTATTTTGAAGTAACGCTACTATTACTCGAGTAAAATTTTTGGCTACATACCCACCTCTGTTGATGTCTGAATTTACATTTCCCAAATCGACATCAAATATATTGGGGAATATACATATATACTAGTAATATATATATATATATATATATATATATATATATATATATACAGTACACACACTGAAAATTACCATAAATTGAAAAATACAACAAAGATTGAGAAAACCTAAATAAAAAATATATATGATAATGTTTAAATAAATACTTTTACATTGTACAACGTACAACATTTATTTAAAAATAAGGAAATAATTGGGGGGAGGGAGATAAAAATGTATTCTTTTAATGAATTCCTATTGATCAAATATTTGCCCATATGTTGGGTTGCCTCTTCCTGGAATTACTTGCTTTTATTAATGGTTTCAATATTTCACATTAGAATAATCATATTCTGTGTTTTTTTTTTTCTCCAATTCATCAAACGAGACTTTTCCCGCTATGATGCATATGATGAAGGTGTTGTCCATCCCTTTAAAAGATTTTATTTACATTTACATTTCTGTGCTGTTCAACATGCTGAAACTGAGGAATTCCACACCTTTCAACTTTACTGAACTAACTATTTCGTCATACTGCATTATGTTTAGAGGCGTCTACAGACCAGGCTGACGACGTTGTGGAGAGCCTAAGTGACACTGACAGCGTGAAAGGGTTGGGAGAAACCACAGATTTGCTCAATATGGTGAGAGAATGAAAAGAAAATGCTCCAAGTGAATAAACACGACGCATACATTTACATTTTCTTTCATATTTTCCAACGAACAGACACATGTAATGAAGATGGACCCTAATGATAAAACGCTCATGCTTTCTCCAGTTCACAAGGTGACTCTTTTTTTTTTTTTTTTTTTTTTTTGTGTCGTCTTACTATTCCGTACAACTTTCCATTGTATATTCAATTTTTCTTCCATAGTAATATAGTACAATGCTAACAAGTATTTGTTTGCTATAAGTTAGACAGGGGTGTCAAACTCAGTATTGTCGCAGAAGTTGAAGTTCGGGTTTCCTTTGGAGGGCAATTATGTTGTCCAACCCATATAAATATTAGACTCATTTTGCTTCAATTGACGGCACTAGATGTTCAATTCATTTGGACTGAGAGGGGCAAATGAACGGACCAGTTGATATGGATTGGATGGCTAGCACCGTTAATGACACATTAACCAGGGCTGATATGATTAACTGATTAATCGGTTGGCAAATGAATACTATAGGGTTAGGGTCTTCTGTTTTCATTGTTAATAAACCGCTTCGACACATTGTTGATCCCAAAATTGTCAATAACTTTTTTTTTTTTTTTGGACCCTCTTAACAACCCCACCTTTTTTTCTATTTTTATTTTCCTTTAGAAAAACAGGCAGTTTTAAGTTGTTGTTTTTTCATGTAAAAAGTGGGAAAAACAAAAATATTCTCATTATTTTACTACATTATTTTATTATATTACTTATTTTCCATTTTTATCTGTTAACAATTTTGAACATTTTAAACTCTTAGTTTTAGGCACGAATTGTGATCTTTTTTTTCTTAAATGTTTTTTTTTTTTACATTTACAAAGTCAGGCCCAGTGTCCAATTGTAGCTGACTGGACAATATTCAGCGTTCGACATCCAATTCCAGTTGTAGAATTTATGTTGCCTGCACGTATTTTGCGATTGCCAAATAAAAAAATATAGAAATAATTTTGGATAAAATTACTTAATTTGTTGAATGTTCCATTTTTGAAAAAAAGGTATTTGTTAAAATAGTAATGAATAAAAAAGAATTAAAAAAAAAATGTAATTAGTAATTAAAAACATAAATAATTCGAAGTAAAATAAAGTTTAAAAAAAAAAAAAAAAAAACCTCAAATAAGTGTGGCCTTTGTGTATTTTGCTCTGGGAATTTCATTTTGTTTTGTGACCTCACATGTCTTACCCCTTTGCCATTGACAGTAATGGATATCCAATCCATTTTAACTGGAAGATCACTCGATTAATGCTGCAACGATTAATCGATTAAGTCGAGCAATTCGATTAGAAAAAAGCTTTGAATCAAACTTCGCTACTTCGAGTATTCGTTTAATTAGAGTGGCGTTGTAATGGTTAGTTTTGAAAGTGTTTGCATTTAGTTTTATTGATTTGGGTAGATACACTGCCTTCTCGTGGCAACAGTGAATATTGCATAACTCATTTAAAATGGCTGAATCCAACTGCTCCCTGTTAAGACCAACATACGGTAAGTTTTTGTTTGAGCTAATGTTTTTTTTTTAATGCATTCGTAATTTAGTTTATAGGTATATTTTGCCGTTTTTAATGGGAATATGTGGCTGAACGATTTGTGGAGAACATTGTTTAAAAAAAAGTTAGCATTTTATAGCATTCAATCTAGCCAACTTTTGCTGTGCAAGTTAGCCAATTGTTGTTTTGTTGTTCTTAGATCCTCATTTGTTATTTGTTCATATATATATATATATATATATATATATGTATATATATATATATATATATATATATATTTTTTTTTTTTTATTTAGGCTAATCTCAGGTGTGTTAATTTACTTTTATATGAAAGTGTAATTCTGCATAGTTCGAAGAAACGCTCAGGAATTTTATTTTGAAAGTACAATCTTAGCAAGCCTTTGTTTTACATCCCCAAAATTTACTCTGTAACGCATTAAATGTTCTTAATCCAATTATTCGAACTAACTAGTTGATAGTTTAATCGACTACTAAAATGCTCAATAGCTGCAGCCCTACATTCGATTGCTTCCAGCCCTCCCCGCTGAAATGGATTGGACATGTATTGCCATCAATAGTTATTTTAGATCTCAATTTCCCTCTTTTTTTTTTCGTAACTATCACAACATGTACTCTGTGATCTGGGCAGGCAATAAATGAGTTAAGCTAATGATAACTTTGGAATTGATGTCCAGTGAAGTGACTACTGTCCCAAAGAGGGTTGATTAAAAAAAAAAAAAAACTGGGTTTTCGGTAAACCTTCTCTTTTTTCATTTTTGTATTCAATTTAAAAAAGGAATAACAGGAAATATTTTCTTAACCCCCACCCCCGAAACTGTAAATACTCTCCGATTTAACATTTTACTTTCACGAAAAACTTGAAGTCAATACACATGTCTTTTTGAGGGCCACACAAAATGATAAGGTGGGCTGGATCTTGCCCCTGTGCCTCCAGTTTGACACCCCTGCTGTAATACAACAACTGACTCCCCGACTTGAACGAGCTTGTGTGAACATTCTCTGCTGCGTTTTTTTTTTTTCTTTCTCTTGCTAATGCATGCTTCTTCTCTATCCTGTTGCTCTCTGGTTCCTGGACTAGAAGAAGGGTAAAAATGGTAAGGCCTTAACAAATCAAAAAGAGAAACCGCTAAAAGACAGAAAGCTCTCGGAGCGGTCGGGTTGCCCTCCGACATCACCGTCGCGTAACTGTGACGCTGCGGCCGCTCGCAAAGCCACCGGCGCTCATGATCAAAAGATGACCAAACAGAACAAGGAAAATCATATTACTGCTCCTAAGGACAATGACAAGCGTCCAGAAGACCCCAAGAAGACAACGCTTCAGCCATCGCCATCCAGGAGTAAGCAACGGAACGCAAACAAGAAACTGCAAGCAGAACATAAAACAGCTTCAAAACAGTGCAAAGGAAAACCAACTGGAGTAACAAGACAACCGTCTGACTTTAGTTTAAGTGATGCATGTGACTTAAACACACAACAGCGTGCTGCTGGTAAAACAAAGTCCAAGAAAATCAGCTCTAAAGATCACAAAACATCAAAAAATGAGAAGAACAAAAAGGAGGCCGAATCTAAAAACGAAGAAGCACCGTCGTCGCACCTGCTTGCTGGAGCTGCTTCGATACTCCAGGAGGTGGCGGCGTTCAGCATGCCTTCACTGTCTGAGAGCAGCCATCACAGCACTACAGCTGATAGCAATCCATCCGCAATGAGCATGAGCAGCAGTCCTTCAACCGAGAGAGGAAAAAAGAAAGTTAAGGATGAGGAGGAGGATGTCCGAGATGACCAGACAATCGCTGATACAGAGGAGGAAGAGGAAGACCAGGTTAGGAAGGTAACAAGTGCAAGTGAGGAAGAGGAGGAAACTCAGACGTCGGAGAAAGTCACTGAAGAAGACGACAGTGATACACTTAAGCCAGAAGACAAGTCTGCAACTGATGAGGGGGAAGAAGATGAAAGTGAGGAGGAGGAGGAGGAGAAAACTGTTCAAAGGGAAAGTGAGGATGAAGAGAAAGAGAGCAAAGAGGAGAGTTTTGAAGAAGAAACGGCAAAAAGGGAGGAGGAATCAAGTATGGAATCGGAAGGGGAAGAAGATGAGGAAGAACTGGAGGAGGATGGAAGTGAAGAAGAGGGTGAAGAAGAGGATTCAAAGGGAAGTGGAGAAGAGGAAGAAGAAGAGGGGGAAAGTAGTGATGAAGCAGAAAGTGAAGAGGAAACAGAAGAAGGTGAGGATGAAGAGGCTGAAGAGGAAGAGGAGGAGAATGAGGAGGAAGAGGAGGAAAATGAAGAAAGTGGAGGAGAAGAAGAGAGTGAAGAGGTAGAAAGTGAAGAAGAGGAGGAGGAAGAGGTAGAAAGTGAAGAAGAGGGAGATGAGGAGGAGGAAGAGGTAGAAAGTGAAGAAGAGGGAGATGAGGAGGAGGAAGAGGAGAGTGAAGAAGAGGAGAAAGACAGTGAAGATGAAGAAGAGGAGGACGAGGAGGAGGAACAGGAAGATGAAGAGGAGGAAGAGGAGGAGGAGGAGGAAGAAGAGGTCAAAAAGAAAAGCACTAAAACTATGAAGAAACACAGGTCAGGAGTCAAAGGACATGCAGCTGGCGAGTCAGAGGAGTTCTGGGATGATGTTCTACCCCAGTACCTCAACCTCAAATAGCATCTTGTCCTGTATTTCAATTTTTTTTTTTTTTTTTTTAAATAAATGCCCTTTATTGTTGCAAGACATACTTTCAGATAATCATTCGGGAAATCCTCTTGATTGTGTGTATTTTTGGTCAATATTTTTTTTTTTAAATGTAGACGTTCAATGTGCAATCAAATGCTGCAGGATGATTTTTTTTGGATCGGTCCACTTTCAATAGCAGGTGGGATTTGTTTTGTTCCTCCAACCAGATTACCCTGTTTCGAGATTCCAATCCATTTCCTCTAGTCCTTTCCTATCATTCCCTGCTATTCTTTTGGCCCCTGTCTTCTACTGATGTTAGGTCTAGAATTCCATTTAGTCTTTTGCATTTTACCTTTCCCCATATACAACTTGAAGCACAAATGACAACACCGCATCTGTTCTTATTTTTTAATTCACACTTTGTCAGGATTTCACCCAAACTGACAGCGAAAGTGAAGAAGATGAAGACGACTCGGATGAGGACGACTATGATAAAGAGGATGACACAAAAGTGGTGTCTGTGCAAAAATTGGAAGAAACTCAGCAGGTTGTCGGCCCGCCGTTGGAAGAATGTGCTTTTGGTGAGGAGCCACGTAAAGAAACGCCGGCGCTTGTAAACGACGAGGCCAGAGTGTCTGCTGAAGAAAAGGCACTTGGTGGCAACCAACCAGCCATTGGGAAGACAGACATTGCCACACTGAGCCAATCAGGTTCCAGCAAAAGCAAGGTGCAGATATAACTCCTCAACCTCATGGGAAATTCATCTTCGCTGTTTGGTGTGCCAAAAGTCACTTTCCACTTCCTGCAGTTTTGTTTCGTTCTAAATCTCATCTCTGTCACGAGCCACATCGTAGTTATGGTTTCATTCAGAGAGCTAGTAAGATTAATCGACTAATTAGCAACGAATCGTGATCGTGAATGAACCTAAAAATTGTCAATATCCCCTTTTTTGAACCTCTGAATAGTATATATATGTTCCAAATTTAATCAGTAACAATACTGTTATATTTGTTTTGTTTTAATTGAAAACTAACGGCAACTTTTTTTTATCGATTATTTTATATTTGATTCGTTATTTATCATTTTAATAACAATAGTAAAAAAAAAGTTTTTTATTTAAAATATTTTTAATAAAGAACATACGAGGAAAACATTTTTTTTTAATAATTAAAAATTTAATGTTTGTTAATTAAAAAGGCAGTTTTTCTATTCATACGTTTTCTTTCTAGTTGTTTTTAAATTTGTTCATTAAAAAAAAAAACAAGTGGGGAAAAACATGAATATCCTTCAGTTTCAGTTTATTCGCACATCAAAATACAGTACATGATCATATGCTAGCAGTTCACATGTTAAGGTGGGCGAACAGGACACTCCAAAGAAGCTGATCAAAGCTTTTAGCAGGGGCTCAGTTGGACAACACACACACATACATTCGCACACACACATCCAAGTAACTGAATAATTTCAAAATTCTGGTTATGTTGGATTTGATATGAGACACCGGTAGTGTATTCAAAGACTCAGCATATTATATATGGCGGAAAACACTCAGGTGACTTGAAATTCCACTCTGAGACCCCCAATTTGGCCAACTTTCAAAATTGTCCTATATGCACGTGTGATACATCATTGGAAAGCTTAAAATCTCAATTTTCTGGGGGGGGGGAAAGAAAAATTTTAAACAGGAGGGCATTTAAAAAAATATATATATTTTTTTTTAAACAACAAAACCCTAACTGGAGGCGAGAGCACTCGAGAGCAGAATTAAAGACGCCACGATTTTAACGAGATATTATCTCGTACTTACCTTGTTTCTCTCCTCCGAGAGTCATCACCTTATCGTGGTGGAGGGGTTTGCGTGTCCCAATGATCCTAGGAGCTATGTTGTCTGGGGCTTTAAGCCCCTGGCAGGGTCACCCATGGCAAACAGGTCCTAAGTGAGGGGCCAGACAAAGCATGACTCACAAGATCCCTTATGATGAATAATATTAATGGACTCAGGTTTCCCTTGCCCGGACGCGGGTTACCGGGGCCCCCCTCTGGAGCCAGGCCTGGAGGTGGGGCTCGAAAGCAAGCGTCTGGTGGCCGGGCCTGTCCCCATGGAGCCCGGCCGGGCACAGCCCGAAAAGGCAGAGGTGGGCAGCAGCCAAAGGCGGGGGCCTTGGCGGTCCAACCCCCAGCTGCAGAAGCTAACTCTTGGGACATGGAATGTCACCTCTCTGGCAGGGAAGGAGCCTGAGCTGGTGTGTGAGGCAGAGAAGTTTCGACTAGATATAGTCGGACTCTCCTCCACACACAGCTTGGGTTCTGGTACCAATCCTCTCGAGAGGGATTGGACTCTCTTCTGCTCTGGAGTTGCCCACGGTGAGAGGCGCCGAGCAGGTGTGGGCATACTTATTGCCCCCCGGCTTGGTGCCTGTACGTTGGGGTTTACCCCGGTAGACGAGAGGGTAGCCTCCCACCGCCTTCGGGTGGGGGGACGGGTTCTGACTGTTGTTTGCGCTTATGCACCAAACAGCAGCTCAGAATACCCACCCTTTTTGGAGTCCTTGAAGGGTGTGCTGGAAAGCGCCCCCTCTGGGGACTCCCTCGTTCTACTGGGGGACTTCAACGCTCACGTGGGCAATGACAGTGAGACCTGGAGGGGCGTGATTGGGAGGAACGGCCCCCCCGATCGGAACCCGAGTGGTGTTCTGTTATTGGACTTCTGTGCTCGTCACGGTTTGTCCATAACGAACACCATGTTCAAACATAGGGATGTCCATATGTGCACTTGGTACCAGGACACCCTAGGCCGCAGTTCAATGATCGACTTTGTAATCGTGTCATCGGACTTGCGGCCACATGTTTTGGACAATCGGGTGAAGAGAGGGGCGGAGCTGTCAACTGATCACCACCTGGTGGTGTGTTGGCTCCGATGGCGGGGGAAGTTGCTGGCCAGACCTGGCAGGCCCAAACGTATTGTGAGGGTCTGCTGGGAACGTCTGGCAGAATCCCCTGTCAGAAAGAGTTTCAACACCCACCTCCGGCAGAACTTCTCCCTTGTCCCAGGGGAGGTGGGGGACATTGAGTCCGAGTGGGCCATGTTCCGCACCTCCATTGTTGAGGCGGCAGATGGGAGCTGTGGCCGTAAGGTGGTTGGTGCCTGTCGTGGCGGCAATCCCCGAACCCGCTGGTGGACACCAGCGGTAAGGGATGCAGTCAAGCTGAAGAAGGAGGCCTATCGGGCCTTTTTGGCCTGTGGGACTCCGGAGGCAGCTGACAGGTACCGGCTGGCCAAGCGGACTGCGGCTTTGGCGGTCGCCGAGGCAAAAACTCGGACATGGGAGGAGTTCGGTGAGGCCATGGAAAACGACTTCCGGACGGCTTCGAGGAAATTCTGGTCCACCATCCGGCGTCTGAGGAGAGGAAAGCAGTGCACTATTAACACTGTGTATAGTGAAGATGGTGTACTAATGACCTCGACTCGGGACTTCGTGAGTCGGTGGAGAGAATACTTCGAAGCCCTCCTCAATTCCACCGACACGCCTTCCTTTGAGGAAGCAGAGTCTGGGGACTCTGAGGTGGGCTCTTCGATCTCTGGGGTTGAAGTCACTGAGGCGGTTGGTAAGCTCCTTGGTGGCAAGGCCCTGGGGGTAGATGAGATCCGCCCGGAGTTCCTAAAGGCTCTGGATGTGGTAGAGCTGTCATGGCTGACACGCCTCTACAACATCGCGTGGACATCGGGGACAGTGCCTCTGGATTGGCAGACCGGGGTGGTGGTCCCCCTTTTTAAAAAGGGGGACCGGAGGGTGTGTTCCAATTATAGGGGAATCACACTCCTCAGCCTCCCCGGTAAAGTCTATTCAGGGGTGCTGGAGAGGAGGGTCCGTCGGGAAGTCGAATCTCGGATTCAGGAGGAGCAGTGTGGTTTTCGTCCCGGCCGTGGAACAGTGGACCAGCTCTACACCCTCAGCAGGGTCCTCGAGGGTGCATGGGAGTTCGCCCAACCAGTCTACATGTGTTTTGTGGATTTGGAGAAGGCGTTCAACCGTGTGCCTAGGGGAATCCTGTGGAGGGTGCTCCGGGAGTACGGGGTACCGAGCCCCTTGGTAAGGGCTGTTCGGTCCCTGTACGACCGGTGTCAGAGTCTGGTCCGCATTGCCAGCACTAAGTCGAATTCGTTCCCATTGAGGATTGGACTCCGCCAAGGCTGCCCTTTGTCACCGATTCTGTTCATAATTTTTATGGACAGAATTTCTAGGCGCAGCCGAAGCGTTGAGGGTTTCCGGTTTGGTGGCCTCAGCATTGCATCTCTGCTTTTTGCAGATGATGTGGTGCTGTTGGCTTCATCAAGCCATGACCTCCAACTCTCACTGGGGAGGTTCGCAGCCGAGTGTGAAGCGGTTGGGATCAGCACCTCCAAATCCGAGACCATGCTCCTCAGCCGGAAAAGGGTGGCATGCCCTCTCTGGGTCGGGTATGAGATCCTGCCCCAAGTGGAGGAGTTCAAGTATCTTGGGGTCTTGTTCACGAGTGAGGGTAGGAGGGAGCGGGAGATTGACAGGCGGATCGGTGCAGCGTCTGCAGTGATGCGGACTCTGCACCGGTCCTTTGTGGTGAAGAAGGAGCTGAGCCAAAAGGCGAAGCTCTCGATTTACCAGTCGATCTACGTTCCTACCCTCACCTATGGTCACGAGCTGTGGGTCGGGACCGAAAGAACAAGATCCCGGATACAAGCGGCCGAAATGAGTTTCCTCCGCAGGGTGTCCGGGCTCTCCCTTAGAGATCGGGTGAGAAGCTCGGTCATCCGGGAGGGGCTTGGTGTCGAGCCGCTACTCCTCCGCGTTGAGAGGAGCCAGTTGAGGTGGCTCAGGCATCTGGTTCGGATGCCTCCTGGACGCCTCCCTGGAGAGGTGTTCCGGGCATGTCCCACCGGCAGGAGGCCCCGGGGTCGACCCAGGACACGCTGGAGACACTATGTCACTTGGCTGGCCTGGGAACGCGTTGGAATCCCGCCGGAGGAGCTGGCTGAAGTGGCTGGGGAGAGGGAAGTCTGGGCTTCCCTGCTAAAGCTGCTGCCCCCGCGACCCGACCCCGGACTAAGCGGAAGATAATGGATGGATGGATGGATGGATACCTTGTTTCGATCCAAAAACTCCATCTAGCATGTATCACCTAGTGTCAAGACACAGCTGTGAATGACCACAGCCAGATTTTGGGGGGATTTTATGGGTAAAACATGGTGATATAACAAGGGTCGCGCTGCAGAAATCGCAGACACTAAAGAGTGGTTGAGATTTTCTTTTTCATATAGTTACCATTTTAAACGTTATTTTTTCAAGTTTTCTTTGTTTGGATCGATAATTTATCATCTAACATATTGGGGAAAATGCGACAGTAACAAAAAAAATACAATTAAGCGATAGTCTTGAGGTAGATATCCGTGACTATTTTTACAGACGCCAAATTTTTCATTGTGACGTAATTTGTTTAAAAGTTTAAAATATGCGAGTGAATAATTTTTTTAGTCATTTTTTTTAAAAACTAAATATTAGACATCAATTAATGATTCTAAGCTAAAAATTACATTTTGAATAATAAATATAAATACTTACCTTCTTTTTATAGCTAGGTTGAAACAAAAGCGGTTGCGCGACGTCTGTAAATGGGGGTTTTCAGGGTAAAACGGACAAATTAAAAATAGTTCGGGGGCTTAATGCGCCATGAATCTGCTATGGCAGCATATAGACATATTTTTCTATCAAACACAACAGTTGTTTTGGCTTAAAATGTTGCAGTTTCTTTTAAAGAGGGGTGCAAGAGCATGAAACTGCTTTTTCAGTCTTGTCTTTGTTTTCCGCCATATACACTGCTAGGAGATGAGTTGAGTTTTTTTCTCAAAGATGGAGATGGAGTGTGACATTTTAAGTGTTTCATCCAGTTCATTCCAAATCTGTGGTCCTTTGCACACAATGCTAAAGCATGTACACTTTAGCCTTTGTTTTTTCCCTGTGATTTGATGTTTTCTTCTGGTAGTATATGTGTTCTGAGGAGTAAAGATTGGGATGAGGTCACCTAATTTATGGTTTAGTCTATTAAAAACCTGATACATTACACAAGCATTTTGGGAGATAGTTGTGGTCTTTAAGCCTCAGAAGGTGGTAGCGGTGAAAAATTATTTTAGTTGGTGCCTTAAACTCAGACTATGTTAAGGCACATATGACTTTTTTCTGTAGTATTTCAAGCTTTTTTAGTAAGTTGGATATGTGTTGCACCATATGATATTACAGTATTGTAAGTGTGGTTCAAAAAAAGATTTATACAAAATGAGAAGTGCAGGGAGTGGGAGATGACAAAATTAGCTGGATGACAATAATATCTATCAGGAGCATTCATTAATATCCATGACGGACAGTGCCATGTCATTATTATGACAGTCTTATGATCCAGCTGTCAAATAAAGTGTTACCTATTAACCCACATAAATCAACAAATAAGCCGCACTGGATCATAAGCCGCAGGATTCAAAATGAGGGGAAAAAAGTAGCGGCTTATAGTCTGAAAACTACGGTAAATATTCTCTGATTTTTTAAATCAGAATTTTATTTTTGCAAGAAACAAGTCAATGCACATGATGGGCCCCGGTACTTGAGTTCGACACCTGTGCTATTGAACGACTAGTGGCAATATTGTGTAGCACATGTGTATGTGTAAAAAAAAAATGATACAATGAAGGGAAATCAGTCTGGAAGTGTACAGTGACTTTTGGGAAATCTCTTGATTTATGAGTTGTTGGTTAATAATACAAAGACAGCTAGAGGTTTAATGTAAATATTTAATCGTTGGGGAATGTCTACCAATGTGTGGTCTCTGTTTCAGCTGTCTTTCTTCAGGTGGCTGTCAAACTCAAGGTCGCAACAGGCACAAACACCCCCATCCCCAGCTGAAGTGGCTGGCACGGACTCTCAGAGTAACCCAACTGGTAACGCTGATGGCAGAGAACCTCGCTCTGGAACGTGCAACCTTCTATGAGTGTGTGTGTTTTAAGCACTTTCAATTAAAATGTTTCTTTTGACGGCAATAGACATCCGATACACTTTGACTGGGAGAGTACCAGTCCATCGACTTCACTATCAGATAGTGGCAGCACACACTCCTTCCGCTCCCATATTAACGACATCACAGATTAGCCTTCTTCCACCTTCGCACTATTTCTCGCCTCCTTCCTTCTCTCACCCGCCATACCGCTTCCACTCTGGTCTGTAGTCTAGTCACTTCCCGGCTCGATTACTGTAACTCATTGTTTTTCGGTCTCCCAAATAAGTCCCTCCAGACACTGCAGCTCCTCCAAAACTCAGCAGCACGCCTCATCACTTGGACACCCACCACACACCACTGACACCACATCGCCCCCATCCTCCGTCAACTTCACTGGCTCCCAGTAAAATTAAGAATCAATTACAAGATCGTTGCTATTACCTTTAAAGCACTCCATGGCCTGGTACCTCCCTACCTACGCAATCTCCTCTCGTAACTGTACCCCCCCGTTCACTTCGCTCCTCCTCTATCCGCCACCTATTTGTCCCCTGTGTCCGTCTCGCCACTTTCGGTTCCAGAACTCTTAGTCACTGTGCCCCCCAGCTCTGGAACTCCCTAACCCTCGATCTTTGCAATAAATCTACCCTCTCACTTTTAAAGTCCAGACTCAAAACACACCTGTTCAGACTTTTTTTTACGCATCATGATCCTTATCTCGTTTCTGTCCTGAGCTCTTAAACTTTTTATTTACTCTTATCCTGCTTTAAATCTAATTTTATGATTGTTTTGTAATTGCTGTTGAGCTATTCTGTTCCAATTATTCTTACTAAGCGTCTTTGCGTGTCTTGAAAAGCGCTCTAGAAATAAAATGTATTATTATTATAGTGTGTTACGTCCCACGGACGGCTCGCTAAGGGCGTAACATAAAACGAGCCACACAAGTTTACAAGTGGCACAAATTTATTTACAGTCAAACTCGCAATGAACAATATATACAAAATGTGGATGAAGCGTGGCTTCAGAGTAAGCCCAGGCCAAAACAACAAACAAAGGGATTCTACACTTAAACCCCACTAACTAAACTACCTAAATCCTGATCGTGAAAAAGAACAAAGGAAAGACCGCCACTGACCTAGCTTCTTACACTAAACAAAACAGGAGAAAACGGGTTGAAAAGAAATGGCAGCTTACCCCTACTGCTTCAGTGCTCTTATTTACAGAGGTGAAAAAAAAAAAGATCCAATAATGGCAAAACACACAAAAGACCTCAATGAAAAAGCGGGAGTGTATCAAACTAGCGATCAAAGCACACGAAAGTGGATGGCGAGCAAACAGCTGGCGAGGAGGACCGCGGCACGAATGCTGTCAAATGCGACCTCAGCTGTCAGTTGACAGCGTCTGGTTTTTGAAGCTTTGCGCCCTTTCTTCGTGGCCAATCAGCGGCGGCGACATCGTTTGCCCGTGTGGTGCAGATCATCTTACGTCACAGTGGGAGGGGAAGCAGCCAGCTGGCGGAGGCGACGATCAGCTGACTGAGAGCCACAAAAAAATAACTAAACGGCCAGGGCCGTCACATAGTGATAGTGAAGTCTATGACCAGTCAAAAGGGATTGGACTTCTATCGCCGACAGTGGCAGCCATTGAGTAAATTTGAGCTGTATGTGTGTCTGTGAAATGCTTTCATTTTCTACACAATGTATACATTTGTCATACTTTTTGTTGTTGTTGTTGTTTTATAAGCCGAAATTTTTGATAGACATCCTATTAAATAATAAAAATGTAAGCTTGCCAGACTGATTGCATGACATTTTTCACTTTTTTCTTTTTAAATAAGAACGCTGTTATCAGGAAACCATAGCAGGGCAAGTTGTGGCTAAGCATCTGACAGTTTCTGGCAGAGAAGAACGTTTCATAAGAGCTTACTTTAAAAAAGTAATTAATTATAGTTACAAATTACTTCCCCCAAAAAGTAACTGCGTTAGTAACTCAGTTACCTGAATGTAAGAGTAATTAGTTACTTGGCAAAGTAACTGGTGATATATTTCATGTTTTAAAAAAAAAAAAAAAAAAACATAGTGTGATTTTTTTTTTTTTTTTTAAGTGTAAAAGGTTTTGGGGACAATTGGCCCTAGCCCAATTCTTTACCCTAATTTACCCTTTACCCTGAATCAACTGTTAAAACTGCTCCCATTATTGCATGACTTCCATTCTGTCTACGTTTGACATGTGGAAGTTTTAAAACTTTCATCATTTAAAGATAGATTCAAGTCAAGATTTTGCCAATTTAGGAGTATTTTAGATAAAAAGTTACGCTAGGTTCGCTAGGAAGCTTCTCTACAACAGAGCCTTCCTAAGACGTCTACTGCTTTAAGATGGCAGCTGTTTCCTAATGCATCTAGTTCCTATACTGTACATGTTGCTAATGCCCCCGTGTCTGTCATTTGGCATCTAGTTCTATGCAGGAGTGAAAGTGGCTAGAATTTCTTGCTGGAACTCCCTGATGTGAAGGTCGCTACGGAGCCAGAAATTTTCTTTTCTTTTTTTTCTTTTTTTTGGGGGGGGGGGGGGGGGGGCAAACCTCTTAAACTACTGAAATGCAAAGAAAACTGTTTTAGCACAGTTATTTGTATAACACATGCAAAAACTGATTTTCATTCAAAATTGTATTTTTTCAATGATTTGCAAAATAAAAGTTAACAAAACCAGCTATAACCCCAACCTTCATCTCCTAATTTTTATTTTCCCATATTTCCTCACATACAAAATGCCAAATCTCAATTTTAACTACTAAAGAACATAGGATGTATATTACAATTAAAATTAAAATTAATGTAAACATTTACTTTTTTTTAAAAAATAATAATAAAGATATAAGTAACATACATTCAGAAAAATAAGTACAAATGACTTATATTATGCAGAGTGAAATGAAATATAGTTTGAACATTGACTTTTTTAAATCATAAGGAAATGAATAAGTAGCCTAAAATAAATGAACAAATATAAGTCCAAAGGGCACATTGACAGCTAAGATGTTCTGAACCTCCCCATCAGAGCAAATAAAACTAAATATGATAAATAAGCCTCCTCAACTCTTTCGTTGCTCTTAAAGATTCGATCCATTTTATGTTGCATTGCCCTTTTTTTGTCGCATCAATTCAACGACTTTTTTTTTTTTTTTTTTTGCTGTTCCAGAAAACATGCACATTTGAACCAATCAGAGCTAACTATCTCTGCTGATCACATGTTAGTATGTCATCCAATTGAACGGATAAATGAGTGCAGCCGTTTTGCTTTGCTGCGTGCATTTTCACATTGACGTGACTCATCATCGTCAGACTCGGATAACTACAGGAGCTTTGGAAACCTCCATGCCGTCCGTGGAATAAAATTAATTATAAATATTGCTGGAAACGGATTACGCTACACAAGCACTTTATTATGCTTGTTGTTAACACTTGTGTATGTAAATCTGATGTTGGTAGATTGTTTTCTTCTTGGCATGTGTGGCAGTTTAGCATTTTTATTTATTTATTTTTTTTACATAGCGTTTTGACAGTTGCCGTCATATTTCAGAATCAAAGCACAGTGTACCGGAACAGCATTCCGGCCCTGAATCGTATACCGGAACTGCATTCTGGCCCTGAATCTTATACCGGAACTGCGTTCATGACCGTTCTGGCCCATTTTCACCCCTGGTTCTATATATACGTGATATCTACCATGTCTACCATAGCTACCATATCATGTGGGCGTAGTTTGTAGGCAATCGGCTACCGTCAGGTATTATTGTAGCTACTTAGCATTGCGTTTGCTCGGCGTCACAACTTTTTTGCCTCCTCCCCACTCCTGGCCTGCTCTGTCATCTCGGTAAGTCCGTCTTCCTCAGACTTTTATCGTGTCATTCAACCAATATAGCAACGCATAGTAACGCACGCCTTTCCATTCTCAGTAACGGTAACGGCGTTGCCAAGATGAGGAAAAGTAATTAATTTGATTACTCACTACTGAAAAAAATTAAGCCGTTATTAACAACACTGGTCAGGAGTCAGTCAATTTAGAGATCAATTAATGTTAATTAAGTGTAATTGTTGGATGTTTGTTGCAAGTGGCAACTCGAAATTTCTCCTCAACAGTAATGAGAGGTGAGTCAATCAATCCATACAAAGACTTGAAAGGTTTTACAACTGTCGTCATTGAGTTTGTTAATATGAAGTGAAAATGCAAGTAGTCTTCCCACCGGCAGATGTCACTCATGGAGCAAACCAACTGCCTGGTCAAATTGCTTTTTCACAGAAACTCGTTGACTCATTTCAGCGGAAAACAGCGCCCTGTTTTTCCCCCATGCATTTCCCCCATGCAAGTTGCTCACCAACAAGAAATAGTTTAGCAAATATTTTTATTATTTAATATTAAATTAAAAAGACATCAGGATGGACGAATACCACAACGAGGTATGTTGAGTGTTCTCCCCCCCCCCCCCCTCAATCGTGATGAAATAGCTAATTCCAGTTTGCTAGCTATATTAAATGTAGTTTACCCTCCGACGACGACGTACGGTTATGAGTAAATTAGACCATGAAATGCATTTTGGCATTTTAAGCAATGGTACTAATATGTAATGGTCAAAGCGGAACATAAACACAAATACTACTACGATGTTTGTAACAATGTGATACGTTCCCTGCCAACAAATCTAGCATATCGTTTTTCTCTTGAAATAATTGCACGTTATTAGGCTCGAGCGTTTACGTCACAGCAGCACGGGATCATGCGAGATTTGCGACAACGCAACCATTGCGGAAGCATCACGGGACATTTAAACTTAGCGGCAACCAAAGATGGAAAAAAGTAAGGAATACTTGCCAGTTCGATACAGAGACAAACTTGTTACCACGGCGAAGGACAGATATGTGAGCAATTTTAAGGATGTGAACAATGTTGACCCTCACGAGCAAGCCGAACACAAATGGAATAAAGATGTCGACAAGCTTCCACCACTACGCGAAATGGACATCATGCTGTATTTAGTGTTTGGTATATGTTACTACACTCATCAGCAATTCCGAAACTACAAATCGCTACAAAGCTACGAACAGTTTTGCTGGGGATGGGTGCAGGATCTTCACTTTATGACCATAGCAAACGGCAACACATCTTTCTAGCAAAGGTAGGCAATGTGTGTTTACATTAGTCTGTGACCACGGATGTACAAATCTTTTGCTGCATAAAATGTAGCCTGTGTACAAATTCTTTGCCACTCTCTCACGTCAAAATATTACAGCTTTTTCATTTAGCAACGACATGAATTATGTATTATGAAGACAATACACATGTATGCATGCTAGTTGTTTAGCTTTAGCAATAGCTAACAACAGGCCGACTTAGGGCGTAAAGTTACTGAAATTTGCGTAAACAAACGAAATTAACTTACCGGAGTGGAAGTGCATAGAGCAAACTCAGTGTGTAACTGGAGAATCAAACGTTATGCCCTTCCTTCTGATCGAGGCCACCCATGCCATTCTTCGACGTTTGGTAAGTTCAGATATGAGCTTTCCCTCGCCTTTTCTCCATGTAGGGATCCGGAAGAAACTCAATGGTGTTCCGTCGAGCTGTACATTCTCCTTTCTATTCGATCGGTTGTTGCAATTCTTTACCGCACAATAATTTCCAACCATTTTTAAAGAGCGACCTGTGTTGAAATGCCTCATTGCTTATGTTTCTCGCTTCCACAATGGCGATAGCGGCGGAAACCTCGCGAGTGCCACGTCATACGCTCGAGCCTAATTGATTTATTTATTTGTACAAATATTAAAATTATTCGAATATGTATGTCAAATTGTTCATTATCTGTGCTTCCTGAATAAGATGACTGAGGCAAATGTTTTAGAAGGCATTGATTTATGCTAGGTTTTGCACCAGAAACGTTCTGCTAAATTTGTAGTTTTGATACTGGTTCTGTTGCTACAGAAACCAGCATTTCCTAGATTTTGCCTCGCTTTTTATGGTACAGTGGTACCTCTACATACGAAGTTAATCCGTTCCAGGAGCTTGTTTGTAAGTCGAAATGGTCGTATGTCGAGCAGGATTTTCCCATAGGAATACATTATAATTCCATTAAATCGTTCCACAGCCCAAAAACCTGCACTAAATCCTTAAAAAATACTGCTGGTACTATTACAAATGGCAATTACATATAGCAAAACAAATAAAAAATAATAATCGGATTAATAATATAATAATAATAATAATTCCTTTAATAGTGTAACGAAACGGGTTCTAATAAGGCGGACGTTTTTTTTCTGTACCTGAAGGCACCGCGGCGCTGACGTGACAAAGAGGGAGGGGAGCGGGTGAAAGTTTACTTTCGCTTTCAATGCTTTCTTGAGAACATCGTCAATTGCGGCAGACAGCAGGCGTTTTGTGTTGAATAAGTTGTGAAAGAAATGCTGAAAACGTGGCGAAGCTGGCGATTTCTCTGGAGATGTTACCACAATAAGAATTGTCAGCTTAACTTATAAAGACTGGCGAACGATGGTCGGAGGAGGACCGTGGAGATGTATTGTTGAGCCATTTCACGGATGCCCACCCTACGCTCATATTTTTCTGTCATTTGCATCTTTATTTAGAAGGTAAGCGTCAACTTTTTCCTTGTTTCACCACCTGTACCAACCTTTTCTGAAACCTGTGTTGATTTGTCACACAAGAAAATCCGCCGTGCATTCGTCTGCGGTGCTGCCATTGTCGTCGTATTTCGAGCATGTCGTCGGATGTAGAAACAAATGGCGAGTCAAATTTTACGTCGGATGTCGAAAAGTTCGTGTGTCGAAGCGATCGTATGTAGAGGTACCACTGTACTTGCTTCTCAAGCTAAGGCTCGCATTGTTTCCATAGGAATGATAAGATTTTAACGATAATAAGATTCTAACAATCTATAATATGTGTGCTAGCATACAGTGTCTTTGTTTTCAGAGCTCGTTCAACACCGAAGAAGTTGATAACATTGTCAAAGAGGTAAACCCTTTGTTTTAATATTGACAAGATTCAGGGAATGTATGAATATTTTTTTTCGAGCAAAGGTTTTTAACTTACTTGTTGTCATTAACCCTCGGAATGGGAATATTTTTGATCATTTAACTCACTGGCTGCCATTGAGGGTGCTAGACGTCCAATCCATTTTGACTGGGAGAATGATCACCGTCAAAGGCACTGAAACGTGAGAATTCACAGCCAATCCTCCCTAGTTTAATTTGACTCTCAATGGCAGGCAAAGGCAGAGTTAAAATAAACATTTTGGATCATGTAGGCCACAATATTACATTTGAAATACAATACACATTGTTTATGTATATATATTTTTTAATGAATGAATGTATACATCAATAAAGCGTATAACAGAATGAATACAATCAAAATGAATAAAAATAGAAATACATGGCCACCAATAACTTGATCCCCCCACCCCCTCCATATTATTTAACTGATTGTTAGCCACACCCAGTCAAAATGGATTGGATTATTTAGTGCCGTCAATAGCAGCCAGTGAGTTAAACTACCGGGCACCGGATCTGTGCCGGTTCGTGGCGCATTTGCTACCGGGCTGCAGAGAAATAATAAATCATTTGTTAACAACCGCAATCTGACCTATGGCTCCTGACGAATCAATATCCCTGCCTAATACATAGACCAGGGGTCCTCAAATACAAATCCTGAAGCATGCAGCACCTGCTGAGATGAGATAGTAGCGGAGCCTACTACCAAGTCTATTCTAAATAATATGTGGCTAAAAGCTAACAAACGGGGTAATAAAAGCGAATGCACTGAAAGCATCATACCTCATGGTGAACCATATTGTTAAAGCCAAGAAACCTTTCATGACTGGAGAAGAACTCATTATGCTTGTGACCACCGATATTTGCCGTCAGGTTGATTACGTGTATGGTAAGTTATGTTTTCCCTGCACTTAATATTTGTTTTCAGCGCCGTCGTGTTATTTTATATTTACTGTAATTTTCTGCCACACATTGCTGGTGTGTGAAAAGAAAGCCCACATGACACCGGTCCATGGTGCAAAGAAGGTTGGGGACCGCTGCTATAAAGGGTTGGGGGATAGACCTCCAAACCATTTGAATTGGGAGCTGCCACGCCTCTTAGTTTATATAAATTGAACGTCTATCACTGTCAATGGCAGCCAATATGGTAATACTACTAAAATGAATATTTCTAGTCCATGGACAATTACAATAAATGCTTGATTTGGTTTCAAACGGAGCCTTAGGGATGTTCTATGAAAAACTCTGGCTTATATCTTGCCCTCTTAAGTAATGCAACCCGTGCAGTCATCTGACATGTACTGTGCGTGTTTTGTACTGTCTGTGTTCATTTTCCAGTGTATTGAGAATGTAGTAGGCAAAGATGACTACAACCAGAATCTGGTGAACAAATGGACCTCTGCCATAGTGGAGCGTTGCCTTACACAGCTGGTCAAACTGGGGAAACACTACAAGTTTATTGGTATGTTTGATTATGGAATACTTTGTTATACTCAGGGGTGCACATATTTTTTTTGCCCAGGTTCTCAGAGGAGGACCTGGAGATGTGACCTGGTCCTCATGGTCCTCATTGAGCTTGAGAGCCGACCCGCCTGATGCGATAAAATTATGACAAGCTTTACTTAGAGCCAATTACCTTTAATTAATTATAATAACAATTAACGCTTGATTAACATCAACTGGCACAACAATATTGCCATTACTTTGAAGTGAAATGTAAAGAAATAAACAGAAAAGCACTAATTCAAAATAAAGGGCATTCATATGCGGCTCCCACATTAACTCTAAGCCTTTGTAAAACTGGGATGTCCTCCTCATAAGCGCTCATTGAACGTGCATGTTTAGCTTTGTGAAATGCGAGCAAAAACACGTTTGTCAGTGCATGGCGCTGTTCTTCAATAACTTTATTCCGCCACTTGTCAGTAGGGCGAGTGGGGTCCTGTCTGACATCGATAGTTTGCTTCATTGCCACATGCTGGTTTTTTCGTGCTTTTCAAAGTTTGGATGGCTGAAATTCTTTGACCCTACATAAAATGAGCTGCTCTTACCAGCGACATTGGGATTCTCACGGCAAATTTTGCACCACATTTCCGTGCGAGCATAATTTGCTTCTAGCCATGGTACCTGCAGCAGCCACTTTTCAGCACAAGTCCTTTTGTTCGGTAGCTCCGGTGACGTCTCTGTCGTCTGTCTGTCTTTTGACGGGGGTGGGGGAACACGGAAATAATTACTCAGTGGAGCCTGCCTCTTTGACATTGTGAGAATTGATTTTCTCATGTCCGCCGCAAATACAGTGGTCAGCCATCGGTACGCAAAAGCGTATGGAAGCCGTTGAGGGCCAGCACGTTTGTCTACGTCCAGTACGCATGCGCGCATGCGGACCACTTATGCGCACCCCTGGTTATACTCTATTTGGATGGTCATTGGTTTTTATTCTGATTCTTTTAGGAAATTAATAATGATGCTATTCTAACAATTTTTTTTTTTTTTGGTGTGTAGTAACATGCGCGCTGATGCAGCGAACCGGTGCAGGGCTGCACACGGCAAACTCCTGCTACTGGGACACAGCCATGGATGGTACATATGAACAATCAGCCAGGCTAACTTCAATAACACTTCCATCTGGTTTAATCACTGGCATCTTTGCAGGGAGTTCAACTGTGAGGTGGGAAAGCCGCACCATGTACTGCGTGGTCAGCGTTTTTGCCGTTGCAATGGCGTAAAATGCAAGGTTGCAGTGTGTACCTGGAAATGAATGGAGAACCTCGAAGTGGCACTTTCATACCCCGGCTTAGAGAGCAGAATATGGCTATAAGCTTTTGGGCTATACTATACATAACATCGAAAAGCATGATCAACAAACCTTGCAACAGACAGAAGTTTCAGATAATTAATTTGCAAACTGGTCGGCAGGTTAAATTTCATGATGCACGTTACATTAATCATATAACTATCCCATTCCGTTCTCTTCTATTTTACTCTATTGTATTTTATTCTATTCAACTAAATGATGTACTTATCTTTGGCATGTAATATGTCAAAGGAGTATTTGTGTATTAATGAGCTTGTTTTTTCCCTCAATTATTAAAATAAGCAGACCTGATTGGTATGAATTGTATTTTTACTGTTCTTTATATCTTTGACGTGCTTTTTTGTTCATTTGTGTCTTTTTACCGGTTCTCTTTGGCATGTTCACAATATTTGCACTTTTAGCCCCCCCCTCCACACAATTCTCTGAATAGAACAACTATACCATTTATTTTAATAAACTTTTGAGAAATCATCTAAACTGCAGATTAACTCCTTTATGGATTTTTATTCTTGCAAATGACTCAAAATACAATATTCAAAAATAAAGAACATGTTTCATAGAATCAAATAGCTTGTTAATAGCTATATTTTAATTTTCAATAAAAAGGAAATTTCAGTTTTAAAATGATTTTTTTCCCTATCAAATTACAGGTTGAAATCAGATCTGTTTTTTATCATCAATTTAACAAAACATCCATTGAAATAAAACAATCTGTTGCTGATGTTGACGGCTGGACCATTGCTATCAGTATATCACAGGTTCTCAATAGGGTAGTGGGTCTGGGCATAATGGTGGTCAACATCAATTATGAGCATTTCTTAACCATTAATGTGACTTCTGGTGCTGCATGGTTTTGCTGATGGCTTTGTAGTCTGGTTGATACTTGGTGGGGTTAAGCTTCATGCAGGCGTTGAGAAACTTATGCACGGAGTACCATCTGTGCACACCGTAACAAGTTCATCCATCAGTAGATTTTTTTTTTTTTTTTTTTTTTTTTTGCGAACTCGGTGAACGACTTGAATAAATCTTCCCCTCTTGTTGTCCCTTTACTAGTCAAAACCTTGAAATCACGCTGAACTGGGATAAATAGCTTACATCTGTTGACTCATCCAAAGCGAGAGAAAAAACAGGTGCCGCATTTATGTCCTAACGTCCTGCTGAAAAGTATGGTACTCCTTGTCTTTTTTTCTTTTTGCCATCTTCTCAAAATGGTTTCTAACAACACGGAAACCGAAACTGAAATGAGGGAAGTTTACGTCCTGATCTCACGCACATGCGCACATCGGCAGCTATTTTCGACAGCAAAATACGGTAACCCCACTTGAACAGTGTCTCTGCCTCATCCGCGTTGTCTATGCGATAGATAGATAGATAGATAGATAGATGTACAAATATACACAACAACATGTATTTTTGCCACTTTCCCACAAACCGGCTTTCTAGTGTCCGGTGACAGTCGCCGTTTTGCGCAATGCACGAAGGAGTATAACAAAACTTTTTTTTTTTCTTTTTTTTTTAAATAATAATTAAAGATTTGTCTGCGAGCCAGATGCAGCCATCAAAAGAGCCAGATCTGGCTCGCGAGCCATAAATTCCCGACCCCTGGATTAGAACAACAGTGGGAGAGTTTGCACCTGCTGCAACTACTACTGCTGCTGTTGGGTTGCTGAAGCAATAATACTACAAAATTTCGAAAGTTAGATTGCCTTAAGTGTTGTTAAATCCAGTGAGAGGTGAGTATATGAAGCCAATTGTATTGTTTGTATTCTTTGTTGATTAGACTTTACTACTTAGCACGGAGCGCTAAGATAGTTAGCGATTATGCTAATTAGTGTCTTAAGTACCCGTTTGTATTGTGTTTTGGAGAATTATAGTAGCACTTGAGTTATTGTTAGATAATAATGTTGTTTCATTTCTATTTATAAAGAAACCACATAAATAACCATTTCATATGACAGCTTAGTCTCCTTTCAACACAAACTAAATTGTCACACAACAGTGCTTTGAAATTGTATTTGGATTGTATTTATGAACAACTGTTTGATCGATTTTGTTTAGTTTAAAGAAATGAGTCATTGACACAATTTATATCTGCACTTTGCCAGCAAGATTTAAAAAACAAATAAATCGGTAGCACTTTTTTAAAAATTTGAACCAACAGGATTTCTGTCTTATTTGTGTACCGAGCAATTATTTTTGTTTTATACTCAGAACTTTAATTTAAAAAAAAAAAACTTTTAACACGTTTTATATACTTAAAACTAGTTGTAGACAGTCAAGTCAGGAAGCTGTAATAATATTTGTGAAGAAAATGGTCATCCATTTTGTCTTCATTGTTACTCCCAACATGCCTAAAACAACTTCAGGTTAAATTGTGAAGGTAATTGAAAAAAGTGACATTTATCCGATTAATCGATTAGTTTATCATCAGATTAATCAATTATAAAACTAATCGTTAATTGCAGCCCTACATCAATAATTTAATGTAATGTCTAACTGTAGAACAACGTTTTTTTTAACACAAAAATTTAATGGATATTTTGCATGTTTACATACAAGATGAAGTTAAAGATTTAAAAAATTTACTGGTTAAAAAATTTGTCAATTTGTCTATTTTCAAACATGTCTAGTCAGGAAAACAAAAATGTTAATCACACAAGCATTAGTCCACATCATGATGGTTTTATTCATCTTTATTTCTCATAATTGCCAGAAACTGCTAAATACATTAAACTGATCTTGATACATTTTTTATCCCATTAAATCATTAAAATCTGGTGCCTCCGGCTAAAAAAGAGACATATTTCTTACTTGCTGATACTGCAGGTGACATTGAAATGACTTGTTAGAGAGGATGAGAGGGTACTGAGTAAGAAAAACAGAAACAAGGTTGTGAAACAACTAAAGCAGAACAATCTCGACCTGGAAATTACCACCAATTTTATTTCTCTACTTTTGTGCAACTGTGGCATGTTTGCGAAACATCTGGTCTGAAGCAGATGTGAGAGTTCAGGTTTAGCTTCCTCAAAATCTCAAGAAATGTCAAAAACATTTTGGTCCCCTACCTATAAATATTTCCGTAAGTAGCTCGTACATATTAAGCAATGCGATTCATCAAAAATGTTGCCAGAATTTTCAGGGAATATACCTGCAATTCTAAAATTTGCTTGTTGGATTGAGAGCTGTTCTGAAAACATCTTGAGGCGGAAAAATACTTATTTACTGTATCGGAGGAAAGAAATAAACCGAAGGGATCATATTATTTGACATCAATTGCAATTATACCGTATTTTTCGGACTAAAAGTCGCACCAGCCATAAAATGCCCAACGAAGAGGAAAAAAACATACTAGTATAAGTCGCACCGGAGTATAAGTCACATTTTTGAGGGAAATTTACTTAATAAAATTAAACACATAGAACAGATATGTCATCTTGAAAGGCAATTTAAAATAAAAATACAATTGAGAACAACATGCTGAATAAGTGTACAGTATGATAATGTTACATGATGCATTAACCACGAAATGCGAACGTGGCCGGTATGTTAACGTAACATAGCTATTAAGAGTTATTCAGATAACTATAGCATAAAGAACATACTAACAATATTACCAAACCATCAGTTTTACTCCAAAACTCCAAAATGACATGTGAAATGATATAATGTGTTAATAATTTCACACATAAGTTGCTCCAGAGTATAAGTCGCACCCACAGCCGAACTATGGAGAAAAAAAAACAAAAAAACCTGTGATTTATAGTCCGAAAAATACGGTAAGTAGAACAGCACTTTCGCCGTTCCCCTCCACCCCTCCGGCCCGCTACAGTGTTTAAAAGAATTTCATGCCCAGCAACAGGGCCTACTTCCTCACATGTCCCATATAAAAAAAAAAAATTAAAAAAAAAAACAGTAGATCGTTACTTTGAGAAAGAGTTCTAAAATGTTACATCTTCTAAAACAGTGATTCTTAACCATGGGTTTGCCTGAGAGCTCCATCTTGTAGGGTGCAAAATAGTTTCACTTTTGGAAATGTGGGGTGCAAGAACCGTAGGAGGGTCAGTTTTATTTTACAGCTGACTTGCGTCAACTCTCGTACAATTGCCAGGGTTCGACAACTGTTTCCATGATAACTATAATCGCAGTAGAAACTATCCAATTAAAATACACAAAAAGTTTCACGCAGAAAAATGCATCCATCTATCTTCCAACCTAGATGTATTAATACAATATCTACAGTTCGCTTATATTTTGTTTTTCAACAATAACTAGAAAATGCCATTTTTAGAGAAATTGCATAGAGATGCTTTGGAATGGATCACTTCCTGTAGATTTTCAGTCACTTCCTATTAATAATGGGGCATTTTCAGATCACTTTCTTGCTAACTCATTCAATGACCCGGAATGCCCCAAAATGTGCAGGAAATTATCTCAAATCAACAGGTGTCACCTGTAAGAATTCTAAATTTTACAAGGAAGTGATCCAAAACTTAACTTATCGCCCACCATTAACAAGGATAGAAAACCAATTCATTTAAACTGGGCTGACTGGCTGTGCATGCTTATCTTTCAATGTTATTGATAGCACGAGACGTCCAATCCACTTTGAACATTCGTTCATTCACCTCTCCCAGTCAAAATGTTTTTCTGTCCCTTTCAATGGTGGATAATGAGTTAAGTTTTGGGTCACTCTTGTAAATTTTAGAGTTCTTACTGTTCCCTTCCTGTTAATTTGAAGTCATTTCCTGCACATTTTGGGACATTCCGGGGTCACTTCAAAAATAATTTTGGATAATTTTCTATGATTTTAGGGCATATCATGGTTACTTCATGTAGATTTTGGGGCTTTTTCACATCGTTTTTTTTCCCATTGGAAATGAATAGGGACAATGAAAATAAATAGGAATTTTTTTGTTAAATTTTGGGGCAACCTTACGGTAAAATTTGTTTACAATCTTTGTGCGCCTTCATTTCCTTAAATTTTTTATGTGTACTGTATATTATGTGAATTAAATAAAAAATGTCGGATGAGATTCATTCAGAAATTTTAAATGTTTTCGCCTTTGGAAATGAATGGGGCTTTTTTTCTTTTCTTTTTTTCTGGGGAAAAACGAAAAAGAAACGCTGTAAACTTCAGGGGTGAACCTACATCGTGTGATTTTTTTTTTTTTTTCAAAAGTTTCAAAGTTGTAAAGGGGAGAATTGGTCAAAGTGGCTGTACATGCTGCGTAAAATTGTGCTTAGACATGTGCCGATGACCAGTTTCAAGGTAAACCGTGGTATGAAAACGTCACTGTTTCAAAACCACAAAAACATTTCCGTCATACCGTTCCTAAGGTATTAGCTATTTTTTATGTCCCAAAAATGCAGGGAGAAATCCTTCGCTTGCAGCTGTAAGGTTCAACCGTCCTCCCACCGGTTGTTGCTCAGTCTCCGTCAGCTGTGCTACACAATGGCTGGAGGAGGTTAAACTCCCGAACTCCCCCCCTCCCCATCGAAGAAAACGAAATCGCTGGTATGGGAATACTTCGGCTACAGAAAAGTTACAGAAGGCCGCAACTTAGAGGAGGAGGGACAACCGACATGTAAAACATGTTTGCGGAGGGTGGCTGCTTAGGAGGCAATACCTCCAATATGATTTCACATTTATACAAAATTAAAGGTAAGTAAACACTGTCATGAACGCTTCCCACCAGCTATGAGAATGAACTCCAGCGTGTTTAGTGTGTCTAGCGGTGGTAAAACTTTTGTTTTTTTCTCTCTGGCAACTGTGCTGAGAAAGTGTGTGTGTGTGTGTGTGTGTGTGTATAATGTAAACATGATACGAGTCATAGACACATGCTTTTTATGGAAAATAATTTTTTTTGTTTTGATGGTAGTAATGTTGTACTGTGGGTTTTATGCTCACCTAAAAGACTGCATTTATTTTAGTTTTATTTCGAATATTTTTTATTTTTTAAATTTATTTCAACTTAACACTATAATTATGTTCCAAATTGCTAATATGTTTTGAAAAAATTTTTTTTTTATACTCAAAGCAGCACATTTTAGAGCTGTAATAGAAATACCTAGGTCAGTTAGGTTGTCTTCCCATATGTTGTAAGAAGAATTGACCTGACCATTTTTAAGTGAATTACAGTACTTTCATTATGTTCAGACTTACATTGACCCCTTTTCAATTGCTGAATATGCCAGTCCGTTTTTTCCCTTCAAACGCACATTTGATTGGCTGATGACTTGACACCCCCCTCCCACACACAAACACACGCATTCACAGAAGTTTTTTTTCCCCCGCCAGTAGAAGCCACTGTAAGTAATGTAAAAAGATGTCAATGATGTGGAGGTGGGGAACACGGTACTAATTTTGATACTGAAAGTGCACCCTGCATCAGAGTTAGCATAACATTAATGTGTGTGAATTTCTCAAACTCAAGGAGGAAGCTGTGTTGATAGAAATATCCTCCTGTATGTTTTCAACTGTGAACGTTAATCAAACTGGAAGAAATGTAGTGAACCAAGGATTACCCCTTTATAGATGGATTATAGAATTGATGATTAACAAGTTTGTATTTCTTATGCATATTAATATAATTTGTGTTCAAATATTTCAATTTAAATTTGCTATTATAATCGAGACATTTATTCTGGAAGTTTTCAAAATGTTTCTTTAGTAGTTTTTGAAGACAAAGGTTTGAATGGAACGGTGTATCACCTGAACCAATACACAGAAAAGTTAGTATAAATTGATACAGATTTATTTTGCCTTGATCATTTAGCCTATCAATTAATTAGGGTTCATATTGGTGAGAAATGTAGTCCTGACCCTCGTTCACCCAGTCTGGTTGGTCTTATAAATGTCCCGTCCCCAGCAAAAAAAGTGTATATGCAAGTTATGCTGTTATATCGTCCCTACCGATGTTGAGACCAAACCTACGCCCTTGGGTATTATTTCATTGTGGTACCAAAAGGTCAGCAGTGGATGATTCATTTCCCCTTTTTTCCCTTTTTTTTAGGTCACACATAAAACGGAAATAAGCTCATTTTCTTGTTTTTTTTCCAACATTAGAAGAAAAAAAACAAATGGCCACGTAAGAACCCGTATTGTAAGACAACCTGAACAATCCCGTTGCAAATTTTTCAGTGCCTGACACAAAATATTCGCAGGCATGTTTAAACACATCTTCACGGTCATGGACATCCACCAGGGGTCAACGGACATTTTAAAAGTTTTCTTTGTTAAAGATGAATTTGACGTCATCTTCTGAGTGTGACAAACACTGTTTCTCTAGTGACTTGCCCAACTGTTGCGGCCCACACAGAAACACTCCAACTTTGGTTCTGTGGACGCACAAATTTAAGAGGCTCGTTGCAATAAGGTGGAATCTGGATTGGTGGCTGAATTGAACTATCTTACCTAGGATGATTTGAAGCGATGTTGGTAAACTCACTGTCCCAATTAGGCTTCCCATATAGAGTCTTCTGCTTGAGCCCTGTGATTGGGTCATTCTCCGCCTCATGGTGGACCCAAAAGTGTGCCGCCTACAAACAACAGTGTTGATTAAACAACACGGAAAAAGGGTGGAAAACATTGCTGAATGTCAGACACCTCTTCCTCCTTCCAGCGGGTGAGGTAGATATTATAGCTCAGGAAGTCTGTCACACTCTTCGCCGCCATCTGGGCCTCCACCGACTGCAGCAAGTCCGCAAACCACTCAAAGGCCTGAGTCTCCGGACAAAGCCAGTAGAAGTAGATCTGAACAAAGACATGACTGAAATTATTCCTACTCTCAGAAAATTAGTTGACCTTAGAATTACGTACCTTTCTGGTAAAGACATCCTGGTTCTGGATGCGCTTGTACCACACCGACTTGAGGATAGATGCGAAAGGTGTAACACCGATTCCCGCCCCCACCAGCACCACCACCTCGTACCGAAACACGTCCTCACTAGCAGTACCAAACGGCCCGTCAATGGCCACCCTGTAAGAACCCACGACAACAAGCTCAAACCTTCATGTGTTGTGTTGTTGAAAGTTTTGAAAGATGAATCTTTGTGTTATGAGCACCTCAATGTTTACCGGTTAAAAATAACATTTTCTATTTTCTAACAGAATTGCGGCACAACATTCATTTGATGGAGCTCGGATCACATTGTTCCTATTGATGTTCGCTACCATCTCTTGCGTCTGCATCTACTCTTTAAACGGTAAGAATTACAGCGGCACAATGGGCCACCTAGAGTGAAGATGAGCTCTGGATGCCTTCTCCAAAAAACGCCAGTAGCTGTAATCAAACATAATCAGGGACAATTTCAAGAGAAAAAAAAATGACTGTTAGTGTTCATACTTGGGCAGTTTCCAAGCCTCCTGAGGCTCGGTTTTGTCTCCAACGCAGGCTTCATACAGCTCCTGAGTCCAATCCCCAACGATTCGAATGTGGGCACTGAAAAAGTCCTCTTCTGGGGCTGAGGTCAAGGTGAATGGGTGCCACTCCAGCCTGGAGACCGAAGGGCATTGGATGAAGACGTACTGCCCCACTTCCATGTGGAATCCTTTCCTCTTCATTTGCAGCTCCAGGGTTTTTGAAGGATGCATCACTACCTGTGGGTCCCGTTTTTGTCCAATTGGGCTTTTGTGACATTGCAACTTTTCATTTCTTATGAACGAGAACTCACCTTAGTGATGACCACTTTTTGGTGGGATCGATAGATGCGAACAAGCCTCTCGCAAACGTATAAGATCATGGGTCCGACAATCCACTTCCAGGTCTGGAAAAATGCGAGAGGATGTGATCGTGTGTAAAATTCCACCTAAAGCCATCAGGCTTGTCGGCATACCATTGGTGGGTTTCCAGCAAACACTGGAACTGCACAATCCGTCCCATTTCTTCCCCATTCTTCAAACCGGTCTGCACAGACCAGTGGGTTGTTTGTTTTTAGACTGGCAGATGTCTGTCCTCGCACAATTCTCCTAAAGAACGGCTATTCATGAGCGTCATTGTAATAGAAAAAAGTGATTGTTTGATTTCAGTGCTCTCCTACCCAAAGCCATGGAATACCAGTCCGATGAAAAACAGGACAAAAAGATGATGGGTGTACCAGAAAACCTCGAAATACGAGCGGCGGATGACCTCCATTGAAGAAGTGATGATCAGAATTAGGGCCAACGTGATGACCACACCCGTCACACCAGCAATAGTAGTGAACATGACAATTGTTGGGTTCTGTTAAGAAGACGCTGTCAGTAACAGACTCTTAAATCTTTTTTTTTTGTGCCAGTAATAGAATGTGTTATCTAGGGCTGCCTGCCACAAAGGTTTATTTGTATATTCTACTCATCGACAATTATTTTCAATCGGGTCATATATGAATAATGTTATTTATTCTTAAATTTGTGACTCCTGTCTATGAAGGCTCTATATAAATTGAGTTTGTTTGAATGCTATGCTCATTTTTTAGCACAAAAGCAGATTTGTTATTTCGATTGGTTATAAAGATAATTTTTATTTATTTATTTTACCCAAAAAATTAAACCTTTATAAAGATACTCATCTGCTATTTACTACACAAATAAGCGTATTTGCAGTTGTTTTGTTTTGTTTTGTTTGTTTTCTTAATAAAAACTTCCAAGGGGGAATACAAAAATTTAGTTTTTTTCCTTTTTTGGAAAAAAAAACTTTTACAAATAAAATTAAAATAGAATTTTTTTTTTTTTTTGGTTTTCTTCAAATTAATTAAAAAAAAAAAAAAAATTAAAAAAAAAAAATATATATATATATATATATATGTATATTTTTTAAGTTAAAAAAAAAGCTTGAAAAAATACTAAAATTCTTTTTGCTTCATTTGTTTATAAATTTAAAATCTATTTTAAAAAAAACTAGGCTACAACAGGATATATTTACAATTTTTTACATTTTTGTTTCCTTATGTTAAAAAAAAATACAATATTTACTTTCACGTTTCTATTTTTAAAAAAAGAAATAAAATACAAATATAATCAGTACAAATAAATTTTAAAAAGTTTTCATTTAAAAACGGTATTTAAAAATTAAAGGATAACAAATATATATATTACATATTTAGATCTAAAGGGACAATCACTTTTTTTCCTTTTGTTTTTGAATTTAAAAAGGAAATACATGATTAAAAATGAAAAAATATAACTCATTTGCTGCCATTGACACCTGAAAATAAACTTAAATGCTCCTTTTAACTCCTTCGATCCCCGCCAAACCTCCTATTTCAAATACATTGGACGTCTATCGCCATCAATAACAGCCAATGAATTAAGAGCCTAAAAAAAGCATTTACAGGACAACAATGTCTCTTAAATGATTAATATCAATAAAGTTGTTGATTACTTTGATAGTCGGTTAGTTATGGATTAATCATAGCATAGCCCTAGTGTTGACCTACCGTTTCGTTGGACCTAATCGGGTTGAGGAAGGATGCATTGTCATCGTTGCCAAATTCGGACAGAACATATGGCAGAAGGCTGCTGTTGCGGTTCAACTGGGCATCCATGAAATACTCAAAGTTGAACAAATGTGCAATGATATGCACGGCTGAAATTTGAATGCCGCACAATGTTAAAGAGATGACAGGACACAACGTGTTAACAGCTAGCAACAATACCTGTGTGGAAGGCGATCATATACGCCACCAGTTTGTGGAAAGTGATGTTTCGGTCCAGCTGCCGAGCGGCCGTTCGGCTGCAGAACTGCACATTTATTCACTTAAGAGAACAACTCATTAGGGAGTTGTAAAGTTACATACCTGGATGGAGCCACGCATGAAGGAGAGTAGGTTCCTGCAGACTGGTAACAGGATGAGCATGCAGTTGAAGTTGAGGCATGCGGCTGGAGCTCGAGCCCATGACAGAGCATGCTGAAAAATAGTTTCCATTTAAACCAAGTGTAATCACTACCAGCAAATTGCAAATGTTCTGCACTGTCACACCGTAATCTGACCTACATTCCCTTCCTTTTTTAATTTAGTTTTTTCATTAAAAACAAAAAGATTAAAGAATTGTAAATAAATAAAAATAAACAGTCACTACTCTCAAATTTCTATTGTCTTCTATCAGTCATTAAGAATTGCATTAATTCTATTAAAATTGAATTTCAGCAAAAAAAACCATGAAGTCAATGCACATATTCTTTCGCGGGCCACGTGAAACGACTTGGCTGGCCATATCTGGGCCTCCGAACTTGAATTTGACACCTGTGCTTTACTATGTGTATTTTCAAAGAGAAGCTTCATTTCCTCTTTCATTTCTCACAGAATTTTACTTTTTGTCCGCAGATTTCATCTGTACTTACCCCAAGAAGCACACGCGTGTAGAACCATTTGTCGACCAAAAAGGCCATGTAGAAATGGACGAAGAGGAAGGCATTAATCCCAAGCCAAACGAGCTGAAGCAGACAAGCACGTAGAATCCATCTGATAACACTGTTTTCATTCCAATACTTTTAATTAATTAGAATGTGTTCACCCGCGTGTCTGGCTTGCTACTTTTTTTTTTTAAACATTTGAGGAAATAATTATTTAAACTGAGGACAAACCGCCAACACCGTTACATCGGATAAAAACAAGTTCCGGCATCGTGATTTTTGAAATATACTGAAGTCAGTGCATAAATACTTTAGAAAGTAAAATATTCTCACAATGACAAAGATGGAGAGTCCCTCGTTGGCTGCTAAGTTCCCCATCCTGAAGCTGAGCAAAAGAGTGAATGCCTACACTTGAAGCTTCAACTTTTTTTTTGTCTTGTGCAAAAAGGGAAGTTGGCTTAAAGACGGCACTCTTGAAATGTCCTCATTCTGTTGAGTGATGTCATATTAGCCCAATATTTCTTCACCTCCAAGGCATAGCAAGTAGATGAAACCGCACTGTGGTACATTGTGCATCTGTGACATAAATGATGAAAAGTTGTATTCAGGCGACCACTATGCAGAGGTGGGTAGAGTAGCCAAAGATTTTATTCAAGTAAGAGTATTGTTACTACTTTGATGAATAGTATACTCAAGTAATGAGTAACATTGTGAGCTTACGATGTTTATTTATTTATTTTTTCTATTTTTTTGAAAGAATGGTATTTTTCCTTCTCAGCACAAAATCATCTACAGGGTTTTCATAAAGTCTCTTTAACATTTCAAAAATGTATTAAAAATGCAATTGATTAGATATTTTATTCAGATTTGTTCTATTGTATTCAGCGTTTATTGAAGTTTTTTTTTTTTTTTAATAGACTTCTACATGGGCACCATAAGTTGCACAAAGCACATCAAGACGGTACTCGATTTCTTGCCATGTACGCTGTAGCATAGCCTCATCAATTGTGGCAATGGCATCAGTAATCCTTCGCTTAAGGTCAGTAATGTCCCTTATCTTTGTTCAATATACGATATCTTTAACATAGCCCCATAGAAAGAAGTTCAGGGGAGTGATATCTGGTGAATGTGGTGGCCAAGGAATGGCCCATCCCTTCCAATCCATCGGTCTGGAAATGTTTGATTGAGGAACCCACGAACATGCAGCCCCCCAATGTGATGGTGCATCTTGCTGAAAAATGATGGTTGGTTGAAGGTCATTCAGTTGTGGTGCCACATATTCAGTTAAAATGTCAAGGTGAACATTTGCAGAAATTGATGTCTCGATGAAGAAAAATTTCTCTAGTCAAGTGGGGGTGTTCTGATCCCCAGATTCTTACATTGTGTTTGTTCAGTTTCCCTAAAACGTGAAAGGTTTCCTCATCACACACACACAAAAAAAAGGATCCCTGAAACACACAAATGCAGTGTATTAAAAAAAACTTTAATAGACACTGAATACAATAGAACAAATCTGAATAAAATATCTAATCAATTGCAGTTTTAATAAATCTTTTAAATGGTAAAGAGACTTTATGGACACCCTGTATATTAACTATTGTTATACTGCACTATAACATGTTACATGACCACATTAAGCCAAAGGAAAAAAAAGAATTCCGGCCAGAGAAAAAAAAATCAACAGAAATGAAGCATTATTCGTCCAAAGAGCATGAGTGTCCTCTAGTGGAGAAAACATATTTCCTATTATGAAATTTAAGGATCAGATCTCCGGTTTTAGTGGTCAATCAGTGCCAAATAAAAACTGAGAGAGATTAAAATCCGCACTTTCGAGTCATATTGACAGCAGCGCTCTATGTCAAATAGAGTGGTACCTCTACATACTGTATGAAGTTAATTCGTTCCAGGACCTTGTATGTAAGTTGAAGTATGTTGAGCAGGAAGAATACATTATAATTCCATTAATTCGTTCCACAGTCCCAAAAACCTACACTAAATCCTTAATAAATACTGCTGTTACTATTGCCAATAGCAATTACAAAGAGCAAAACAAATGAACTATGATTAAAAATTATAATAATAGTGATACCTGTAATAATGTAACGAATCCGGTTCTAATAAGACAGACTTTTTTTGCTGTACCTGAACGCACTGCGGGACTGACGTGGCGGTGAGCAAGAGAACGCAGTTCTATTTTACTTTCTGTTTTGATGCTTGCACAAGTTGATGGAATAAATGATTCGAAACCTGACGATTTCTTTGGCGATGTTACCACAATAACAATTGTCACCTTAACTTATAAAGACTGGCGAACGGAGGAGGACCACCGACCGAGATCGACATTCTACGGCCCGATTGTCGACCCAGTTCATGGATGCACACACCATGCTTAACCTTTATGCATCCAGTGTTGATTTCTCTCACAAGAAAATTGGCCGTGCGTCCGTCTTTCGGCAAAATAAAGAAACTGCGTAGAAAAATCATCGTATTTCAAGCATGTTTGGATGTAGAAATAAATTGCGAGTCAAATTTTACGTCGGAAGTCGAAAAGATCGTGTGTCGAAGCGATTGTATGTCGAGGTACCATTGTACTTCAATTTTTACTGTGCTTTAAAGACGCCATGTGATTGAACAGGCCGGCATGATTGTAGAATGGCAAGCTTTACCCTGATTAGAACAATCATGTGATTGTTGTTGCGATGCCTCATTGGTGAAACTGGTTGAGACACTTTTGCCGTCTCTGGCAAAAAAAAAAAAAAAAAAAATGAAGTAAAATCTAGAAAAATGTTACGACCAGTGGAGCCCAAAGTACTGGAGTGAGAGAGAGTAGTGTTTCTTCTTCACAAATCTACTCAAGTAAAAGTAAAAAGTATGGCTTAGCAAAACTACTCTTAGAAGTACATTTTTCTCAAAAAGAGAAAATGGAGTACATTACTACCCACCTCTGCCACTATTTGATTGATTTTTACTTCAGGAGGCACTAAGTTCTTTGCTCGCAACTGGCTTTGACGCTCACCTTTCAGGTGACCGTTAGAGAGGAACTTGAAATCAAGTGTCAACAACGCTGAGGAACTGAAGGAAATTTCGAAACAAAGCAGAGGATGAATTGCTTTAAATTTCCTGTTTCAAACACAATCAGAGGTAGCAACACCAAACCTTAAAGACCAAATGTGAAGTAATTTCATAACATGCCAAATAGGGTCACAATTAAAGTAATTAAACATTGTCCAACAAATAAAGCATGAAAAAATAATTTATATGTTGTATAATTGACAAAATAATCGCGTTTCCGAAGTTCGAGCCTGAAAGGGGACGAACCCGGAAGTGATACGTCACACCGAGAACAGTGATGGCAACGCTCCATACGGCCGCCATACAAAGCCCTTCAAACAATGATTCAAACAGCGATATAAGCGATAGATCGAGCGCAAGGGAGGAGATCCAAGTTTTTGAAGAGTTGGAGGAAGAAGAGGAAGTTGGAATTTTATGTTGGACCTAACGTGTATTAGCCAGACGCTAATCAGGATGCAAACAATGTGCCTGGACTACCTGACATGGAATGGAGACAAGACCCATCGAGATTACAAGATTGGTAAGATATAGGTTGTTATTATTTTCATGATTTGAAGATGCAGGCATTTGCAGATAATTTTATGTTTTTGTCTATCTGATGACATTGTTTAAAAAAAAATAATAATCAGACTTCATGTTCATTTTGGCAGATCCGTCAGCTCTCGTGCATATAAAATAATAATATAAAAACGTTGGGGGGAAAGAAGGAGATGAGTCGTTGATGGCTTTCTCCACTTTATTGTGGCAACAATACGAAAACAAAATAATAGCGGACTGCCACCACATTCGACCGCCAAGTTTTGCTTCTCGCTCATCTCCCCCTCGCCTCCTACTACTCACAGCTCTCCAGTCCCAGCGTCTCTTAAACGGATCGTGCATAGTGTCTTGTTAAGAGCTTTTTGTTGACAAAGGTATCGAACACAAGACGTGTTGACAACTTTGTTTCTTTATTAACACATGGAGCTAACAGTACGAACACAGCTTGGGGCTCTCGGCAGGCTGTGCGGCGCGATAGATAGAGCCTGTGCCTCTCTATCACAGTCCCGCGTCACGTGACCAAAACAAGAGTAACTTGTGCGTGCACTTCAGGGTACCTCGAAAAACATTATATCAGAATATTACACACAGTTACGACATTACAGTATAAAATAAAATAATAATGTTGCACTGAGAAGCTGGACCAACAAATCACACTCCTGACATTAAAAAAAAAAACTCAAACGGTACTTCAACATGCCAAAAAGACTTGCATTTACTGTCCTTTTCAAAAAGAAGGAAGATGGTTCAAAACGAGTCAGAAAAGCACATAGAAAAGAAAGAAAAAAAGGAAAGTCCCACAGCATGGCAAGTGGGCATTTGCGTTTTGTTTTCAGCACCATTTTCTGCATAATGTAATGTCCGTAACTGGTGCGGGCCCGTGAAGGGGCCATCGGACAGCAGAGTGGTGACGTAGCGGGAAGTGAGGAGAAGAGTGCGGCGTGAGAGCGAAGTTGGTCCGCTGTTGCTTTTGTTATTTGTTATTTAACTGTTGCCACAATAAAGTGAAGGAAGCCATCATTCACTCCTCTCCTTTCTATTTCCCTGTTCGGGCTATTACAATATGTTCCGGGACCTGTCCACATGCCGTCATCCCTGCGCTGTCATACGTACTTTGCGTTTCGGCACCTTATGATTTACAAATTAAGCAGTTCCACAACAGTCGGCAGCTCTGCTTTGACAAAGTCATCAGTCATCCATCCGAAAATCACACTTACCTTTTGCAAATCCTTGATCATAGCAGACCCGTTGAGGAAGCAGGCATCTTCGAAGTCTTTGTAGCAGAGAACACGACTCGATGATGGCGTGAAATTCATTCGCTTAGTGCGAACAAAAGATGTCCATTTACTTGCCCTGCTATCCTTCAGCCACTTATACAACTTTTCTTTAGATTGAGAACAATACATCGCTACACACCGCCGTGGCATCTTACCGAGAAGCAATGCAACAATACTGTGTGGATGGCGGATTTCCCTCCCAGTTCTCGGTGTGACGTCAATTCCGAAGATTGTCGAAGAAAAGCATTTTCGTTGTCAAGGGCGTTGCTATGGGTTAAACAAAGAATCTGGAAGGGTTGCGTTAAAAAAATAACGAAAATATGCTTATAATTGTTTAGCTATTGATATTATTCAAAAACATGGTTGGCCAACCTTACTTCACATTTGGCCTTTAACTCAGTGACTGCCACTGACAACGATGGATGTCTAATCCATTGTGACAGGGAGGCACAAATGAGCCGCCGTCAATGACTAGAACATTATCACTCAATCTCAGTTTTGTGATTTGAATTTCAATGAGTTAATGACTTTGACAAATACAAAAATATATCATACATGTGCATGAAAGGTATTTCATAGGCGTATTAGTTGTTAAATAATTGCTTTTTTTCTGTTTATGCAGGAAATTGCTCCCTCGGGCACGCAGCTAAATTGATTCGTTCTTTTTTGTAAGTGCAGAAGCTTATTATGAGCGTACACTTCGCTTCAGCATGAGTCACTCAGATGAATGTCGAGTGGAGAATAAAGATAATCACATTGTGTGGGGAAGATGAAATTACAATTCTTTACCACAACGAGCAACACATATCTTTTTTCATCCCTCCATACCTGTTATGACCTATTATAACGAGCAAAAGTTCACTTGTTGCCATTTGTAAAATATGATGAAAGTTATGGGTTCAACTCGACAGACCGAGATTTTTACATGATTCCCATTGTTGCAAAATATTTACATTCCAGATCATAGTAGCCTCAATGCTTTTTTTAGGCTGTTGTTGCTAATTCGCATCATACATGAAATTATACTGTATGTATTTTATTATTTCTTTAATATTATTTAGTTCGATGGGGCTTTGCAAGGCAATTGCCCAGATAGGGAAATTTCTTTTTTTTTGTTTTGTCTTTTGAATGGTGTTTTTTCGGCGCGCCACATAGCCCAAACTGTTTGACTGACCATCACAGTTCCGATATAAAAATGAACGGAATTTTTCTTTTCTTTTTCTTTTTCTTTTCTTTAAAAATCAAACAATGTGATTTTCTGATTTTCTTTTCCCACATTCTGTCTCTCATGGTTGAGGTTTAACCATGTTGACAATTACAGGCCTCTCTAATCTTTTCAAGTAGGAGAACGTGCACAATTGGTGGTTGACTAAATACTTATTTGCCCCACTGTATGTGTGTAGTAAAATTATAAAACAAAGTAACTCAATGTGCTTTGCATCACATCAAAATAAAGCAAAATAATTCAGAAATAAAAATAAAAACCCAAATGTATGAAAGTCACATTAAAATCAGAAAAACACAGTTATACAAATTAAAGAACATTGTTTTATGACGAATTATTAAAAATTGTAAAAATAAATAAATAAATAAATGAAATAGGAAAAAACGCAAATCGTACATTGCAGATTTGAAGGGCAGTTAGGGATGTGCTATAGCAAACAGCAATGTTTTAGCCCCGATTTAATAGAAATAACCGTTTTAGTACACCTCATATATTCAGCAGTTGAGGAGCATAATAATGCAAAACTGCCTCACCCTTCCTGATTCTTGTTCTTAAAACACACAACCAGTTCAGGATGACCTAAAGTGTTTGGAGGCTTCATCATATGTATTTTGGTCCAAGACCATTAAGTGTTTTGTAGATCAGTAAGATTTTATAGTCTATCGTTTGACTCACTGGAAGCCAGTGTAGTGAGTTCATGACCGGTATGATATGGTCCATTTTTCTTGCATTCATCATTTCATGATGAACACTTTGTGAAATAATTTAGTTATTTAGGTATGCTGAGATGTGTTTGGTATTTGTAAGTTTTGATATAATGTAATTGCACTTTCAACCTGTGGCATGACGCAATCATACTAGTGTCATAGTGCCCTCTAGCAGAAGCTATTCTGTACTGTAAGGCAACGCACACATTGTTGATTGTATTAGGGTAAAAAAAAAAACGAACTTTACGTAGTGCGTTGCCACCTCCGTTAAATCAAAAATATTGAAAGCATCTCATGAGGCTGTGTTTAAGAATCAGTTTCCAAATTAAATCCTTTATCTTTTGGATCATCTAATCAGTACAGTGGGGCAAATAAGTATTTAGTCAACCACTAATTGTGCAAGTTCTCCCACTTGAAAATATTGGAGAGGCCTGTATTTGTCAACATGGGTAAACCTCAACCATAAGAGACAGAATTTGAAAAAAAAAAACAACAACAAAAAAACTGAAAATCACATTGTTTGATTTTTAAAGAATTTATTTGCAAATCATGGTGGGAAATAAGTATTTGGTCAATACCAAAAGTTCATCTCAATACTTTGTTATGTACCCTTTGTTGGCAATAACGGAGGCCAAACGTTTTCTGTAACTCTTCACAAGCTTTTCACACACTGTTGCTGGTATTTTGGCCCATTCGTCCATGCAGATGTCCTCTAGAGCAGTGATGTTTTGGGGCTGTCGTTGGGCAACACGGACTTTCAACTCCCCCCGCAGATTTTCTATGGGGTTGAGATCTGGAGACTGGCTAGGCCACTCCAGGACCTTGAAATGCCTCTTACGAAGCCACTCCTTTGTTGCCCCGGCTGTGTGTTTGGGATCATTGTCATGCTGAAAGACCCAGCCATGTCTCATCTTCAATGGCCTTGCTGATGGAAGGAGATTTTCACTCAAAAGCTCTCGATACATGGCTCCATTCATTCTTTCCTTTACGCAGATCAGTCGTCCTTGTCCCTTTGCAGCAAAACAGCCCCAGAGCATGATGGTTCCACCCCCATGCTTCACAGTGGGTATGGTGTTCTTCAGATGCAATTCAGTATTCTTTCTCATCCAAACACGAGAACCTGTGTTTCTCCCAAAAAGTTCTATTTTGGTTTCATCTGACCATAACAAATTCTCCCAGTCCTCTTCTGGATCATCCACATGCTCTCTAGCAAACCGCAGACGGGCCTGGACGTGTACTGGCTTCAGCAGGGGGACACGTCTGGCAGTGCAGGATTTGAGTCCCTGGCAGCGCATTGTGTTACTGATAGTAGCCTTTGTTACTGTGGTCCCAGCTGTCAGTAGGTCATTCACTAGGTCCCCCTGTGTGGTTCTGGGATTTTTGCTCACTGTTCTTGTTATCATTTTGACACCACGGGGTGAGATCTTGCATGGAGCCCCAGATCGAGGGAGATTATCAGTGGTCTTGTTTGTCTTCCATTTTCCAATAATTGCTCTTACAGCTGATTTCGTTACACCAAGCGTTTTACCTATTGCAGATTCAGTCTTCCCAGCCTGGTGCAGGTCTACAATTTTGTCTCTGGTGTCCTTCCACAGCTCTTTGGTTTTGGCCATAGTGGATTTTGGAGTGTGACTGACTGAGCTTGTGGACAGGTGTCTTTCATACCGATAATGAGTTAAAACAGGTGCCATATATTATCCCTTAGTTATGTTACGACTTTTTTCCCCCCCGTAGTAACAGAACGACTTAATATCGTAGTCCTTTAATTTTTCTCTTTATTTGGCCCTAACACGCCCTCGTAGTTTGTCAATTGCACACTGGTCAAACTCAAGGTCCAGGGGACAGATTACCCACATCATTTTGTGTGGTTTACAAAATTTCATCATGTTTGCTGACTTCATGTTTCCTGCTAAAACAGAATTCAAATAAAATGTATGTAATCCCCAGGATTGCAGAGATCAGAGAGTATTTTGAACAGAAGGGCATTAAAAAAAAAAAATCAACAGCAAAACCCCAACTGGAGGTGAGAGCACGCAAGACCATAAATAAAGACGCCATGATTTTAATGAGATATTATTGCGTACTTACCTTGTTTCGATCCAAAAACTCCATGTAGCATGTATCATTGAGTGTCAAGTGCCAGATGTGAATGGCCACAGCTGGGTTTTGGGGGGGATTTTATGGGTGAAACATGGTAATATAACAAGGGTCGTGATGCAGAAATCGCAGACATCAAGGAGTGGTCAAGATGTTTTTAAACCCGTTGGTGTTATTTGTCCATATTCTGGCTTTTTTTTTTTTTTTTTTTAATAGTTTTTTTTCTGTGTTTCATCAAAGAAAAAGCATTGGAAAAATTACACTCGGGAGCTAATATTTCCCCTGTATAGTAAAAACATGTAAAGATCAAAATGGCACCATGCTGCAATTTCTAAATTATTGCAAACAGGTTGGGGAGATTCGCACTAAATTCTTGTAATAATGCCATGTTCTGGCTCATTGACTCCCATTATAAATCATAGCTTTTGATATGCTGTAAACCTGATATGTTATAATGCAATTTTCTGTGATTACTGATGCAATCGCTTCTTTGGTGAGTCAAAAACATGGAAATAGAGGAATTTGTGTGTTGAGAGTCTTAACACCCAAAAGTCACTAGGGGGCGCCAAAGGCCAAAACATGAGTTTGCTTGCAAAGAAATTTTGTTGTTATGACTTATGGCCTTATTTGGGCCTCTAACTATGTCATATGAAATATTCAAATTAGACTTTTATTTATATATATATATATGTATGTATACCAGGGGTCGCGTTAACCGAATATTTTCCGTCGTTGACCGTTTTTTCTAAACAGTGACGGAAAAAACTGAAGTCCGTCTGTCATTTTGACAGGCTGCAATTCACACCCCAGACCACAGGGTGGCGAGTGAGCATATTAATTAGCTATTGTCTCTCTTAATGCATGACGTCGTTGGCTATTCTCTCGGAATATTGTAGCGTCACCGGGGTCTGGCGGCGGCACCGTGATTGACACATCAACGCGAGGTTCTTATTGGTGCACCCGGTGTGCCAGCGCGTCATCCAATTGGTGGACTAGATTGCCGCCTGTGTATAGACCTCAATCACATGACGTCACAACTCCGCCCCCCTGACTGGAGCCGCCATATTGTGTGTCAACTCGTCGTGTTTACACATTACCGCTACGTACATGCCTCCTATTACGGCGTGTTTTTCTGCTAGTTAACATTAATAATCAAAATGGTGAAGGCGTGTGTGGCGGTTGGTTGCAGTAACAGAGAAGATAGGTGGAGAGACTTGAAGTTCTACCGTATTCTGAGAGACCCGAAGAGGAGAGCAAGATGGACTGCTGTAATTCGACAAGAAATCTGGGCACCAAACGATCACCACAGACTATGTAGTAGTCATTTTATATCTGGTAAGATGCATTTAATATATATTTAGAAGATTTTGGGCTGACAACCACAATTAAGATCATTGTGTGACGTTGGTGATTGGGGTCTATATAGTTGCCTCTTTTTCTGATGGGCCGGAGTTGTTGTTTTGTTGGTGTTGTTGGTGGTAAGCAGAGTAAAAAGAGGGAGAAAAATACCACGACTTCCGTGTCTAATTTTTCGCCGCCAAGCAAGCGTTACAATATTAATTAAAAATGAATGAAAACTAAATACTATTGAATATGTCATCATTTTCATTTTAAAAATTTAAGGGACGGGTAAAAATAGATTATGACCGGATTTTTATGACCCTGTCAGTCAAAATGACAGACAACGAAAATGTCTAGCGCAACCTCTGATGTATACACAGCAGAGTTAGTTTTGCTATTAGAATAATACTGCTATTAGTGTCCATAGGGGGCGTTAAAAATATATAAAAAAATAAAAACTATATATGTGTAGATAAGTCTCATGCCAATGACCATTTTTGAGTGGTTGAAAGTGAAAAAATATTAATTAAAGACTTAGTTATCACACGTCAAAGGAAAAGCCATACTTTGGACAAAATCACAAGAATTTAGTCAAAATAAAATAACACTTACGCAAACAATTTTTTTTTTTACTGTTGTTTACTGTTTGTTTCCTTTTAACATATTTCGATTTTTTTAAAAATGGAAAAAATAGAGAATTATTCACTGCTTTCCCCTTTTTTAGTTAAATACAAACCTAAAAAATGTAAATAACAAAAGAGAACATTTCGTTTTTTCACTTTTTTTCTATTTTTCACCTTCGAATGACAAAAACAAAATAAAAAAATACTGTTCCCCTTTTTCATTTAAATAAAATAAACTTAAAAAAATGAAAATTATAAGCAACAATTCGCAATGAACTCTTTCAGTACCTTTGACGATACTAGATGTCCAATCATGTGGCGTTCAATCATCCCCCTGTTGAGAATTTAAATTTGTATGTCACTCGTAGACGTCTAATCCATTTGAACTGGGACCAGAGGGCCCTTCCAGTTTAAATGGATTGGTCATGGACGTCACCCTGAATGGCAGATAATGAATTAAGAGGCTATAAAAAAAAGATGATTTGGACAATTTTTAGATCAACCATGTCTTTAAATCAGTGGTTCCCAACCTTTTTTGCACCACGGACCGGTGTAATGTGGGCCTTTTTTTCCCAGACCCGCAATGTTTGGCAGAAAATGACAGTTAATATAAAATAACACATTGAAGCTAAAAACGAATATTAAGTGCAGGGAAAATGACACTCACCATACATTGAATCAAGCTTTTTTTTTTCAGTAGCCTCTCCTCAAATTTGTCTGCAAATATCCGTGGTTGCAAGCATGACAGTTCTTCTCCAATTGTGAAAGGTTTCTTAGCGTTAGCAATATGGTTCGCCATGATGGATGATGCTCTCAGTGCATTCGGTTTTGTTGCCTCGTTTGCTAGCTTTTAGCCACATAGTATGCAGAATGGACTTGGTCGCAGGCTCCTCTTCTGGCCCAGCAGGTGGCCTGTTCCCCGTGAAAAAGCTGTCCAAAGACGTCGACGCCTGCAGCACACAGCCAATAGCAGCTAAAGTTACTGTTTACATTGACTGACGCTGGGCTGCCACAGGTGTGCAAACACCCTAGTAGTTGCGGCCAACCACTAGATGGCGACCTATACTAGGGTGACCAAACGTCCTCTTTTGCCCGGACAAATCCTACTTTCACGTAGTATCCTCGTCGTCCGGGCAGGTTTTAAAGATTCATAAAAATGTCCGGTTTTTATGATTTTTCACGGGACCAATTTGAAGAGAATCCCTCTGGCCGCTGGGTGGCAGCGCCTGCCTGCGATGACATGGCTCCTAATAGCAGGGAGGGAAGGAGTAGTTCTTCTTGTTTTTGTTGGCAGTTTACCCCTATCATGAGGCATTACCGTTACCATTATTTCGGTTATTGTTTGTGTGCAATCTAGAACATTGAATGAGAATATCAATTGAATGGGAATAACAATTTTTCAAGGACAATTGTCGGAATAGTAATTTATAAAAATGTTTAATTGGCTCATAGCCTACTGTGTGTATGTGTATTGACTGGACTACATTTCCATGGGTCTGCATTCTATATATATTATCATTATTATTATTATTTCAAACTGCATTTTTCCATCCAGAGTGAGGGGGCACACTTTAAATATATTAAAGTGATATAGGCATCTTTGAGTGAACTTCGAGTAAAATCAAGTAAAGTATCTTGAGGCCGGGCTGAGTGTCCTCTTTTTTGGAAATCAAAATATGGTCACCCTAACCTATACAAATCTTTACTTGGATTAGTCTACAGAGTAGACAGGAATATTGATGTGTCAAGAGCCACAGGCCAGATTGCAGTCGTTAATAAATTACTTATTTCTCGGCGGCTCGGGAGCAAGTGCACCACGGAGTGGTACCGGTCCGCCACCCGGTGGTTGGGGACCACTGCTCTAACTGATTCATCGGCATTCAATATAGTTCTTGATTCATTTGATCATCAATTTGTTGTTAATTAGTCAATTAATTGTGGCAGCCCTTGTTGGCAGACATAATGGCCCTCCGAAGGAAGCCATAAATTCGATTTGCACCTCGACAAAGATGAGTTTGACACCCCTGGTCTATTGATATCCATGAACTAGTGAGCAATGCAAGGTGTCTTTTCTCATCCATATATACAGTGAAGAAAATAAGTATTTGAACATTCTGCTGTTGTGCAAGTTCTCCCTCTTAGAAGTTGTGGTGGAGTCTGAAATTTTCATCGTAGGTGCATGTCCACTGTTAGAGAGATAATCAAAAAAGAAAAATCCAGAAATCACAATGCATGATTTTTAAACTTTTTTTTTTGTGTGATACAGCTGCAAATAAGTATTTGAACACCTGTCTATCAGCTAGAATTCTGACCCTGAAAGACCTGTTAGTCTGCCTATTTAAAGTCCACCTCCACTCCATGTAATTATTCTGAATCAGATGCACTTGTTTGAGGTTGATAGCAGCATAAAGACACCTGTCCACTCCATACAATCAGTAAAACTCAAACTTGTAACATGGTCAAGACCAAACAGCTGTCCAAAGACACCAAGGACAAAATTGTTCACCTCCATAAGGCTGCAAAGGGCTATGGAGCATTTGCCAAGCAGCTTGGTAAAAAAAAAAAAAAAAAAAAAAGGTCCACTGTTGGAGCAATCCTTCGAAAATGGAATAAGTTAAACATGACGGTCAATCTCAGTCGGAGTGGAGCCCCATGTAAGAGATCCGTGGGGTCTCAATGATCCAAAGAAAGGTGAGGAATCAGCCCAGAACTACATGACAGGAGTTGGTCAATGACCTGAAAAGAGCCGGGACCACCGTTTCCAAGGTTACTGTTGTTAACATACTAAGACGTCATGGTTTGAAATCATCCATGGCATGGAAGGTTCTCCTGCTTAAACATGCACATGTAAAGATAAGTACAATCTCTAGAACACCATCTCGACTGTGAAGCATGGGGGTGGTAGCATCATGCTTTGGGGGCGTTTTTCTGCGCATAGGACAGGACGAGTGGACTCTATTAAAGAGAGGATGACTGAGGCCCTGTATTGTGAGATTTTGGGGAACAACCTCCTTCCTCCAGTCAGAGCATTGAAGATGGATCGTGCCTGGGTCTTTCAACATGGCAATGACCCGAAAGTCACTGCCAGGATAACCAAGGAGTTGCTCCGTAAGAAGTATAACAAGGTTCTAGCATGGCCCAGCCTCCAGACCTAAACCTAATAGAAATCCTTTGAAGGGAGCTCATAGTCCATATTTCTCAGCCTGACTGATGGGTGGGCCAAGATCCCTCGTGCAGTGTGTTCAAACCTGGTGAAAAACTACAGGAAACGTTTGACCCCTGTAATTGCAAACAAACTGTACCAAATATTAACATTAGTTTTCTCAGGTGTTCAAATTCTTATTTGCAGCTGTATCACACAAATAAATCATGAAAAAAATCATACATTGTGATTTCTGGATTTTTCTTTTTAGATTATCTCTCTCACAGTGGACATGAACCTACGATGGAAAATTCAAACCCCTCCATGATTTCTAAGTAGAAGAACTTGCAAAGTAGCAGGGTGATCAAATACTTATTTTCTTCACTGTACTTATATTTAGACCGAGCAATATAGGGGTTTTGTGTACTGTCATTCTTTTTTCTGGAATTATCAGATGACCGAATGAGTGAAAATATTAAACAAAACAACTCTTATGAGTCATATAATGTAAGCATAACCAAAACCTACACCCATTGCTATTTCAGGCTTCTCATGATTTTCCCTCTTCTAATCTGCAAGAAGGGGATTATATTAAATCTTTTGCATAGTTAGTGTAACATGAGCACCGACCATTTCAAAACTCTTAATCTCCTTTGTTGTGGTTAAAGTTTAATATATCTGAGTCACCCTAAGTGCCATTTCGCTCATGGCTGTGATGCAATAGACATTTTGCTTTCTTTTCATATTTTTGCTGGAATAATTTAAACTGGGTTTGATGTTCGGATAACTTTATTTCACACGGTTGAAGAGTCAAACAAGCGCATGTACAGCTGACATTCAAATACGCGGGATGCACAAAAAGACGTTTCGTTTTGTGATGGCTCCTTTTAAATTAAACACTTTTAGCATCGAATGTTTTGGGAATGTGATGGAAGCTGCCCGGATAGCAGACCAACGTTGAAAAGATGTTGAATCAACATTCCGCTGTCAATCTTATATCGTTGAATCAACATTGACACCCGACGTTGATTCGTCATCACTTTTGCACCCTCAATTAAAGTTGTTTCAAACTTGAAATCCTTACAAAACCTAAACATCATTTGGATTAATGATATTGGAACAACGCTGAATCAATGTTATGTTTTCCTTCATTTTCAAACATAATGCTATTATTGCTTTCAAATATGCCTATATTTAGAGACCCTGCTTTATTTACAGACACGGGAAACTATAGGGCGCCGTTTGTAAAGCAGCACATGCTGAAAATTATGACAACCGGCTGCCTTTTGTTTCCCTGCATTTGGGTCCACACCACCTGCCCGCGTTTTGGTCTTGGCCATGGTGGAGTTTGGAGTGTGACTGACTGACATTGTGGACAGGTGTCTTTTGTACCGATGAGTTAAAACAGGCGCCATTAATACAGGTAATGAGTGGAGCCTCGTTAGACCTCGTTAGAAGAAGTTAGACCTCTTTGACAGCCAGAAATCTTGCTTGTTTGTAGGTGACCAAATACTTATTTTCCACTCTAATTTGGAAATAAATTCTTTAAAAATCAAGCTGTGATTTACAGTTTTTTTTTCCACATTCTGTCTCTCATGGTTGAGGTTTATCCATGTTGACAATTACAGGCCTGTCTAATCTTTTCAAGTAGGAGAACTTGCACAATTGGTGGTTGACTAAATACTTATTTCCCCCACTGTACACTTTATTATTACGACAATATTTTATTAATGTTTTTGATGTTGAATTAATATTCTCTCGAACATATTGTTGTGCACTTCCTTGTATGCTAGTGTTCAGAAATGTATAATTTATTAAATAAATACAAATGTATAAAATATCATGTAATTTTTTGGTGATTTTTTTGGGGGGGTGGGTGGCACCAAGCGTATTGTTGCCCAGAGCACAATGTCGGCTAGGAACATAGGTGGAGTTTGACTTTTGGGGGGTGGGGTGCACAGCATGTTGATGACCCCGAAACGCAGTGTCGGCAAAAAAATAACAAGAATATTTATAATAATGTCTTTTTTTGGGGGGGGGGGGTTTCCCATCATTCATGTAGTTACCGCAGTCAAAAATTGCCATATGGAGGTATATTTGTGTCTTCATTATTCGATCCAAAAAAAAAAAGTTGCTTCAATCAAAAAAAAGTTCAGTCAAAATATATATTTTCAATTAAAAAAAGTCACTTCTCCCTCGATCTGGGACTCCATGCAAGATCTCACCGCGTGGCGTCAAAATTATAACAAGAACGGTGAGCAAAAATCCCATAACCACACGGGGGGACCTAGTGAATGACCTACAGAGTGCTGGGACCACAGTAACAAAGGCTACTATCAGTAACACAATGCGCCGCCGGGGACTCAAATCCTGCACTGCCAGAGGTGTCCCCCTGCTGAAGCCAGTACACGTCTAGGCCCGTCTGCGGTTCGCTAGAGAGCATTTGGATGATCCAGAAGAGGAATGGAAGAATGTGTTATGGTCAGATGAAACCAAAATAGAACTTTTTGGTAGAAACACAGGTTCTCGTGTTTTAGGGGGAAGAATGCTGAATTGCATCTGAAGAACACCATACTCACTGTGAAGCATGGGGGTGGAAACATCATGCTTTGGGGCTGTTTTTCTGCAAAGAGACCAGGACAACTGATCTGTGTAAAGGAAAGAATGAATGGGGCCATGTATCGAGAGATTTTGAGTGAAAATCTCCCATCAACAAGGGCATTGAAGATGAGCCGTACCTGGGTCTTTCAGCATGACAATGATCCCAAACACACAGCCAGGGCAACAAAGGAATGCTTCTTACGAAGGTAAGAAGCATTTCAAGGTCCTGGAGTGACCACGCCAGTCTCCAGATCTCAACCCCATAGAAAATCTGCGGAGGGTGTTGAAAGTTCGTGTTGCCCAACGACAGCTCCAAAACATCGCTGCTCTAGAGCAGATCTGCATGGAGTAATGGGCCAAAATACCAGCAACAGTGTGTGAAAAGCTTGTGAAGAGTTACAGAAAACTTTTGGCTTCCGTTATTGCCAACAAAGGGTACATAACAAAGTATTGAGATGAACTTTTGGTATTGACCAAATACTCATTTTCCACCATGATTTGCAAATAAATTCTTTAAAAATCAAACAATGTGATTTTCAGTTTTTTTTCTTCTTTCTTATACTGTCTCTCATGGTTGAGGTTTACCCATGTTGACAATTACAGGCCTCTCTATTATTTTCAAGTGGGAAAACATGCACAATTAGTGATTGACTAAATACTTATTTGCCCCACTGTATAGGAAATTACATGCACTGACATGTTTCGGCCACCAGGGAGCCCCCCCCCCAAACTCCCCCCCCCCAAAAAAAAAAAATCCGTTTATGGCTAGGAGCGCCACTGGACTCACACAGAAAGGGCATTGGCGCCGGATCCCAAGCCACTTCCAGTGGAACCAAGCGCGGGTTACTGAACACGCCCTCAAGCTCACGCGCACGCCAAGAGCGGCTAATCAGATGCGCGCGCTCTATTCGCCCCTCTGGGACTTGAGTTGAGCCAAACAGTCGCGTTGCTGCTCCGCCAGCAGGGAAACGAACGGAGGGACCTGAGGAATCTCAGTAAATCTCTACCTGTAAAGACGCAACAGGCGCCTTGCCAGTAGTTCTACACGGAAAGGTGAGTCCACTCCATTGGTTTCCTGTGAAACCTAGTAAAAAAAAGCTTGTTTACAAGACGATCGTTACTTTGTTGTGCAGCTGCAACAAATAACTTGATTCGATTGAGGATAATAAATTACTATTGCTTTGTTTATTTAAATGACTCGCTGCTTAATCCGTTTGTTTTCTCACATGGATTATGAACAAAATTAACATAGTTCATTAAAAATATATACGATGCTGAGAGCAAGTCTACTTAATTTTTTTGTGTGTCTTTGAGGTTTTTAGCCCCACTTTCTGCCTTCTTGTTGTCCTCTCAGTGATTCTCATTAGTTATTTTTAAAAACAATTATGCATTTTAAATTAAATAAATTGTCTTGGTATGAGTGCTGGTTACCATTGCTGGTGTATTGTCCCTGACCGTTGTTGGTATAGTTATTGTTGCCATTTATTATTTGTTGTTCTGTGTGTGTGGCCTTTACCATTATTGGTATGGTTTTACTTTCATTTACCATGTTGGTATGAAATTGGTTTTGGTTTGGGTCATAAACGGATTTTAAGAATGGCCGAAAAGTGTCATTGCATGTAATTGACTTTCCTATATAATATTAATATATATATATATATATATATATATATATATTAGGGCTGTCAAAATTATCACGTAAACGCGCGGTAATTAATTTTTAAAATTAATCACGTTAAAATATTTGACGCAATTAACGTACATGTCCCGCTCAGACAGTATTCTGCCTTTTGGTAAGTTTTACAGCTTTTTGTGCTGTCTAACAGCGAACTCTTGTGGTCGCTTTGCGACATGGTTTATTGTTGTCTTGCCAGTTCAATATGGCTGCTCGACATCTCGGGCTGACGCCTACTTTGTAATGTTGTGCTTATATGATCCTTGGACAAGATTTGTCCATAAGTATGGTTGTTGTAAATAATGTACATATTATGTTAGTAAGCGAAATGTTATATTTTTTGTGTGAGACGCTTTTGTTTATGTTTAATGAACCTGTATAGCGTGCTAAGCTAACGTTGTTGGTAATGCAATGCTTGTGTACTTTTTTTTTTTTGTAGTTTTACGACTGTCTGAAGAGGACAATGGTTTGAGGCCATTTTATTAATAAATCCGATGAAAAAGAAAGGAGTCTGATTATTATGGCATCGTTCACTAGCTGTCTAGCTTTGGAAAAAGTAGACGCTTCGGAGTGAGGACAGCGTAGACAGATTTAAATGACAGTAGAGTGAAATGCCCACTACAGTCCTTATGTACCGTATGTTGAATGTATATATCCATCTTGTGTCTTATCTTTCCATTCCAACAATTTATTTTACAGAATATATACAGTGCCTTGCAAAAGTATTCGGCCCCCTTGAACCTTGCAACCTTTCGCCACATTTCAGGCTTCAAACATAAAGATATAAAATTTTATTTTTTTGTCAAGAATCAAGAACAAGTGGGACACAGTCGTGAAGTGGAACAAAATTTATTGGATAATTTAAACTTTTTTAACAAATAAACTGAAAAGTGGGGCGTGCAATATTATTCGGCCCCCTTGCGTGAATACTTTGTAGCGCCACCTTTTGCTCCAATTACAGCTGCAAGTCGCTTGCACAGTGCTCCTTGAGATGTTTAAAGCTTGGGAAATCTTTTTGTATCCAAATCCGGCTTTAAACTTCTCCACAACAGTATCTCGGACCTGCCTGGTGTGTTCCTTGGTTTTCATAATGCTCTCTGCACTTTAAACAGAACCCTGAGACTATCACAGAGCAGGTGCATTTATACGGAGACTTGATTACACACAGGTGGATTCTGTTTATCATCATCGGTCATTTAGGACAACATTGAATCATTCAGAGATCCTCACTGAACTTCTGGAGTGAGTTTGCTGCACTGAAAGTAAAGGGGCCAAATAATATTGCACGCCCCACTTTTCAGTTTTTTATTTGTTAAAAAAGTTTAAATTATCCAATAAATGTTGTTCCACTTCACGATTGTGTCCCACTTGTTGTTGATTCTTGACAAAAAAATTAAATTTCATATCTTTATGTTTGAAGCCTGAAATGTGGCGAAAGGTTGCAAGATTCAAGGGGGCCAAATACTTTTGCAAGGCACTGTATATAATTTACAGAAAATTATGGCATATTTTATAGATGGTTTGAATTGCGATTACTTACGATTAATTAATTTTTAAGCTGTAATTAAAATGAATGAAATGAACAAAAAAACATTTTTAAAATGGGTAGAAATTATTTTTCGAGTACCTTAGTCATTTGCTTTGCATATAATTATATATATTATATATATATATTTGATTGAAGCTACTTTTTAGGGATTGAATGATTTAGACACAAATGTCCTAATCATAATATGGCCCAAACACAAATAGGATTGCTTCAATCAAAGAAAACTTTTTCAATGAAAAATTAAGTGTTCAAATACAAATTTTTCAATCTCAAATATTTTTTTGCATTCAAAAACTTTTTTTCTATGATTGATTTTTTTTCTGATTGAAGTGAATTTTGTTTTTGAAAATCTATATTTTTTGAAGCAACTTATTTTTTTTTTGGATTGAATAATAAAGAGAAAAATGTCCTAGCCAAAATCTGGCCCAAACACAAATTAACATTACTTCAATCAAAAACTTGCTTCAATCAAAAAAAAGCTTGACTTCAATCAAAAAAAAAAACAAAAAAAAAAAAAGAAAGAGAAAGAAATAGCTTTCACATGCGTTTTTTTTAATTTAGTTTTTGGGGTTTCAAATGTATTTTTTTATTCAAACACATTTTTTTTTTTTTTTTTTTTTTGATTGAAGCGACTTTTTTTTGGTTGAAAATATATATTTTGACGGAAGCAACTTTTTTTTTTTTTTAATTGAAGCAACTTTTTTTTTTGCTTGAGTAATAAAGACACAAATCTACCTCCATATGGCTCTGCCCAGGGGATAGAATTTTTGACTGGGGTAACTACATTGGCACGACACCCGCGGGCGTACCAAATTCAATGGATGACGATCTTGGCGAAAAGTATTGCCTCAGCAGCCTGATTTAGAATTCCATTCATGAATGACGGGAAACAAAAAAGGCTCATTGTCAACTTATTATTTTAAATATTCTTGTAAGTTAATTTTATTGCTGACACTGGGTTTTGGGGTCATTAGCATGTTGTGCCCCCCCCGCTGCCCCAAAAGTCAAACTCCGCCTATGGTTTGGGTGTTTCCTGTGGTAACTTCATCACAAGGGAGAAAATTTGTTACAAAAATGTATATGTGCAAAACTGTTTGGACTGATTTTTTGGTTGCCTGCATTTTTGGGAGGAAGTAGGAAGAGTTTTTTTGTTCTTAATTAGATGACAATAGGGGTGGGATTAAATAAATTTTCTTCTTCCCACTCCTTTTCAGGCATTTTGTTGATGTTGCAATGTTACTTAGTTTTGCTGCTCTTTTTTGTCACATGATTATATGAGCTGTATATATTTGCTGTCTTGACAAGGAATCATGGCCTGAAATAAACGAATGAAATGGAAACGAAATGGAAATTTTTATTTAATCCTCTCTCGGACAAGTGATTATTTTGATAATTGAAAAAAAATCTTAGGCTCAAAAAGACCTGGCATGGACATGACTCAAAATGTAATGAACGACAGGTCTCAATTGTAATTACATATATTTTTAATCGTTATTTTCAACTTTATTATTTATTATTATTTCACCCCCCCCCCCCCCCCATTTTTAATCATCATATTTATATATTTTAATATTTTCAGGCAGGAATAAACACTATTAATAAATAATACAAAACAATCTTAATCAAATTTAAATGACTAAAAACAGAAATACATTCTGCAGGTTATGAGCACCAATAAAATTACCAAATAATAAATACAATACAATTAATAACATACATATTTTTTTAATGATTATTATTATTCTTATTTTGTTTTTAACAAAAATAAAGTGTTTTTTTTTTTTTTTTTATAAATCGAAGCTATGGTTTGAAGATAAAACCAAACACTTTTTTAGTTTGAAAAAATTACAGGTGAACAAACATTTTAAATAAAAAGAATATTGCCATTTTATCGTTTTATTTAAGCAGTTTCTAAAATAAATATGTAAAAAGAATATATTTACAGTTGTTTTCCCTTTTAAATTTAAAAAAATGTACAAAAAAAACTACAACTGTAATCCCCCCCCCCCTTTTTTTTTTTTTTTATAAGTAAGAGAAAATTGACTATTAACTCACTGACTGGGATTAACTGGGATTACTGACTGTGAATGATCATTTTTCTCTGCTATTGACAAGGCTAGATGTCCAATCTTTTTGGACAGGGAGGGACGAATTGAGTGCCCATGATGGGTAACAATAAAAGCAGACAAAATACAGGAAGCTTCTCCACACACAAGTAGTGTGAAATGTGAAATGAATGTTTTTCCCTTAGCTTCATTAGTTGGAAGGGTTGATCAAAAACACCCACCAAGTAAAAAGATTGTGTCTCTAAGGGCCATTTTAGCGACGTTTGGCCTTTAAAAACTGATTAGTAAAGACAGTAGCTCCATTGTCGTTTCAGAGCATCCATTACAATGAAATGTCATGCTTCGATATTTCAGCCTAAAAGTAACAATGAATAGTCTTTGTCAAATGATCGGCATTGTGGTCATAGATTCAAAGATAATATGTTTAGGGCAAGCAAACTAGAGTGCTGGATTCTAAAAGTGGAAGACGGCTAAACATTTGTTCTGTTGTTGGTTCTGTCAAGTGGGTTTTCATTTGTAAAGTTCCGAGAAGCTATTACCATCCTTATATAAGCTTGCAACTCCTAAATTGCTGCTTTGAGACAGCCAGTTAGTTCCACGTTTGTGCAGTTCCTTTATAGAAAAACAACCATGTGATGGATTCCAGGTCAATGCACATACAGCTGTACGTACAGTATATACTGTCTGACAGTTTAAACCAATGAATCTTGTGACATCTAACCAAAGGTTAGTTGGGGAGCCTCAGGCTTGTTGTCACAGAAGACATTTGTTTGAAAACCAAATTACCATTCTTTTACATTAGTCTATTTGCTATAGATCAGGGTTCACTAAATCCGGACCTCGGTGCAGAGGTTGCGCTAGACATTTTCGTTGTCTGTCATTTTGACTGACAGGGTCATAAAAATCCGGTCATAATCTATTTTTTACCCGTCACTTAAATTTTTAAAATGATAATGATGACATATTCAATAGTATTTAGTTTTCAATCATTTTTAATTAATATTGTAACGTTTGCTTGGCGTCGAAAAATTAGACATGGAAGTCGTGGTATTTTTCTCCCTCTTTTTACTCTGCTTACCACCAACAAAACAACAACTCCGCCCCCTAAGGAAAAGTGGCAACTATATAGACCCCAATCACCAACGTCACACAATGATCTTAATTGTGGTTGTCAGCCCAAAATCTTCTAAATATATATTAAATGCATCTTACCAGATATAAAATGACTACTACATAGTCTGTGGTGATCGTTTGGTGCCCAGATTTCTTGTCGAATTACAGCAGTCCATCTCGCTCTCCTCTTCGGGTCTCTCAGAATACGGTAGAACTTCAAGTCTCTCCATCTATCTTCTCTGTTACTGCAACCAACCGCCACACACGCCTTCACCATTTTGATTATTAATGTTAACGAGCAGAAAAACACACCGTAATAGGAGGCATGTACGTAGCGGTAATGTGTAAACACGACGAGCTGACACACAATATGGCGGCTCCAGTCAGGGGGGCGGAGTTGTGACGTCATGTGATTGAGGTCTATACACAGGCGGCAATCTAGTCCACCAATTGGATGACGCGCTGGCACACCGGGTGCACCAATAAGAACCTCGCGTTGATGTGTCAATCACGGTGCCGCTGCCAGACCCCGGTGACGCTACAATATTCTGACAGAATAGCCAACGACGTCATGCATTAAGAGAGACAATAGCTAATTAATATGCTCACTCGCCACCCTGTGGTCTGGGGTGTGAATTGCAACCTGTCAAAATGACGGACGGACTTCAGTTTTTTCCGTCACCGTTTTAAAAAAACGGTCAACGACGGAAAATATTTGGTTAACGCGACCTCTGCCTCGGTGCCACTTTTTCTGTCGTGTTTTCCACGTCTCTCTCCCCTAACACACCTGAATCAAATGATTATTTCATCAAGAAACTCTCCAGAAGCCTGATAATGATATTGATTATTTAGATTCAGGTGTGTTGGAGGAGGGAGACATGGAAAACACGACAGGAAAAGTGGCACCGAGGTCCGGATGTAGTGAACACCGCTATAGATTAAAGACCAAATGCAATTATTTACTGCAGTGTTTTTAAACTGGTAGTGTGCTGCGAGAAATAATCCAATATCGCTTATATATAATTTATAACATTAATACGATGGCCCCTGACGTTATTTTGAAGGTCACTCAACCTTGTTAACAGCACGCGGACGTCGTTGGGCGGAGTTGCACTAGGAAAGACGGAGTAGGTGGAAGGTTCTGGTTCGCGTGCTCGTGTCGCGTTCAAGAACTGCTCTGATTTCTGGCCATCAGCCACCTTATTGTCCATTACAATGTGTTAGAATAAAACGCAGGGGGTCGATTGACGATTGTCACATATGGATAAAATGGACAGGACACTGTTGTGTATATCAACACTTGAAAGGTCTAATCAAATGATGTACAGTAGACGTGCTGGGGTCCACATTGTCGCGGACAGCGAGGTGGCTGATAGCTATAATTCCGAGCAGTTCTTGAACGCAATTACCTCGCTCGCCCGAACGCGAGCCTTCCTTGTGACGCACACGGAAGTCGTGGTGGCGGTCATTGATAAGTTTTTAAAAAGGACAACTATGAAATCCAAACTGAGCCCTGAACAAGATTCTGACCCAGATGAAGGCACTAGTATAAGTCGCTCAAAGGCAAGGCAATACAGTGGTATGGTAGGGTTGTTCCGATCATGTTTTTTTGCTCCCGATCTGATCCCGATCGTTTTAGTTATATATTAAATCCATATATATATTAAATATATTAAATATATTATCCATTCCGATTGCTTTTTTTTTTTGCTCCCGAATCAATTCCAATCATTAATTTTTCCCGATCACATACATTTTGACAATGCATTAAGAAAAAAAAATGAAAAAAACAGCAAACATAAGTACTATATTTGTTTATTATGACAATAAATCCTCGAGATGGCATTTACATTATTAACATTCTTTCTGTGAGAGGGATCCACGGATAGAAAGACTTGTAATTCTTAAAGGATAAATGTGACTTTGTATATTGTGACTAAATATTGCCATCTAGTGTATTTGTTGAGCTTTCAGCAAATGATACTGTAGCCATATAACTGTTCTGCCCAAATGCATGATGGGAAGTGCAAGCATGACCGTGCGTAGTGGCACCAATTGATATACCTTCTTTGCGTTGGGAAGTAACATAGGGTGTTAAGGAATAGATCAACCACTACCGTTCTTCCCCACATTGCTTCCCATGATATTTCTAATTGTTGAGAGAGGGATTTTAAGACTTTAGCCAATTAAAAAGAGGCTCTAAAGTCTGCCAAAATTCTCTCTTTTTTTACGCTGCCTGTTACCTCTATACATAGGTAAAACGGCGCCATTATAGATTGAACGCGACAATGCGTGAGTGGGTCGTGCAGCGCAAGCGTTAATTGCATTAAATATTTTAACGTGATTAATTTTAAAAAAAATTAAATACCGCCATTTACGCGATAAATTTGATAGCCCTACTTTAAGCCAAAACTAAAGATTCTGGATGAATGTAAGACATTTTGTCTGTAACGCTAAATACAATTAGAAAACGATTTAATTAAAAAAAAAAATAAAAAAAAAAAAGGCATATCCGATATTTTTTTGCCAATTCCGATACTTTGAAAATGACTTGATCGGACCCGATCGATCGGGATGATCTTTAGTACCTGGACATACGATTGTTTTGACACACGATCTTTTCGACATCCGACGTACAATTTGTTTTCCCGCAAGAAGGACGCACGGCAGATTTTCTTGTGAGAGAAATCAACATGCCGAAGCAGGGGATAGAAGACCCGGTGCAATCCTATAGAAGTCGGGTGCAGAGGATTCGCCGGTCAGTCACTCATCAGGGCACTCAAGATGATGGGAGTGAAGGGACTGCACAACAGGCGAGCCAATAGGAATATCAGTGATGCAGCAGAGAAGGCGTCCAGATGGCTGTGGATCAAGCGGGGTGACACGTGGTCACATGCTCTTAAGACACAAGCCGGGACTTGATCAACCCCGGCTGGGTCCCCTGGGCGAGGGTGTATGTTGTTAGACCCGAAACACCCGGTGAACCCAGGTGCCAACACTGATGTGTCGTAAGTTGCACCAAAAGTGTATATTAGAACAACATGGGTTCCAAGAATTTTGGTGCAGGTGGTGAAGAAAAGGAAAAATTTGAGGCTTACCATTGAAATGAAGATGGAAATGATAGAAAAATATGAGCATGGCGTGCGCGTCTGTGAACTGGCCGGAGGATGTCTACGATCTCGACGGTCCTCCTCCGACCTCTGTTCGCCAGTCTTTATAATTTAAGGTGTCAGTTATTATTGTGGTAACATCGCCAGCTTTGTCAGGTTTTTAACTTGTGCAACACAACATGCCTACTGTCCGCTGCAGCTGAACAAAATGAAAGTAAAATGTCCTCTCTCATGCTGTCAAGTCAGCCACGCGGTGCGTTCAGTTACGCCACGTAAAACACATCCGCTACATTAGTGACCGATTCGTTACATTACTACAGGTATTATTATTATTATCTTTACTAATATTATTATTCCGATTTTTATTCATAATTTATTTGTTTTGCTTTGTGTAATTGCTGTTTGCAATAGTACCAGCAGTATTTTTTAAGGATTTGGTCTCGGTTTTCGGGCTTTGGAACGAAATAATGGAATTCTAATTAGTGCTGTCAAATTTATCGCGTTGACGGCCCGTAATAAATTTTTTAAATCAATCACGTTAAAACATTTGACGCATTTAGCATGTGCGGAATGACCTGCTCATGCATTGCCTCAAACTAGGGCTGTCAAACGATTAACATTTTTAATCGAGTTAATTACAGCTTAAAAATTAATTAATCGTAATTCATCGCAATTCAAACCATCTATAAAATATGCCATATTTTTCTGTAAATTATTGTTGGAATGGAAAGATAAGACACAAGACGGATGTACGTATACATTCAACATACGGTACATAAGTACTGTATTTGTTTATTATAACAATAAATCAACAAGATGGCATTAACATTCGGTTAAAGCCATCCGTGGATAGAAAGACTTGTAGTTCTTAAAAGATAAATGTTAGTACAAGTTATAGAAATTTTATATTAAAACCCCTCTTAATGTTTTCGTTTTAATAAAATTTGTAAAATTTTCAATCAAAAAATAAACTAATAGCTCGCCATTGTTGATGTCAATAATTACACAATGCTCATGTCGTGCTGAAACCCATAAAATCATTCGCACCCAAGCGCCAGCAGAGGGCGACAAAACACCTAAAACACAAGTAACAAGTGGACATTACACTGTGCTGTCATTTTAATCTGTTTGAGCGGGGCATGTGTGTTAAATGCATCAAATATTTTAACGTGATTAAAATATTAATTACCGCCCGTTAACGCGATAATTTTGACAGCCCTACCTCAAACAGATTACAATGACGCCGTTTTTTGCACATTGAGAGCTAAGAGACAGAGAAAGGCGAGTGGACACAGGTGTTTATTGGCATTAGCTTCGGGAACTCCTTCACAACAAACATAATTATCATTTAGTGAAAGCACCAAAAAAAAAAAAGCCTATCTCTCAAAAAATAATAATAATGTTCACAAAAAGAAATAGCTATGCAAAATACACATAAAACTTACTCAGACTTTGGTCAAACTCTATTCAAACATTTCGTTTAGCTCAAAAAATACACTGGATGGTAATATTTAGTCACAATATACAAACTATCAGAGGTCTCGTACGTTGAGAAGCCAGCACTCAAATGACCGTGAAGTACTAGTAAACAGGGAACTACGGCGTCAGTCGAGGGACAAAACACACTCCTTGGCTTGATTTTTAAGTAATTTAAAACTTGCCATTGACACCTTGTGGTGTATTTCAATCACTACCTTACGTAGTTAGAGACACTGTGGAAGAACGGCAGTGAGCCTATGTGACGTCCCCGCTCGGCGACGTCAACAATGGCGAGCTACTCGTTTATATTTTGGATGAAAATTTTACAAATTTTATTAAAACGAAACCATTAAGAGGGGTTTTAATATCAAATTACTATAACTTGTCCTAACATCTTTCTATCTGTGGATCCCTTTAACAGAAAGAATTTTAATAATTTTAATGCCATCTTGTGGATTTATTGTTATAATAAACAAATACAATACTTGTGTACAGTATGTTGAATGTATATATCCGTCTTGTGTCTTATCTTTCCATTACATCAGTAATTTACAAAAAAATATGGTATATTTTAGAGATGGTTTGAATTGCAATTAATTACGATTAATTAATTTTTAGGCTGGCATTAACTCGATAAAAAATTTTAACTGTTTGACAGCCCTAATTATAATGTATTCTTATGGGAAAATCCTGCTCTACATAAGACCATTTCGACTTACAAAAAGGTCCTGGAACGAATTAACTTCGTATTTAGAGGTATCACTGTACAGTGAAAGCTGTTTTGTTCGAAATTTACTTCCACCGGGGATGAGACGAAACCTACTCCATTATGTTTCATGTTCCATCGTTTTGGAACGTTTTTAGTTTGTGGTGTGCCGCAAGATTTTTTGCAATGTAAAAACATGCCATGACTCAGAAAAGGTTGAAAAACACAGATTTACTGCATGTATTGAAAGTCCATTGACAGTCCCGGTCCAGGCTGTATAGAGAACGATCTAAATTGTTTGATAACTATTTAAATGAAACACATTCAGCGTCTGAGACTTCTTGACTGAGCATTGCGTGAGTGTGGCGTTGTGCGTGACATGAGTCGTTAACAGAAATTTGGAACCCTCAAGCATTTTCATTTTTCAGTACCAGTGAGTTAAACATGGAAATTCTGACTAAATACAAAGACTCTTTCTTTCAGGTGTGGATGGATGTTTTCTCCTCTGTACTGTAGCACATTGAAAAGTTGTTAGATAAGGGTGATACACAACAAATATATGGATGGGTATACTTTGACCCAACATGTAACTTTATGATTAGTGATGCTTTCCAGTACTGCTGCCAACACGTGCAAAAGTTGTTAATGATTTATAAGCCAGTGTCATGGAATGGGATGACCTCAACACTTGAAACGTATAGCAGGTGTGTCAAATTTATTTGGTACTTCTGGTTTTCTGCAGGGGGGAGATTGTTTTCTGATCATGTTCAGCAGATTTGGTTGTTCTTGTCTCCTTTGAATGGGGAGTTACATTTCCAGTGGATTGGATGTCTATTGCCGCCAGTGGTAGACAATCAGTTCAAACATAGGTGTCAAACACATTTTAGGGGGTGTTTACTAGGGTTGGGAACCTCTGGCATGAAGCCGATTCGATATGTATCTAGATACACAGGTTACGATTCGATTAAAAACCGATACATTTTTAAGGTCGAACGATTCGATACGATTCGATACAGTTTAAGAACGATACGGTTCGATACAGAGTGAAAACGATACGATAGTAAACATTTGTTGTGTGTGTTCGTACAGTATTTAAAAAATATAAAAAAGACCACATTTTTTAATAGCAAAATTAAACAACAAAATTTCATACCAATGTTATGTTTTATTTTTTTATGAGAAAAAAAAATAAGGCTTACAATATGACCGTCATTTTGTTGGACGGGATTGATAATACAATAAAACTCCAGTGACAGACAACAATAAAGTGCAGTAATTTAATTACTGTTTCCTGGTGTTTTGAACACAATAGGTAAGTAATTTAAGTGCAAACTTTCAACGTAAACATCTTACAAGCAAAAAATATTATATGCAGCAGCTCTTGAAAAAAAGAATTAAACCTATTAGTGTTATCATAAATAAATAATAAATTATGCTTTACCACTGGTATAACTGGGGGAATAAAAACATGGCATTTTAGACAGACAGGTCTCTAATCATTACTTTAACCTTATACACAGCAAAGTCATTCACTTATGCCTGTGCTTCGACATTTTTTATTCCTCATCACTGTCTATATCTTTTTGAAGGGCAAATTTTTCTTGAGGAAGATCAACTGATCCACATGTTCATGTTTAAGTAGACTGCGTTTCGTGGAAACAATATGCCGCCCTTTCCACCATTGTAGTGGGTTATTTTTCAGGGTTAAAACTCACGATTTCTGTACCGCTTCACACTAGCTCTGCCCCATGCGAACAGATCTGGCTGCCTTCCTCACTTCAAAGTCCGACTTTTGTTTTCCTGGGTGCGTTGAAAATCAGTCGCTGCACGTCGCTGGCGTCGGTGCTCAAACTGTCCATTGTTTTAGCATGTTGCTTCGTTGCCACTGCTACTTTCGTTTTGGGCTGTGAAGAAAACGCTACGGAATGTGCGTTACAGTGGTTTTGTTAGCTCTCGCGTTGGTATGACACGCCCGTGACCATCGGGTAATGACGCGACTACTAGCGGTTCTGCCGAAATGAATGGGAAGTTGAGGCAACCACGACGGCGTCACAATCTAAGTGCGCTGTGTGGTGAATGACACAAGCGCAGCATTTGAGGTAAAAGCTAAATTATTATCATATTAAGCAATGGATAGAACTAGGCATTAGAAGCCGATTCTTGTGCTCGCGATAGCCGAATTCTATCTCTACTATCGGTTCATTGAATATTTGATGGCTAATTACTGTTGAATGCTAACTTTACTATCGATACAGCTGTATCTCTCACCTGTAAAACCGGATATCCGGTCGTATCGGTTTATCGTTCTCAAGCTTAGTATTTACATGGTGACACTGTATGGGGCGCCGTTTGTAAAGCAGCACATGTTCAAAATTACAACATTTTCTCACATTTAGCGCCACACATTGTTTAAAACGTGGTGTGAAATTTTTAGTCACTTTTTTTTGCATATTTACAACATTATTTAGCTACTTAAATATTTATTTTTAAATAAGACGTTTTGGACCTGATTGTTTAAATCCAGAACTAAATATTTCATTTAAATCTTAAATTTATATCCTATATCCTAAATGCTAAATATGGAAATGGTTGGAACTAAATATTTAGCTTAATATGCAAATTCACATGACGGGAGACCGGAAGTAACAAAATAAAAGCTGGTAGAGCAGCTCAGACTGTTTACGTTGCTTGAAAATGAATAAAACCTACTCAACGGTGGCAGTCTGCTCTTGGACATGAGTCGTTGTGATAATAACAATATATAGGTAAAATACATATTTAGGAGAAACTATTTAAAGAGTATTTTGTGTGCTCCAGCTTTTATTTTGTTACTTCCGGTCTCCAGTCATGTGAATTTGCATATTAAGCTAAATATTTAGTTCGGACCGTTTCCTGATTTAACATTTAGGACATAAGTTTAAGATTTAAATGAAATATTTAGTTCTGGATTTAAAAAATCAGGTCCAAAACTTCTTATTTAAAAATAAATATTTACGTTGCTAAATAATGTTGCAAATGTGCAAAAAAAAAATAATAATAAAATTTTAAAAAAGTGACTCTGAAAATTTCACACCATTTTAAACACTGTGTGGCGCTAAATGTGAGAAAATGTTGTTGTAATTTTCAGCATGTGCTACTTTACAAACGGCGCCCCATAACGCTGCAACACCAAAACATAACAATTGTGTTGGGGAATGGCCCCCGCCTTTGCACGGTGACGGCGAAAACGTAAGGCAAAGACTTTTGATTCCGGCCTCCAAAGTGGAACGTCGATGGTGGGGATTGTCCCGCAACCATATGAATGGAACGCTGTCGCTTCGACGACGTCAGCACTCGCACACGTTACTTTACACGCTTGCTAGTAAACATTCAAAACAGCAAACACGTGGAACGTCGGCTTTGATTTAGTGTTTTTATAATATTTTTTAAATTTAAATATATTTTATGATCATGTTTTTGTGCCTGAGGAGCAAAAGGCAAAACCGCCCAGATGCCATTTCCAGGCTGAGAAGGTTGCTGTAAAGGAAGTGCATCATTGGCTGTCGCCTTGCAAGACTGTACTGCCCTCTAGCGCCTGGCAGGAATATTACATTGTTTTCACGCGGAATTGCGACATTGTTCGAATGGAGATGGAACCATTATAAATGTAAACATGAAATTTGTTGTATTCTCGGAGCGTCACCATGTAAACGGCCCCTTAGTCACGGGCCGCATCGTAGATATGGTTTAATTGGAAGGGCCGTTATGTCTGCATACGATGGTTGCCGCAATTAATCGACCAATCCCAATGAATTGATGATCAAATGAATTGATAAATAAGTGTATTTTGATGGCCGAATTGTTTAGAGACATTTTTTACCTGAAAATGAACTAAATTCTCTTGTTTGGCCTCTTAATAGCAAATATTCACTTATATGTTATTTTTTAAATTTAGATACCGGTACTTTTTTCAATAAAGCTAAAAAGGGAAAACCATGTATTCTTTTTTTTATTTAGTTTTTGATTTGTATGTTTTTTAATGAAAAATGGTAACATTTTGATATATTTTTAATAGGACTGTCAAAATTATCACGTTAACGGGCGATAATTAATTTTTTAAATTAATCACGTTAAAATATTAGACGCAATTAACGCACATGCCCCGCTCAGATTAAAATGACAGCAGTATAATGTCCGCTTGTTACTTGTTTTTTGTTGTTTAGCGCCCTTTGCTGGCGCATGGGTCCAAATGATTTTATGGGTTTGGGGAGTGAGCATGGTGTAATGACATCAACAATGGCGAGCTACTAGTTTATTTTTTTATTAAAAATTTTACAAATTTTAATAAAATGAAAACATTAAGAGGGGTTTTAATATAAAATTTAATAACTTGTACTAACATTTATCTTTTAAGAACTACAAGTTTTTCTATCCATGGATCGCTTTAAGAGAATGTTAAAAATGTTAATGCCATCCTGTTGATTTATTGTTATAATAAACAAATACAGTACTTATGTACCGTATGTTGAATGTATATATCCGTCTTGTGTCTTATCTTTTCATTCCAACAATAATTTACAGAAAAATATGGCATATTTTATTTTGCAATTAATTACGATTAATTAATTTTTAAGCTGTAATTAACTCGATTATAAATTGTAATCGTTTGACAGCCCTAATTTTAAAATGTATTTACAGTATTAATTATGCATTTATTTAAAAAACAAAAAGGGAAACAGTAAATTCATTCATTCATTCATTTTCCATGCTGCTTTTCCTCACAAGGAATATTATGTCTTTATTCTCGATACACTTTTTGTTTATTTCTTAACTAGAAAAATATGAAAGACAAAAACAATAATTATTCTCTATTTTTTGACTAACAAAAAAAGGAAAACAAACAAAAGCAAAAATGAGAATAAACAGAAAACATTAACTGAAGGAAAAGCTTAATAGTGTCAATTTTTTATGCAATAGTTTTTTTGTTTTGTTTTATTTTTATTTTGTTTATTTAAAAAGGAAAGTCTCCGATCTTTCATTGGGACTATTTTATTTGAATTAATATTTTAGTGCAAAACATGTCGACACAAGTCAACACACATCATTTACTTTCGCGGCCCACACAAAAGGATGTGGCAGACCGGCTCTGCCTTGAGCTTGAGTTAATATAGCATTATTATGACATATAGTTAGTTAATGTTTAAACCACCAGATCATTCTTCTTTTGCTGTGACTCAACATTTACCGTAAATGACCTTTACCAAATTTCACGATTTCGTCACAGAACTGCCCCAATTACCTCCTGCTTCTTTTTTGTAAATGAGGCATTAAAATTGAGTTACAACTGAAAAAGAACTGTGAAAGTCATCTTGTCGGCCAGTAGCTTAGCACCTGTAAACCTCTGAGCGTACAATCGCCTGTTGGCCGTGACTGACTTCCATCGCACGCAAGGCGTGAGGATCTGGATGTACACAATAGATTAACCTTCCACCTTGTTCCTCATCATAAATCCTCGCATAAGTGACACCAGGGCAGGGGTACGTGCCATGAGGCATCGTGACAGGCATATTTTCAGAGGTGTACCGACTACATGACAATATATAGAGTGCGACGTCAACTTGTTGCTAATCACATTTTAGGCTCTAGGAGGACACAAATTGATGTGTTCTCATGTGTACAGTTTGCAGGTATTTAGTGTATACAGTGGGGCAAATAAGTATTTAGTCAACCACCAGTTGTGCAAGTTCTCCTTCTTGAAAAGATTAGAGAGGCCTGTAATTGTCAACATGGGTAAAACTCAACCATGAGAGACAGAATGTGGATAAAAAAACAGAAAATCACATTGTTTGGTTTTTAAAGAATTTATTTGCAAATCATGGTGGAAAATAAGCATTTGGTCTATACCAAAAGTTCATCTCAATACTTTGTTATGTACCCTATGTTGGCAATAACGGAGGCCAAACGTTTGCTGTTACTCTTCACTCTTTGCTTGGTGTAAAGAAATCAACTGTGGGAGCAATTATTAGAAAATGGAAGACATTCAACCCCACTGATAATCTCCCTCGATCTGGGGCTCCATGCAAGATCTCATCCCGTGGCGTCAAAATGATAACAAGAACGGTGAGCAAAAATCCCAGAACCACACGGGGGGACCTAGTGAATGACCTACAGAGAGCTGGGACCACAGTAACAAAGGCTAGCACAATGCGCCGCCATGGACTCAAATCCTCCACTGCCAGACTTGTCCCCCTGCTGAAGCCAGTACACGTCCAGGCCCGTCTGCCGTTCGCTAGAGAGCATTTGGATGATCCAGAAGAGGACTGGGAGAATGTGTTATGGTCAGATGAAACCAAAATAGAACTTTTTGGTAGAAACACAGGTTCTTGTGTTTGGAGGAGAAAGAATACTGAATTGCATCCGAAGAACACAATACCCACTGTGAAGCATGGTGGTGGAAACATCATGCTTTGGGGCTGTTTTTCTGCAAAGGGACCAGGACAACTGATCTTTGTAAAGGAAAGGATGAATGGGGCCATGTATCGAGAGATTTTGAGTAAAAATATCCTTCCATCAGCAAGGGCATTGGAGATGAGACGTGGCTGGGTCTTTCAGCATGACAATGATCCCAAACACACAGCCAGGGCAACAAAGGAGTGGCTTCGTAAGAAGCACTTCAAGGTCCTGGAGTGGCCTAGCCAGTCTCCAGATCTCAACCCCATAGAAAATCTGTGGAGGGAGTTGAAAGTCCGTGTTGCCCAAGGACAGCCCCAAAACATCACTGCTCTAGAGGAGATCTGCATTGAAGAATGGGCCAAAATACCAGCAACAGTGTGTGAAAAGCTTGTGAAGAGTTACAGAAAACGTTTGGCCTCCGTTATTGCCAACAAAGGGTACATAACAAAGTATTGAGATGAACTTTTGGTATTGACCAGATACTTATTTTCCACCATGATTTGCAAATAAATTCTTTCAAAATCAAATAATGTAATTTTCTGTTGTTGTTGTTGTTTTTTTTTTTACCACATTCTGTCTCTCGTGGTTGAGGTTCACCAATGTTGACAATTACAGGCCTCTCTAATATTTTCAAGTGGGAGAACTTGCACAATTAGTGGTTGACTAAATACTTATTTGCCCCACTGTAAATTGACACGACATTTACTGGGATTCGTTGAGATAGATTCGACATTCATCTAATTGGTGTCGGCTTGAAAAAAATTCAGAAGTCGTGTATCGCCACCAAGCAGACATCCAGAAAGGATGCTGCATCCTTTATCAGATCAACTTTTAAGGCCATCTGACAAACAATGTGACGACTTTATTGGCCTTTGGTATAAAAATGCTGCTGGCCAATTGGGTCAGTTTCATAGATCCCTGTGAAACCTGGTGACTGTCTAACAGCCATCAAGTGGGCGCTACTGAAGCTGATTAAAGTAAGAAGCTTTTATGCTCAGAAAAACAGGTGGAGTCTAACTAACCTTAAAGGATGACCGACAGCTCGCTAGGGTTAAACCTGGACCAGAACTGCTCACAACATTGAAATTGTATGTCTTATTCAAATGATTTCTGACGGATTATAATTGCATTTGGGGGGAATAGCGCTCCCTTGCAGGTATACAAAACAATATTTAACTCATTGGTCGCCATTGACGATGATAGACAAACCATCTCTGTTCTAATAAATGGTCACACAGTAACCTTGGCATATAAAACTGAAACGGAAAGATCAACAAGTTCCTGCTGTTGTAATTGCCTTCTTATTATTCCATCATTAACTGCAAATGCCAATTATATGCTGAAGTTAAGAAAAATGATCCAAAAACTAAAGGTGCACCGATCAGAGGCGATTTTATCAAATTTTGTGGCATCGGTGTTCGGTCAAGCACAACAAATACAACCGATATTGTCCGCGAATCGCGTCTAGCCTCAGTTAGCCACATTAGCCCGCAAAGCATTTGGTCTTGGACTTTCGTGGTCATTAATATGAGCACTTGTTAGTCATTTTAATGCTTTCATTACCTTACTTTAAAGCAGTAATGTGAAGTAATTTCATAACATGCCAAATAGGGTCACAATTAAAGTAATTAAACATTGTCCAACAAATAAAGCATGAAAAAATAATTTATATGTTGTATATTTGACAAAATAATTGCGTTTCCGAAGTTCGAGCCTGAAAGGGGATGAAACCGGAAGTGATACGTCACACCGGGAACAGCGATGGCAGCTCCATACATACGGCCGCCATACAAAGCCCTTCAAACAATTACATTGTTAAAAAAAATAATAATCAGACTTCATGTTCATTTTGGCAGATCCGGCAGCTCTCGTGCATATAAAATAATAATATAAAAACGTTGGGGGGAAAGAAGGAGATGAGTCGTTGATGGCTTTCTCCACTTTATTGTGGCAACAATAAGAAAATAAAATGATAGCGGACTGCCGCCACATTCGACCGCGAAGTTTTGCTTCTCGCTGATCTCCTCCTCGCCTCCTACTACTCCAGCGTCTCTTAAACGGATCGTGCATAGTGTCTTGTTATGAGCTTTTTGTTTACAAATGTATCGAACACACGATGTGCTGACAACTTTGTTTCTTTATTAACACATGGAGCTAACAGTAAGAACACAGCTCGGCGCAGCTCTCAGCAGGAAGTGGTTTTAATTGTAGTTGTAGTTTTTCACACAAGCAAACATATTACAAAGCACCACTTCAGTGTTGTCCCGAGACTACATTTCCCATGACTCACTGCGTGATTTGAGCCGCTCGCTGATTTTCTGCGAGATTGAATCAATGCCAACACGCTAAATTGTCACCTGTCAGCGGCTCTCGCGAAACACAAGTTGGAAGGCTATCAAGCGATCACCGTGAAAGAAACGCTGAACCGTACAAATGCAATGCAATGCTTGAAGCATGAAGGTGGAAATACATAATACACATACAAATAAATGTGCACAAACTCACCGGTGGTGTGTGTCTCTTACTGCAACGTGACCATGAAATACCACGACGCCAACCCGCTTATATGCCCATCCACACACCTTTCCCGATTAACAGTGGATTAAACCTTTCGGACAAGATCGTAGATGACGCACAATTTAAACACGCTTAACCTAGCGAACGCAACAACAACTATGATCGGGGATTGCCACGAGTTAACTTTCGGCTAACGTCGCTAGCTTATACTGTTCATTCCACAACAGTTGGCAGCTCTGCTTTGACAAAGTCATCAGTCATCTATCCAAAAATCACACTTACTTTTTGGCAAATCCTTGATCGTAAGCAGAGCGGTTAAGGAAGCAGGCGTCTTCGAAGTGTTTGCAGCAGAGAACACTACTCGATGATGGCGTGAAATTCATTCGCTTCGTACGAACGAAAGATGTCCATTTATGTGCCCTGCTATCCTTTGGCCACTCATACAACTTTTGGTTTGAGTGAGAACAAAACATCGCCACACACCGCCGTGGCATCTTACCGAGAAGCAATGCAACAAACAATACTGTTCTATAGCGGACTTCCCTCGCACTTCTAGGTGCTACGTAATTTCCGAAGATTGCCGAAGAAAAGCATTTTCGTTGTCAAGGGCGTTGCTATGGGTTAAACAAAGAATCTGGAAGGGTTGCGTTAAAAAAAAAAAAAAAACGAAAATATGCTTAAAACTGTTTAGCCATTGATATTATTCAAAAACATGGTTGGCCAACCTTACTTCACATTACTGCTTTAATGTTGTCTGTCTGAAGGTCTTGTCACGTAAATTTGGGAAGTCATTGTGTGGTAATTTTGTCATTGCCTCCATCTTTCATTTGTGAGTGAATTCTGTCAGATCATACCTGTTTAGCTTGGCTCACATTCACAATGTTCCAGCATTGAGTCATTGGCTGCCATTGACAGCGATAGACGTCCACTTCATTTGAGGAGGGGGGATAAAAAGAGCCACATGGTTGGACTTGTATCATTGTCAATGGCAATGAAAGAGTTAAAATGTTTTAGGATGCAAAAATAAAACTGAAATAATTTAGTCGTTAACTTACCTTGTCATTTTCTTTTTGAAAACCACAATGCTTCTGCATTTTCATTTTGGGCAATCGAAATTAAAGAAATATTTCAACTTCAATTACATTTTTGAGAACTACTGCATGTTCAATTTTTCCTTTTTAAATGTCTCGTTTCGCGGGTAATGTTCATTGTTTTACAATAAGACAAGATTGATCGAAATGTTAAAGTTGCGTGCTTTTATTTATGAAAAATAATCGGGATCGGCAAAAATTTAGTTCGGCACAGCCCAGCACTTTGACCGAGTCACTTCATTCCAACTTCTAGACACGTCAAAAATTCACGCAATGTAGGCTGTCTTTCGATTTTGACTCAGCAGAGATCTTTAAAGGCTAAAGCTACAGTTCAAATTTTCTCTGGCCAAGATAACAAATCTTACCGTGTGTGCAAGCTTGCATGGAGACTGGAGATGACACACTGGATAGTTGGGAAGGGTGGAGGGGCGCAGCACGTCACGAGTGACACAACCAGACACTACTACGATGCAGGCTAACTGCACAATAAACGTCACACATTGTGAACATGTGACAGAAACTATTGCATATTTTTGTCTCGTTCTCATCTTGCCAGACAAAAACTGGCATTCGCCTGATTATGTTTTAGTCTCCCAAAACACGTTTATAGCTCGTTGTCATCTCGTCGTAATGAAAAAAATGTTAATTAACGAAATATTTTAGTTGTCGTCATCGAAAACAAATCAACACTGCTTTAAATACAAATATTTCAGTGCCATTGGCAGCGCTAGACGAATGTTCGTTCACCCCTGCCAGTCAAAATGGATTGGAAATCTAGTGCCATCAATGGCAGGCAATGAGTTGACAAGGAAGTCACCTGAAAATGCCCCAAAATTAACATGAAGTGACCCAATGGAGAGTAAAGCAACCTTTTTCTAGTTTAAAAAGTTGTTTTCAACTGCTCAGATCCAATTTGGAGCTTACGTCAATGCAGTAAATACAGTGATTTGATATCTGCAACCAGAAAACGACAAGGGTGGGGGGGTGAGGGGGGGGTGTTCATCCTTGTGATATGTCTCATGACTGGGGGAAGCACCCGTTGCCATCAGCCAACTTTCCCACAGAGCTCTGAGAAGTCTATTTGTTTTTGTTGACAGATTGAGCAACGATAGCGGGATGCTGGGGCTGCTGCTCTGCCTGCTTATCGCATCAGTTGGCTGCAACACAAGACTACGACTGGACAGCCAATTTGAGGAAAGACAAGCGGCAGGTGAGAGCCTGTGGGACCTTTGTGTTTGTCTAAGTCAACAGGCTACTTGGTTGGTCACAGAGGAGATGAGTAGGTAGTGTCGATATGCAGAAAAATGGAGCATTACCGTATTTTTCAGACTATTTTTAACAATGTAATAATTGTTTTGAGTTTTTTTACGCAATATTTTATTGTTTTTAGGGATGTCCCGATCCAGGTTTTTGCTCTTCCGATCCGATACCGTTATTGTTTTGCACTTCCGATCCGATACCGATACTGGCCGATACCGATACCTGCCTATCTGAGCATGTGTTAAAGTTTAAAGTTATTTAGCCTCCTTACTTAGTTGTCACACTCATGTTGAAAAGGGTTTTAGTACTCTTGATACGAACTAGCCAGCTGAATTAGGTGAGTTTGAATAACACACAACGGTTGGTAACAAGAAACTGACCTGTTTATTAAGTGACAAACACAAAACATTATAAATAACAAACAGAAATGGCATAGTCAGTCAGTAAAACGTGCAAATAATATTGTAAACTGTCTTAAAAAAGTAAAACACACAAACAACCTCAGTGGAAAATCCCACAAACCCCCCCAAGCTATTAGATGCTTTTAATGTTTCGTACATTAGTTACAAAAATTGTATAAAAAGCCTCTCAGGTTTAAATAAACAACTATTTCAGTATCAAGTTAACATTTTAAAACAGTAAATAAAACACTCAAGTCCTCATTCTGTATCAGCAGCTTTAAACTACATTTAATTCATTTAATTTTGTGAATCAACAGTTAAAGTTGTTAAAATTGCTCCCGTTATTCCATAATTTCCCTTCTGTCTACTTTCGACATGTGAAAGTTTTAAAACTGTTTTGAAGATAGATTCAAGTCAAGATTTTGCCGATTTAGGAGTATTTTAGATAAAAAGTTAATTAGGTTCGCTTGGAAGGTTCACAACAGCCTACTAGGGAAGACTCCTGCTTTAAGATGGCGGCTGTTTACTAACGCATCAAGTTTTCCATACTTCAATGTTGCTAACGCAGTCGAGTCTGTCATCTTGCATCTAGTTCGATATACATATGATATCTATTATCTACAGTAAAACGATGTTGACGTAGTTTGTAGCTTCTGTCAGCAGCAGTCAGGTATTCTTGTGTTTTTTATCCAGCGGCATGAGTTGAGCTAAAGCCGTGAGTTGAGGATTGACATTACCCGGGTGACAAGCATGATGTTTACTCTCGGGACGCAATGCGGTCCGTTTCTCATTGCGTCCCAAAGACCGCGCTGTGTATTAGTTCCGCTTTACTTGACATATTTCAACAATCGGAATTTGGGTGTGAATCGTTCTCGAATCTTCCATGGCCGAATCGCTCAAGGATGTAATGACGGCTGGGCATGTTGTACCGTGGTTCTAAGTGTTGGATGGTGCGTCTTTACTCACGAGAGATAATGGCTCGTCATCCAGAATGAATTCTTCGGCAATGACTCTTGTTATTCCCTGGGCTTTGGGACTGTCGAGTGCCAGTTTGTCATGCATAGCAAAAGTTTCTGCCAGTGTTAGTTGCGTAGGACCTTTCTTTTTGTCTTCGGTTTTCTTAACATACTGCTCATATTGTTTGTGGTGGTATTTCGCTAAATGCTTGATTAGGATGGTTGTATTAAAACTTCTTACAGCTTTACCACCACACTTGACTTTATTGTGGCATATGTTGCACTCTGCCTCTTCGTCTTTGTCGTCCACGCTTGACTTTATTGTGGCATATGTTGCACTCTGCCTCTTCGTCTTTGTCGTCTTTTAAGGTGACATGATCCCACACAGCTGACATTTTTACCGATAAAGTCTCTCGGTAAATTGGGAGACGGTAATTTAGTGTGTTGAAGGTGTGCCGTAAAATGCGGACCGGAATTTAGGGAAACCAAAGCAAAAACTGGAATGGATTATGTAAATTGGTGCGGACTTTCAAAAAACTGGATCGGAAGTCGGAATTTTTCCATGTCGGCCGATCCGATACCGATGCGCATTTTTTTGCCCACATCGGCGTTCGATCCGATCCAAATATCGGATTGGGACATCTCTAATTGTTTTACTTTTGTGTTTGATTAGTGTAATACAGTTATGCTCTAGACAGAGGCGTAGCAAGGGTCCCCGGGTGCCCCAGGCAACAAGCAGCATGGGGCCCTTCGAGCGTCTGCAAGTAAGGGGGACAGTTGGACTTAGTTGGAGCAATAGCATATTTAATAAAAGTCTAATAACGCCTCTTTCTACATATTTACAGTATGTATTACAAAAAAAGTATCACTAAAAAAATAAATGTCAAATGTCTACACTCTGACATGTAAAAGTGTTAGTGCTGCAACAATTAATCGATTAACTCGAGTATTCGATCAGAAAAAAAAAAATTGAATTAAATTTTGCTGCTTAGAGTATTCGTTTAATTATTGTGGCGTTGTCATGGTTTATTTTGAAAGTGTTTGCAATCAGTTTTATTGATTTGACTGGATACACTGCCCTCTAATCTGCCTCATTTCACATGGCTGAATCCAGCTGCTCCATGTTAAGACCAACATAAGCTAAGCTTTTGTTTGCACTAATGTTTTTTTTAATGAATTCGTAATTTAGTTTATGGGTATATTTAGGCTTTTTTTTTGTGGGAATATGTGTCTGAACCATTTGTTAAGAGCATTGTTAAAAAAAAAAAAGTTAACGTTTGATAGCATTTAAGCTAGCGGACTTTTGCTTAGCCAATTGTTGTTTTGTTGTGCATAGATCCTTATTTAATAGTTTTTTTATACTGGTTGAGGCTCAACTCAGGTATTTTAATTTTTCATGTTACTTACCCGATTACTTGATTATTCGACAAACTAGTCCATCGTTGAATCGACTACTAAAATAATCGATAGCTGCAGCCCAAAAAAGTGTTTACGTTGAAAATATTTTGAATCCATTTTTACTGTAAATAAAGCAGCCAATTGAATTAATGAATGAAATATATTTTAATTTATTGATAATAATTTAAATGTTCTCATGCTTACTAATAGTCTAATACTTTTATTTATTTATTTTTAACAAAATAGCACTTGAAAAATGCTGAGCTTATCAAGTAGTAATTTATTCAACCAGCATTAAAAAATATCCCAAAAAAAGTTGTAATAGTGACAGGTATTGGGATGGATACGTACGTACCCCAGTCACACCACAAATTAACTCGGAGCCCACATTTGATGATGATCACCATCCAATCTATTTTGACTTTAATAGGCAAGAGTTAATGCACATAAATTAAGGGTGTAACGGTACATGTATTCGTATTGAACCATTTCGGTACTTAGTGCTAGGTTTGGAACGGAGGCGTACCGAACGAGTTTCTGACGTAATGTAACCCTTACTTTTTGAGGCTGTGAGTTGATCGGTTACAGTTTCTTTGTGTAGATTATATTTACTCCGTCTTCTCTACTATAATGAGGACCAACACGGTAGGACAGTAAGAAACGTCAACAGCGCAACAATGTTGCCTCCGCGAGAACGCAGTGAAACGCGGCCGTTAAAGTCGATTAGCCAATGCACACCAGTCGCAGTGCGGCCGCGTGTTAGACAACTCCCAGAAGCGGCTCAACGCGATGCACGCTAAAAGAGCGGCAGAGTTTGTTATTTGACGCAAGACGCGCCCCCCCTGCACCAATACTACTAGCTAGCAGACCAGGCAGACCGGAAGTCACTCGTGTAAAATACGTTGGTCCGCTCGATTTTCAAACTAATATGCAATCGTAACCCACTTTTTGAGTCCATCAGATCTCTTGAATGGTAGATCGGGGCACAGTTGAGTTGTCTTTGTTGATTTACAGTTGTCTTCTCTGATATAATAATAACGAACACTGGCCCGTGTTCAATACAAAACCCTCCTACCACAACAAAACAAGTAGGAACTAATGTTCACATAGGAACTAAAGTTATACACATAAAATATACAATATAAATGAATACTACATCACATTTGTAACAAACACATAATAAAATGAATAATAGCCCATTTAAATATAATAAATTGAAATGAGCTAAAACACCTGTAATTAAAGAATAAGAATAATACACAGATCCTGCTTACACAATTAAATTTATTAATTTCTGTGTGGCGCTTTAACTTGAGAAAATCCACCAATAAATCTTTTGAAAACCGTTCATAAGAAAAAAAAATCATTGAGGCATTTCATTTGTAAAATACATGTTAAAATCTTTGTCATGGGGATTGGTTTTATTTTAGCACAGGACTTCTTTTTTCTTCTTTCTTTCAGAAAGAAAGCTGACCAATACGCGGGGTCTGAAAGGCAAATTGTTATCTTTGAATACCCGCGAGTTTTTGAGCAGAATTCTAGCTTTGTATAGGTTACTGTTCCTATTGTTGAAAGCACAAAAGTGTGTAACAAACAACTAGCACATTTATATTTTGGCATTTTGTTTTCTTACTGTACCGAAAATGAACCGAACCGTGACCTCCAAACCGAGGTACGTACCGAACCGAGATTTTTGTGTACCGTTACACCCCTAACATAAATGCAACATTTCATTACACTCAGAACTTTCCGCTTGCTTGACTCTCTGATGGTTATTTTTCCTTATCGGCATGGCAGCCACCATGTTGCTACCTCCTGCGGTTGGCCGTCAATTTTGCTTAGTGGGCCGTCTGTCTTTACGGGTGTTTGATGATACATGTCAACAGTGCAAGCGTGTGTACAGGTTATTCAACAAGAGCAAATGCAGGTTTCGTAGCTGAATATGAATGTTAATGTGCATTGGTACATACGGTGTACTCTTGTGTTGGTCTAACCTAAAGATTTCCTGCCTGCAGGTGGGGTTGCCTTGACAACCAGGCCTCTCATCTATTACTGCCGCTCGCCCAACATGGTGGTGTTCACCTGCTGGTGGCATCCGCTCGCCAACCTGACGGAAGGGGAGGAGGTCAACTACGTGCTCACCTATTCCATAGAGTAGAGACACGCTTACTATCTTTCTAAATAGAGAAAGAAAAACAAGTGTCCATATTTGTTGAAAGTGATCCATTTTTGTTGGTTTCACACAGCAAGGAGCCTAAAGGAGAGTGCCCGGACTATAAGAGTGCTGGTGTCAACAGTTGCCATTTTGACGCCAGCCACACATTCGTATGGAACATCTACTGCATGAAGGTCAAGGCTGTCACGGCACGTCAAAACTTTACTTCACCAGAACACTGCTTTGATGTGGCCGACATTGGTAAGTGCATTGCAGTCAAATGATTTCAAAACTTTATTACTCGATGTTGTCATATTTATATGGTTGTTCCGATCATGTTTTTTTGCTCCTGATCCGATCCCGATCGTTTTAGTTTGAGTGTCTGCCGATCCCAATATTTCCCGATCCGATTGCTTTTTTTTGCTCCCGATTCAATTCCAATCATTCCCGATAATTTTTCCCGATCATATACATTTTGGCAATGCATTAAGAAAAAAAAATGAATAAAAACTCGGACGAATATATACATTCAACATACAGTACATATGTACTGTATTTGTTTATTATGACAATAAATCCTCAAGATGGCATTTACATTATTAACATTCTTTCTGTGAGAGGGATCCACGGATAGAAAGACTTGTAATTCTTAAAGGATAAATGTGACTTTGTATATTGTGACTAAATATTGCCATCTAGTGTATTTGTTGAGCTTTCAGTAAATGATACTGTAGCCATGCCCAAATGCATGATGGGAAGTGCAACCATGACTGTGCTTAGTGCTACCAATTGATATATCTTCTCTGCATTGGGAAATAAAATAGGGTGTTAAGAAAAAGATCAATTACTACCTTGCTTCCCCTCATTGCTTCCCACGATATTTCTAATCGTAGGGAGAGGGATTGTAAGGCTTAAGCCATTTAAAACAAGGCACCAAAGGCTGCCAAAATTCACTCTACTCATTTTATGCTGCCTTTTAGCTCTCTTTATAGGTAAAACGGCGCCATTACAGATTGAGCGCGACAATGCGTGAGTGGGTCATGCAGCGCATTCATTAATTGTGTTAAATATTTCAACGTGATACATTTTTTAAAAAATTAATTACCGCCGTTATCGGGATAAATTTGATGACCCTACCTTAAGCCTAAACTAAAGACTCTGGAAAAGTGTAACATATTATGTCTGTAACGTTAAATACAATTAGAAAACGATTTCATAAAAAAAAAATATATATATATATATATATATATATATATTTCAAAAAGGCATGTCCGATATTTTTTTGCCGATTCCGATACTTTGAAAATGATGTGATCGGACCCGATCGATCGGGATGCCGATCGATCTCTACATCTATGAATGAAATGCATCTAAACTTGTCTGTGTCATGATCAAATTCATCAAAATCACATTAAACTACTCGCATTTCAAATTAGTTTTGTTTTATCATCAAGCAGGTACAATCCAAAAAAAAACAAAAAAAAACATGGCTTTTCAAGTGTCATGCCCATTGGCAGCATATACAGTGGCATGAAAAAGTATCTGAACCTTTTGGAATTTCTCACATTTCTGCGTAAATTCACCATCAAATGTAATCTGATCTTTGTCAAAAACACACAGATGAAACAACAGTGTCTTCTTTAACTAAAACCACCCAATCATTTAAAGGTTTTCATATTTTAATGAGAATAGTATGCAAACAATGACAGAAGGGGGGAACATTGATTTGTTAAACCCAAACAAAAATTCACACATTGAAGAGTTCACTAGCACAATGTATACATTAGGGCTGCATCCTCTAATCACACAGTCGACTATAATTACGACGCATGTTACTGAATCAATCTAACTTTTGGTCATGATAAGAACTGTACAAAAGGAGAATAATGTTTGGGTGACACGTCAAACCTGTACCCAAAACAAAGGAGGGAAACAAATAATAATGAAAAGAACCCAAAGCTAATGCAAACAAGACTCAACCAGACATCTTTCACAAGGACAGATTATCATTTGGGCGGCACGGTGGCTTAGTAGTTAGCACATCTGCCTCACAGTTCTGAGATCAAGGGTTCAATCCCGGGCTTCGGCCTTCCTGTGTGGAGTTTGCATGTTCTCCCCGTGCCTGCGTGGGTTTTCCTCTGGGAACTCCGGTTTCCTCCCACATCCCATGCATGGTAGGCTGATTGAACACTCTAAATTGTCCGTAGGTATGAGTGTGTGCGTGAATGGTTGTATGTCTCCTTGTGCCCTGCGATTGGCTGGCAGCCAGTTCAGGGTGTCCCCTGCCTACTGCCCGTAGTTGGCTGGGATAGGCTCCAGCACCTCCGCGACCCTCGTGAGGAAAAGCGGCATGGAAAATGAATGAATGAATGAGATTATCATTTGACTTTGTAAGCGTACAGACAGTTGACTGTTGATAGTAGTATTGTGCCATTCTGTATTGACTTGGAACTGGTCAATTGGTCACTGAGTGCCCTGGACAGGATCTTCTCTACAATGCGACCGGAACCTGGACAACGCCTGGATCGTATCAACAGAATGAAGCAACCTCACACTGCATAATGAACTAATCTACTGGATCTAATCAACATAAAGAACTAATCGCTGCGATCGACAATGACTATTGGGAAGATGGTAAATCAAGGGGAGGGGAAAAAAACAAACAAAAAAAACACCTTGTAATCATCACACATTCTGAAATGTCAAAATTGTTATTCGATAATTCTGCGTCCTATGGTATACTGGGGGCGGGATTCAATTAGCTTCGGCTTCTCCCGTCAGCCCTTTTCTTTTCGGGTTGAACTGAATGTAAACACAAATGAATGCTGTACGTTTGTATCTGTCACACCTGAAAAGGAAAGAAAGAAAGAAAGAAAGAAAGAAAGAAAGAAAGAAAGAAAGAAAGAAAGAAAGAAGCAGTGAACCATCGCATTTAATATTTTGTGCCCCCCCCCCCTTTGGCAGCAATAACTTTAACCAGACGCTTCCTCTAGCTGCAGATCAGTCTGGAACATCGATAAGGACTAATCTTGGCCCATTCTTCACTACAAACTGCTGTAGTTCAGTCAGATTCCTGGGATGTCTGGCATGAATCGTTGTCTTTAGGTCATGCCACAGCATCTCAATGGGGTTTAAGTCTGGACTTTGACTTGGCCACTCCAGAATGTGTATTTTGTTTTTCTTAAACCATTCTGAAGTTGATTTTCTTCTGTGTTTTGGGTTATTGTCTTGTCAGCATCCATCCTCTTTTTAGCTTCAATTGTCTGACAGACAGCCTCAGGTTTTCCTGCAAAACATCTTGATAAACTTTTGAATTCATTCTTCCATTAATGATTGCAAGTTGTCCAGGCCCTGAGGTAGGAAAAACAGCCCCAAATCATGATGCCCCCTCCACCATGCTTCACAGTTGGGATGAGGTGTTGATGTTGGTGAACTATTCCATTTTCCTCCGCACATGACTTTGTGTGTTACTCCCAAACAATTTGCTTTCATTTGTCCACAAAATATTTTGCAAAACTACTGTGGAGTGTCCAAGTGCCTTTTTGCGAACAATAACCGTACCCTCTTCCTGCTCGCTGCTTTCTCCTAATAAACGAAATACAATGAATAATCATCACAATAGGAGTATATCATACTCCCATGTGATACATTAAAACTGTTCAGAGCAATAGGACACTCAAGGCTGGAATACACCAGGCGAGTAAAAGCAGTGAAGCGTGGCAGTTAAAGTCAAGCAGCGAGTGCACACCAGTTGTAGAGCAGCTGTGTGTGACACCAGACGTGGTTAAACGTAACGCGCCCGAAACGAACGGCAGAGTTTAATATTTGTCGCGAGACACAAGCCGCCTCCGTCAATACTACGAGGTAGGATCGGGCAGACCGGAAGTCACTCCTGTAAAAATACGGTGGATCCGGTCGGGTTTCAAAATAATAGGCAATTAATTTTTATTAATTTCTCTGTGGCGCGTTAATTTTAAAATTCATCAATAAAGCTTTTTAAAACCGTTCATAAGAAGAAGAAAAAAGATTCATTGAGGCATTTTATTTGTAAAATACGGGTGAAAATCTTTGTCATTACCTTGGTCTTTCCGAAGGAAAGAACAAGGTATTGATATTCTACAACTTTATTACCTTGGTCTTTCCAAAGGAAAGAACAAGGTTATGTTATTCTACAACTTTATTATTATTATTATTATGCAATGGTTTCTCCGCGTTTTTTCGGCGCGCCGCGCAGCCCGAACCGTCCCACCGATCGGCACCGTTCAAGTATCGACACGACCGGAATTTTCGCGCGACGATGGGAATTTTTCAAACGACCCCGAAAAATTTTTCGTTCGCCCGTAAACGGCGATTTTCCGATTTTTTACAACTTTTTCAAAACGCTACTTGTCCTACAATTTTTGACCAAATCACATAATTTGGACATCAAAAATTCCGGGACGGTGGGGGGCATAAAGATTGTATACAGAATTTGGAAAAAATTTACGGTTCTCCGGATATTTGCCAAAAACTATCCCATTCATTTCCAATGGGAATAGTTCCCATTCACTTTCTATAGTATTTCCAATGGACTTTACATTGCATTGATGCCATTGACGGCCATGCATGTCGAATCTATTGATGCCAATATACTTGGATTCATTTGACTATATGGATGTCGATGCCATTGACGGCCATGGACGTCCAAAATTTTTCCCATTCATTTTCAATGGGGAAAAAACTAAATTTCCCCAAATCAACAGAAAATGACCAGTTATCAATAGTACGTCTCCCCCAAACGTTCCGAACTCCATTGACGCTTATAGGGGGTGCTGCCATTGACGTCCATGGACGTCCAAAAATTTTCCCATTCATTTTCAATGGGGAAAAAACTAAATTTCCCCAAATCAACAGAAAATGACCAGATATTAATAGGACGTATACCCCAAACGTCCCCAACTCCATTGACGCTTATGGGGGGTGCTGCCATGGACGTCCAAAATTTTCCCATTCATTTTCAATGGGGAAAAAACTACATTTCCCCAAATCATCAGAAAATGAACAGTTATCAATAGTACGTCTCCCCCAAACGTTCCGAACTCCATTGACGCTTATAGGGGGTGCTGCCATTGACGTCCATGGACGTCCAAAAATTTTCCCATTCATTTTCAATGGGGAAAAAACTAAATTTCCCCAAATCAACAGAAAATGACCAGATATTAATAGGACGTATACCCCAAACGTCCCTAATTCCATTTACGCTTATGGAGGGTGATGCCATTGACGTTCATGGACGTCCAAACTTCCCATTCATTTCCAATGGCATTTCTTCATGTTTGTTCATTCTATTGATGCCAATGTACTTGGATTCCATTGACGCCTATGTAAGTTGATACCATTGACGTCCATGGACGTCCAAAATTTTTCCCATTCATTTTCAATGGGAATTTTTTTTTTTTTTCCCCAAATCAACAAAAAATGACTAGATATCATTAGCACGTGTCCCCCAAATGTCCCCGATTGCATTGCCGCTTATGGAGGGTGATGCCACTGACGTCCATGGACGTCCAAAATTTCCATTCATTTCCAATGGCATTTCTTCATGTTTGTTCATTCTATTGATGCCAATGTACTTGGATTCCATTGACGCTTATGTAAGTTGATACCACTGACGTCCATGGACGTCCAAAATTTTTCCCATTCATTTTCAATGGGAATTTTTTTTTTTTCCCCCAAATCAACAGAAAATGACTGGATATCATTAGGACGTGTCCCCCAAATGTCCCCGATTGCATTGCCGCTTATGGAGGGTGATGCCATTGACGTTCATGGACGTCCAAACTTCCCATTAAATCCCAATGGCATTTCTTCATGTTTGTTCATTCTATTGATGCCAATGTACTTGGATTCCATTGACGCTTATGTAAGTTGATACCATTGACGTCCATGGACGTCCAAAAATTTTCCCATTCATTTTCAATGGGAATTTTTTTTTTTCCCCAAATCAACAGAAAATGACTAGATATCAATAGGACGTGTCCCCCAAATGTCCCCGATTGCATTGCCTCTTATGGAGGGTGATGCCATTGACGTCCACGGACGTCCAAACTTCCCATTCATTTCCAATGGCATTTCTTCATGTTTTTTCATTCGATTGATGCCAATGTACTTGGATTCCATTGACGCTTATGTAAGTTGATACCATTGACGTCCATGGACCTCCAAAATTTTTCCCATTCATTTTCAATGGGAATTTTTTTTCCCCCCAAATCAACAAAAAATGACCAGATATCAATAGGACGTGTCCCCCAAACTTCTCCAATTCCAATGACGCTTATGAAGGGTGCCGCCATTGACGGCCATGGATGTCCAATTCTCCCAATCTTTTCTAATGGCTTTTACTTTGTTTAGTGCCATTGACTGGCATTATGGTCCATTCTATTGATAGACCTGAGTGGGGCTAAGATTTGTATCTCCACAGAGGAAAGACCAAGGTGTAATTTCTCCCGAAATTGCAGTTTCTAGTTGCAATTGTTTTTCTCTTAAGCACAGGACTTCTTTTTTCTTCTTTATTTCAGAAAGAAAGCTCACCAATATGTGGGGTCTGCAAGGCAAATGGTTGTTGTATTGTTATCTTTAAATACCCGCTAGCATCACGCGATCTTGCACACCTCGCGTGAACGGATCGAGCCGCTCCTCAGACGCTTTGCTCGTAAAACTCGTAAAACGTATCCTGTGAAAATTGAGGGCGAGCATCAGCGGTGTGTCGATGCGCTGGCAACGCTGACGCACCGTAGATGCGCCTGGTGTATTACCGGGGGTCAGATTCTCATTCTCCGTGTAAAGGCAGCTGAACAGGACAGGTTAGGAAAAAAAAAAAAAGTGTTTGTTGCCTGCACGTATTTTGCGATGGACAGTTAATATACAGTATGTACTAGTATATTTATATACAGTAGGCCTATATCATTTTAAATAAAATAAATAATTATTGGAAGGATACATTTTGGGGGAAAAATATTGAATGGTAATAACTTGAAAAATTCAAGCAAAAAAAGCACATTATTTAAAAAAAACCATGAGTATTGAAATATATGTGGCGGAAAACACTCAGGTGACTTGATGTTCCGCTCTGATACCCCCAATTTGGCCAAATTTCAAAATTGTCCTATACGCAGGGGTGAAAGTGGACCAGAACGGTCAGGAACGCTGTACATGGTGCTTTGATTCCGAAAATATGACGGCAACTGTCAAAACGCAATGTAAAAAAAAAAAGAAATGCTAAGCTGCCACACATGCATTTCATCTCCAAGAAGAAAACAATCTAACAGCATCAGATTTACATACACAAGTGTTAACAAGAACTATAATAAAGTGCATGTGTAGCACCGATATTTTCAGTGCCTTGCAAAAGTATTCGGCCCCCTTGAACCTTGCAACCTTTCGCCACATTTCAGGCTTCAAACATAAAGATATAAAATTTTAATTTTTTGTCAAGAATCAACAACAAGTGGGACACAATCGTGAAGTGGAACAACATTTATTGGATAATTTAAACTTTTTTAACAAATAAAAAACTGAAAAGTGGGGCGTGCAATATTATTCGGCCCCCTTGCGTTAATACTTTGTAGCGCCACCTTTTGCTCCAATTACAGCTGCAAGTCGCTTGGGGTATGTTTCTATCAGTTTTGCACATCGAGAGACTGACATTCTTGCCCATTCTTCCTTGCAAAACAGCTCGAGCTCAGTGAGGTTGGATGGAGAGTGTTTGTGAACAGCAGTCTTCAGCTCTTTCCACAGATTCTCGATTGGATTCAGGTCTGGACTTTGACTTGGCCATTCTAACACCTGGATACGTTTATTTTTGAACCATTCCATTGTAGATTTGGCTTTATGTTTTGGATCATTGTCCTGTTGGAAGATAAACCTCCGTCCCAGTCTCAGGTCTTGTGCAGATACCAACAGGTTTTCTTCCAGAATGTTCCTGTATTTGGCTGCATCCATCTTCCCGTCAATTTTAACCATCTTCCCTGTCCCTGCTGAAGAAAAGCAGGCCCAAACCATGATGCTGCCACCACCATGTTTGACAGTGGGGATGGTGTGTTCAGGGTGATGAGCTGTGTTGCTTTTACGCCAAACATATCGTTTTGCATTGTGGCCAAAAAGTTCAATTTTGGTTTCATCTGACCAGAGCACCTTCTTCCACATGTTTGGTGTGTCTCCCAGGTGGCTTGTGGCAAACTTTAAACAAGACTTTTTATGGATATCTTTGAGAAATGGCTTTCTTCTTGCCACTCTTCCATAAAGGCCAGATTTGTGCAGTGTTGTCCTATGGACAGACTCTCCCACCTCAGCTGTAGATCTCTGCGGTTCATCCAGAGTGATCATGGGCCTCTTGGCTGCATCTCTGATCAGTTTTCTCCTTGTTTGAGAAGAAAGTTTGGAAGAACTGCCGGGTCTTGGTAGATTTGCAGTGGTCTGATGCTCCTTCCATTTCAATATGATGGCTTGCACAGTGCTCCTTGAGATGTTTAAAGCTTGGGAAATCTTTTTGTATCCAAATCCAGCTTTAAACTTCTCCACAACAGTATCTCGGATCTGCCTGGTGTGTTCCTTGGTTTTCATAATGCTCTCTGCACTTTAAACAGAACCCTGAGACTATCACAGAGCAGGTGCATTTATACGGAGACTTGATTACACACAGGTGGATTCTATTTATCATCATCGGTCATTTAGGACAACATTGGATCATTCAGAGATCCTCACTGAACTTCTGGAGTGAGTTTGCTGCACTGAAAGTAAAGGGGCCGAATAATATTGCACGCCCCACTTTTCAGTTTTTTATTTGTTAAAAAAGTTTAAATTATCCAATAAATTTGTTCCACTTCACGATTGTGTCCCACTTGTTGTTGATTCTTGACAAAAAAATTCAATTTTATATCTTTATGTTTGAAGCCTGAAATGTGGCGAAAGGTTGCAAGATTCGAGGGGGCCGAATACTTTTGCAAGGCACTGTATTTATTCCACGGACGGCATGGAGGTTTCCCCAGCTGCTGCAGTTTTCTGAGTCTGACGTTGATGAGTCATGTCAATGTGCGAATGCACGCAGCAAAACAAAATGCCTGGACTCATTTATCCATTCAATTGGCTGACATACTGACATGTGATCAGCAGCGATAGTTAGCTCTGATTGGTTCAAATGTGCATGTTTTCTGAAACAGCAAAAAAACAACAACAACAACAAAAAAAAGGGCAATCCAACAGAAAATGGATCAAATCATCTTTAAAAGCAAGGAAAGAGTTAAAGTGGCTTATTTATCATATTTAGTTTTATTTGCTCTGTTGGGGACATCTTAGCTGTCAATGTGCACTTTGGACTTATATTTGTTCATTTATGTTAGGCTACTTATTCACTTCCGTATGATTTAAAAAGTCAATGTTTGCGCGATCCTCAAAATATATTCCATTTCACTCTGCGTAATATAAGTCATTTGTACTTATTTTTCTGAATGTATGTTACTTATATCTTTGTAACTAAAAAAACACGACAAAAAGTAAATGTTTACATTATCTTCACTTTTAATATACATCCTATGTTCTTAAGTAGTTAAAATTGAGATTTGGCATTTAATATGTGAGGAAATGAGGGAAAATAAAAATTAGGAGGTGGGGGTTTGGGTTATATCTGTTTTTGTTAACTTTTATTTTGCAAATCATTGAAAAAATACAATTTTGATTGAAAATCAGTGTATGTATGTGTTATAGAAATAACTGACCAAAAAGGTTTTCTTTGCATTTCAGTAGTTTTGACTAAAGAAAAAAACATTTCCAGGGGAATTTTAACAGTTAAATTTTAATACCATAATATTATAATTTTTGCATTGGGCTTTTAAAATATTTTACAATAATGATTAAAGAAATAGATGTTTTCAATATCAATTTCCCTCTTTTATGAACTACCAAAACACATGCCACTGTGACCAAGGGCGTAGGTTTGCATAAGGACGGTAGGGACATAACACTACCAACTTTTCAGGATGCTCAAATTATCCCCACCAACTTTTAAGCAACCTTATTTGAATTATATAATGAATTCAGTTATATAGGTCATTTAGATTGTCTTCCTATATGTTGTAAGGATAGAATTGATGCTACCATTATTAAGTGAATTACAGTACTTTCATTATGTTCAGACTTACACTGACCCCTTTTCACTCGCTGAATGTGCCAGTCCATTTTTTCCCCTCAAACGCACCTTTGATTGGCTGAGGACTTGAAACCCCCCACCCACACACACACACACACACACACACACACACACACCCATTCAAAGCCAGACAGAAATACAATATGCCGCCTCCCCCGCCACTCTTCAAAGACGAGGGATATTAAAAGTTATTTTCCGCCAGCAGCAGCCACTGTAAGTAATGTAACAAGACATCAATGTTGTGGAGGTGGGGAACACTCCACTAATTTTGCTACTGCTACATTGCTTCTAGTCGATTCTACTCAATGAGATTTCTTGAAATAAGAAAAACAGCTAGCTGAAAATAAGCTTAAAACTTAAAGTTTGTATATTCAATCTTAAAAACTTGTTTGTCAGAAATGTTCTCAATTCAAGAATATTTTTCAAAACATGATTTGAAAGAATTTTTTTCTTGATTTAGGTGAAAAATGACAAACTTTTAGATGTATTGGCTCAATAGTAATATTTAAGTAAGTAAGTGGAAGAATCTGAAGTATTAATCTGTTAACTAGCCTTTAACACTCAAAAAAAGATAGAGAAAATTATTTGACTAGATTTAACAAAAATGATAAGATGTTATAATATGTTTGGTCTTATTAATGTCCCGTCCCCAGCAAAAAGTGTTCATGCAGGTTATGCTGTTATATCGTCCCTACCAATATTAAGACCAAACCTACGCCCTTGCCTGTGACCTGTGCTGGCAGTGTGTGAGTTAAGCTTACGATATCTTTTGAATAGACGTCCACTGTCCCTGAGAGGGTTAAATTATTTTTCTGTACATTGCAGTCATGTAGACACCATAAAGAAGCACTGTGTGTTTGAAAATGTTAATTTAGTTCAGCTCGCCATGTCTTCTGTCTCTGATTGCTATATTTCCAGACTTGCCTCTTTCTGCTACTGTACATGTAAAATGTAAAATATCAACCACATATTCATCTTCCATTCACCTGTGTTATCTCATCAATGGTTATGTTGTAACCAATCATGATCAGAGTCCAAAGCAAACGTTCAGATGTTATGTTTTATGGCTTCTCTTACAGTTAAGACCGAAGCACCCATCAACCTAACGTATGAACTGATGGAGGCCGGCGGGGACGAAATGGGTCACGACGTGTTGCTGTCTTGGTCCTACCCGAGACCTGTGGACCTCCAGTACGGCTGGATCACGCTGGTGCACGAGCTGAAATACAGACGAGTTAGCGAGCCTGATGAGTGGAAGGTAAAAGAGGAATGAAATACAAAACGGGACAAAAGTTAACAGCATAAATTTGTCACGTCACCGGCAGTTCAAAGAGTCACTGCGAGAGCCTAAAGTCCAACTGCTCGGCCTTCCCAACGACGACTACGTGATACGGGTGCGCTGCCGCTCGCATAATTACGGCCTCTGGAGCAACTGGAGCCAGCCGTTGATGATGAGCATTCCCTCCCAGGCGCCAGCAGGTACGATGAACACGCTGACGTTTATGTCCTTGCTTGTGGAGTTGGGGCAGTGGGGGATGGACATGTATCGATTCCACACAAAAAAGCAAAAGTACAGCACGCAGCTGTGGCACACACATCACGGGGAGCACTTTTGTTGCTCAGAACGACTGATGAGCTGACATTAAAACGTTGGCTCAAATCTGATTGGGTAAAAACACAAAACAAAAAACAACGGCATCATGTTTTTGTATATTTATTGTTTCTTGTCTTTAACCTTTACTTTACAGTAACCTTTATTTATTCTTTTTTTTGTTCAAATTTTTAAAATTCTTTCCTGAAGCAGACAAACTGCTGGTTCTGATTCTGGTGACGAGCATCAGCATCGTGGCGCTGCTGGCCATCGCCATGCGTCTCTCGCCACAATGTGTCAGGTGTGGATTTGCCTTCCTTTTCATGTGAAATCAAAATCTGAGTCTGCTTTTCACTGAAATATTGCATCCTACTGCTTTACCATACAGAGTGAAAGACTACTTCTTGCCACCTATTCCAAAACCGCGCATTATTGGCATTGACTCGCTGCTTTTGAAGGTAACACATGCTCTGTCCAACGTTTTGCTTGTCATTGGTGGTAAATGTACTCAAACTATACAGACTTAAAGAAAATGTACTAATTCCACTCATTTACTTAAAGTGTGTACGACAGGAGAAAAAAAGTCTCAAATAGGATTATTATGTGAAAAAGAATCATATTTTGAGACGATTCGACTATATACAACAATTTAGCAAAGCGCAGATGACGAGAAATTTGTCTTATAATCTGCCGGTTAGCCACGCCTACCATTATAGGGCTCTAGCGTCCCCAACAGATGGATGACCTCAGCGGAGTCACAGTTTCATCTGATTTAGTATGCAGCCCATTGAGGGGGAATTATTCACAACAAGGAAAACGCGACGAAGAGAGCCGCAAAATGTCATTGTTTCAGTCTCTCTACTACAATATTTTTACAGAATATTCTTTATATCCAAGTATTTTTTCCCCAGTAGCTAAATAAATGGCTTGAGAAGGACCAGTCAGCCCGTTGAGGGGGAATTATTCAGAATGAGGAAAACGGGACGCAGAAAGCCGCACAATGTCATCATTTCAGTCCCTCTACTCCAATATTTTTACAGGATATTATATTTATCCAAGTATTTTTCCCCAATAGCTAAATAAATGGCATTGTCATGACAAATAACAGTCTTTTGCTTAACTGAATATGAAATAATAAAAATGCATTTATTCAGGACGACATGGTAAAATTACTCATACTGGTCAAAACTGTCAACTTCACCTTTACTGTCGCACCCCCCGAACGATATTTTATGCCACCTAAACCGGGCTTATGTCATTTCCCTTCCCCGGCTTCGGAGAATGTAAACAAACCAAGAGGCGTGACAGCTAGCCAACATGCTAACCCGAACAGAGTGATGTTTCAAAGTCTTCGAAGCGGAAAATCACACATAACTAGCCCGGAACATTTCACATGACAGCTGGGTTGTCGATTGTCTTCGCCGATCAGCAAACTGCTCGGCGGAGAGCAATTTACAGCTCGTTCCCCTGCTACTACGGACAGGAGAGCTCGCCGGGGAAGCAGCTGGACAATGACAGCCGAACAAAGAGGCCGACGTCGGAGGAGCATGTAGCTGCCAGATGGTCAACACGAATATGGCAAAATAATGCTTTACTACACGGCGAAGTCGTAAACAGCTAGAGAGAGTCATAGGGGAGTGGCTGCAGTTGTTGTACAGCTAATGTGTATGAGGAGAGCTTTTTACATGCCCATCCATATGGGGCGCCGTTTTTAAAGCAGCAGATGCTCAAAATTACGACAACATTTTCTCACATTTAGCACCACACAGTGTTTAAAACGTGGTGTGAATTTTTTTAGAGTCATTTTTTTCTGCTCATTTACAACATTATTTTTTTTTTTATTCATAAATTATATTTAATTTAAATCTTAAATTTATATCCGACATCCTAAATGCTAAATCTGGAAACAGTTGGAACTAAATATTTAGCTTAATATGCAAATTCGCGTGACCGGAGACCGGAAGTAACAAAATAAAAGCTGGTAGAGCAGCTCAGACTGTCTGTTTACTTTGCTTGAAAATGAATAAAACCTACTCAACGGTGGCAGTCTGCTCTTGGACATGAGTCATTGTGATAATAACAATATATAGGTAAAATACATATTTAGGAGTAATTATTTAAACTGTATTTAGTGTGCTCCAGCTTATTACTGTCGATACCACTGTGTATTGAATACAGATAACATTCACTAATTTCCTCTAACTGACAAAAATATACTGTATTTCAGCACACTCTGAACCCTTATGGAACACAAAAATTGACAGGTAGCATAATGACACAGCAGAAAGGTAGCGCTTTGCATTGTGGGGCTTGCCAGGCGTTGGAGTGTTAGCATTATTTATTTATTTATTTATTTATTTATTTATATATTTAACCTGTCCTTTTCGGCTGCTTGACACGGAGAAGGGGAATCCGACTGTCAGATTGGTCTGAACAGTTTTAATGTATCACATGGGAGTATGGCATACTCCCATTGTGATCATTCAACGTGCCTTGTTTATTAGGAGAAAGCAGCGATGGGAAGGGGTCATGGGGGGACAGAAAAAAAAAAAAAAAGATAGAGAGAAGCACAAACAACAACAAGAAATACAGTACATTGAACGCCTACACTAACTATGAATATGTTGTTGCTATCATTAGCTAGTTGTAATTTTGGTTGATATTGGGGGGGGGGGGGCTGATGACCAAGGAGAAAGGGGGGGGTCAGAAGGATGAGTGATTGGAAGGGGTGAAGTATAGTGTTTGTGTGAATCCCTTATGAGTGTGGATATGTTAGGGTGACCATATTTTGATTTCATAAAAAGAGGACACTCGGCCAGACCTCGAGATACTTGAATTTTACTCGAATATCACTCAAAGATGCCTAAATCACCTACATTTTTTTTTAATCAACCGGTAACTCAACAGGCTTTATTCTTCCTAAAAAAAAAATCAAACAATAAAAAACAGAACAAAACAAAGAAATAAAAAAAAAAAAGAATAATGAATAAAAAATATATATATAATGCAGACCCATGGCATTGTAGTCCACAGTCAATACACACACACAGTGAGCTATGTGCCAACTCAACATTTTTTTAAATTACTATCACGACAATTGTCGTTGACAAATTGTTATTCCCACTCAATTTTTATTTTCATTCAATGTTCTAGATTGTACGCAATCAATAACCGAAATAAACTGACAAGCTATTCAACCAGCATGTTTCCAAACGCAGCAGTTCAAAACTACATGGCCCATAATGCCTAGCGTGGCTGAACTCACTGATTGCTACCCTATTAGCGAGTACGGGAGCCGAGGCAAAATCAGACTTTGCTATAAAAGTTTACAATCATCTGCAGTGCAAAGATGTGACACCACGGGATTTTACAGATTAAACCAGTACAAATCTCCAACAGAAGTCAACAGTTGCCATTATATACGTATTTATCGTCAAAAAAGTCATAAGAAACCCAGCTATTTAGAATATAATACGGTATTCAACCAAATAAACTAACGCAGAATAATTACAAGACTCATACAGTATACTGCATCTCTGTGTACACATATAACCCTATATACAACAGAAGACACGTGACCGACATTAACAGGAGATAAACTTAGAGAAAGGTGTATGGAGCCACTTTCAGAACTCCTTACTGTAGTCTGATCTCTCGCCAAACTGTCAGAAGATGGTGGTAATTCCCCATGAAACAAAGGGTAAACTGCCAACAAAAAAGAAGAAGAAGATCTACTCCTTCTCCCGCCCCTACTAGTAGAAGCCACGTCAATGCAGACAGGCCCTGCCCCCTACTGGCCGGAGAGATTCTCTTCAAATTGGTCCTGTGAAAAATCATAAAAACTGGACATTTTCATGAACTAATGAAACCCAGCCAGACGCTCCGGAGGGCACGTAATAAGAGGACTTGTTCGGGCAAAAGAGGACGTTTGGTCACCCTAGGATATGTTGGCATCCTATTCTATACTGCCTGATTGCTAATCCTGACACCGAGTTTCTCTACTTGAGTGTGTCTAATCGCACCTAGTCATGTGCGAATCCCTTCAGACATGTGATAGTCCTGCAGACAAGCAGAAATGGCACGCTGGCGCCGCCCCAGGGCCAGGAGTGTTAGCATTAAAATGGAGAGCATTTTACTATTTGGCGAGAAGAAGGTTATGGGTTATTTTGAACAGACATAATGTTATGAAAAGACTACTGCCCCAATAAGACATACTGTAGTTGGGGGGGGCTAATTCTACCGTGAAAGTAAAAGTGAGATCTGACTTGCTGTCATTTATGTCTATGAAAGCCAGACGCCAGGGAGGGTGGGTGATAAGCTAAAGGGGCTCTGACTTTCGTTCCTCTGCTTAAGATTGACAGTTTACCTGTTCGTCAATCAAAAGTTATATTAACACCAATGAAGGATGGACTTCTACTGAATGTAAATATTTGCTTAATCCAGTCCTGCAACATAGACAGCTGTCTGGGGTAGCTTTTACATGGGGTTGTAGCAGCTCTAGCACAGGTTTAGAAAAAAAACAAAACAAAACAAAATACATTTTGCAAACAATAATTTAATAAGATTTACTTTTTTGTCAAGGCAGATTATATTAATACAGAGCATACAGAGAAAAATAAAAGCTTTTCACCAATATTGCATGCAATTTTAGTTTATGGTTCGGGCCAGAAGCCAGGGAATAATTTATCTGCAGTCCCGACTATACAATTCTTGATAACATTTTATGTATAAACTATAAAAACATATGTTCGTACCAGGAATATTAAAAATTAATTGCTATACGTATATTTTCGATTGATTGGAAAGTCAAAGGGTCATTTATTGTGTATTGGCGCTCTCTCTGGGTTGTGTGTGTTGAAACAAACATTTTGTGGACATAATATCCAATAAAAATTGATGGTATGCTGCAGTAACAAAACTTTTTTTTCTTTGTGGGTCTAACCAGTTCCGAAGAGTAATCTACGAAAATTACTGCTAACCTCTTATGCAAAAATCATTGCACATTGGTTTATCATGACTATCCAAAGTTAAGCATTTCTTCCTTCTCCAATATTTTCAAACTGTTGAAGTACCATCATCTCTTTTAGTAGGATATCATTTTTGCGCCCCTCTTTGTGTCCTCAGAAGGGGAATTTAGAAGAAATCAACCGCCACCTGAGCAGTTTCCACGGCTACTTTCCTCCCAGTATCATTGACACTGAAGTGTGGGAACCAGTACACCTCGACACCATCCATCTCACCGCTCCCAAAGAGTGCACCGTACCCACAGAGTCACCCGACCAGGTGATGGATGCCTTCACCGTCCCGCAGGACTTGCCCACCGGCGCCCACCATCAACTCTCGACAACATACGTACAAAGCCCATACTGCGTGTCGCCTCCTCAAGGTTTCTCGTCAGCGCCTTGGCCTGCTATCGTCAGCGTCCCAGGGAGCAGCTATACCACAATGGGACAGCCGAGTGCGCCCCCACAGGCACCCTCCCCTGTATCCCCCCTACAGGAGCTCTACAGCTGCGTGAGGCTCATGGACAACGACGGGTTGCAGTTGGTGCCGTGCCTGCCGCCAGCCTACTGCGAGCTCCCGCAACTGCCCAAGTTTAATTTACACGAGAAGGAGGAAGATGACGAAAAACTGGCCGAGCACCAAGCCCGAAAAGGAGATGCAGCTCGAGCTAATGAGAGCTGAGCAAAATCTCAACCAGATTTGGTGAATTAAAGGAACACGTTGATTTTTTTGTACTCCGTGCCATAATAAGACAATTTTCTTTGTTTTTGTGGAGTGTGCAACTGCTGGACATTGTCTGATTTTCAGTGTAATCAATAGCATTTGTTTTAAGCTCAAGTGTATGAAATGATGGTTAGCCAAACTAAGCCATATGGTTGCTAACCGTCATACGCTATTGTTTAGCCACAACTGGATTCATTACCTTATTACTATTCATCCTTCACAGAACCGCTGGAAACAGAAATGTTGTTTAATCCATCTGCAGGCAACCGGGAGATTGATTTTTGATTGACTGATTATTTTACAACACCATGCGGGTGTGCGCTGGTCCTCATGAGAAACGCAGTCTTCCCTAAGGTAAAACACTACCGCTTTTGTCCACCGGCGTCGCTAAAATTGACCAAAACTGAAAAGTTATGTAGTGTTGCTTTAAGCTATCACATTTAATGTTTTAGAATTATCATTTAACTCAATCATTAATAGGACAGACAGCACCAAAATTTGCATCCGAGCAGAAAGGAATCTTGTTTAATAGATTTAAAAAGAAAAAAAACACACACAATTTAATTTTACTGAAGCTTAATCGTGGAGAAAATGTAAATATACTGTAATATACCGTAAATTTCGCACTATAAGGCGCACCTGACTATAAGCCGCCACCCACCAAATTTGACAAGAAAACGGCATTTGTTCATAGATAAGCCGCAATGGACTATAAGCCACAGCTGTCCTCACTGTATTATGGGATATTTACACCAAAACATATGAACCGGTAACGCTTTATTTGACAGCGGCATCATGCAATGTCATAAGCAGTGTTGTTAATCTTACTGGAAAAAAGTAATTAATTATAGTTACAAATTACTTCTCCCAAAAAGTAATTGCGTTAGTAACTCAATTACCTGAATGTAAGAGTAATTAGTTACTTGGCAAAGTAATTGGTGATAATTACTTTTTTTTTTTTTTCCTCAAAAAAAAAAAAAAAAAAAAAAACATTGGCCACACTATGTGAAGTTTTTTGTGAAGGTTTTTGGTACAATTGGCCCGAGCCCAATTCTTTACCCTAATTTAACCTTTACCCTGAATCAACTGTTAAAAGTTGTTAAAATTGCTCCCATTATTGCATTAGTTCCCTTCTCTCTACTTTCGACATATGAAAGTTTTAAAACTGTTTCATCATTTAAAGATAGATTCAAGTCAAGATTTTGCCGATTTAGAAGTATTTTAGATAAAAAGTTACTTAGGTTTGCTAGGAAGGTTCTCTACAACAGAGCCGTCCTAAAAAGTCTACTGCTTTAAGATGGCGGCTGTCTACTAACTCATTTAGTGCCATGTCTGTCATTTTGCATCTAGTTATATCTGTGTACAGTACATTTGATATCTACCATATCTACCATAACACGCGGGCGTAATTTGTAGGCTATCGGCTACAACATGTATTATTGGAGCTACCTAGCATCGTGTTTGCTTGGCGTCACAACTTTCTTGCCTCCTCCGTACTCCTGCTCTGCTCTGTCGTCTCGGTGAGTCCGTCTCCCTCAGACTTTTCGACCAATATAGTAACGCATAGTAACGCATGCCTTTCCGTCCTCAGTAACGGTAACGGCGTTGCCAAGATGAGAAAAGTAATTAATTAGATTACCCACTACTGAAAAAAATAACGCCGTTAGTAACGCCGTTATATTGTAACGCCGTTATTAACAACACTGGTCATAAGACCAAATTAACTACCATGAAACTTTGAACCAATTGGCTGCAAAGCTGTATTTCTTCAAGAAGCTTCATTTGGCCATCTCTGCTCCCTTGGGGGAGACAGTCAACCTCTTACGCCACCTGCTGTCAACACTGTTGTTGTCCACATGCCTCCTAGCATGCATTGCAGCACTACTGATGTAAATAACAGTCAAAATTCATGTTCTGTGATTATTTTTTGAGTGACTGTTCCAGTTGTTTCATTAATTGGTACTTATAGTATTTGGTAACACTTTATTTTAGAGTGGCGCCATAAGACTGTCATTAGACAATCATAACTATGACATGGCAGTGTCATCAGCAATAATGAATGCTTATAACAAATGTTATTTAGTGTTATCCGGCAAATGATCTCACTTTTGAGTGGATGTAAAAGATCCAAACTGGACATAAATGGAGTTATTAACATAATTAATCTATCATAAGCATTCAGTAATGCCCATGATAATTTCATGTCATAAATATGACCGTTTTATGACATCTTATTTCGCAACTGTCAAATAAAGTGTTACCAAATACCATAACAAGCAATTAATGAAACAACTGGAACAGTAACTGAATACATAATTAGCACAGAACATGAATTTTGATTGTTACATACACCTGTAGCACTGTAATGCATGCTAGGAGGCACGTGTTGCCTATTAACTCAAATAAATCAACAAATAAGCAGCACTGGACTATAAGCCGCATGATTCAAAATGAAGGAATAAAGTAGCGGCTTATAGTCCGAAAATCACGGTATATCTACATCATCTAGACAACATCTAAATCTTATTAGTCATGCTAATGCTGCATTCAAGGAAAGTGGGAAATCTGAGTTTTCTAACCTCCTACCAGGAAAAACGTTGGAATGCCACTCGAACTGGGAGGTCCTAGTTGCGAAGTCGGAAAAACTTCACAAGTTGCTTGAATCTGACATCACTTGACAAAATGGCGCTACACTTTGAAAAGTAGACGGCCAATGGTAAAACATAAATTACACAATTATAGAAATATATCTGTAATATATTTATCTATTTAGTTAATCAACACAACTACCTGTAACACTATATGATTTTTACTGACTTGCATGAGGATATGCTGCTATCTCTTTGCAAGAAGCAATCCGATGATTTATACAAAAGATTTTACCTTTATTTATAAAAGTAAAGTTTCAGTTTATTCGCACATCATCAAATACAGTACATAATCATACATTAGCAGTTCACATGTTAAGATGGGCAAATAGGACACTCCAAAGAAGCTATTCAAAGCTTTTAGCAGGGGCCCAGTTAGACAACACACACATACACACACACGCAGGCACACACACAATTAACTGTGGACAATTTCAAAATTTTGGTTACATTGGATTTGGTAAGAGACATCAGTAGTGTTATTCAAATAATTAGCATATTATATATACATTGCTAGGAGATGAGTTTTGAGTTTTTTCTTAAAGATGGAGATGGAGTGTGACATTTTAAGTGTTTCATCCAATTCATTCCAAATCTGTGGTCCTTTGCACACAATGCTAAAGCTTGTACACTTTAGCCTTCGTTTTTTCCCTGTGATTTGATGTTTTCTTCTGGTAGTGTATGTGTGTTGAGGAGTACAGACTGGGACGAGGTCACCTAATTTATAATTTAGTCGATAGATAATCTGATACATTACACAAGCATTTTGGTAATAGTTGTGGTCTTTAAGCCTCAGGAGGTGGTGGCGGTGAAAAATTATTTTAGTTGGAGCATTAAACTCAGACCATGTTAGGGCACGTATAACTTTTTTCTGTAGTATTTCAAGCTTTTTTAAATAAGTTGGATATGTGTTGCACCATATGACATTACAGTATTGTAAGTGTGGTTCAAATAAAGATTTATACAAAATGAGAAGTGCAGAGAGTGGGAGATAGTGTCTCAGTTTAAAGAAAAGAGCAGCATATCTTGACAGTTTATGTGTAAGATCATCAATATGTTTTCTAAAATTAAGGCACTCATCAATATGGGCTCCCAAAAATTTTGTAGAGTCGACCCTTTCTATGTTTTCTCCGTTTATGTTTAGGCAGATTTTTAGTGGCTTGTTTTTTATGAGAGCGAAACACAATGTAATTTGTTTTATTGATATTTAGAGATAGTTCATTACATTTTAACCATGTGTCTATTTTCTTTAATTCACTATTTATGATTTGCTCAAGTGCAGTTGGATTTTTATGGGAAAAAAACAAATTTGTATCATCAGCAAATATTACCTTATGTAAAACGGACGTGGAGTTAACAAAATCATTAATGTACAGGTTGAAGAGGAGCGGCCCTAAGATGGAGCCCTGGGGGACTCCATGTTTGATGACTTTGTATGATGATTTAGAATTGTTAATGTTTACATACTGATGTCGTCCAGACAGATAACTGCAGAACCAGTCTAATGCTAGGCCTCTAATCCCATAATGCTGCAGTTTATTAATGAGTATTTCAGTGTTAATGGTGTCAAATGCTTTGGATAGGTCTAAAAAAATGCCAACTCCAAAGTCACCTTTGTCGATTGCATCATAGACTTTTTCTGTTAAGTCAAGTATTGCCATATATGTAGTATTTTGTTTTCTGAATCCATATTGTGATGGGACAATGATGTTTAGTTTGTCTAGATAGTTATTGAGTTTTAAGCAAATTATACAGATATATTTATCTGTATTTATTAAAAAGCATTTTGTCCTATTTACCTAAGCCGTTTTTTTTCTGCACTATATGTTCACTTACGAGAAGGCAGGTTTTTTGGAGGGCATAATGTTTTTTGAAGGCCAAAATAAAAGCAACCTGTCGCGATCAGCCATCTTTGCTGTTTATATTCGCTTGGACCACTTTGAGGTCGTAACTGGCACCATGCGAGAGGGATAAGCCCGACTTCCCGCCTTCCTCGAATGCAGCATAGGTAAAGATTTTAAGTTGTTGGAACTCAAATTCTTAAAGAAATCAACAACACCTTGATCATGTGCACATACTGTATGGATTGGACATCTAGTGCTGCCAATGGCAGCTAATAAAGTTATAAAAAAAACAAAAAAACATTTATTCTTCCTCTGGCCAAGATCCACCCTCCCATCAATTAGTTTAGCATGAGTAGAAATTTTATCCATTTCAAACGGGAGGGTGGCAGCGCAAGAGCATCCATTCATTCGCTGCAAGCCCCGCGCTTCAATTAGATTGGACATCTATCGCCATCAATTGCAGACAACGAGTTATACAGTGTCTAACCAAGCCATAATAGGAATTTCTTTACGGTCTAGTGAGTATGCTGTAAATTAGTAATGTGTTTTTTTTTCTTGTTTTTTTATTTTATCAAAAAATAATAATAAGCCTTATTTGCATATAATAATGAGTCCAGTTATATAGGTAGTTTTGTGTAATTGTGCCTTCTGAAATGCTGTAAGGATAGAATTGACCGCTACCATTATTAAGTGAATTATTTTTATTATGTTAGGGCTTACATTTCCCTCTTTTCACTTGCTGAATGTGCCGGTCCATTTTTTTCCTCTCAAATGCACGTTGGAATGGCTGATGACTTGCATTTCTTTAAAATGTAATTATTTATTTTCTACATTATTTAAAATATTTTTTTTGCAGCCTATGCAGCTATTTGTTTCAGATAATCATACATTAATCATAGTCGAGGTAACAAGTGTGTATGGAAGTATTTTAATATTTCATTTATGTACAAATATTCCAATTTAAATTTGCTAATAAAATCCAGACATTTATTCTGAAATAGGCATGTGCTGGTATGATATTCTGTAGGTATGATAACCTTACACCTTAAAATTACACGTTTTCACGGTATTGTGGTATTGCAATTACAGCTCTAATATGTGTTACTTTGAGATAGCTGGTTTAAAACATGTTAGCAAACTGAAACATAACACTAAATGAAATTAAAATAAATATAGTCCTTTAGGTGAGCCTAAACCCACAGCCGCAGTTCAACATTAGTACCATCAGAACAAAAATAATTGAATTATTTTCCATAAAAAGCATGTATGTATGACTCGTATCATGTTTACATTATACACATACTCTCTTTCTCAACACAGACAATTGCCAGAGAGAAAAAAAAACACGTTTTACCACCGCTAGACACACGAGACATGCTGGAGTAAACTCTCGTAGCTGGTGGGAAACGTTCATGACAGTGTTTATTAACCTTGAATTTAGCATAAATGCGAAATCATATTGGAGGTATTGCCTCTTCGGCAGCCACCCTCAACAAACATGTTTAACACGTCGGTTGACCCTTCTACTTAAAACCGCGGCTGTCTGTAACTTTTCTGTAGCCAAAAGTATTCCCATACCAGTGATTTCATTTTCTTCGATGGGGAAAAAAGTTCAGAAGTTTCTCCTCCTTTAGCCATCGTGCAGCACAGCTGACTCACTGACACAGAGCAACAACCTCTGGGGGAGGGTTGAGCCTTGCAGCTGCAAGCGAGGGATTTCTCCTTGCATTTCTTGGACATAAAAAATAGCTAATACCTTAGAGACAGTATGATGGAAATTTTTTGCGGTTTTAAAACCTTGACGTTTTCATACCACGGTAGACCTTGAAACCGATAATTGGCACATGTCTATTCTAGAAGTTTTTAAAATGTTTCTTTAGTATTTTTTGAAAACAAAGGTTCGAATCGAACGGTGTATCACCTGACCAATACACACGAAAGTTAGTATCAGTCAATACATATTTATTTTGCATTGATCATTTAGGCTATCAATTATTTAGGTTCATATTTGTGAGAAATGTTGCCCTGATCCTCGTTCACCCAATCTGTTTGGTCCTGTCCCCAGCAAAAAGCGTACATGCAGGTTATGCTTTTATACCATCCCTACCAATGTTGAGACCAAACCTACACCTTTGCTATGAGCTGTATCACTTTAAACCAGTGGTTCTTAACCTGGGTTCGATCAAACGGCAGGGGTTCGGTGAGTCAGTCTCAGGGGTTCAGTGAAGGTTATGCCAGCCACGGTCCTATTTTTGGAACGCTGACTAAATCTAGGCAAATTGAGGTTTTAGACGAGGTTTTGTACTGCTTAGTTCCCAATTTACAGGCATTATTCCAATTCTTCTATTCCTCTATCTGATCGGAGGATAAAGCGGTTTTGCTCCTTAGAAGGTTGACTCTCAATTGGCATGAGGACGTACAACAGACCTATAGGCGGCGCGCACTGCATTTACTTTAAAAACAACAACATTTGCGTCACATTTTATGCCATGAAAATAGTATGTGAAGCAAGGATGTGATAGAATGAGAATGTCAACATGAAAAAAAAAATAGAAACGGTTTGAAATGAATCGAGTTTAATTTCATTTTCCAATGTGAAAAGCAAAAGGAAACATTATTTGTTGTGAATTCACTCTGTGTATTGGATTTGTGAGAAGATTCTTTTTTTGTTAAAGTCAGGGGTGAAAGTGGGCCAGAACGGTCAGGAGCGCAGTTCCGGTATAAGATTCAGGGCCGGAATGCTGTTCTGGTACACGACGTTTGATTCCAAAAATATGACAGCAACTGTCAAAACTCTTACGTTAAAAAAAAAAAAAAAAAAAAAAAAATGCTAAGCTGCCACACATGCATTTCATCTCTTAGAAGAAAACAATCTACCAACATCCGATTTACATACACAAATGTTAACAACAAGCATAATAAAGTGCTTGCGTAGCATAATTCGTTTCGACCGATATTTATTGTTTAGTTTATTCTACGGACGGCAAGGAGGTTTCCCCAGCTGCTGCAGTTATCTGGGTCTGACGATGATGAGTCACGTCTGTGTTCGAATGTACGCAGCAAAGCAAAACGCCTGGATTCATTTATCCATTCAATTGGCTGACATACTGACATATGATCAGCAGAGATAGTTAGCTCTGATTGGTTCAAATGTGCATGTTTTCTGGAACAGCAAAAAAAAAAAAAAGTTTGTTGAATTGATGTGACAAAAAAGGGCAATGCAACAGAAAATGGATCAAATCTTTAAGAGCAAGGAAAGAGTTGAGGAGGCTTATTTATCATATTTAGTTTTATTTGCTCTGATGGGGAGGTTCAGAACATCTTAGCTGTCAATGTGCACTTTGGACTTATATTTGTTTACTAGTATGTTAGGCTACTTATTCATTTTCTTATGATTTAAAAAAAAGTCAATGTTTGCGCAGTCTTCAAAATACAGTATATTCCATTTCACTCTGCATAATATAAGTCATTTGTACTTATTTTTCTGAATGTATGTTACTTATATCTTTATTATAAAAAAAAAAAAGAAAGCAAAAGTAAATGTTTACATTAACTTCAATTTTAATATACATCCTATGTTCTTAAGTTGTTAAAATTGAGATTTGGCATTTAGTATGTGGGGAAATGAAGGAAAATAAAAATTAGGAGATGGTGGTTGGGGTTATTGCTGTTTTTGTCAACTTATATTTTGCAAATCATTGAAAAAAATACAATTTTGAATGAAAACCAGTTTTTGTGTGTGTTTTAGAAATAACTGTGCCAAAACAGTTTTCTTTGCATTTCAGTAGTTTTAGGAGGTTTGCCCCCCCCCCTCCCAAAAATGAAAACAAATAAATAAATAAATGAACAAACAAAATTTCTGGTTCCGTGGTGACCTTCACGTCGGGGAGTTCCGACAAGAAATTCTAGCCTCTTCCACCCCTGATTAAAGTTAACGAAAGAGAACGAAAAGTGGTATTTGGTATGTAATTTTGCCATGTGGCATGTTTTGGTATGTGGCAAAATGTGTTTTGGCATGTGGCATTTTTTGGGTATGTGGATCTTTTTTTTGGTATGTAGCAAAATTGATTTTGAGATGTGGCATTTTTATGCCATGTAGCAAAATGTATTTTGGCATGTGGCATTTTTCGGGGGATGTGACATTTTTTGGGGTATGCGGCAAAATTGATTTTGCCATGTGGCAAAATGTATTTTGGTATATGGCATTTTTTTGATAGTCTATGTGGCAAAATGGATTTTGGATTGTGGCATTTTTTGGGGTAGAGAATCTTGAGATGTAACATGACAGCAACTGCACGGTCAAGGTTAATGCAACTAAGAAGGTTTTATCTTTAACAATATAAGATATGTTTCTCCGAATTTGAATGAAAAATTCTAAAATACGCGCGTTTGGCTAGTCTTGGTTTTGTGATCTGAAGATGATGCAGGCTGTGAGCGATGCAAAAAAAGACAAAAACATACATTTTGCCCTGCTGTCTAAATGAGAAGAAATTTGAATAGAAATTAACTTAGGTTATATATTTATTTTGAATTTGAAAAAAAAAAAAAAAAGATTTTTTATTCCAAAGTATTCGGTTAATGCATGTGTGAAACTCATGGGGTTAGGTATCTTTAGCGAGGTTAAGAACCACTGCTTTAAACATTATTTTCTCCATGATCAAAGCACTAAAAACGCACGATTTGCATACTTATATACGCAACCTTTCACATGAGGATCATTTATTCTAGGTGTTGTCTATTGCTTTAGGTTCTCTTTGGTAACTTGCTATTTTAGGTACTGAATTCCTAACTCGTTTTATCTAGTTAATATTGTGAACTTGATTAAATAAGTTGAATGAATTTTCATGATCAAATTAGCGGACCATACTTAAACCTCTGAGCTGAACCGAACTAAAAATGTTAAGTGAATTTAGCCTGACTCCGAATGCCTTCATAAGAGTGCACTGCAAGGTTTAGCTCAGTTGTGTACTTTCTCCACTGCCACTGTTGAATCCCTGGCTCAATCCTTGCTTTTAGTAACTTATTTATTTAATTAAAACTTAAGTCTAATTTTACTTGAAATGTTGTAGCATTAACTTTTTCCTTTGTGGAAGTTTTCTTTAAAACCTGACAATTCAAGTGAAATTGGCTGACTTGAAAATTCAATTTTTTAAAAATTATTATCATATTGACCCGAATATAAGACGGTGTTTTTTGCATTGAAATAAGACTGAAAAAGTGGGGGTCGTCTTATATTCGTGGTCTAGACGTTATACCCATTCATGACGCTAGAGGCGCCAGATATCATTGAAGCGATGTTCTGTCATGACAAATCTCAGCTACTCTCAAGTTTAACCAGTTTGCATTATTTTATTGCAATGTTTTTCCTTATTCAGATTTGTTTCAAGACTACAGTTACAGTTAGACTTCACTTTGATGGTTAATGTAGTTATTGGAATTTTGCTGTTTCATCACAATAGATTGGTTTATTTACATTTCAAAAACCAGAAGCCATTCATTTACGAATGTGATTGCACTTTAGTTTACATATTTAAATATTCAGATATTCAGATTTGAATGAGGCAAAATAACACGCTTTTTCTCTCAAATATATTGTTATAATCATTTGTTTCAGGTGTACTGTAATTATTTTCTGTATAAAAACTAATTTGGTGTTCAAAAACTCTTTTTTTCAAACTTGAGTCTTGAAAAAGAGGGGGTAGTCTTATAATCAGAGCCGTCTTATATTCGAGCCAATACGGTATTATTATTATTATTAGAGTTGTTCCGATCATGTTTTTTTTTTGCTCCCGATCCGATCCTGATCGTTTTAGTTTGAGTATCTGCCGATCCCGATATTTCCCAATCCGATTGCTTTTTTTTTTTTTTGCTCCCGATTCAATTCCAATCATTCCCGATAATTTTTCCCGATCATTTTTGGCAATGCATTAAGAAAAAAATGAATAAAACTCGGACAAATATATACATTCAACATACAGTACATAAGTACTGTATTTGTTTATTATGACAATAAATCCTCAAGATGGCATTTACATTATTAACATTCTTTCTGTAATAGGGATCCATGGATAGAAAGACTTGTAATTCTTAAAGGATAAATGTGACTTTGTATATTCTGACTAAATATTGCCATCTAGTGTATTTGTTGAGCTTTCAGTAAATGATACTGTAGCCATTTAACTTCTGCCCAAATGCATGATGGGAAGTGCAACCATGACTGTGGGTCGTGGTACCAATTGATATATCTTCTCTGCATTGGGAAATAACATAGGGTGTTAAGAAAAAGATCAACTACTACCTTTCTTCCCCACATTGCTTCCCACGATCATTCTAATCGTTGGGGGAGGGATTGTAAGGCTTTAGCCATTTAAAAAAAGGCTCCAAAGGCTGCCAAAATTCACTCTACTCATTTTACGCTGCCTTTTAGCTCTATATACTGTATGGGTAAAACGCCGCCATTATAGATTGAACACGACAATGCGTGAGTGGGTCGTGCAGCGCATGCGTCAATTGCGTTAAATATTGTAACGTGATAAATGTAAAAAATATTCATTCTCACCATTAGCGCGATAAATTTGATAACCCTACCTTAAGCTTAAACTAAAGACTCTGGAAGAGTGTAACACATTATGTCTGTAACGTTAAATACAATTAGAAAACGATTTAATTAAAAAAAATATATATATATATATTGAAAAAAGGCATGTCCGATATTTTTTTGCCAATTCCGATACTTTGAAAATGACGTGATTGGACCCGATCGGTCGGGATGCCGATTGATCGGGACATCTCTAATTATTATTATTATTTTCATTGTAAAAGCCAGTTCTAAACAGTGTCATTTTTTTGTGTTTAAACATTTTCTCCATTATCAGAGGTTAAGAAATTTGCCATTCACATAGTAAAATAGATTCAGCTATTGTCTTTCAGATGTAAGTCATTTATACTATGTGTTCTGTCCCTTTAAGTATATTATCTTTTTTTCCCTCAAAAGCCAAGCACAAGGTAAAATTGTGGCTTATGGATTTTTTAATGAACATTTTGGCCTACCACATTAACATATTTTTATTTTGCTTCAATGGTGGTACTCAAAAAGTATTATTTGAAGTGGTACATGCTGAAAAATGTTTGACAAGGTTTGAAATGCTGAATGAGCAGACTCTGTTTTATGTATTTACAGTATGTGTTACACTATATATTTTATTTCAAACATATGTGTTGACGAGGGAGGACGTAAAACAAGAATGTCTGTCTGATATTGTCCAATCCTTAGTGGCTCCATTATGTTTACTTCACTTTTGAACTGCTTTTGAACATTCCCTTCCGTGAGATGTCGTGGTGTTTCAGAGAACTTTGACTCTTTAACTCTTTATATGTTTTCTCACAGCAGTTTTTGAATGTTTTTGACTGCCTTTACATTTCTGAGCAAGTTCAGCCTTTCCCTTTCTGTGGTTTTCCAATTGATCGATGGACTTTTCCGAGTTTAAATGTCTCTTCACAAAGCCTCTCAATAAGATTGTAAACGGCAAATAAATGTGGAAATGTCATCATGCAACACACACTGATCCGTACACACTGAAGTGATTGTTAACTATCATATGGTTGGCCTTGAGTACTTAATAATGCTGCATTTAGATTATAAATAGCATACAATTTTGTCAGCTGACTGACAAAGACCATGTTGTTAGGAAAATCTGCTAAAAGGAGAAAGATAAGAACTGACTGACCCACTTGTGTAGATTTGATGTTCAAAGTATCTTTAAAGGCCTGATTTCCCAGGATAAGAGTGTCTCTATTATAAAATGGAATTAAGAAAAAAGATCCTAAAAACAAAGATCAAAACTCATTCGTATTATAAGCAAAAAGGCCAATCGGTGTTAACTCATAGTATTGACAATGTGTTATTGTGGCTAGTAAAAGAAGACATCGTATAATAAAAATATCCAAGGATGGCGACAGATGTCGGGGGCTGCATTGTAGTTATTGTTTCCTTTGGGGGGGCCATTATGTCTGCCAAATACTTATTGGTCTTAGCATTCACATGCAGAGAGGGGGGCGGAGGGTGCTTGAGCACCCACCCCTTTGCCCCTACATGCCCGAATTGCCCCTTTTGACTGGGCTTTTTTTTTTTTTTGTGCGTATGTGTGTGCTGGTGGACTGTGCAGACACGCCACCGAGTACTTTACTTGAACACCGAAAACACCTTTTAAAAAAAAAAAAAAAAAAAAAAAAAAACGTCTGTGTGCCACTAAGCCGCGGCATAACCCCACGCTCCTCCCTACACGCTTTTCCTCTATGAAGTGGGTGTCTGGTGAGGAGTCCGGCGACATCTGGTGGTTGGAAACAAACGGTGTTACCCTTCTGAAACGCGTTCAAGCATAAAGTGAAAATTCTTACACCAGGTTTATTGTGGGGATTTTCTAAAAAATAAAATATTATTTTCACTTATATAGTTCAATACTTACTTTAATACTGTAATACTGTACTTTAATAATTAATTACCCCCCCACAATGGCTATGGCTATTTCGATCCGTGTATCTCTACTCTCTATAGGCAAAGGTATCTGTCTGTTGTCTTCACAACATTATCTAGAATGGTACACATATTTAAGTTCTCATTTTAATCTAAATTTAATATTTGCAATCGGTCCCTTTATTTCATTATCGATGATTCCGGTGTTTGTATGAAACTTAATGTGATAATTTGGTAATTCCATTTCTCTGTATTTTGTCGTAACATTTATATTTTTGTATTGCTCCCGCTAGTCACCCTTGTTAAGTGTTCTCTCTTCTCTCTCTCTTCACAATGTTATTGAAAAGGAAAGAAATTAAGACATTTTTTTTTAAATAAAAGCCACCGGGGAATCTGATTGTTTAAATTTAAGATTTATATTTCATTATGTAGACATGCCTTGCAAGGAAAGGAGGTTGAGGGATTTTTTTTATTTAAAAAAAGGAGCTGGATGAGGTTGCTGAAGGCAGTGGATCCCTCATCAGCTGGGGGAAGAGCACAATTGGTAAGATTAACACAGTTTGCAAGGCTATTCAGGTATGAACACAATTACAATGTTATTGTTCGATAACATTTAATGTCATTACTTTATTAATTATTAGGTGCTACAGCTGTCAAATATGGATAATAATGAAATAAAAAATCTGTGCTGTTGGTGGCTCAGTGAATATCTGATGTAGTTTAGTGACAGATGAACAACAAGCTGAGGAAGGAAGTTTTGATATAGAGATTAGCAAAGACTGACCGAGTCACAGCCAGAAAGTGTTGATGACAGTGTTGATTTCTATTCACTATTCCCCCCTCCTAATTAAAGTCTGTTACAGCCAATTATACTGTAAAGCTGGTTAAACTGGATGTCGTTGTAAGGTGTATGAAATTCTTGTTCATGTGCCCCTTTTGATCTTTGAGCACTTGCCCCTCCATCGGTTTTTGCACGGCCCTGAATCTTAGTCATATTTTAGTTATTTCAAAATGTGTCCGTCTTCGTCTAGTTTTAGTCGACAATTCTGAAAACGTTTTCGTCTATAAACCATGAATAAATTCATAGATAAATATAAGGTTTCCAACAATTTTGAATGAAAATTGACAGACGAGCTTGTAGTCTACAAGGACTGCTGCCCCCACGACCTGACCCAGGATTAATTGGCAGATGATGGATGGATGGATGGATGGATGGATGGATGGATGGATGGATGGATGGATAGTATATTCTCTTTGCTATTTTTTTTTAAATTATTATTATTTACAGTTTTAGTAAAACCAAAAAGCGGAAAGTAATTACATTTTTTCTTTACCCCTTTTATCAAAAAGAGGGGGAGAAACGTATATTCTACTCTTACATATTGAATTGGAACAAAAACTATTTATTTTACATTTTCAAAAAGGGGGAAGATTTAAAAAAATCTTCTTTTCTAAGTTTTTCAATTGAGACAACAGATATTATTTTATTAATTATTTTATATTACTATTCATTTTATTTAAATTTCATTTTAACACCCCCCCCCCCCCAAAATAAAACGTGTGATTCATGGGCAACACAAAAGTGACGTGGCGGGCCTGATCTAACTGCCTTGAGGTTGACGCCTGTGAACAATAAAACGGTTATACCAATGTTACTGTGTCATCAATAAAAAAAAAAAAACTATCCAATTCCAGAGCAGATCTGGTTTGTCTATCACTGTCAATGGCAGTCAATAAGTGAAAAAGGAAGGTGTGACCTGTTATGATGGTCTAAGTGCGAAGGTGTCGGGTGTCTGGGCCCCCTGCATGATTGGGCGGGTGGTAAGTGTGTCATAGAGAGGTGGAGGGTCACTCCAATTTTAGTGTGACCACTACCAGTTGGACAAAGCACACCTCCTCCGACGGACACTACTGCCGGCTGCCAAGGTTGGAAATACACTTGGTTTGTTGATTTCACTCTTCTAACAATATTGCTTGTTTGTGTCTCACTTTTGTGTTGTTTGGTGAAATGAGCCGCACGGACGCCGCTCTAAGACTTGTGACACAGCTGTCATTTAAAAATAGATCGACTGCTAGGCCTGAAACCATTTGGAGTCTTGTACATAGATATCATCATGAGTTTGAAACATGCGCTCATAGCACCATGAGTTAAATATGATGAATCACAAGGTAAAGTTAGCCTATTCACATCCGTGTTGGCCTATGAGCTTCACTATTGGAACGTTTTTAGAGCATTTTTTTCTAAAAGTTGATCCCACAAGTTAGTTGCTGTCAAACGGATGAAGATTTAGTTGCTTTGGCTGACATTACTTGCCACTAGGTGTAGATGAATAGATGTTTTATTTGTGGTTAGTAAAATTCGTAGGTTTAGTGAAATTGGGTAATTTTCCATTCCATATAAAATGTCTTGTCGAACTTAAATTAGTTCAGCATTAAATGTTTCAAGCGATTTCATGACAATACATTGTAAAAATAAATAAATAAATATACTTTGTATATATATTAGGGCTGTCAAACGATTAAAATTTTTTATCGAGTTAATCACAGCTTAAAAATGAATTAATCGTAATTAATCGCAATTCAAACCATCTCTAAAATATGCCAGATTTTTGTGTAAATTATTGTTGGAATGGAAAGATAAGACACAAGACGGACATAAACATTCAACATACTGTATATAAGCACCAGGGGTCGCGTTAACCGAATATTTTCCGTCGTTGACCGGTTTTTTAAAACGGTGACGGAAAAAACTGAAGTCCATCCGTCATTTTGACAGGTTGCAATTCACACCGCAGACCACAGGGTGGCGAGTGAGCATATTAATTAGCTATTGTGTCTCTTGATGCATGACGTCGTTGGCCTTACTCGGAAAAATGTCAAGGCAACTGAGCGTCCGAACTAAGGCTACGTTCATACTACAGGTTTTAATGCACGAATCCGATTTTTTCGTGTTTTTCCGACTCGAGTGAGGCATTAACTTGACGGTCTGAACGTGACAAGTCGCATAGAACGGGACCATTTCAAATCCGATCTGGGTCACTTTCATATGTGGTCTAAATCCGATCTGGGGCACATTTTTCCAGACTGTCGCGGCGGTCTGTACTGTCCAGTCCCGCAAATCGGATTTAATGCAGCAATTACGTCATCAAAAAGCAAGAGACGGTACGGTAGCTACGGTAGCGATGCAGCAGTGCGTTATTAGCGCCTAGCTTGCCTTGAACACGGCTTTTTAGGAAGGGTCGGACTTGACAACAGTCATAAAAAAATAAAAATAGGTTTGAGGATAAGCCTGAGAATGATCGGTTTTCTCTCTGCTCCATATAAGCAATATTTCAACATTGCTTACACGGCCGAGAGTCGGGGAAAACTGCCCATATGTGTGTGTGACATGCACGATATATGGATATATATGGATCGATAGCATGCACGCACTGTTCGTGCATGTCACACACACATACGCGCAGTTTGCCCCGACTCTCGGCTGTGTAAGCAATGTTGAAATATTGCTTATATGGAGCAGAGAGAAAACCGATCATTCTCAGGCTTATCCTCAAACCCCCTTTTTTTTAATGACTTGTCAAGTCCGACCCTTCCTAAAAAGTCGTGTTCAAGGCAAGCTAGGTGCTAATAACGCACAGCTGCTTGATGTGTGATGGCGCGGTGTGGATTCTCTGTTAAGCTTGTTCGGACAGAATATTAATTAAAGATGAATGAAAACTAAATACTACTGAATATGTCATTATTAACATTTAAAAAATTTAAGTGACGGGTAAAAATAGATTATGACTGGATTTTTATGACCCTGTCAGTCAAAATGACAGACATCTAAAAAGTCTAGCGCTACCTCTGATAAGCACTGTATTTGTTTATTATATTAATAAATCCACAAGATGGCATTAACATTATTAACATTCCTTTTGTTAAAAGGATCCACGGATAAAAAGACTTGTACTCAAATTTATCTTTTAAGAACTACAAGTTATAGTAATTTTATATTAAAATCCCTCTTAATGTTTTCGTATTAATAAAATTTGTAAAATTTTCTATCAAAAAATTAACTAATAGCTCACCATTGTTGACGTTGCCTAGCGGTGACGTCACATCGGGCTCCCTGCCATTCTTCCACAGTGTCTTTAACTACACAAGGTGAAAAACACCACAAGGTGTCAATGGCGAGTTTTAAGTTAATTAGAGATCTAGCCAAGGCAAAGTCTGAGTACGTTTTATGTGTACTTTGCATTGCTATTTTGATTGGGATTGCCAGTTCTCTTTGCATTGAGCGCTTTTCTTTTTGTGAACAAATATGTTTTTTGACAGATAGGAATATTATTTTTGTTGTGCTTTCACTAAATGATACTGTAGCGACTTAACTGTTCAGCCCAAATGCATGATGGGAAGTTGGGCAACCATAAGTGTTAGTGGTGGCTGCAAGTGGTATACAGTATGTTCTGCATTGTATTCAATTAGGCGTGTTAAGAAAAAGAACGTCTCCCTCTCTGCCCAAATACATGATTGGAAGTTGGGCAACCATGACTGTCAGTGGTGGCTGCAAATGGTATACAGTATGTTCTGCGTTGTATTCAAGTAGGCGTGTTAAGAATAACATCATCTCTTCCTCCGCCCGATGCATGATGGAAAGTTGGGAAACCATGACTGTTAGTAGTGGCTGCCAAAGCTTAAGCTAATAATAGGCGTGGTCCAATGAACGCCTGTGTCCACTTGCATATCTCTGCCTTTTCGTTCTCAATGTGCTAAGACGGCGTCATTGTAAACTGTTTGAGGCAGCGCATGAACGGGTCATTCTGTGCATGCATTAATTGCATCAAATATTTTAACGTGATTAATAAACAAAATAATTACCACCCATTAACGCGATAAATCTGACAGCCCTAATATATAATAATACGTTGTCTGAACTGGAAAATTCAAGTCAATTTGACTTAAAGTTTGGAGTTAAAATTAAGTTCACAATATTAACTTCATAAAATGAGTTCATTTTTTAAGAGAACTTAAAAAATGGAGTTATGTCTACTTAAAATCTTTATAGTCAGTGTGCGATACGATATCGATTCTTGTAACAACTGTGTGATATTTGCCATATTCTGCCACTATTCAATTTTGACTCGATTCAAGCTCTCTAATCGATACAATGTATTATGCACATATTACAGTAAGCAATAAAATTACAAAGCCATTTTGTCATTTTATACCAGGAGTGCCCAATCCCGGTCCTGCGAGAGCCACTATCCAGTTTGTTTTCCGTGTCTCCCTCCTTTAACACACCTGAATCAAATGATCAGCTCATCAGCAAGCTCTGCAGCAGCCTGATAACGATCCTGATTAGTTGATTCAGGTGTGTTAGAGGAGGGAGACATGGAAAACAAGCTGGATAGGGGCTCTCAAGGACCGGGATTGGGCACCCGATTTATACGGTATATCAAAAACGTGTTTTGGTTTTGGTTTTTTTTTTTTTAATCACAGGCTACAACATTGTTATGGTTTTCCTCTATGTCACTGAATTGAATGATACCTGGTTTTAAAATCAGAGGCCTTTTGTTAAACCCATTAACAGCAAAATTTTTCAATCTTTCACTTGTATTTTTGCTTCCAAGTCAATGCTAACTCAAGTTGAGAAATTTAATTCATTCACTGCCATTGACAGTGATAGAAACCGAATCCATTTCACCAGGGATGACTAGAATTGAGTGATTGTTTCGCTGATATTGACGGTGATAGATGTCCAATGTAGTCTGACTCGAGGAGACAGGCAGCAATCGAACAAAATGGATTGGATGTCTATTGCCGTCAATCACAGTCAATTAGTTAAAATAAATGATAAGTTAATATACAAATAAATAATATGGTAAAAAGGCTGCGTTGATTTGGAATATCTAAAATTCGCGACAATAGGCATCAACGGGGTAACAATTTTGTTTACTAACTTTAAAACGGGGGCATCGTTGACTAATGCTTACAATACCCCAAATTTGAATAACAATCTGGAATTTTGTTATTTTAGCGAGACACTTTTAGCTAAACAAAAAAGAAACTTTTGGCTAGAAAAGGATGTGGTGGGCTGGAGCTGGCCCAAAGGGCCATGAATTGGACACCTATGGTTCAACTGATCGATGAAACATCGTGTCGTTATACCTCTTGTTTTGTTCTAGTTTTATTTGTTACAAACTAATATGCCCGGGTGGGCAAAACGGTTTCAGGTTTTGCTAACATGGCGTCTGCCAGTGAGAGCGACGATCAGACGGTGCCAAACGGTGAGGATGAGGACAACAGTATCCAGGGGATTCAGTCTCGTTACCTGCGCTGTTCGTCACCCAGGTAAAATATTTAAGCACTTTAAACCACTTGACGATGATTTGCTAATTTGAGCTCCACCGATTCCAGCCTTTCCATGATGTCAGAGTCCAGGTTTTCCGCCATCTCTGGCTCAGATGCCGCCAGTATCTTCATGGAGCCTATTCACTTGTCATCCGCCGTTGCCGCAAAGAAGATCATCAACGAAGGTAAGACATAGTCAAATCAGGCAAGGGGTATAAGATATATTGTATTTGATCAGTAGAAAGGTCTCCAAAATGCCCACCAAATGCCACAACCTGAACTATTAAAAGATTTCAGTGCTGAAAGAACCCAGAAAGCTTTACAAGTTCTAAGAGTTAGCAACTTGAGCTCTTACTGTGTCCCTTTCTGCTCTCAGCGGGATGCCAACGCATAACACACGTAGCAGCAAGATAAATGACAGGCCGGCAGATAAAACATGGATTTCATATCAAGCTGCTGCTGCGAGCCGAGTAAATCTGAAGAGGAATGAGATTGGTGTCCAATGAGCCAATTAGCTCTTAAGTAGGCGACAGTCTGGATTCCTCCATCCGCTAATGAGCTGAGGCTATGACTTGAGCAAGATGAACTGGATGTCAAACACTGCATACGGATGAGCTCGTCCGTCCTGAATTCCTTTTCTGAAAAATCAATATGTAACGATTAGATTGTGACACTTAGGAAACATCAAATTGAGCTTTCAAATATGATTTAAAGCAACACTAGGTAACGTTTAAACCTTTATCAAATATTTTCATAACCAGTGTTGTCACAGATTACTTGAAAAAGTAATTTAATCACCGATTACTGATTACGCCTCAAAAAAGTAATCGAGTTACCGTAATTTTCGGACTATAAGCCGCTACTTTTTTCCTTCATTTTGATACCTGTGGCTTATAGCCCAGTGCGGCTTATTTGTTGATTTTTTTAGGTAACACTTTATTTGACAGCTGTGTCATAAGACTGTCATAAGATCATCAAAATTATGACATGACACTATCATGGACATTACTGAATGCTTATGTCATTAAGTGTCATTTGGCAAATTATGTCACTAACTCCATTTTTGTCCATCTTGGATCTTTTGCATCCATTCAAAAGTGACATCATTTGCCGAATAACACTTAATGACATCTGTTATAAGCATTCATGAATGCTCAGGACAGAGACATGTCATAATTATGATTGTGTAATGACAGCCTTATGGCACCACTGTCAAATAAAGTGTTAGCAAATACCATAACTTGCAATTGATGAAACAGTTGGAACAGTAACTGAAGAAATATTTAGCACAGAACATGATTTTTTATTGTTATTTACATCTGTAGTGCTGCAATGCATGCTAAGAGGCATGTTGGATGACAACAGTCAACAACAGGTGGCAGCAGAGGTTGACTGTCTCCCCCAAGGGAGCAGTGATGGCCAAATGAAGCTTCTTGAAGCAATAAAGCTTTGCACTAATTAGTTCAAAGTTTAATGATGGTTCATTTGGTCTTATGACAGTCGGTCGTATGATGCCGCTGTCAAATAAGGTTTTACCGGTTAATATCTTTTGGTGTAAATATCCCATGATACAGTGAGGATGGCTGCGACTTATAGTCCAGTGCGACTTATCTATGAACAAATGCCATTTTCGTGCCAAATTTGGTGGGCTGCGGCTTATGGTCAGGTGCGCCTTATAGTGCGAAAATTAGGGTACTCTACTGATTACTTCATTATCAAAGTAACTAAGTTACTTTAAAAGTAATCTATCAGTTACTTTTTACCCATTTTTCTCCCTTTGACGCCTCAACATAAGAATGACAACCGAAAAATGTCATCACATGTAATTGACTTTCCGATGATTGAATTTAAAGGGGAATATCAGAATTTCGCGCTAGCTTAGCCACTCCAGAGCCCTGAAACTAACAAATATCTGACAAACTGCTTGGAATTTGTTGAAATCAACTCCACAGACCAACTAAACCCTGCTAACTCTAAGATCAAGCTTCATGCCAAAACTTCTGGATTTCGGGTTATGGTTAACAGCATATCAGTGCCAATATAAAACAATGCAAACTGACGGCACAATAATCAACAACACACAAGTGGATTGTACAGTGCAATAAACACAAAGCTGGTGGCGGGCGCGGATGCGCATGCAGCCGTGCACATTAACAACTAGAGCTGTCCCGACTAGTCGACATAGTCGACGTCATCGATGACGTAAATCCGTCGACGAGCACAACATCCCGTCGACGGTTAATGAAGGGTTAAAAAAATATATGCGTGGAAAGTTAGAATGTCGGATGCTCTGTTTGCAAGCGGGGAAAGCGGCACAAAGCCAAAAAAAGCGCACCAGTGTCCAAAACATTGACTTATTTCAAAGAAACAAAGGAGAGTACACTCTTCTGTCCTGTCTCTTCAATGCCAAACTTGGCTGCACGTCGGCCGTGAATAAACACCTCAAGCGCCTTCACCCAGTTTGTAATTTTGTTTTTTTGTTTTTTTCATTTTTTGTACACCAGAGGGTGCTGTCGCCTTACTAAATAATAATGTTTCATTGACAATGGGCCTATAAGTGCTATTAGTATTGTTCTTAATGCTAATTGAAAGGTTTATTTCATGTTATGGTTTATTTTATGGTATAGAAAATTATATAAGGTTAAAAGGTCATAAATATATACAGTATATACAGTGATTGCACTCAAGGGAGAGATTGTCAATGATAAGGTAATAAATTAAGGTAAAGGCAATTCATATAGGCAATTCATTGATATATAAATAAAGTTTCAAAGGAAAAAGGTAAAACGTTTTTGTTAATTTCTAATTGTGTTGCTTTATTTGTGTGCACCGTAGCGGTTACGGTGTGTTTACATCAAGGATGGAATAAAAGTTGTAACCATCAGTTTAAGAGACCATCTTTTCAATCGGGATGCTACACTAGTTAATTCTATCAGCATTTGAACTCATTGTTTATTTGTGATTTATTATTGTTATTTACGTGTTTATTTGTACTTTAATAAATAATTTGAGTGTTCCAATATGTTTTTTGTGAATTGATAAGCGTCAACAAAAATTTCATTGCTAAATTAGTAAAAAAAAAAAAAAAAAAAAAATTTTTAATTATTAGATTAGTCGACTAATCGTAAAAATAGTCTGCTGACTAATCGGGAGAAAATTAGTCGTTTGGGACAGCCCTATTAACAACCCGGAAGTACTCCTCTCGACACACACGCGGTCAATTTGGCCACAAAACGTGGTGGCAACTAAGCACTTTACACTCAATCGGACTTACAACATATCCCACAGATGCTAAACGAGCACGTCACCTCACGGCATAAATGTTGAACATGCATATGATCTAAACAAAGCTTGCCAACTTGGAGCGATGACTGCCCGTCGTTGCTATAGCAAAGCTACGAAAAGGCCGCGCATGTAGGGGGTCCAACCTTATGCTGATACTCTCCAGAATGAAGGAAAAATACTCACCTTCATTCATGGATATCCACAGATCAACATTCCCTCGCAACGTCTCAACACTCGGCGCAAATGCCCACCCGCCTCAGTCCCACAACACGAGACGCGAGACCAAAACAGGAAATAGCTAAGAGGTTGGCATGGAAACACGTACAGGGAACCTTTTATTTTAGCATTTTCTATTCAAAATTCTCTTCGTACATGACTACAATATTCTTCATTCTACATACGTTATGAGGCAATGAAAAAAATAGTAACGCAATGACACTAAGGAAACTAACTTTAATCAGATTACTGGTGTAGAAAAATGAACACGTTAGATTACTCGTTACTGAAAAAAGTAATCAGATTACAGTAATGCGTAACTAACTAACGCGTTACTGACAACACTGTTCATAACATTTGTGATGATATGTCGACTGACAACTAGTTTAATGACACCTCTTTTAGATATATCTTGATAGGGTCTGTATCGCTTTCACAGACCCGTGCCGTCCTTAAGGCAAGCTAGGCAAATGCCTAGGGGCGCCGCAGCGTCCAAGAGGGCGTCCAGAGAAATGTTCAAATATTTGATGATAGCAGTATTCCAAAAATTATCAAGACAATAAAACAAAATGACAACAAAACATATCGTAATAAATCTTTAAATAATAATGAAATCATTTTTCTAGTGTGCCTTCTGCCCATTTTACTGTTTCCTGTGATGCGATAATTTCACCACACACTCTAGTCTCACCCTTCCTCCTCTCCCTCCCGCAGACCAGCAAACTACCTGAAGGTGCTATTTTTAGCCTCCGCAATTGAGCGACGTTACGGTGACGAGTTGACGTCATGAAAAGACAAAAGTCGCATTTTAGAAAGAAGACAAAGGAAGAAGAGGAGCATAAACGTGAAAAAAGAGGTTTGTTGTGATTATTTCAAAGGGATAAACACGTATACTTAGCGCAACTGCAAGCTCGCGGTTATTTACATAGTTTATATGACATATTGCTAAAGCTAAATTATACTGTATCATTAGTCGTACTGCTGTTTTAGAAGTATTTTCAGTATTCAGCCAGCTGTGGATTAGTTTCAGTTAAGTTTACTCCCCCTCCCATTTTAGAACTAAAATTGTCTTGCTAATTTTCATGTGATGTGAACCACTTTTACCTTGTGTTAAATTGTGCTTTTCAAATAAATTTGCCTTGCCTAAAAGTGCAAAGGTTAATTAGATAAATTCACCATTGAACATGCAGTTAATAATTTCACAGTTCTGTGGTATGGGGGACTAAAAGTGCCATGGATTTAAATGAAAACATTTGTTATTAAATGTGTCATTAATTCATTAAAATGGCAATCCCGTTCATGTAGAAAAAATTTCAATTATTTTTTTTTTTTTGCTATCATATATTATTTAATTAATTATTTTTGAATAGTTTGTGTAGTTGCAGTGCTTCAAGAATTCATTTTCTTTTAACTACGCCCGTCAAAGATAGTGGCCGGATCCAGTAGACAGGTACAGTACGCTGCAAGAATTTAGGCGCTATTATGGTTATGTCATGCTGGTTTCACAATCAACAGCTATTTGACAAATATAATGTAACATTCCACTTTCTTCTCTTTGTAGATGCTCTTCTGAAATATTTTCCTTCCACCTCTGTACATCCTGGGTCATCTTTTACAGCCAACTTATCCACACCAGCACCAAGTCCAGTACCTTCCCACACACAAACTGCCAGTGGAGAAAGAAGTGCACCTTCCAAAACAGCTGTCATATGATAGGGCAATAGATGCTTTTGCATCAGTGAAGACACGGCTAGTAAGGTTTTAGGTCTAAGATCTAAGTTGAAAAAAAAAAGTTGCATTTTAAAGTGTTCTGTGTGTCTTTATATAGGTTTGTGCGGGTGGGTGTTAATCATATTGTAATAACAATTGCAATTTTTATTTTATTTATTTATGTTTTATTTTGAAGTGTTTTTGATTGTTTTTTTTTTTAGTAGTTATTGGAGCATTTTTCTTTTAACTTCTGCTTTTCTTCATTGTTGTCTTTTTTTATATAATAAATTACAAAGCGATAATGTGCTTTTTCAGTGTGTTTAAATATGTGTGGTGAAAGAAGCTATTGGGGGGGCGCCAACAAATTTGTTGCCTAGGCCAGGGGTCCCCAATCTGCCGGGCCGCGGACCGGTACCGGGCCGCGCAGAAATAATCATTTATTAACGACCGCATTCTGGCCAAATTAACCCTGTGTCCCTACTTAACACACTAATATCCCTGTCTACTCTAGATATAATACTACAGGATAGATTAAAATGATGTCATATAAATCCATTGATTGGACTGCTAGCAGTACATCTTGTTTTGTGTATATAATATATCTATGTGTGCTTGGCCTCAATAACAAAGTATTACTAGGCCGCGGGCGCAGCACATTTGTTCCCAGTAATAATTAGTCCCCTCACGAGCGAAGATGACTAGAAAACAGACGTCTTTGGAGATATTTTTTACGGCGAAAAGGGCACCTGACGAGCCAGAAGATGAGCATACAACCTCGAAGACCCACGAACTGCGAAGGAGTGGATTCGTGACCCATTTGTGAATAAACCGAGTGATTCGAGCATGTCTGTGCAACGGGAGGATCAGCTTGTAGAGATCGCAAATGACGGCGACCTTAAACGTACATTTGAGACAACAACTCTACCGAGGTTCTGGATAAAAGTCATTCCAGAATATCCTGACATCGCTACAAGAGCATTGAAAACCTTGCTACAATTTCCAACATTGTATCTTTGTGAAGCGGGCTTCTTAATTAATGCTTAACGACAAGGCGAAGTCGTTAATGGTGAGAGAGCGGTGTGCAGTTGTTGTGTGCAGCTAACATGGCAGGATGTATCTGAGAACTTTTCTACATGTCCTTCCATGATCAAACGTAAGTTAATATTCCTTTCTTTAAAGTTTGTAGTGTTTGCTTTGGAATTGCTGCATTTGCGGCCATGTTTAACGTTACACACATGCGCAGAACCGAATGGTTGCAATTTTTGATGGGTTGCAAAATTTGTCAGAACACCGGTCCGTGAAAAAAAGACCCAAGTAACACCGGTCCGTGGTGTAAAAAAGGTTGGGGACCCCTGGCCTAGGCTACCAAATTTGTCAGGAACTGCCCTGCGCTATCACCAGTAATAATTAACTTTGAGGAGGGTGGCAGGAACCCTGCCACACAAAAAAACTACAAATGTGCTGAGTGCTTTTATGGCATCCGTCACTTTCCCCTTTCATTAGAAAGACGGAAGTCGATGCGAACTTTTTCGCGCAAATTCTGCAAAGATGGCAGAGCAACAAAAGGGACAAAACGTTTTGTCTGAGGAGGAAAAAAGGGAGGCTACCAGGAATGAAAGGATACTCAAGAATAAACATTGGCCCAGCTTCCACTCGCTGGCGTGACTACCCTGACAAGTTCGGGTGAGGTTAGCCACACTTAGCTACACGGTTGCTAACTGTCATATGCTATTGTTTAGCCACAACTGGATTCATTAGCTGATTACTATTCATCATTCACACAGCCACTGGAAAATGTCATTTAATCCATCTGCAGGTGACCGGGAGTTCATGATTTTACGACACTGTGCGGGTGTGCGCTATTCCTCATGCGAAACACAGTCTTCCTTAAGGCAAAACACTACTGCTTTTGTCCACCGGCATCGCTAAAATCGACCAAAAATGAAAGGTTAAATAGTGTTGCTTTAAGAAAAACTGTTTTCTGTCATCAGCAGAACTGCCGCCTCGAGGTGTCCGCACAGAGTCCATCCCGGAGTCCATGCTTGAAACAGCAGAGCAGCTGATGGTTGAAGATCTCTACAACCGAGTGCGGGACATGATTGATGACCGCAGTCCCTACAATACTCCATGTGTGCTGGACATCCAGAGGGCAATGGTTCAGGATCGCCTGGAGCCACCGAGCCAGCCTGTGGATGAAGTGTGGCCAAACATCTTTATTGCAGAGAAGTCAGTGTGAACAATGTTTTCTCATTCCTTGTGGGCAAGGGCAGACTGGCATATGGGGATACCAGGATCAAATGAGCGGACCCTAAAATTAGCGAGGACGTGTAATCCAAGCATTACGATAAATGCATTCGGACCGAGCGGCAAGGCAGTTGACTTGTGTGTGCTCGCGTTGTTCCCAGCACTTAAAAGGACCATCAGACTTAAACACTTGTTAGCTCTAATAAAATCTCTTTTGCTAAAATATGAAATAAAATATTGCCATTGATTTAAAAATCTATAATATTTCGTACGTTTTGACTTAGTGGACGCTCAGGGTGATGACGTAGTTTGTCACTCACTAGACGAACACTACCAGTCTTCTGCAATTCCTTCTACGTGGCGGGACGTCCAACACATGCGCACATCAGTTAAGAGCGGCTAGTACTTTCTATTTGTGTTTTTATTGAGTCGCTTATTACCTTTTCATTGCCTCAAAATACTTTTTGTCAGGCTATGGTGACGAGGCGGACTCAGTTGCTGAGGTTCAGGCAAAAACTTTATTTTGAAAACAGAGATTCTTCCGTTGACATGCGTGGATGAGAAATAAGTACAAACCAAAAGCTCTCCAACAGAGGAATGAGTCAGGGCAACCACAATCAATGTTCAAACAAAAAGGCAAAAACCCAAAACGCTCCAAATGGAGGAAAAAGTCAATATGGCTAAGATCAAAAAGGGTCTAACACAAAGCGCTCCAAATGAAGGATAATATTCAGTATCACTATGACAGGCTATGGCGAGAGGCTGACGTGAGTGACCTTGGAAGAAAGACACTTCTGCACTAAACAGGGGAAACAAGGGCATTATATACACACACAAGGTAATGGGGAACAGGTGGAAACAATAGGTCATTTGGTGGCAAGAGGAAGGGCAAGTACGCGATGATGAAGAGGGTGAAGCCTTCAAAATAAAACAGGAAGCGACGTGGCATGACACTTTTTGTATGTGTTTCCCTCTCATGCTTTTAAGCATTATGTTTTCTTGTGGTTGCAATTAAAGCAGATTGTTGAACTGTTGACCACACTAGTCACTTTGCGTATTTAATCCACCCTTATTTGATATTATTAAGTATTTTCTTAAGGCATCTTTAGTGTGTTCTGTCTGTATGCATCTAAACAAAACAAGCTGAAAGCGCACGGTAGTACTTTGGGTGTCAAATTCCAAGAGAGTCTGGCTGCAGCCCGCCTCTCTCAGTACCCTGCGACGCTCGTCTCAGTACCCATCCCGCAGACAGGAAGTGGCGCAATATCGCAGCTCTCAGACCGGAAATGACAACATGAAGCAGCGCTCGAGCTCCGAGCTTCCGGTTTTATCGTAATAGTTAGCGTCCATTCGAACGTAAATACTAGTTTACTTTTCTTTTCGCACGTCTTTTATTTTCGGTTTCAGCATCACTCATTATTATTTAAATAATAATTTATTTACATCCATCCATCCATCCATTATCTTCCGCTTGTTCCGGGGTCGGGTCGCGGGGGCAGCAGCTTTAACAGGGAAGCCCAGACTTCCCTCTCCCCAGCCACTTCAACCAGCTCCTCCGGCGGGATCCCAAGGCGTTCCCAGGCCAGCCGAGAGACATAGTCTCTCCAGCGTGTCCTGGGTCGTCCCCGGGGCCTCCCGCCGGTGGGACATGCCCGGAACACCTCTCCAGGGAGGCGTCCGGGAATTAATTTATTTACATGCTCCTTAAATTGATTTGGTGTAATCGGGAGATTAACTCTTTAAGCGCGGTCAGTTTGTTAAAGCCTGCTGATTTTACCAAAATGAAAAACACGGTTACAGTACATCAAAATTAAAATACACACTACTGCAATAAAGGTTTAATTAGTGACTGAAAGATCGCCTGTGACCTATCACAGTGTGTACTTTAGTTTGTCAATTGTAAAATATACTCCAATTGAGAATTACAAAATTGCTGTCACGCTTACATTTTTATGAACGGACACATTAATATAGCTTCATTACAATTTAATGTATCAAAAACGTAATATTCTCTCAATGTTGCAACCAAACCAATTTTGTCTTTCATTTTGCTACTTAAATTCATTCATGTGGGTGAAGATCCTAATTAACTAATTCAGAAACTATATTAAACTTTCTGCTCCAGGAAAGGCACCTTTATTTCAAACAGAAATGACAAAAGTTGTCATGTGTTAGTTGTTTTTTTCTTTTATCCCAGACAATAGTTGTAGGTTGTTTTAATTACCTGACATTTTTCGGCAAGCACTCCCGCCTTCATCATAGGTAATTAAAACTACCTACAACTAACATCTGGGATAAAAGAAAAAAAACAACTAATTTATAAGTGTAGAAAAATGAACTCAATACAACCAGTTCTGATGTGGTAAACTTTATTTTTTTAGTTTTATTATTTTTTATTATTATTGAGAGAATAGATATTTTCTTTAGTCAACAATCTCCTCAAAAAAGGTAAATCCATCTTCCAGATGGTTGAAACAGAACTTGAATGGCTCCAAGACATTGTAGTTCGTGCTCATCCTCTTCCATCTGCAGGATGCTTGGGAACTCCTACTGCATTGATTTTTTTCCCCCCCTAGCCCTGTCCGAGGCTTTTGTGCTGTCTTGCACAATCCTTTTACCAAAACTGTTCATTGGAAAAGAGAAAGAAAAGAGCTATTTGAATATTACATAAGTAAAATAAAAATGATGCTTTGTTAATTTTATACTTGATTTTTCTTTTCAGGCATTGCATTAAACTAGGTATATAAACAATCTTACAATTTTTTCCCCGCCATATCTTTTTTGAGTGGGCCACCACTAACTTGAAGGAGCTGTGGTTGCACCTCTTCCTAAAAATAAATCAGTGAATAAAGGGGGGCATGTTCAAAAGTGCGTCAGAGTAATGGACACTAAAAAGTCTTTAAAAGCTGACCTCAGCAATTATATTCAAATTTCACTTCTGTAACTGATAGACTGGTGGCACTTCACCCTGCAGTAATGCTTTTGCCTCATCTGTCCAATGGGCAAACTCTTTCCTGTGGCTCACATAAGTTGAAAAAATACAAAAATAAGTATTCCACATTTTCCAACAAAGAATTAAGGTGCTGTGCACCTACTTTCCTGTGAATGCCATATCAACAGTTTCAAAGACTTACCATGCACCCAAGTTTGAAATTGTCCGCTAGCAATATACACCACCACTTCCTCAGAGTTGGCATATCAGTCTAACAAAAATTAAAAACAAGTGTAAATAAAGAATAACGACAAGGATATTTTGTAGCCCAATTTGAATGATTCGGTGAACTTCATTTTACAATGGTTAAACTCAAAGAGAGCATCCAGAACAGTGCAAAGAGCATACTACAAATGGATAAATGAATACAAATATCACAGAGGACAAAATTGGACAGTTAAACTCACCTACCATCAACATGAAGATGCCACAGTCCTTCCCCTATGGCTGTCCCGGAAAACCCTAACGTAAGAATTTAACCGAGTCACTTCCTTCAAGTTTTGAATCAATGAATATACACACTTTTACAAATACCTCTATTTCACTTCCAATCCTCTCTTTCCATGTCCCCCTGTTGATTGACTGTCAACGTTTTCTGCAATTGAAAATATAGGTTCATATTAAATACAGTAGTTAAACAATTACAAACGTGTTTCCATGCATAAGAACACCAACCAGTCAGGTTTAAATGATTCATGCAAACAAAACAAGGGCGGAGGTTTGCATAGGGACGGTAGGGACATAACACGACCAACTTTTCAGGATGCTAAAGTTGTCCCCACCAACTTTTGAGCAACCTTACTTGCATTATATTCGTCCCTACCAATGTTGAGACCGGGCCAACGCCCTTGAAACAAAACATTCGCAATTTTAGAGTGGCATTTTAGAAATTTGCTTCAAATGATTGGATGAATCATCTGGAGTGCAATTCTGCTTTAATTGAAGGGGCAACATAAAAGGATCGACTGGAACATACCTTCAAAACCAAACAAGGCTATTCTGGATCATCATGGAAACGCCATGCCAATATGAATGGATACTGAATTTCATTAGAGATAACAATAGTTCCCTGATCTCATGATTGGATCTGTTTTTCTTCCCACAAATAATTGGAATTTGGATCATTTAATTTGTTATGATTTGACTGTTCTTTGAAAATGAACCAATGCTCCAAGTTGTAGTTGTTACTAATCAGACTTACAGGCAAATGCATGTGTGGGTCACATCCTGTAGGCTTTCACCATGTTGCAACAACATAGGGGTCAGCCACAAATATGGTCCTTCCCTGAAAAATACATAATCTATACACACGGACATATGTTATATAAATACAAACGTACGCAGACACCTACATGAGCCCATACAAGCATTCTGTAGGCTACATAGTTAAAATACCCTACACACGCCAAAAAATACTTTTTTATACCTTTGAATGAGCTACTTGTTAGACAAGTTATAAATATGCATTTCATATCTGCAAAAAACAAACACAAAAAGTTACATTTTACTTAATTGTACAAGTGACATTATGTTCTTTAGAGAAACTAAATCCTCAAAATTCACAGTTGATTCCATTTCATTGTTCAGGCCAACGTTCCAAAAGTCAGCACGTGTCAATCAAACTTTCTTTTTTTAGACAATCAACACCATTTTTGGCCTCTTTATATTCAAGATTTGCATAAGCTAATGAGAATGTTGATTGGTTAAATAAACAAAGAGTAAATAATCAATTATGTCCAATTGTTAACTAATATAAGGAATAATAAGCCTATCCAGATTTCCACTGAGCACAACATTTGTCTCAGACATAAAAACATACCAGCCGTTCCTGGGCAGGATGAGTTTGAACCGTCCATGAAGCTCGGCATCGTCTTATATTGTCACCATTGGTCCTGTCTGCCACGTGGGTTTTACTGTGTTCGATGTCTATCAAAAAAAAAAGTGCTAAGCACAGTCCAAAATCTAAAGTACATTACTACTTATGCTACTTACTTCCATTTGGATCTGTGTGACATCCCTGTATCTGCATGGGAAGACTACCATTTGGGGGTCGTGATTTAGTTTCTTCCCAATGGGGTGGTGATCTTGGAGCTAGTAAAAAAAAACAAAATAATGAAAAAATATATAGCTAAGCAGAGTAACAATATCAAGAAAAAATTACAACCTTGTCCTATTTGGATCATGTGACAACATTCAAACGACAAAGGACCAGACAAAACAAATGAAGGCAAAACAACAACACCATACAACAACAAAAACAGCGAGCTGCGAATTGCAGGCATGTACATAATGAAAAATAAGAGTGCAATATAATGAAAACTACACAAAGAAGACTGTTCATTGTGAAAAAAAAATGTAAAAAGCATTAGCAGCATTAGCCAATTCGCTGCTGAATTCATCAGTACGTATTAAACAATATAAGTAGAGCAAAGTCACATGCAGTTAGTAAAGGAATACATTATTTAAATTACATTAAGAATACTAGATATAAGTACGGTCTTTTCAACTCAGAATAAACACTTCATATTTTCACCGCAAGTGTTGTTTAACTATTTAACATTTTTAAACATGCATACGCTTTTAAAAACTTTTTTTCAGTGCGGCCACTTACCGTGTTTTCTTCGCGAGAGGTGAAATAACGTAACTTGTTTTCGTCGCAAGGGTTGACGACATTTCCGGTCTGAGGGGACTGAGAGCGGCGGTATTGCGTCATTTCCTGTCTGCGGGATGGGTACTGAGAAGAGCGGCGCAGGGTACTGAGAGAGGAGTACATACAGGGGGCTGCAGCCAGACTCCTCTCTCAAATTCGCCTCTTGTAGGACGTTTTGGCAAAACACCGGTTTTGTCATACTCTCATCTCATCCGGTCTTTCCTCTTCATTTTGCTTTTGTTGCTCGTTTTGTGAAATATCAAAAGTGCTGTCATGCTCACTAATGTTACTCTCCGGTTCAAATTGAAAGGGTAGAACAGATGACATGTTTATGTCGCTAGAGTCATACTCTGGAAGCCCGGCAGTGTAACCATGTGATGTCACCGCCCTGCGACGTCAACAACAATGGCGACCTACTAGTTAAACTAATTTTGAAAATTGTATAAAAACAAAAAGATCAAGAGGAATTTTCATATCAAATTATTTTAACTCATATTAATAACGTTTATCTTTTAAGAACTACAAGTCTTTCTATCGGTGGATCCCTTTAAAAACACTGTCAACGGTCTAAAACGCTGGTCTCCGAACTATTCATATAAGGCTGCAGTGGTTGCAGTATTTTGTACCAACAAAACAAGACAACACCTTTGAACCTATATGGTGTCTCGGGCATTTAGTTCGGACGCCTCCTGGACGCTTCCCTGGAGAGGCGTTCCGGGCGTGAGGCCCCAGGGATGACCCAGGACACACTGGAGAGACCATTTCTCTCAGCTGGCCTGGGAACGCCTTGGGATCCCGCCGGAGGAGCTGGTTGAAGTGGTTGGGGAGAGGGAAGTCTGGGCTTCCTGCTAAAGCTGCTGCCTCCGCGACCCGACCCCAGACTAAGCAGTAGATGATGGATGGTAGCCAACAGGTCCTATTGAAGGCGCTATTGGAACGCAAAAGTTAACTGTTTACACAGGTGGCGTTAACATAGCGCAAAAACAAATTAGCTAATTTTTTTCTTCGCAAAAACAGCAAAATTTCCAAAATGTCAATTCGAGGTTGAAAATAAAGATGATTATGATAAGTTGTAATAATGCCCAGCGAGGAAAAGTTAGCTGCAGATTTAAACCGTGGAGAACTTCAAATAGCTTGCATTGTAGCCATATTATCGTCGTTGCTGTTGAGCTGCCGTCGTGCAGGGCGCTGTTGCATAATTGTGTGCAATTTATTTGAGTGTTGTGAAAAGTCGGTGTTAAACCCAGGCTTATTAGACCTTTTAGTTTTCAAATATGTTTGTGTCATTGCGCTGTCTAGCTGCGGGGATTTGCATTATAATACACAGGCGCTTTTCCAATTCAAAAACTCCAAAACACCCAGAAGGTGAAATAGAACGCTGTCTTTTTAGTAGCCTAGTAGTAGTACATAAACTATCCAGCATGCGTATGTACTGCCTTTGTGCACGCCTTGTATGCAGAAAAAACGCAAGCATGACAAATTTGGACCGAAACGACGGGGATAAAAAATAGGATCCTCAGCACTCATGCTGGGAGTGACTTCCAGCGTCCCTTAACAGCAGCCCGTTAGGACCGGTTTGGAGAATAAAAAAGAAAATATAAAATATATCGCCACCATTGTCATCATTTAAAAGTGAAATGAAGTTGCCTGATCTTGAAACTGCTCCATCTACATGTGCATGAGGTGCATTGTCACGTCAATACAATATTATGCGATTCCTCTGAGCAATGTGTCGTTTTAGTAGATGGTAGGTTACAGTTCTCGTTTTTCTGGCACTGTAAATCTACAAATCTGAATAGATACTGTCTAAGGTTGGTGAATTTTAGTAGTGGACTTCTTTGACTACTCCCATACTCAAAACTGTGTTTTTACTATACTAATATTTGGAAAAATCAATTAAAAGTCCTGCATTTGTAGTTTGATGTGGTTACAAGTTACAGTTCTCAGTTTTGTGGAACTGTAAATCCACTATTCTGAATAAGTTCTGGCCAAGGTTGGTGAATTGTACAAGTGGACCTCTCTAACTACTCATGTACTCAAAACTATGTATTTTTACTGTACCTAAATTTACAAATTTTGAATTAAAAGTCTTACTTGTAATACTTTGACCAGGTTAAAGTTCTCATATTTGTGGAACTGTAAATCCACAATTCTGACCAAGGTTAGTGAATATCAGTAGTGGACATCTGTGTGTCAATGACTCCTGGGCCACTCACATGTTGTTTTTGTGGTTGAAGACCAGTTTCATTTTGCACAGCAAAAATACATCAAGTGAGCTTGAAAGTGAAAAGTGAATATTCAATGTTTTTTTGTTTTTTTTAAATTGGGAAACAGATCTGTCGCCGTCAACAAAGCCCGCCTGAAGAGAATGGGCATCACACACGTCCTCAACGCTGCACATGGCACAGGGGTCTACACTGGAGAAGCCTTCTATTCTGGGATGGGTGTTCAGTACATGGGTGTAGAGGTTGATGACTTCCTTGATGCTGACATCTCGCCACACTTTCGGCCCACCGCTGAGTTCTTGGACGAGGCTTTGTTGACCCACAAAGGTGAGCGTCGACTTCAACAGTATTGACACAGATGAACTGAACTTGTTGTGTTTTCATGGGGGGAAAAAATGATCGGATTTACTGGCTTCAACCACAGCTTGCATAACTTTAATAGTCAAGATCAGTTCATCAGCAGATACTATTTAACTAATAGCGTTCAATTCGCTTGGAAATGAGGCGCATTAAATCAAGTCAACATAGCTTTTGGTCAGCAATTATACTGTCTGGCTTAAACATGCGATGTAGAGCAAGGGGATTAAGATCAAGGAATGTTGTCATTTAATTTTCATTCATAATATTCGTTTAAAATTTTATGACCGTAATATTACTTATTTACAGTTACTTATTTATTCTATATTTTAATATTTATGTCTATTGTCTGTGAAGCCCTTTGTGATTTTTTGGTGACTTATTTTCAAATAAATAAACTTGACTATTGGCACTGGTGCAAAGGTGTCAAACCAAGGGCAGGTAAACTATTCCACAAAGGGCCGCAGTGGGTCCATATGAGGACAGCCTTTCACCAATCTGGTTTCTTACAAATGCAATCACTTGATTGCAGTCAGGTGCTTCTTGTTTCCGCTGAAACCTCATTGGTTAAACTGTCTGTGATGAATCAGTTGGAACAAAGACCAGGACACACTGTGGACTTCGAGGACCGCTCCTGTGTCAGACTCAATGTTTGACACATGTTTGATGTTTCTTCTGATTTGACAATCAGGTATCATCACTCAATTTTTTTGTGAATATGAAAAAAATTGAGGTAATCATACATTTATTATGTGTTCGCAGTCATGATGGCCTTCTATCATGTGGCCCGTGACAAAATGAGTTTGTCACCCTTGCTCAAATGGGAGCCCTTGCTTCTCGGCCAAGCTTTTGAATGGCCTGTCTGTGTAGTTAGAAAAGTGTAACGCGTTACATATACTCCGTCACTTTTACTTGAGTAACTTTTTGAGAAAAATTTACTTATAAGAGTAGTTTTGCTAAGCCATACGTTTTACATTTACATTTACATTTTTTTTTTTTTTTTTAACCTGTCCTGTTCAGCTGTTTGACACGAAGAATGGAAGTCTAAGGCTAGGTTCATACTACAGGTCTTAATGCACAAATCCGATTTTTTTACCATATGTGTTTTTTTGCATGCCCGTTCAGACTGCCTTTGTCCATTGAGACAATTCAAGTATCACGCATGCGCACTAATTCGCAGTCCAAGATGCGCTCAGGAAAGAGACCCGCATGCGCAGAAGCATTAAAACAAATTACACATGCTAGCTTTATGTCATTCCACAGTGATCATATTTTAATCTCCAAAAAGAGGACATAAATAACAGACATTAATAATCCCCGTTTTTCCTTAGCCTTATATTAAAAGTTTATATGGATTGATAGAACGCATACACACACACACATGAGCCTTGACGTGTGTGCATGAAATGACGTGGGTACGTCAGTTTGCCCCGACTCGGTCATGTGTGCAATACTGAAATATTGCTCATTCGGTGCACAGAATGAAAATGGAAAATTGTAAGGCTTATTCTTTTTTTTGAAATAAATAAATATAAATTGAAATAAATGAATAAAAATTGAAATATATAAATAAAAATTGAAATAAATAAATATAAATTGAAATAAATAAATAAAAATTGAAATAAATATTGAAATGAAATAAAAGCATTTTAATGACACTTTTATTTATTTAATTAATTATGTATTTATTTATTGAATTTTTGCACTCCTGGTCCTCCATAGCTTCGTGCTTAAAAGCAGAGTTCAAGCTAGACGCTAATGCTTACATGGCTGCCGTCCTCCATGCCTCTTGCTCTTTGTGGACGTAATTGCTGCACAAATTCCCATTTGGAACTCTTAACAGTTCAGACCGACATTTAAACCACATACGAAAGTGACTCAGATCAGATTTGAAATGGTCCACTTCTATGCGACTTGTCCTGTTCAGACCGTCAAGTTAATGCCTGACTCGAGTCGGAAAAACACGAAAAAATCGAATTCATACTACAGGTCTTAATGCACGAATCCGATTTTTTGTCATATCTGTTTTTTTTTTGGCGTGTCCGTTCAGACTGCCTTTGTCCATTGAGACCATTCAAGTATTACGCATGCGCACTAATTCGCAGTCCGACAAGCACTGAGCAAGACGACCCGCATGCGCAGAAGCATCAAAACAAATGACCACACATGCTGGCTGTCATCTGTCATTCCAGGGATATCATATTTTGCTTTTTAAAAAGAGGACACAAATAACAGACATAAATAATCCCAGTTTAGGCTTATCTTCACAGTATATGGATCGATAGCATGCACGCATTGTCCGTGCATGTCACACACACATACGCGCAGTTTGCCCCGACTCTCGGCCGTGTAAGCAATGTTGAAATATTGCTTATATGGAGCAGACAGAAAACCGATCATTCTCAGGCTTATCCTTAACCCATTTTTATTTTTTTATGACTGTTGTCAAGTCCGACCCTTCCTAAAAAGCCGTGTTCAAGGCAAGCTAGGCAGCTAATAACGCACAGCTGCACAGCTGCACCGCTACCGTGGCGTCTCTCTCGCTTTTTGATGACGTAATTGCTGCATGAATTCCGATTTGAGAGACTGGACAGTACAGACCGCCGCGACAGTCTGGAAAAATGTGGCCCAGATCGTTCAGACCGTCAAGTTAATGCCTCACTCGAGTCGGAAAAACACGAAAAAATCGGATTCGTGCATTAAGACCTGTAGTGTGAACGTAGCCTAAGTGTCCGGTTGGTCTGAACAGTTTTAATGTTTTACATTGAGAGTAAGACTTACTCCCATTGTGATCATTCAACATATCTCGTTTATTATGATAAAGCAGCGAGCAGGAAGGGGTTATGGGGGGACAGAAGAAGAGAAACACAAGAAAAGAAACACAAACAACAACAAGAAATACATTGAACGCCTACACTAACTATTAATATGTTGGTGCTATCATCAGCTAGATGTATTTCCGGTTGACACCATGTGGGGGACCTGTTGACCAGGGAAAGAAGGGGATTGGGTGGGGAAGTCTATAAGCTATGTGATTGGGAGGGGTAGATTGTACACAAATCAGCTCTGTGATCTAGAACCCAGTAATCGTGTGAATCCCTTGTGAGTGTAAGCCCGTTGGCAATCGACCTAACGCCACCCCACCGTCAGTCCCGGCACCAGACTCCCCACCCGAGCGCGCCCAATCACATCCAGCCGTACGCGAGCCCCACCAAACACGCGACAGCCACGCAGACGAGCTGAGACACAGCGCAGGCGCCAACCTAGGATCAAGGCCCCCACCCAGCCAGCCCGGAGGGGGGGGGCACAGCGCAGCCAAACCCTCCTCCCGCAACCCAGCAAAGGAGCCATCACCCCCCCCTCCCCCTGGGATCCAGGTGGTTCCCGGGCCCACCCGCGCTCCCATCTACCGGCCCTCAGGGATGGGAAGAAGGGACGCACCACCAACACCACCCCCGTCCCCGTTTTACATTTACTTGAGTAGATTTGTGAAGAAAAAAACGCTACTCTTATTCCGCTACTTTGGGCAACACAAGAGTCGTTACATTTTTCCTTTTTATTCTACATATAAGATGTATTTTTTTTTTGCCAGCAATGCAAAGAGTAGCTCTGCCAATTTTAACAATGAGACATCTCGACAATAATCACATGACTCCATTACACCAATTTGACACAAGCTTGCCGTTCTGTAATCACGCCAGCCTGCTCAATCACGTGGCGTATGTAAAGCACCGTAAAAAATGAAGTATTTGACATGGAGCGCTGCCCTCAACATGACTCGAAAGCGCAGATTTAAACCTCTCTCTCTTTTTATTTGGCACTGATTGACCTCGGAAAACCGGGGATATGATCCTTTTAATTTCATAATAGTAACTATGAAAGAACTATTGTATTCATTATTCAAACTAGGAACTACTGGCTACCGGCTACTACCGGCTTTCCACTATTGGCATCACCCGCACCCTGTTGAACTGGTTCTAATTCTACCTTTCTGAGCGCACCCAATATATCCAACTCAAGTCATTTAAATGTACACCCTCCCCAGTTACCTACGGTGTGCCTCAGGGCTCTTTCCTCGGGCCCCTACTCTTCATCATATACTTTCCCCTTGGCAATATTTTTCGTAAATTCAACATCCACTTCCACTACTATGCCGACGACACCAACTTCTACCTCACTTCCGAACCCTCCTCCTCTCTCCCGCCCTCATCTCTGATTGACTGTATCACAGAAATAAAAATCTGGTTTACCCACAATTTCCTGAAACTCAACAGCAATAGAACTGAGGTGCTCCTCGTTGGCTCAAAAAACCATAGCCTATCCCTTACCATTGACAACTCCACAGTCTCACACTCCCCCCAAGTCACGAGCCGAGGAGTAATCCTGGACAACACCCTTTCGTTTCAATCGCACATCAATAACATTACCCGGATTGCCCACTTTCACCTACACACCACGCAACACGTCACTTCCGCTCATTAATATTCATGACATTAGCTACTGTTGCTAAGTAGGGACAAGCCACCGTTTGTCCCTAATAGGAAATGAATGGAAATCGTGTACAAAGGAGATGTTTACAGAGCTAAACCCACCAATTCTCTCCGAAAATGATGTGCTTGGTGCCAAATTCACTGGCAAAGATGTGGAAGAACATAAAAATGTTCAGTTAAAGAGATGGCTTGAGTGTCGCAGGCTGAAAAAGACGGGGAAAAAAACGAGCCGACCTAAGCATAGCTTTAGCTTTTTTATCGACGCGATCGACAATGACATTCTCCTGTTTCAACAAGCTATCCTTTACCATCAGCCCTGTCTTTCTTATATATCCTCTGGTTGTCCTACGTCTCTTACCGTTCTTGGGGGTAATTTAGTTAGCTTTGTGTAGCGATCGCAAATGCTACTCAGTGACAGCCAATGAACACTTTTAATTTTTTCATTGATAACACATCTTAATTCTATAATTTATTTACACTTCCCCTTTACTAATGTTTTTTTTTTAATATATATATAACAGAAACGGTAACAGTGGCAGTCAGATACCATTGTAATTATTTTCAGGTCATTCATTGTCAGACAGAAGCAGTACGGCACAACGTTACGCTAAAAAAAAGTAAAAAAAAAAAAAAAAAAATGGCTTACCTCTTTGTCCTCTGAAAGACCATGCCAACCCAACATAATGTTTAATGCATATGAAATGTGAATTGATTCACCAAGCTGGTGTTAAAGTCCGCGCAAGTTGATTCAGTCGTCATATTTTTTCCTCCCAAGTTTTTGGTTTCCAGAAACGTATGAAGAAAACATCCTTCATGTGTCGTAATGTCTAGAGTCGTTTCTACAAGTTCCAAAAAAGCAATGCGTGATCGGCAAGTCCGTTTTTGAAAGATTACCGGAGAAAAGTAGCACAAATTACGTTGTGTCTATGCGAGCACGGGTCTATAATGTCCCACTTCGGCTTTACTTCCGCTTTATGATGTGACGTCACGGTCTAAAAATAGCCTGCGTGCGGTACGCCATTGTGGTTCACAGCCTTGTCACTTCCCGCCTGGACTACTGCAACTCTCTCCCCCAAAAAACTCTTCATAAATTCCAACTGGTCCAGAATTCAGCTGCCCGTATCATAACCCGCACCCCCTCCACCCACCACATCACTCCAGTCCACCAACAGGTTCATTGGCCACTTTCGAATCCAGTTCAAAGTCCTCCTCCTCACATTCAAGGCCATCCATAACCTCGCCCCTCCATACATGTCCGACCTTATTCATGTTTCAACTCCCTCCTGTGCCCTTAGATCCTCCTCCTCCATTCAACTCTCTGCCCCCCCCCCCCCCCCCCCGCTTGCCTCAGCACTATAGGGAGCAGAGCGTTCACCGCTCGGTTCCCCGGCTTTGGAATTCACTCCCACCCGACCTCAGGAACACAGATACCCTCCTCCTTTTTCAATCCAAACTCAAAACTCACCTCCTGTTCAGACATGCCTATCCATAATTAATCACTAATTTATGGTTTTCTTTAAAAAAAAAAAAAAATTATTGACCTTATATCTCTCGTAGTATTTTAAAATTGCGTTAAACGTTCTATACTTTAATTTTCTCACTTTTAATATGTTTAAATGTTTTAAATGATTGTACGGCGACCTTGAGTGCCAGAAAGGTGCCTTCAAATAAAATGTATTATTATAACTTTCTCCACTAAAGGCCACTCATGCTCTTTGGATGAATAATGCTTGAGTTCTTTCTTCTTCTTTTTTTTCTCTCGGTGGAATTCAGCAGTTTTCTTTTTTCTGTATTTCTATGGCTTAATGCAGCTACGTAATGGGTTATTGTACAGTATCACAACAACAGTATAACAACAGTTCATATCGATAAGTTTGTTCTGAGAGAAAAAAAATCCATTGTTTAAAAAACATCAAACAAAAATAAGCAGTTAGTCACAATGGTACTCATTACTTGAGTATTCTTTTGACTGGATACTTTTTTACTTGTACTTGAGTACATTTTTTTGCTGACCACTTTTACTTGACTAATATTATTTTGACGTAACGTTACTGTTACTTGAGTAAAATTTGATGCCATAAATAATCAAAATCAGTGTCAGGAGCCCATTTTTCAGGGAAAAAAAAGATGGTTGTTCATAGTTTTTCAAAGGCAAATGTGTTTCTTTCTTTAAAATTATTTGATATTTTGATATATATTATGTTCTTCATTTTCTTCCATTTGAAGGAGAAGAGATTACCTTACTAATTCTAATCAAATTTCCAATTATCTTGCTGTTTTAGAAGCTCCTCAAAAGAAAATAAGCACCTCATGGAATGTGTCAAGCATACTGTAAATCATGATTTATTAAGCACACTGTTGTCGTTTTTTGTGTGCAGGCAAAGTTGTGGTAGTTTCAATGATGGGTGTCAGTCGCTCAGCCGTCCTGGTGGCATCCTACTTGATGATCTTCCAGCACATGACCATTATGGAGGCACTGACTGCAATCAGGAAAAAGCGGCCGATCAACCCAAACGAGGCTTTTCTTAAACAACTGCGACAGCTCAATGAAGATCTGTTGGAGGAACGTGATGATGACGAAACACTCAGCCAGTGTTCCGTTATTGACGCACGCACTCGTGCTCGTATCTTTGGCGAAGATAACGAGACCGATACGGATGAAGCGCAAAGCATGATAGAGGTGAAAGCTAACTCCATTATGATGGAGGAGGAGGAGGATGGCAATAGTGTGATGAGCACCGTGGCCTCTTCTGCAGCCGCTGAGGAGCTCCGTAGCAGACCCAGAGACCTGGAAATCCAACCTTCATGTGGTGTTCATGAGAAATCAGTCCTGCCCGAGCAGGTGGAGCGTGGAGAAGATGTTGAGGATGAAGACGGTCTTGATAGAATGATCCACGAGTGGCAGCGCAGGAACGAGCAGTACCAAAGTGATGAATGGTGGGAGGCGCAGCTAAACAGCGACGACGAGAATGGGGCACCTGCTGACGCCGATGTGGAAAGCGTCACCAGCGAAGACGTTCGAGCCCTCAAGGAACGTTTAAAGCGCCGCAACAGACATCCTCCTTCTGATGCAGTGTCTACCTCGAGCTGCACCAGTTATGCCGACCTCTGGAAACAGAGACTACAGGAGATCGAGGAAGAGGCTTCTGCTCGCTATCGGAAAAAGGATGACAAGGAGGGCCAGGAAAGTGATGGTAAACATCAACAAGAGAGCAAGAAAAAGATAGATGATGAGATGGAGAGCATCCTTTCAGACAGTACGTCTATGTACAACTTTTGCCAGAAGAACAAGGAGAAGATGACACCCTTGGAGCGTTGGCGGGTCAAGAGGATTCACTTTGGATGGAACAAAAAGGATCGTGATAATGGAGAGAAAAGTTCTGTTGGCGATCATGAGAAAAGCGATGACGCGGAAGTGACGACTCCATCCTTTGAAGATGTCAACCTGACGGCCTATCAGGCTTGGAAACGACGGCAGCAGAGGCGATTCGGCGAGGAAAACATGGATGAGATTCTGGAAATGAGTCGGGGAGAGGACTCTGCAACTGTCAAACGGAGGCAAAGGCGGGAGGAGATTCTGGAACGTTCTAAAAAGACGTTAGAAGAAAGTCAATCTATGTGTGGGTGGGAGAATGAAAGCTGTGTAAGTGGCACTACCATACCTCTCTCTGCCTTCTGGGCTGGAGCTGGAGTCACTGGAGCGCCCACTGTCGTAAACGACGACAACATGTCAATGATCAGTGGACAATCGTCCGTCCGATCGTCTGCATCGCAGGCCTGTAGTATCAGAGCATCACACGCTAGTTTCCAGCCTCCCCCCATTGTCCCTGTCCCGACCGTCCAAGGTCCCTCTGGGGAACCGATGGTAAACCTTGCTAGCATTCAGAACTGGATCGCTAATGTGGTCTCTGAAACCATCAAACAGAAGCAGAATGAGATGAGCCTACCTCCTCCCTCTCTCGCGAGATCAGATGTTAGCTTCGGTGCCCCATCCAGTGTGAGTGCGAACCGTGTTGGAGATGACGATAAAGCATCCATGTTGAGCGGTCGGTCCTATTGTAGTAGCGCGTCTCAGGGTCGTGGTCGGTTAGGGTCTGTTTTCTCAGCCGAAAGTTACAGTGATGTCGGCACACGAGGGTCTAAAAATAAAATCACCACTACCAGCGTCCCTCTGTTCAGCCTTTTCCAGGACCAGGTCAACCTTGGCAAACTGGACGAAATGGACAAAGAGATTAAGTCTGACATAAGAGGAAAGATGGCGACTTATGAGAAGAAGAAGATCCTAGAAGACAACAAGCGGAGCACTTTGTACAAGAAGAAGAAATCAAAGGAAGATGAAGATGAAGAGGAGGTAAAAAGGAAAGAGGAAGAATTCCTTCAAGAAGCAAAGAAGAAGAAGCAGAAACCTGTGAAGACATTTGGTCTCTCAGGATGTCTGAACCTAAACCCGGCACTGGAGAACGACAAGAACACCAGCGTTGACGAGTGGCTGAAAAGTGTCAGACCTCCTCCCAGAAAAGCGGCAGCCACTACAGACGAAGATCCTTACGATGACCTTGATGGCTCCGCCTCCCAGTTTGACTTCTCCAGCCGCAGGGTGTCGTGCGATCGCGAGGATGATGACAACCACACATTCAGCGGTGCCTCCAATTACTTACCCCAGATGCATCCATCTGATGGCAATGACATTGACAACCACAGAAAAGCCAGCAGGTCGTACAACGAAAATCATGATGTTAATGATCTCATCTCCAGAAGAAAATTTACAAATCATTCAGAATACAAAAGCAATGACACAGAAAGAGAGGGGCGGGATTTGGGTGGTGACGATGAAGAAGAGGACGTCGCGGCTTTCATCGCCCAAACCAGGCAAAGGGCCAGGGCTCGAGCAGCCGCCGAAGATCCGGACGATGAGGTGCTCGCTGCTTGGAGGGCGCAGCTGGACGCCAAAAGGCAAGGTCAATCTTAAATCATTTAACCAGGAAACAAAAGTACTGCTATAGACTTCAGGTGGAGAAGCACCATGACTTGTAAAGTATGTAAATGGAGGGTTGCACATCAATGTAATGTAGTCTTCAAATACACAAATGTTGCTAACAAAATCGTGCTCACGTCTTTGTAATAATAGAACACTACAGCTTTGCAATAAAGAAAAAGAGAAATGATGACGTGGATTGTTTACATATTTCTAATGTAATCTGGTTAACATGAAATTTCATTCATTTCACCCCACAGTCCAACACATGATAAAGATGACGAGTAGTGTGGTAACTGCTCCTCAGTTCTAGTCTCGCGACCACATTTTAAGTGTGTTGATCTTGTGTGCATACTGGAGATTTTCTGTCAAAACTAGTGCTAAACTTTATTGATATGATCATAAAGGGACAGACAACACCTTTATCTGGCATCTCATCGGAAAGAATTTGATTCTATAAATTGAAAAAAACCCAAAGAATTTAATTTTTCTGAGGTAAACATAAATAAAAGCAGATGTTTGAAGGAAGTAGCCACATTTGGTGTGAGCAGAGATTTTATGAATGCAGGTACTATTTTAGCCTATTAAATATGAGTATGTTAGATTGCCCGCCCTTGCTCGGATTGTCATTAATACTCTATATCACATGCACCTGTGTTCGAGTCTATCAGTGTTTATGTGCATAGGTATAATTGACATCACCCAATGGCATTTTTTGTTCAAATATTTTATCTATTATGAGAGGTGAAAGAAATTCGCCATTTTTATACTGTGAGTAATTGTCTTTCACACATCATTTATATTCAGTGTCTTCTGTCCCTTTAAGGCAGTACTTCTCAAATAGTGGGGCGCGCCCCCCTGGGGGGGCGCAGAGCGATGCCAGGGGGGGCGCATGGGACCTCGGGGAACATGCTTTTTTTTTTGTTTGCCGTTCTGGAATAAAGTGTACTTGCACGTCCACTCAGTCGGTGGCAGTGGTGCTCTCATTTTCAGAGTGCGCGCAGTATTTTTTAACTAAGGAAGAGCACTCAGCACACACACAAAACAGATATGAAGAGCAGTGTGCCGCCGCCGTTTTCGAAAGCCGTTTTCCGACCGGACTCACTCACGCAGCGACCCACTGTCTTGTCCGGTTCTCACGTCGCCGCCCGAGAAGTGCCATTTTTGTCTTAGGATCGTCACGACGACCGCCCTCACCTACGGTTCTAACCTTGGCCGCCGAGAATGCGCTTTTTTCGTGCCATTTGCCTTTTAGCTTTGACTTTTAATACAGTGGGTGATGAGGAAAGACCACATTTTACTGTGTCTAAAAATAATTAAAGCGGACAGCCAGAAGCCAAATCAATTAAGACGCCACTTAAAGACATTAGACCCCAGTCTCATTGATAAACCGCTTGGTTGTTTTTCAGCGAAAACGTGCCGAATATTGCCAACAATCGTCCCGCTTTGTCAGTGTGATATCATTAAGCCAGTGAGCACTGTTCACATGCTCAGTGCAAAATAACTCCACACCATTGCAAAGTAGGTAATACTTTGAGCAACAAAAATAAAAACTGTCCTTCTGTCGAAGGACACTCTTTTTTTTTCTTTTATTCAGTTTTGTTTTTTTGGTCAAATTTTTTGGCATATTGTCCTCATGAGTGAATGTTTCTAATCAATTTTAATTTGTTAGTATTTACTGATTTTATTACATTTTATTTTTCTGTATGAAATGGTCAAAAATGTACCTTGAGTGTATTTTTTACAGTTTGGATGTGACTTTTTTTGAAATTCAGGCAAACTGATGCGCGTCAAGTCTTCTCTGTTACTAACAAATCAATGTTAATAAAGTTATACTTTACTATAAGTTGATCTATGTTACTTTTTTTCTTTATTAGGAAAAAAAGGACACAATGTTAGGCAGATGCGTATTTATAATAGTAATTTTATAGACAAATGATACTATTTACAGTGGCGGCAGAGAGTTTGGGGGGGCGCGAAACATTTACGTCTTCCTTGGGGGGCGTAACAGAAAATAATTGAGAAGCACTGCTTTAAGGGAAAAAAATGGTAAAAACCCCAAATGACTTTACACCTTTGTTACTAACACTTCACCAGGCCTTTAAATGCTGCAACCTTGATAAAACGAGCACTAGTGCGCTACAGCAGGTTGAAGTCTGTGACGAAGAACGTACCTGCGCTCTATTGGTTAACTCCTAACCTACAGGCAACTCATAAGTTTGCTATTGATTATTCAGCCTTTATTCAAAAAACTTCCCTAGAAAACACCTACCAAAATTCATTGTAATTTGTCCACAAATAACAGAGGAATAGATAATAAATTATAGTGTACAAACCCCAACAACAATCATATGATGAGTGGAGACTTGAAAGACCTTCATGCGGTAATAAACTTGAGTAGACCTCCTCCTAAGTAGCTAAATTCAACACTTTTTGATCTTCTTTGCCCTCGTAAGCCCAAAATGTAATCACAATCATATTTGTTCTTGTATTATATTGAACACAAACATACAGATCAACAGACAGTCATACAGTACTAAATATATAACCGCCATCGACCGTAGGTTTCATCCATTGGAGGACGTAAAAGTATATACTGTACTTCATAATTATTTCTATATTTCATCTCTATCAGCTTGTCTCGGTCGCGACTCATCTCTGTGAGATCTGGTCTTTGGCAAGTCTTGGTCTCAGACACTGTTCTCTTAAGTACAACACTAAAAATTATGGGCAGGATCCCTGTAGGTATGAATGAAGGATGGGATCCAATAATAGAATCAGAAGTATAGAAAAAAAGCATGTACTGTACAGGACTGTAAATGTCTAAGATTCTAATTGCAACATAAGCACTAGTAAACTCATATGCAGCACCACCAAGTGGACAACATTAGTAAAAATCTTGAGAAAATGTTTGAGTTTCTTGATCATCATTCATAAGACAGCCAAATATATTCATTTTGGGTTTTTCACCCTTACTTATATACATGCAATTACCTTCTCATTGTGACAAACTGTAACGAAAAGCTGAGACGTAAATCTTGCATTCCTCTTGGAGACTTTAACGCTCCTGTCAATGAGGCAAGATCACATTTGAGAGATTAAAGTATTACGAATTGTAAGTAAATATATGAAACGTGGCAGAGCACGTGGCCATCGGATCAGACCAATGAACAAACAATACTACACAAAAACATTTTTTTAAGAATTAAAAAATATATACATTGCAAGGTCACCTTTAGTTCACAGCCGAATCATCACCCTCACTTGTATTTCACTTTAAAAGTATAAAATAATTTGCATAAAATCTTGACAAAGAAATTCTTTAACCCTTAAAAGTCGTGGGACGTGCCCACGCGTCCTGCGCGCATGTCATTTTTTAAGTTTCGTCATGTTATTACTAATGCTATCAAAAGATTATAATTTTTAATCGAGTTAATTACAGCTTAAAATTAATTAATCGTAATTAATCGCAATTCAAACCATCTATAATATATGCCATATTTTTCTGTAAATTATTGTTAGAATGGAAAGATAAGACACAAGACGGATATATACAGTGCCTTGCAAAAGTATTCGGCCCCCTTGAATCTTGCAACCTTTCGCCACATTTAAGGCTTCAAACATAAAGATATGAAATTTAATTTTTTTGTCAAGAATCAACAACAAGTGGGACACAATCGTGAAGTGGAACAACATTTATTGGATAATTTAAACTTTTTTAACAAATAAAAAACTGAAAAGTGGGGCGTGCAATATTATTCGGCCCCTTTACTTTCAGTGCAGCAAACTCACTCCAGAAGTTCAGTGAGGATCTCTGAATGATCCAATGTTGTCCTAAATGACCGATGATGATAAATAGAATCCACCTGTGTGTAATCAAGTCTCCGTATAAATGCACCTGCTCTGTGATAGTCTCAGGGTTCTGTTTAAAGTGCAGAGAGCATTATGAAAACCAAGGATCACACCAGGCAGATCAGAGATACTGTTGTGGAGAAGTTTAAAGCCGAATTTGGATACAAAAAGATTTCCCAAGCTTTAAACATCTCAAGGAGCACTGTGCAAGCCATCAGATTGAAATGGAAGGCGCATCAGACCACTGCAAATCTACCAAGACCCGGCCGTCCTTCCAAACTTTCTTCTCAAACAAGGAGAAAACTGATCAGAGATGCAGCCAAGAGGCCCATGATCACTCTGGATGAACTGCAGAGATCTACAGCTGAGGTGGGAGAGTCTGTCCATAGGACAACAATCAGTCGTACACTGCACAAATCTGGCCTTTATGGAAGAGTGGCAAGAAGAAAGCCATTTCTCAAAGATATCCATAAAAAGTCTTGTTTAAAGTTTGCCACAAGCCACCTGGAAGACACACCAAACATGTGGAAGAAGGTGCTCTGGTCAGATGAAACCAAAATTGAACTTTTTGGCCACAGTGCAAAACGATGTTTGGGTAAAAGCAACACAGCTCATCACCCTGAACACACCATCCCCACTGTCAAACATGGTGGTGGCAGCATCATGGTTTGGGCCTGCTTTTCTTCAGCAGGGGCAGGGAAGATGGTTAAAATTGATGGGAAGATGGATGCATCCAAATACAGGAACATTCTGGAAGAAAACCTGTTGGTATCTGCACAAGACCTGAGACTGGGACGGAGATTTATCTTCCAACAGGACAATGATCCAAAACATAAAGCCAAATCTACAATGGAATGGTTAAAAAATAAACGTATCCAGGTGTTAGAATGGCCAAGTCAAAGTCCAGACCTGAATCCAATCGAGAATCTGTGGACAGAGCTGAAGACTGCTGTTCACAAACACTCTCCATCCAACCTCACTGAGCTCGAGCTGTTTTGCAAGGAAGAATGGGCAAGAATGTCAGTCTCTCGATGTGCAAAACTGATAGAAACATACCCCAAGCGACTTGCAGCTGTAATTGGAGCAAAAGGTGGCGCTACAAAGTATTAACGCAAGGGGGCCGAATAATATTGCACGCCCCACTTTTCAGTTTTTTATTTGTTAAAAAAGTTTAAATTATCCAATAAATTTTGTTCCACTTCACGATTGTGTCCCACTTGTTGTTGATTCTTGACAAAAAATTAAAATTTTATATCTTTATGTTTAAAGCCTGAAATGTGGCGAAAGGTTGCAAGGTTCAAGGGGGCCGAATACTTTTGCAAGGCACTGTACATTCAACATACGGTACATAAGTACTGTATTTGTTTATTATAACAATAAATCAACAAGATGGCATTAACATGATTAACATCCTCTTAAAGCGATCCATGGATAGAAAGACTTGTACTTCTTAAAAGATAAATGTTAGTACAAGTTATAGGAATTTTATGTTAAAACCCCTCTGAATGTTTTCGATTTATTAAAATATGTAAAAATTTCCATCGAAAAATAAACTCTTAGCTCGCCATTGTTGATGTCAGTAATTACACCATGCTCACTCATGGTACTAACCCATTAAATCAGTTGGACCCATGCGCCAGCAGAGGGCGCCAAACACCAAAAAGCAAGTAACAAGCGGACATTTCACTGTACTGTCATTTTAATCTGTTTGAGCGGGGCATGTGCGTTAATTGCGTCAAATATTTTAACGTGATTGATTTGAAAAATTAATTACCACCCGTTAACGCGATATATTTGACAGCCCTAGTTATTACCTCACCCACATGCCGGTGGTTTGTCTTGTTTGAAAATGTGGAAGTTGAGATTCACTCTCGTTTTTACTTGAAGTTAATCGACCACATAAAACGGGAAATATTGTCATTTGAGTTTTATAGTTTTATTGCCCTCATCAATAAACATTAAAACGCTGCATGGACTGCGGGTTTATCGCCATATTTGCATCATTTTTTGTCCTATTTCAAAACCGAAAGCACCACGAAAAAAACATATCCCAGGAGCCATTGTGAGGTCACGAAGGACTGATGTAATGTGAACATTTTTAATAAATTGCCGAGCGAGCGCAACCTAAGGAGAGGGAGGCGAAGTAGCGAGCGACAGCCGGTTGGATTGAGCGAGTGACTTTGACACGTGCGGAATGAATCGAAAACTACATTTATTCATTTTCATTCATTCCTTTTATCATGCCGCTTATCCTCACGAGTGTTACAGGTGCTTGAGCCTATCCCAGCTAACTATGGGAAGGGTACAGGCAGGGAATTGGTTGCCAGCCAATTGCAGGGCACAAAGAGACAAACAACCATTCACGCATACCTATGGACAATTTAGAAAGGTCAACCCACCACCACACGTTTTTGGGATGCGGGAGAAAACCCACGGAGGCACGGGGAGAAGATGCAAACTCCACACAGGAAGTCCGGAGCCAGGGATTAAACCCTTGGTCTCAGAACTGTGAGGCGGATGTGTTAACCACTCGGCCACCATGCCGCCAAAAAACTAAATTTAGCACAAGCTAATGCTAATGACTATAAGCCGCCACCCACCAAATGTGACAGGAAAACGGCATTTGTGGATAGATAAGCCGCACTGGACTATAAGCCGCAGCTGTCCCCACTGTATTATTGGATATTTACACCAAAGATATTAACTGGTAAAACTTTTTGACAGCAGCATCATATGACTGTCATAAGACCAAATGAACCACCATGAAGCTTTGAACCAATTGCTTCAAGCTTAATTTGGCTATCACTGCTTCCTTGGGGGAGACAGTCAACCTCTGCTGCCACCTGCTGTCAACACTTTTGTTGTCCAACATGCCTCCTACTATGCAATGTAGCACTACAGATGTAAATAACAATCAAAATTCATAATCTGTTCTTAATATTTATTCAGTTACTGTTCCAATTGTTTCATTAATTGCTAGTTATGGCATTTGGTAACACTTTATTTGACAGTGTCTTGGACAGTATTTGACAGACAGATAAGACTGTAATTAGAAAATCATAATTATGACATGACACTGTCATGAACATTAATGAATGCTTATAACAGATGCCATTTAGTGTTATCCAGCAAATGATCTAACTTTAAATGGATGTAAAAGATCCGAGCTCGACATAAATGGAGTTAGTGACATAATTTGCCGGAGGACACTTAATGACATTTCTCATAAGCATTGAGTACTGCCCATGATGGTGTCATGTCATAATTATTACAGTCTTATGACACCGCTGTCAAATTAAATGTGTTACCAAATACCATGAGTAGCAATTAATGAAACAACTGGAACAGTAACTGAATAAATAATTTGCACAGAACATGAATTTTGATAGCTTTTATTTCTGTAGCGCTGCAATTGACGCTAGGAGGAATATTGGACAACAACAGTTTTGACAGCAGGTGGCAGCAGAGGTTGACTGACTAGCACTTAATGAAAAGACTACAGCAGTAAATGAATAAATAATTCACACAGAAAATTAATTTTGATTGCTGTTGACATCTGTAGTGTTGCAATGCGTGCTAGGAGGCATGTGTTATCAACCCAAATAAATCAACAAATAAGATGCACTGGACAATAAGCCGCAGGATTCAAAATGAAGGAAAAAAGTAGCGGCCTATAGCCTGAAAATTACGCTATATACGTTTTATAAAGTGATGGGTGCAATACCTAACCTCACAAAGAGATATCATCCAAACCCTTTTGGGGTTGGATGATATAATCTATACTAGTATGTATATATTTTTCCCCACTATTTTGCACTGTTAGTCTACTGTACATAACCTGTTTTCACCATAGCATGTTGTAAAGGCCAAAAACGGTTTTGACCATACCTTGTCTTTCTGTTGAATTATCAAATATAAAATTATTCAGTCCTATATTTTTCTGTTGAATGTTTATGTTATAAATATCATCAAGCTTCAAAACGGTTCATCGAGCATGTTTGGTTCTCAATAGGATATCAATATCACAAATTTTGACATAAATGTTTGGGGGGGGGGTCTTTTCGGGTCCAAAATGTTGATTATAATTGGTCGGTGAAGAAAACAACAGTTTGGACATTAAGGTTACGGTGTCCTGAAAAAAGGGACCCAACCATACCATTGTGAACAATTTTTTCTTTGAAATATAAAGACACAATTTAAGGCATGGAAAATCTGACAAAATAGGCCAGGACCTTAAAGAGTTAACTATAAGACTAACTATAAATTAACTATAATCTGGAGAATTTGCTCTCCTATGGGTCACTTTCTATTATTTCAGGACATTTTTGGATCAGTTCTTTGATGTCTCATTAGCTGCCATTGACGGCAATGGACGTCTAATCCATTTTGCCTGGCAGGGGCGAAGTGACTGAAAATCTGAACTATGGGAGAGACAGCAAAGCATCCCTAGGTAATTTATCCAGAAATCACATTTTCTAGTTTTCGAGACAAGTACGATCATTCGTTTGCGCAAGGCGATAACACAAGAACTACAACACCCACAATGCACGACGGCAGTTTGCGGTGACGTCATGCCCAAAAAGCAACAGCGGGCGGTCAGTTTGTCAACTCGGTGGCGTGTTTGTGCGCGTCCGGGCACAAAAGTGCTCAGACGCAATGGAGACACTTTCTCCTCCGACTACATTGCGGTAGGTCTTTAGTTCGAGGTGCGCCAAAGGTCAATTTGCATGAAATGTTGACATGACATCAATAATTCGCCGCTCCGTTGGAGGAAAAGGAAGGAGATGACGTCAGAGGTGACGACGTTGGTCGTTGCAAGAAGCAGTCTACAGGCGAACTGACTGACGGACCAACCAACCTGGAACTGGGACTGATAGCGGTAGAAACTATCCAACCGAATCTCGTTCAGGATCCTTGCGAAGAGGGGACCAGAATGCCACGGAGGAAACAATCCAACCCGCAGCCCGTCAAATGTGAGCTCCTATCCTGTTTTATCCTCTATTAATTTCGTGAGTGACAAGCAAGATAGGTAACACTTTAAAAGAACTTTTTATTTATTTATTTTTATTTTTTTTAAGTTTTCAAATTTTTCGTGTAAGTAAGAGGAAGTAGTCCGACTGGTCCAACTCATTTACAGTATTGACTTTACTTGCTCTTCCTCCTCCTCTTTGTGTGTCTTATCGCATCCTGACCTGAACGTTGTCTGGCTTTCACACTTCTTCCTGTTTCCACTTCCGTACCAAACCCTCCTCACCTCCTCGTCTTTGTTTTTCTTCATCACTTCCTACTTCTATCTGTATTGTTCCATCAATTTGACTATTTTAGGCATAGGAGTTTGACTTTTGGGGCAGGGGGGGGGGCACAAAATGTTGATGACCCCGAAACACCGTGTCAGCAATAAAATTAACTTACACGAATATTTATAATAATAAGTTGAAAATGAGCGTTATTTTGTTTCCCATTGTTCTTGAGGGGAATTCTAAATCAGGCTGCTGGCAGGACAGCTATACTTTTCGCCCAGATCATCATCCATTGAATATGGTACGTCCGCCGGTGTCGTGCCAATGTAGTTACCTCAGTCAAAAGTTGCATCTCCTGGGCGGAGCCATATGGAGGTAGATTTGTGTCTTCATTATTCAATCAAAAAAAAAAAAAAGTTGCTTCAATCAAAATATATATTTTCAATGAAAAAAAGTCACACTAATAAACAAAAATGTATTTGAATGCAAAAATAAATTTGAAACAAAAAAAAAAATGCTTTAGAAAGCTGTTTTTATTTGAATTTTTTGGGGGGTATTGAAGTCTTTTTTTTTTTTTTTGATTGAAGCAACTTTTTTGATTTAAGTGATGTTGTTTTGTGTTTGGGCATCATTTTGGCTAGGACATTTGTGTCTTTATTATTCAATCAAAAAATAAGTTACTTCATACAAAAAAATATATATTTTCAAAAGAAAAATCACTTTAATCGAAAAAAGAAACAACTCAATCACAGAAAAAGGTTTTTGAATGCCAAAAAAAAGACTCAAAAATTTGCATTTGGACACTTAATTTTTCATTTTAAAAAGTTTTCTTTGATTTTAGCAATCCTTTTTGTGTTTGGGCCATATTATGAGCAGGACATTTGTGTCTAAATCATTCAACCCCCTCAAAAGTTGCTGGAATCAAAAAAATATATATTTTCAATCAAAGAAAAAAAATCATTTGAAAAATAAAATTGCCCTCCCCTGTTTTTTTATTTTTTTGGGGGGGGAAATAATATGCAAAGCAAATGACCGTCTAAGGTGCTAGTCACATGATCTGTTCGAAAAATAATTTTGACCCATTATAAAAATATCTTTTTTTGTTGTTGTTGTTGTTCATTTCATTCATTTTTGTTGTATGTTTTCTTGCTTTACAACTTTTATATATATATAAATATATATGAAAGTCAATTACATGCAATGACACTTTTCGGACACCAGGCGGGGCCTGCCCCCCCCTTAAACTCCGCTTATGATTTTAGGCTTTATCAGGTTGAAGAGCAAGCTTTAAGGAAAATTTGTTGAAGCTTTTGACTTAAATGTTTTGTCTTTTGACTCTTCTTCTTAGCACATCTTCACTGGTTTCTGCTTGCTCTCAGGTGTAAAAATCAAGGCCTGGGATCAGGCCAGTCACATAAAACGTCAGACCAGCGAAAGTAAATCAGGTGCATCGATCTCGTGTTTCTCAATGAAATAACATTTTAAGTACAAATAAATAAATAAATACGGATTATTTTTTTTCCTCCTTGAAAGCAAAACAAAAAATGTTTAAATTCATTCAATCATTTTCTCTATCGCTTGTCCTCACAAGGGTCATGGAGGTGTTCGAGCCTATCTGTTGGTTAAGATAGGGCAGGAGGCGGGGTACACCCTGAACTGGTTGTCAGCCAGTCATGGGGCACACATAAAGACACACAACTACAGTATTCAGACTTGACATGTGCCGATTACCGGTTTCAAGGGATACCGTGGTATGAAAACGTCACGGTTTCAAAACCGCAAACATTTTCCGTCTTACCGTCCCTACACTATTAGCTATTTTTTATGTCCCCAAAATGCAGGGAGAAATCCCTTGCTTGTAGCTGGAAGGCTCAAACCCCCCCCCACCACCACCACCACCATCTGTTGCTCAGTGTCAGTGAGTCAGCTGTGCTATACGATGGCTGGAGGAGGTGAAACTCCTGAAATTTTTCCACCATTGAAGAAAACGAAATAGCTCGTATGGAACTACTTCGGCTCCTAAAAAAGTTACAGACGGCCGGGCTGCCGAGGACGCAATACTTCAAATATGACGTCGCATTCAGAGCCATGGAAAACAGAGTTGCGACACTCCCATCGGGACCCATTATACGATTTTACTTCAGGGTACTTCCGGGTTGTGGAGCCTCGGGTAGTTCAAAACATTGCTTCGACGAGGGGGGACCACATTCATATGAATGGCTGGTTGCAAGCATATTCGGAGGTAAGTTGATGAAAAAAACGATTCCTTTTGAATTTTCAACGTTCTGTATTCTATCAGAGGCGCTTTATGATATACTAGTTAGGGCTGCAGCTATTAATTATTTCAGTAGTCGATTAATCGATGAACTAGTTAGTTCGAATAATCGAATAAGGAACATGAAAAATTAAAATACCTGAGCTGAGCCTCAAACGGTATTAAAAAAAAAAAAAAGAGGACCTATGTACAACAAAATGACAATTTGCTAACTTACATAGCAAAAGTCCGCTAGCTTAAATGCGATAAAATGCTAACATTTTTTTAATGCTCTTAACAAATGGTTCAGACACATATTCCCACAAAAAAAACGGCTAAATATTCCTATAAACTAAATTATGAATGCATTAAAAAAACATTAGCTCAAACAAAAACTTAGCTTATGTTGGTCTCAACAGGGAGCAGTTGGATTCAGCCATGTGAAATGAGGCAGACCAGAGGACAGTTTATCCACCCTAATCGATAAAAATAAATGCTAACACTTTCAAAACAAACCATTACAACGGCACTTTAATTAAACGAATACTCAAAGCTATAAAATTTAATTTAAATATTTTTTTCTATAATCGAATACTCGAGTTAATCGAATAATCATGGCAGCACTAGTACTAGTATATGTTGAGCTGTATTTTGATGTGCGTGGCGTAGTTATACATATATTTTATCTTGGTTGGTGAGCGATTTTATCCTACCCTTTAAGCTTACTCTGCTAACTGGGAAGGTATCGCCTGGGATGAATTGATTAAGTCATTACCTCTTTTTAATTGTCATTTAAATTGTCAACTATTTCAGAGGCCCTTTGTGACGTCCACACTGATCTGTATTTGAGAGTACAGTATTGGTAGACGACCAGCTTTCACGTGCTTATTACCGTAATTTCCAGAATATAACGCGCACTTTTTTTCCCCAAAATCAACTTGTAAAATCATGGTGCGCATTATGAACGGGTACTTGGATGGAGACAGAAAAGTATATATATTATATATATATATATTAGGGCTGTCAAACAATTAAAATTTTTAATCGAGTTAATTACAGCTTAAAAATTAATTAATCGCAATTAATCGCAATTCAAACCATCTATGAAATATGCCATATTTTTCTGTAAATTGTTGGAATGGAAAGATAAGACACAAGATGGATATATACATTCAACATACGGTACATAAGGATTGTATTTGTTTATTATAACAATAAATCAACAAGATGGCATTAACATTGTTAACATTCTGTTAAAGCAATCCATGGATAGAAAGACTTGTAGTTCTTAAAAGATAATGTTAGTACAAGTTATAGAAATTTTGTATTAAAACCCCTCTTAATGTTTTCGTTTTAATAAAATTTGTAAAATTTTCAAACAAAAAATAAACTAGTAGCTCGCCATTGTTGATGTCAATAATTACACCATGCTCACTCATTGTACTAACCCACAAAATCATTTGGACCCAAGCTCCATTAGAGGGTGCGAAATAACAAAAAACAAGTAACAAGCGGACATTATGCTGCTGTCATTTTAATCTGTTTGAGTGGGGCATGTGCGTTAATTGCGTCAAATATTTTAACGTGATTAATTAAAAAAAATCAATTACCGCCCGTTAACACGATAATTTTTACAGCCCTAGTTTATATTCAAAGTTTATATGGATCAATAGCATGCACGCACTGTCTGCATGTCACACACACATACTGTGCAGGCAGTTTGCCCCGACTCTCGGCCATGTAAGTCATCTTGAAATATTACTCATATAGAACAGAGAAAACCGAGCATTCTCAGGCTTATACTCAAACCATTTTTATTTTTTTATGATTGTTGTCAAGTTCGACCCTTCCCCAAAAGCCGTGTTCAAGGCAAGCTAGCTGCACCGCTACCGTAGTGCGCCGTCTCTCTCGCTCTTTGATGACGTAATTGCTGCATGAATTCTGATTTGGGAGACTTGACAGTTCAGACCGCCGCAACATTCTGGAAAAATGTGGCCCAGATCAGATTTAAACCACATACGAAAGTGATCCAGATCGGATTTGAAATGGTCCTCTTCTATGCAACTTGTCCCATTCAGGCCGTCAATGCCTCACTCGAGTCGGAAAAACACGGATTCGTGCATTTAGACCTGCAGTGTGGACCTAGCCTTAGACTTCACTCTCCGTGTCAAACAGCTGAACAGGACATGTTTCAAAGAAAAAACAAAAATATGTGTTTACTACCTCTTTCCATTTTTTTGTTTTGTTTTTGTTTTCATAAAAATGTAACTGAATTAAAACATTCACTATTAAGAAGTATAAAACTAAAGATTTGCACAATTCTTAGGTCAATGTTTCAAAATAATTATAGGTAAAGACAATATTTACTGATTTTTGTTGTCTTTTTTAAGTAGAATAGAAACATTTGAAAAATAATATTTGCCATTCTTTTTTCTTTTTTTGATAAAAACAAATATATAAATAAAAATGAAAAAAATAAACGTTTGAAAAATATAATATTTGAAACCCCCCCTTTTTTTTTTTGTAAAAAATAAATAAAAGAATCTTTGCGCTTAAGAGGCTTAAAAAAAGGTTTTGACAATTTCTAGGTCTAAATGAGTAATTAACTATTAAAATAGTTATATAGTAATTAATTATAATCAATTAGTTGTCGATTAGTCCAAATGGATTGGACTTTTATCAGAATCAATGGCAGCCATTTTTGATATGCTTCCAGTGGAGTTGGAAAATGGCGGTGCATCGTGCAACCCTGGCTGTCTGGTCATTGATGGTGACGTTCTAATCAATGGAGATATGCAGTTCAGCAACTCTGAAATCATGGGATTGGATGAGGATTCTGGTAAGGAAACAACATCCGTGCATCCGTGCTCATAGACACATTCTTAAGGTTGGTTCTTTGTGCCACTCTCAGGTGTGACGGTGTTCTCTCTCTGTGTGGACGAAGATCCGTCAGAATTAACTGACACAGTGTTCCCACCATTCCTCTCATGTAAAGCCTGTGGGCAGCTTCTCTGTGACTCGCCACTGGGAGGCTCTTTTCAACTGGGTAAACTCAACTCAAGTACCCCCCTGGGTTGTTTACAAATGTTTTGAAATGGTCTACATTATACAGTATCATGATCTGTATGACCATCAGTATTATTTTTTTCTGTCCAGGAATGGGCCAAGATCTTCAAACTGAGGTTTCCTGTGTTACATGTGAAGGTGGAGCGCAGGGTGCTACATCACTAAAGTTGACTCACAATTCCAAAATGGCTGACGGGAAAAAAAGGAACAAAAGGAGAAGTGTTGCAAATGCTGACCTTTCTCAGAAAGTATACTCCTGCTCTTTGTGTGCCTTCACCTCCCGCTACTCCAACCACCTGAAACGACACATGAACATCCATGATGGACAGAAACCATACCGCTGCCCATTATGCCCCTATGCTTCCACCCAGCTGGTCAACCTGCAGCGCCATGCACGTACACACACAGGGGAAAAGCCGTACCGCTGCCATCAGTGCCATTATGCCTGCAGTTCCCTTGGCAACCTGCGTCGGCACCAGCGCTTGCACACGTTGGACCGCACGCCAAGGCGAAGCAAGGACATCAGAAGAACCAGTAGGAGAAAAGTGAAAAGCGAAACAAGTAGTGTACTCTGAATTCCTTGGCTGAGTAGTTGGTGCTTTCACTTTGCGGTTCTAAAGTCACTTCTCCTTCTTCCCTTTCATTTTAGCTGCCTCGGACCTGACGCTGCAGGTTTCTCAGAAGTCGGCTTATCTGAACGACGCCTCGAGGCCATTGCCAGTCCTGCTTTTCCCACTGTGTTGCCGGTTGTGCGGCCTTACACTGGAGGAAGCTGACCTGGATGACATCAATATGGAAGATCGCAAGGAAAGCAATAGACAGGTGTGGTAACCCTTTACAGCAATGGTGTTACCAGGATGCCAGGTGTGGGTGGGCATTAGTCTTACCTGGGGGGGCAACAAAACAAAAAAAAGCTACAATGCTCAAGTAGGTCGAAATCCAGCGTAGGGCTACTTCACCTTAAAACATGTTTTGTTTTCTTCTTGAGATAACTGTTGTTGTGATTTGGTCTAAACAAATAAAAGTTTATTTGATTTTATTTGACTTAGAAAACATCCATAACTGAACAGCATGGACATGTAGGTGACAATGTTTTTTTAGGTAACCCATTTTGGTTCCTCGGTTTTATTATTATTACTATAGTTATTCTTTTTTCCGCAGCCCCTTTGAGCTCAATTTAACCCCCTTAGAATGCTTCAAAATGCAACAAAATAGGCTGGCAGGTCAAGACAGGCGTAATCTTTGATACCGTGTAAAGACAAATTCCAAATACACTATGCAGCGCCCCCTAGCAGTCATTCTTTGTCCCACCGATGCTTTGAGCCCTACTTTGACCCCCCTCAAAATGCTTCAAAACTCACCAAACTCAACAGCCAGGTGAACACTGGTGAAATCTAAATATGCGTAAATGTGTGTAGCGCCCCCTAGGAACAAAACCAATATTTCTTTTTTTTTTTTTTTAAGGTGAAAGGGGGTAACAACGCAAAGGTTAATACTTAGAACACATCAGTACTAGAGGTGTGCAAAATTTCCGATTCTTAGATTATTCGCGATTCGGCCGTGGAAGATTCGAGAACGATTCACAAAAATCCAAATTCCGATTACTGAAATATGCCAAGTAAAGCGGAAGTACAACACACTCAGCACGCCGCGCGGTCAATGAGGAACGGAGCGAGAGTAGCTAAACATCATGCTTCTCATTACCTGGCCCCTCGGGTAATGCCAATGCTCAACTCACGGCTCTAGCTCAACTCATGCCATGAGATAAAAAAACACAACAACAACCCAGCCCTGCAAGGCTGTTGTAGCGAACCTTCCAAGCAAACCTAATTAACTTTTTATCTAAAATACTCCTAAATCGGTAAAATATTGACTTGAATCTATCTTTAACATAGTTTTAAAACTTTCACATGTCGAAAGTAGACAAAAGGGAAATTATGGAATAACGGGAGCAATTTTAACAACTTTAACGGTTGATTCACAACATTAAATTAATTGAATGTAGTTTAAAGCTGCTGATACAGAATGGGGACTGGAGTTTTTTATTTACTGTTATTTTTGTATATTTGTTTACTGGTATATGTTAACTTGATACTGAAATAGTAGTTTGGTTTAGCCTGAGAGTATTTTTGAACAATTTTGGAACTAATGTACAAAACATTTAAAAAAAAAAAAAAAAAAAAAAAAAAAAAAAAAAAGGAGGGGGGTGCATCAATAATCGTTTTATAATCGAATCGGAGCCTCTGAATCGTAATCGTAATCGAATCGTTAGGTGCCCAAAGATTCCCAGCTCTAATCAGTACTATATGAATTGGATACCATACACGGTACCCAGAATGCCGTTAGTACTACATCCAGTTTTCTTTGGGTGGGCAGAGCGTGTCCGTGGGTGGATGTTTTTTGGGGGTAAATAAATGAATAAAAATGTTGAGTTAACTGGAGTTTTGCAATTGTATGGATTATAAGCCATCTAATAGCAATATTTAGACGAAGAGTCTTACAAAAACGCGCAGTCTTGAAATACAGTCTTCACAAACAAACAAAAACAATCCAATTCATTGCAACTGCAGATATGGCCTGGTTTGTTCATATATCGACCATAAGATGTCACCATTGTGCTTTCAAACTTATCAGATGCGGTTAAAATATGAAAACCTCTGATACTTACTTTTGTAGCCCTTTTATAGCACCATATAATGTGAACGTGAAAAATATGCTTAAGTCGGTGAATAGCCACTGGCTCGCAAAGTTAAAAATAAGTCAGTGAACAGTCGCTGTAAAATTGGTCAAATGGATTTGAAGTCTATTGTGAATGCTATTGGATGAATTAAGTAGAGTATTTTATATTTACTTCTATTTTATATACATATACAATATATATAAATTATTCTATATTTATGTTATTTTTTTAGGTGTGCCACCGCTGTTCATTGGACCCACTAGTGAAAGATGGCGCTAATTCTCTCCGAAATGGACTTGGACCTTTGGAGTCGCGCCAACCTGGCAGCCGGCCTTACCGGTGCCCTCTATGCCCCTTCATGTCCCATTACCCCAACCATTTGGCCCGCCACGCCCACATCCACTCTGTTGAGAAACCGCACCGCTGTCCACAATGCACCTACAGCTCCTCCCACCTAGACAACCTCAAACGGCACCTGCGTGTGCACACAGGCGAGAAACCATACCAGTGCTTGTCGTGTAGCTACGCCTGCGGCAACCTGGCTAACCTTCGCCGCCACGAGCGCATCCACTCAGGCGCCAAGCCGTTCCACTGTGACATTTGCAGCTACTCGTGCAACCAGAGCATGAATTTAAAGAGACACATGTTGCGACACACTGGGGAGAAACCGTACGCTTGTGCTGAGTGCGAGTACACCACAGGACACTTGGATAATTACAAACGGCATCAGAGGAAACATTAACAAAGGGTGGTAAACTAGGACAACATTGGTTGGGATAAACATCAGGAGAACCAGGCACACAGTTAAGGTGTTTGGTCATCTATCTGTGTTCTCTCAAGAAATGGCAATAGGTGATAATTTGGGACCGACTTCAAACTCGATCCAATCTCTGGTGCTTTTACTCCATTTCCGGTCACATCTTAAAGGTGAATGGCAACACAAGGTATACATGACCTTCAATGTGAAAGATGGTTGCTCAAAGTATTTAAGTATGCAAATGGGGAATTTCCTAGACTATTGCTAAAGGAGAAAATAACAGACGAATATACAGACGAAGTCCGTTTTATCTCTTGGGTTTCTCTGCATTGTGCAGCCACAATCATCAACCATCAACTAACCCTTGTCCGGAACAAACTCCTCACACATCTGATAGCCTAACACTGAGGCTTACTTCTTTTCTTGATGCTGTTTTTCTAGCAAAATCCATGTGTAAAAACAACTTCTAAAGTTATGATTCACAAGTAAACATCTTTATTTCTGCACATGGGTATTTCCGACGTCACGAGGAAGGGTTAAGCGCATTTAGTTGCCTGAAATGGTTTTGGCATGGATAAAATGTCTGCCCATGCGTAGAGGGGCCATATTCATGAAATATAAGCTTCTGGCAACATTTTTCTCCACTAAAACACATCTGAAAAATGAAATTCGGTGTTTATCAGTTTAGTAAAGAAGGGTCTTTCCACTCAAATGCACATGGTGTTCTTTCCCTTTAACTCAGTTTCCTTCCCACTGACAGACTGTAAAGACCAGACCTTATAGATCATCTTTGTTTCTAATTCGAGTTTTGCATTATTCATGCCAATCATTGTTCATTTGTTCATCAACAATTTGCTGTACATAAATTAATTTGTATTGTGAATTTAATAATATAAACCATTTTGAGTAAAGATTCCAAGTACAACTGTGTTTTGCTTTGATGATTACATATACCTGTATTGAGAAGTGACTTCCTTTTTCACCCTTCGGGCAGGAAACATCTGCTTCATGGGTTGTAAGTAGAGAAGAGGACTTGGCCATGGATGTCCCCAACTAACGCCCACACTGCATCAGCTAAAATGCAAACATGATCATACCCAAATACTGTACCGTGCTCAGGGTGGGGTCGTCATTTAGAAACTGACAGCTTTACATAGCCATTTCAGATCGCACCAGACAACACATGCAAAGTGACACTGATAGCTTGAACTCATGGGCCAGGTGAGCACGACTCGGAAGCTTTTTCTTTAGACAACACATTTGCAGCTCTTCTTTATGCAGTCTTTGCAGAAACATTACCCACCCAAGCTTTTCCCTGGAGATATCGTGGAGTATCCAAGGAACAAATACTTCTCCCACTTCGCCATCTACTATGGGGAGAGGGATGGCGTTCGCTATGTGGCTCACCTGACATCTCGAGGTATAGTGGATACAAAAATTACACAGCCCTGTTTATATTTTTGTTGAGTGATTTAAAAAAAAAAAAAACTACATAATGTTTTGAGACATTTTTCTGAACCAAGGTTGAACTTTCTGGCGATAATTCCAAATTGTGTGTTTGGCACAAACTCAATTACAGTAAGGAGCAGAAGTATTTGCACACCTTGTGATTTCGCAAGTTCACCCACTTAGAAAATAGGCATTCTGAAATTTCAGTCATGGATGCATTTCCACTCACAGACATAATGTAAAAAAAAAAAAAAAATCACAGAAATCCTATTTTACGATTTAAAAAAAAAAAAAAATATTTGTAATTTATTGGGGTTATAAGTATTTGTACCCCTGAGAATCAGTAATAATTATAACACTCAAAGAGTTGTCAGTGTACCTTAAAAAAAAGTCCACCTTTATCCCATGAGTAACCACCCACCCACCAAACATTTGAGCTCAATATTGTCACTGGTGTACCCCACAGTCTGTCATAATCCAACTGCTACCATGGGCAAGAACAGAGAGCTTTCGAAAGACACCAGAGAGAAAAAATGTTGAGCTCCACAAAGCTGGAAAAGGCAATGGAACAATTGGAAAGCAGCTTGGTGAAAGTAAATCAACAACTGCAGCAATTATTAGAAAATGGAAAACATGACTGATAATCTACCTCGGACTGGGGCTACATGTAAAATCTCTCCTCGTGGGGCATCACTCATGATGAGAAAAGTGAGGACTCAGTCTAGAACTACACGGCAGGAGCTGGTCAATGACCCGAAGAGAGACGGATGCACAGTTTCAAAGGCTATTGTCAGTAGAAAAACTATGGTGCAATGGTTTAAAATCATGCATTGCTCAGAAGGTTCCCCTGGTGAAGCCAGCACATGTGAAGGCCCGTCTGAAGTGTGCCAGGGACCATCTGAATGATGCAGAGGGGTCATGGGAGAAAATCATGTAGTCAGATGTGACCAAAGTAGAACTTTTTGGCTCAAACTTTACTCGTCGTGTGTGGAGGAAAAAAAAGGATGAGTCCAATCCCTAAGAACACCATCCCCACTGTGAAGTATGCTTTGCTTTGGGGCTGCTTTTCGGCAAAGGGGACAGGACGACTGTACTTTATAAAGCAGAGAATAAATGGTGAAATGTATTGTCAGATTTTGAGCCACAACCCCCTTCCCTCAGTCAGAGACTTGAAGATGAGTCATGGCTGGATCTTCCAACATGACAACGATCCGAAGGACAAAGCCAAGCTGACCAAGGAGTGGCTGCGTAAAAACCATATCAAGGTTCTGGAGTGGCCTAGCCTGTCTCCAGACTTCAATCCAATAGAAAATCTTTGGATGGAGCTGAAACTTCGTGTTTCTCAACGACAGCCCCGAAACCTGACAGATCTAGAGAAGATTTGCATGGAGGAATGGGCCAAAATCTCTGTTTCCATATGTGAAAACCTGATGAACAACTACAGAAAGCGTCTGACCTCTGTAATTGCAGACAAAGGCTTCTGAACTAAATATTAGCGCTGATTTTGTTAGGGGTACAAATACTTATGAACCCCAGTAAATTACAAATAAATTATTGAAAAATCATACGATGTGAGGTCTGGATTTTTTTTTTTTTTTTTTTAGATTATGTCTCTATGAGTAGAAATGCATCTATGATTGAAATTTCACACCTCTACCTATTTTCGAAGTGGGTGAACTTGCAAAATCACAAGGGGTGCAAATACTTCTGCTCCTCACTGTATAAGTGAGTGGGTAGACCGTTATGCATCAATCTCATTATTTCTTCCTCTTTCGATATGTCTCTCAGCCATACCCATTTTTTTAATAGCCACTTTTTCATTGAATTCAGATTCTGACTCCAAGCTCCCGCTTTTTGGTCGGGCCTTAAGGTCAGAAGTCAAGCTGGATCCAATTGAGCTGATTGGGAAGAAGTACAAGGTGATGCGCCATATACTAGTCCTTCTCAAAAAAATTAGCATTTTGTGATAAAGGTCGTTATTTTCTGTAATGTATTGATAAACATTCGACTTACATATATTTTAGATTCAATCACACAACTGAAGTAGTTCAAATCTTTTATTGTATTAATATTGATGATTTTGGCAAAAAAAGTCAAGAAAATACAAAAATCCCTATCTCAAAAAATTTGCTTATTTCACCCGACCAATACAAAAAAGTTTTTTTTTTTTTTTAATACAAAAAAGTCAACCTTCAATTAATTATATCAGCTATGCACTCAATACTTGGCCGGGAATCCTTTTGCAGAAATGACTGCTTCGATGCGGCGTGGCTTGGAGGCAAACAGCCTGTGGCACACCTGAGGTATTATGGAGGCCCAGAATGCTTCTATAGCTGCCTTAAGCTCATCCACAGTGTTGGCTCTGGTGTCTCTCAACTTCCTCTTCACAATATCCCACAGATTCTCTATGGGGTTCAGGTCAGGAGAGTTGGCAGGCCAATTGAGCACAGTAATGCCATAGTCAGTAAACCATTTAACAGTGGTTTTGGCACTCTGAGCAGGTGCCAAGTCGTGCTGAAAAATGAAATCTTCATCTCCATAAAGCTTTTCAGCAGATGGAAGCATGAAGTGCTCCAAAATCTCCTGATAGCTAGCTGAATTGACCCTGCCCCTGATAAAACACAGTAGACCAACACCAGCAGGTGACATGGCACCCCAGACCATCACTGACTGTGGGTAATTTACACTGGACTTCAGGCATTTTGGCATTTCCTTCTCCCCAGTCTTCCTCCAAACTCTGGCACCTTGATTTCCGAATGACATGCAAAATTTGCTTTCTTCTGAAAAAAGTACTTTGGACCACTGAGCAACAGTCCAGTGCTACTTCTCTTTAGCCCAGGTCAGGCGCTTCTGCCGCTATTTCAGCTTCAAAAGTGGCTTGACCTGGGGAATGCGGCACCTGTAGCCCATTTCCAGCACACGCCTGTGCATGGTGGCTCTGGATGTTTCTACTCAGACTCAGTCCACTGTTTCTGCGGGTCCCACAAGGTCTGGAATTGGCCCTTCTCCACAATCTTTCTCAGGGTGCGGTCACCTCCTCTGGTTGTGCAACGTTTCCTGCCACACTTTTTCCTTCCCACAGACTTCCCACTGAGGTGCCTTGATACAGCACTCTGGGAACAGCCTATTCACTCAGAAATTTCTTTCTGTGTCATAGCCTCTTGCTTGAGGGTGTCAATGATGGCCTTGTGGACAGCAGTCAGGTCGGCAGTCTTGCCCATGATTGCATTTTTGAGTAATGAATCAGGCTGGGAGTTTTTAAAAGCCTCAGGAATCTTTCGCAGGGGTTTTGAGTTAATTCGTTGAATCAGATGATTAGGTTAGTAGCTTCTCTAGAGTACTTTTTCATGATATGTTAATTTTTTGAGGTAGGGATTTTTGGTTTTTCTTGACTTGTTTGCCAAAATCATCAATATTAAAACAATAAAAGCCTTGAACTACTTTAGTTGTGTGTAATGAATCTAAAATATATGAAAGCCTAATGTTTATCAGTACATTACAGAAAATAATGAACTTTATCACAATATGCTAATTTTTTTTAGAAGGACCAGTAATGTATGATTACAAGTTCAACATGAAAATGAAAAAAAAAAATGCTGTTTAGGTGAACAACATGCTGGATGACTGCTTCCCGGCCAGAGATTATCACAGTGTTGTTAAACAAGCCATTGATGACATGATGGGACAGGAAGTGACCTTTGACATTTTGTTCCACAACAGCGAGCACCAGGCGACACTCTTCAGATATGGAGTAAAGAAGTCACAGCAGGTTAAAGCTGTAAAAAAAAATCATGAACACAATTTAATGTGTTTAACCTACAATGCAAATTAATCTGTTGCAGATTGAGAGAATATATGAACACATCAAGCCTGCATGGGAGAAGTTGTTTGAGGAGAAGAAGCTGTGAAAGTTCTTCAGATGACGATCTCAATAATAACTGCTGTAAATTGACAATATTAGAATATTAGATCATACAGTTTGAAACTCATTCATTCATTCATTTTATCAAGTCGTTTTGTTGCTTTCACTGAAATATATTGAATTTTCCCTTTTAAGAAAACGTTATAAACTGGTATATTTTGACAAATAAAAATATTTTTTGTTGAGAGCCCCATTGAGGTTCTTTTTGCCAGTTTGTGGATCTTTAAGTACAGTTCTCGCGATATTGGCGCAACTGATGGGTGCAAGAGTATTGTTGTCGCGATATTAGAGCAACTGATGGCTGCACGAGCGAATGTGGAACTCCGATTTATTTGATGGTTTTCAACAACACGCGCAAATTGCAATGGCAGCAGTGCTCCCTGCTAAATAAAGTGCAAGGCGTTTTATAAAATTCTCTTGAAGACCGCACGAACGGACTCCAAAATGGACGCCGGCGAAGGTAATATGATTCAACATGCTAAACGGCTAGCTTACAACGGTACTAATAATGTTCAAATGCACTTCAAACCAGCTTAATAAGACCTATGATATTGTGTTTATGTGTATTTTTTAAGCGTTCTTGTAGGTTTGGTCATAATAGAGTACGATGTTCACACAAGCTAGACCCAAAACACCGGTCTCTCGGTGTCCATATGCTTCGACTCCCGACCGATCCTAATTTCACAACAAATACATCTCGTTTATCTATAGTGATGTAGGATTACAAATGTAAAATTGACTCCTGAATGAAATGTGAAATACTTTGTCACAGAAGCAATATTCAGATAAATCATATGCTGTAATGCTAACAAAAGCCTTTAAAATTCAGGAGGGTTTGAAAGACATTTAAATATTAAATACTGCGAGGCGAAATCACAGGTATTTGCTAATGTAATATAACCATAAAATTGAGACCTTCCCATTTGACTCCCTTAAATATTCTGCACTCTCCAATGAAGGCTGCCAATATGCAGGTTATAGTGTCTGTTTTCAATTACAGATGATATGGATGATGCAAAGAATGTTTTAGTATGATTTAAAGGTAAAAACACATTTATCGTCTGCATCACAGCAAAAGGATCTTAATACAGAATGACACTGAATTTCATGTTTAGGTACTCTTTCAACTAATCATATGCAAGTATCCCAGATTGCCTGCCCTTCTTTGTGAAGTTATCAATACCCAATGATCACATGCATCTGTCTGTGTATACAGCGCTCCAGACTATTTTTTACTAGGAGCAGAGTGGCCCCTAATTTAAAATTTTAGAGGCGCAAGCAGAAGATTCAAGGGTACACTGTAAATCGACATGCAAGGTTTTTCTGTAAACTTCACTATTTAAGCGATAAATACTTTTTTTTTAAAAATCATAAAAATAAAAACTTATGAATTTACATTTTTTTCTACTCTACATTTTATTCTCTATCAGTTTTAAGTATGGGTGAAAGTGGCTGGAATTTCTTGCCGGAACTCCCTCACGTAAAGGTCGGCAGGGAGGCTGAATTGTATTTTTTTGTTTTTTTCAAACCTCCTAAAACCAGCGAAATGCAGAAAAACCTTTTGCACAGTTATACCCTTAGCACACAATAAAACACAACAGGTTTTACACATTCATTTGGCTACTACATGTAATAAGGCATACACGACAAACTTATTTTCATTCAAAAAAAATTTTTCTTTCCATGATATGCAAAATAACATTATTTCCCTTCATTTTCTCACCTTTAAATGCAAAACCTCAATTTTAACTACTTTATAACATAAGAACATAGGCAAGGCAAGGCAAATTTATTTATATAGCACAATTCAACACAAGGCAATTCAAAGTGCTTTACATCACATAAAGACCATAAAAATCACATTTAAATCAACACAACGTAAAAACCAAGACAAATGATCGCATTTAATCACAGAATAAAAATGAATAAATAAAAATAAAACAAAGATAAAAAATAAAGCAAAAACTACTACTACTAATAATCATTGAAATCAGCAATGGAGATAAGCACAAGAGGAATAGAAGGCAGGTAGGTTGAAATATATACTGGACTGTCTCAGGAAATTAGAATACACAATATTCTAATTTTTTGAGACAGTCCTGTGTATATATACAGGACTGTCTCAGGAAATTAGAATACACAATATTCTAATACTGTCTCAGGAAATTAGAATATTGTGTATTCTAATTTCCTGAGACAGTCCTGTATATATACACAGGACTGTCTCAAAAAATTAGAATATTGTGTATTCTAATTTCCTGAGACAGTCCAGTAGACAGTTATGGATATGCAGTGCCAAACAAAAGCGTTTTTAGCCCTGATTTAAAGGAGCTAACAGTTTGAGCATACTTCAGACGTTCGGGTAACTTGTTCCAGAGGTGAGGAGCATAATAACTAAATGCTGCCTCACCCTGCTTGGTTCTTGTTCTTGGAACATGCAGAAGACCCGTTCCAGACGACCTTAGGGGTCTAGATGTCTCATAGGAATCTAACAAGTCAAGCATGTATTTTGGTCCAAGGCCATTAAGTGTTTTGTAGACGAGCAGTAGTATTTTATAGTCTATCCTTTGACTCACTGGAAGCCAGTGTAGCGATTTCAAAACCGGTGTAATGTGGTCCAGCTTCCTTGTATTTGTGAGGACTCTGGCTGCAGCATTCTGTACTAGCTGCAGCTTCCTGACTGATTTTTTATCAAGACCTGTAAATATACCGTTGCAGTAGTCCAATCTGCTGAAAATGAATGCATGCATAAGTTTTTCCATGTCTTGTTGAGTCAGAAGCCCATTAATTCTGGTTATATTTTTTAGGTGGTAATAAGCGGATTTAGTGACGGACTTTAGATGGCTATCAAATTTTAGGTCTGAGTCAATAATTACGCCAAGGTTTCTGACTTGATTTGTAGCTGTAAGTGACATTGTGCTAAGTTGGCTGCTTATCTTTGACCTTTCCTTTTTTGGACCAAAAATGATCACCTCTGTCTTCTCCACATTTAACTGGAGAAAATTCTGGCACATCCATTCATTGATTTGACGAATGCATTTACTCAGGGAGACTAAGGGACTATAATCATGTGGGGACACAGAAATGTACAGTTGTGTGTCATCTGCATAGGCGTGATAGGAGAAGTCATACTGTTCCATTATCTGAGCTAACGGAAGCATATAGATGTTAAATAAGAGTGGTCCAAGAATTGACCCTTGAGGGACTCCACACGTGAATTTGGTTCGTTGTATGTTCATTAAAATTTAAGCTAATGTAAACATTTCCTTTTTTTAATCATAATGATATAAGTAACATATATTAACAAACATAAGTACAAATGACTCTTATATTATGCACATTGAACTATATGTATATACAGGTAGTCCCCGGTTTATGAACGAGTTCCGTTCCCGCGCTGGCGATGTAACCCCAATTTCTGCTTAAGTCGGAATTAACCCTTTAAATACCTCTACATTTAAAAAAAATCCAAAAACTCTTTAGTTTTTTGTAAAGTTAAGCAAAACTTTTGAGCGATGCCTCACCGTGTCATTGGTTGTAATCACGTTGCAATGCAAAAACACGTGCTTCTTGTGGCTTCTTCTTCGTGGTTTTTGGCAGCAGTTTTTTTCCGCTCGGTGGTCATGGCATCGAAACATGGAACCGAAATTTAAAAATTTGAATGGTTCCGGGAGAACCAGAGTGTTAGAACTGGGTCCCATCAATGTTCGATGCCCAACCCTAGTCCTGAGAATTCTTCCCTTTATGGCATCCCTAGCGTCCTACTAATAGTCCTGTGCTTCACACTGCAGGTATGAGTTGTGCCACACCCACAGATGAGATAAATGGAGCTGGCAACTTGATGGACTTCCTGGAGGAGCCTTTCCCAGACGTGGCCACGTATGAAGACTTTCACACCATCGACTGGCTGAGGGAGAAGTCCAGAGATACTGACCGCCACCGCAAGGTTGCAGAAAAAGTCTCTCTTTATTGTGCTGCTGCCTCTCACTATCAGTGAAACTTTGGCTGATCACATTTTTTTTGTCCATCTCAGATCACCAGCAAAAGTAAAGAGTCCATATGGGAGTTTACCAAAAGCCTGCTGGATGCTTGGTCAGGATGGGTGGTCATGCTGCTTATTGGATTACTCTCAGGTTTGGCAGGGGCATCTGTGTCTGTTATTGTATTCACAGCTCTTCGTTAAACAAGACAAGAATGACTATTTTATTGCTTTGCACTTTGCACAATTATTTTGGAATGACCCGGATGTGCGCTTATGTCTTGTGCAGGTACGTTGGCTGGAGTCATCGATTTGGCGGTGGACTGGATGACCGACTTGAAGGAGGGTGTATGCCTGTCCGCCTTCTGGTATAGCCACGAGCAGTGCTGCTGGACATCCAACGAGACAACATTCGACGACCGTGACAAGTGTCCGCAGTGGCAGAAGTGGGCGGAGTTGATAACAGGCCATTCTGAGGTACGAAAAAGGGGGACCACCAGGCGGTCTAATGATCGTCGAGTGGAGTTCAAGATAGACACTCTCATTCTCTTACCCCGCTGGTGCTTATATTTTCTTTACCACCTATAAATTACGATATGCAGTGGTGCAAATAAGTATTTAGTCAACCACTAATTGTGCAAGCTCTCCCACTTGAAAATATTAGAGAGGCCTGTAATTGTCAACATGAGTAAACCTCAACCTTGAGAGACAGAATGTAAAAAAAACCCCAGAAAATCACATTGTTTGATTAGTAAAGAATTTATTTGCAAATCATGGTGGAAAAGAAGTATTTGGTCAATACCAAAAGTTCATCCCAACACTTTGTTATGTACCCTTTGTTGGCAATAACGGAGGCCAAACGTTTTCTGTAACTCTTCACAAGCTTTTCACACACTGTTGCTGGTATTTTGGTCCATTCCGCCATGCAGATCTCTTCTAGAGCAGTGATGTTTTGGGACTGTCGTTGGGCAACACGGACTTTCAACTCCCTCCACAGATATTCTATGGGGTTGAGATCTGGAGACTGGCTAGGCCACTCCAGGACCTTGAAATGCTTCTTACGAAGCCACTCCTTTGTTGCCTTGGCTGTGTGTTTGGGATCATTGTCATGCTGAAAGACCCAGCCACGTCTCATCTTCAATGCCCTCGCTGATGGAAGGAGATTTTCATTCAGAATCTCTCGATAAATGGCCCCATTCATTCTTTCCTTTACACAGATCAGTCGTCCTCGTCCCTTTGCAGAAAAACAGCCTCAAAGCATGATGTTTTCACTCCCATGATCCACAGTGGGTATGGTGTTCTTCGGCTGCAATTCAGTATTCTTTCTCCTCCAAACACGAGAACCTGTGTTTCTACCAAAAAGTTCTATTTTGGTTTCATCTGACCATGACACATTCTCCCAGTCCTCTTCTGGATCATCCAAATGCTCTCTAGCGAACCGCAGACGGGCCTGGACGTGTATTTTCTTCAGCAAGGGGACATGTTTGGCAGTGCAGGATTTGAGTCCCTGGCGGCGCATTGTGTTACTGATAGTAGCCTTTGTTACTGGTGTCCCAGCTCTCCGTAGGTCATTCACTAGGTCCCCCCTTTTGCTCACCGTTCTTGTTATCATTTTGACGCCACGGGGTGAGATCTTGCATGGATCCCCAGATCAAGGGAGATTATCAGTGGTCTTTTTTATATGTCTTCCATTTTTTAATAATTGCTCCCACAGTTGATTTCTTTACACCAAACGTTTTACATATTGCAGATTCAGTCTTCCCAGCCTGGTGCAGGTCTACAATTTTGTCTCTGGTGTCCTTGGACAGCTCTTTGGTCTTGGCCATAGTGGAGTTTGGAGTGTGACTGACTGAGGTTGTGGACAGGTGTCTTTTATACCTATATTGAGTTAAAACAGGTGCCATTAATACAGGTAATGAGTGGAGCCTCGTTAGACCTCATTAGAAGAAGTTAGACCTCTTTGACAGCCAGAAAGCTACTTGTTTGTCGGTGACCAAATACTTATTTTCCACTCTAATTTGGAAATTAATTCTTTAAAAACCAAACAATGTGATTTTCTGTTTTTTTCCCCACATTCTGTCTCTCATGGTTGAGGTTTACCCATGTTGACAATTACAGGTCTCTCTGATCTTTTCAAGTAGGAGAACTTGCACAATTGGTGGTTGACTAAATACTTGTTTGCCCCACTGTATATATACATGTATGTATGTATGTATGTATGTATGTATGTATGTATGTATGTATGTATGTATGTATGTATGTATGTATGTATGTATGTATGTATGTATGTATGTATGTATGTATGTATGTATGTATGTATGTATGTATGTATGTATGTATGTATGTATGTATGGATAAAATATACAAGGTTGGTACGTGTCCTTGAAATCTTAAAAATTCTTGGATTTCATTGTCGCGTTTTCAAGGTTTGAAAAATGCTTGAATTTTGCGTAAAGTTGTCTGTTGCAAACTTGTCTAAAAATATGAATAATTAAGTTAAGGAAAATCAAATAAATTTGCTTCATCGCTGCTACACGATTGTTCTGAAGTTGCTTTCACATGATGTCCCGCGTCACATCAACAGTGCATTTGAATGCGTGCATGAGTAGTTTGGTGTTTAATCAAGTGAACAGTATACAAATAAGTAGTATCAAAAATGAAAACATGTGCATTTGCTGTGGTTTAGTACAATACTTTTATCCACGAACAGTTTTTTTCTTTTTTCATGACCTTCACGCCCCCTCTGCCATTCGCAGTTTACCGGCTCACTGAGAACATTGTTTCCGGTTCAGCACAACAACACCGCCGTTTTCAAACATTCGCAAACGTCTTCTGTGGCGCCTACGTGTCAACATTTGTCAACAACATTTATTGTTCAATATTGATTAGCTGTAGCTGCAAATTCCATTCCATCTCCTTTACCATTGCTGTTAATGACCGTAGAAAAACTAAAGGAATTCGAGAAGAGTCCCCCAAAACTGTACAAAGACAAAGCCACACCCTTCTGGTGGCATGGCAGTGAATTACAATGACGGTGTGGGGTCTACGGCGTTGCTCCACCGTCGCCGCAACGCAGAAACATAAGTCAGCCTTAAATCACAAGCCAATTGTTCCCTCTAGTGCGCGTAGGTTATATTTAATCCTGAGTATAAATCGCAGGCCCAACCAAACTATGAAAAAGAAGTGTAATTTATCACCTAGAAAATATGGTACATTTAACACTTTGTGCTTGAAATATAAACACATCAAATCATTCTTTTTAATGTGGCATGTCACGTTTGATATTTCTTAGGGAGCGGGACCATATGTGTTAAACTACTTGTTGTACATCCTGTGGGCTCTTTCCTTCTCCTTCCTGGCTGTGTCACTGGTGCGAGTTTTTGCGCCGTACGCTTGTGGCTCAGGGATCCCAGAGGTAAGCTCTTAATGGGGAATTCGGATTTCTTAAATGCTGGAGAAAAAACTGACCTGAAGCATTTTTAGATCAAGACCATCCTCAGTGGTTTCATCATTCGTGGTTATCTGGGAAAATGGACACTGCTTATCAAGACTGTCACGCTGGTTCTCGCCGTCTCGTCGGGTCTCAGCCTGGGAAAGGAGGGTCCTCTGGTCCATGTCGCATGTTGCTGTGGGAATCTTTTCTGCAGCATCTTCTCCAAGTACAGCAAGAATGAGGGAAAACGACGAGAGGTACTGGGCTGAATGTTGACCCTCACATGGTAAGCTAAAACATACTTGCTCATTTGGAGAATTACTGAATGTGCAGGTGTTATCAGCGGCAGCGGCAGCTGGTGTGTCTGTGGCTTTTGGTGCACCCATCGGAGGTGTTCTCTTCAGCCTGGAAGAGGTGGGTTTCCTGATTCCCGTACCGCATATTTTGGACATCAGCACTTCTCAAGGGCTCCCAAGTAATATCTTGTCATGCAAACACACTATGCTATATTTTTATTACTTACACCATTTTTTTTAACGTGACCATTAAGATCCACCTCAGCAGGGGGAGTTGAAGTATTATTCCTCATCCATGCATAATTTGCAGGAACATTTTGCGTTCACAAAATGCTATATATATTTTTTATCCCTCACACCATGTATTGCAAACTGTATCTCCGCTCAAGCGCACACACATATCCCACTGAATGAACTTAAAGCCACCCATTAGGCGTAGGTACAGACATTTAATGGCTCTCGCGGGATGTTAAAAGTCTTAAATTTACACATTTTGTTTAACCCACCTGTCAGATTTGGCTGAGAGTACCTACTGGTATTCCCCAAAATGCCAGGTTCTTCAGGGTTAAGTGTTTTCAAGAGGCAATGAATTTCGTCTGGTCGGTCTTAAATTGCTTTATTTTCAATTAGCGCTGCAATACATGAAGTTATTCCTGAAAAATGTTGTGAGATTCTAGGAGTTAATGTTTGTATGTTTTTTAGCTGTTGACTTCAAAACTTGCAATGGAATTGGCATTAAATTCTATTCTAAGTACAGTGGTACCTCGACATTCGATCTTTTTAACATCTGACGTAAAATTTGACTCGCCATTTGTTTCTACGTCCGACAACATGCTCGAAATACGACGATTTATGACAGCGCCACAATGTCTTTGTTTTCCCGCAAGACGGACGCACGGTGGATATTATTGTGAGACAAAATCAACATAGGTTCCAGGAATGTTAGTGCAGGTAGTGGAAAAAAAAAAAAAAGGTGACGCTTACCATTGAAATGAAGATGGAAATGATAGAAAAATATGAGCGTGGTGTGCGCGTCCGTGAATTGGCTCGACAATACGGCCGTAGAATGTCTACGATCTCGACGGTTCTCCTCCGACCTCAGTTTGCCAGTCTTTATAAGTTAACGTGACAATATTAACATCCCCCAAAAAATTGCCAGCTTCGTCAGGTTTTTAATCATTTATTTCAGATCTTTTGCAACACAACACACCTCCTGTCCACCGCAGTTGACGCCAACAACAACATTAAAAGAAAAAGTAAACTCTCTACCGCACCTATCTCACTGGCACGTCAGCCACACTGTGCGTTCAGGTACATTATTATTGTAATGTAAATGTATTATTATACCGATATAACTGATATACCTGTTTTGCTATGTGTCATTGCAATTTGTTATAGTACCAGCAGTATTAAGGATTTGGTGTAGGTTTTCGGGCTGTGTAATGAATGAATGGAATTATAATGTATTCTTATGGGAAAATCCTGCTCGACATACGACCATTTCGACTTACAAACAAGGTCCTGGAACGAGTGAACTTCGTATGTAGAGGTACCACTGTAGGCTTAAAAAGGTCTTAAAACGTCTCGAGTTTATTTTGACAAAACCCCGTATTTATTGCTCTGCATGCATAAGTAGTGCATCTTCCTCTGGATGGTGTAGCGCTGAACTCAGCTTCCTAACTGTACAGTGTAAATTGCTACTTTTGCTTTAAAAAAAAAAAAAAAAAAAACACAACTGTTTTGGCTTGTATTTAATATTTACACCATACATTACAGAACTAGGAGAGCTTTTTGGCATCTCCCTGGCTAACTGGGTAGTTTAGCCCTGTGGCCAGAAATGTGCGAGAGACCCCAAGTTGGGGAGACTGAACACAGTCCTCATACAAATGACCAATAAAACTAACTTTAAAAACCATTCCAAAGAACATATTAAAGCTCAATCAACCCTATTTCTTGCAGGTCAGCTACTACTTCCCTCTCAAGACTTTATGGCGTTCCTTCTTTGCCGCATTGGTCGCTGCTTTTACTTTGCGCTCCATCAACCCATTTGGCAATAGCCGCCTTGTACTGTTCTATGTGGAGTACCACACGCCGTGGTACATGGCCGAGTTGGTGCCCTTTATCCTGTTGGGCGTTTTCGGTGGCCTTTGGGGTACCCTTTTCATCCGCGCCAACATTGCCTGGTGCCGGCGAAGGAAGACCACCCAGCTGGGGAAATATCCGGTCCTGGAGGTCATCGCAGTAACAGCTATCACTGCCGTGCTGGCGTACCCCAATCCGTACACTCGGCGTAGTACCAGCGAGCTCATTTCTGAGCTCTTTAACGACTGCGGCGCACTGGAATCGTCTCAGCTCTGCGACTACATCAACAACCCTAACATGAGCCGACCCGTGGATGATATTCCGGACCGGCCGGCTGGCCCCGGCGTTTACAACGCTCTCTGGCAGCTGGCGCTCGCTCTCATCTTCAAAATCGTCATCACCATCTTCACCTTCGGCATGAAGGTCAGTCCAAGTCCATTTGCTTTTGATTTGTAAATCCATATATTTTGTTGATGCCGGCATCAAACTGAGTTTTTGTTATGATTGTTTTTTGCCACACATTTTTCGCTTGCATTTTATTGCTCTAAAGCAGGTGTCAAACTTATCTTTGTTGTGGGCCATATCATGGGTGTGATTTCATTCGGAAGGCCGTAATGAATGTCAATTAGGGCTGCTCTAATTAAGCAACAACATGCCTTATCAAAAGAATTGACTATTTTGATAGTCAATCGTTCAGAGACATTGTTGACCTAAAAATTCTCTAAATCCTCTTTTTTTGAGCCTCTTAATATTTTCTTATTTAAAATGCTTATGTCATTTTTTTTTTTGGGGTAAACTTTCAATTTCTTTTTTTTTTTTTAATGTATAATTTTTTTAACAAAGGAAAAAAAATATTTGTATTGTTGGTGTTCTTTCATTTAAAAAAAACAACAAGCTGTAAATATTCTCTCTCAATTTTACATTTTTTTTCTTTTTTTCTTTGGGGGGATAAACATTCCCTGATTCCTGTATTTTTTGTCTTTCACTGAGGACTGCATAAATTCTATAGAAATTTTATTTTTGAGAGAAAGTGGATGCACATGATTGCCTATTGCCGGCCACACAAAATGAAGTGGTTGGCCAGACACCTGTGTTCTAAAACACTGGAGTAACAACTGCAATGTCACCAGATTCCGTCAGGCCTCTTCATTCCCAGCATGGCAGTGGGCGCCATCGCAGGACGGATTGTGGGCATTGCAGTGGAGCAAATGGCATACCATCATCACGACTGGATCATCTTCAAAAGCTGGTGCCGACCTGGCGCGGACTGTGTCACACCTGGACTATATGCCATGGTGGGCGCTGCCGCCTGTCTGGGTAATGGAACATCTTGTTTTCTAATTGTTCCTGTGTAGAGTTTACATCGAGGGTGTCCAAACTTTTTTCTCCGAGGCACGCTTTCAGGAAAATCCAAGGATGTAAGGGCCAATTTGAAATCCGTCTTTCATTTGTACAGTATATCGTTATATGGTACAGCACTAATATGTACTGTATGTATGCATGCAGTTTTCTTTTTGGCAACCCTTTTAATTTTTGCCTTCATCCTTTGGATAAAAATACTTATTAATCATATGAAAATGTTTTCGTTTCCGTCTAATTTTCGTCGGTTAAACCTCCCAAAAATGTACATTTTGTCCCAAATCTTTCACAGGGTTTAGCTTCCCTTGAGTCAGCACAGAAGTCTGCATTTTTACATACCTTTTTTTTTTAACAACCCACTCACCCATTTCATGCATTCGGCAACTATTTACAACGCGCTACACTCCGCTCCGTTCCGAATGACGCAACAAATACGTTGCGGATCGCCTGTGATGCCCTCTGCATACGACTCTCATGTGGTACGTACACCCGCGGACTCTAGAGGCGTATGTGCAAAATGGAGGAGACGATAGGTGATCAGATCAACACAAAGTTTATTATTGTCACAATATTTTCAGGAAAGAAACACATTTTTAGTGGAGCAAATAAGTATTTAGTCAGCCACCAATTGTGCAAGGTCTCCTACTTGAAAAGATAAGAGAGGCCTGTAATGGTCAACATGGGTAAACCTCAACCATGAGAGACAGAATGTGGGAAAAAAAACAGAAAATCACATTGTTTGATTTTTTTTAAAGAATTTATTGACAAATTAGAGTGGAAAATAAGTATTTGGTCACCTACAAACAAGCAAGATTTCTGGCTGTCAAAGAGCTCTAACCTCTTCTAATGAGGTCCAAGAAGGTCTAACGAGGCTCCACTCGTTACCTGTATTAACTCACCTGTTTTAACTCATTATCGGTATGAAAGACACCTGTCGACAATCTCAGTCAGTCACACTCCAAACTCCACTACGGCCAAGAACAAAGAGCGATCGAAGGACACCAGAGACAAAATTGTAGACCTGCACCAGGTTGGAAAGACTGAGTCTGCAATTGGTAAAACGCTTGGTGTAAAGAAATCCTCTGTGGGAGCAATTGTTAGAAAATGGAAGACATACATGACCACTGATAATCTCCCTCGATCTGGGGCTCCATGCAAGATCTCACCCCGTGGCGTCAAAATGATAACAAGAACGGTGAGCAAAACTCCCAGAACCACACGGGGGGACCTAGTGAATGACCTACAGAGAGCTGGGACCATAGTAACAAAGGCTACTATCAGTAACACAATGGGCCGCCAGGGACTCAAATCCTGCACTGCCAAACGTGTCCCCCTGCTATAGAACATACACGTCCAGGCCCGTCTGCGGTTCGCTAGATAGCATTTGGATGATCCAGAAGAGGACTGGGAGAATGTGTTATGGTCAGATGAAACCAAAATAGAACTTTTTGGTAGAAACACAGGTTCTCGTGTTTGGAGGAGAAAGAATACTGAATTGCATCCGAAGAACACCATACCCACTGTGAAGCATGGGGGTGGAAACATCATGCTTTGGGGCTGTTTTTCTGCAAAGGGACCAGGACAACTGATCTATGTAAAGGAAAGAATGAATGGGGCCATTTATGAAGAGATTTTGAGTGAAAATTTCTTTCCATCAGCAAGGGCATTGAAGATGAGACGTGGCTTGGTCTTTCAGCATGACAATGATCCCAAATACACAGCCAGGGCAACAAAGGAGTGACTTCGTAAGAAGCATTTCAAGGTCCTGGAGTGGCCTAGCCAGTCTCCAGATCTCAACCCCATAGAAAATCTGTGGAGGGAGTTGAAAGTCCGCGTTGCCCAACGACAGCCCCAAAACATCACTGCTCTAGAGGAGATCTGCATGGAGGAATGGGCCAAAATACCAGCAACAGTGTGTGAAAAGCTTGTGAAGAGTTACATAGAACGTTTGGCCTCCGTTATTGCCAACAAAGGGTACATAACAAAGTATTGAGATGAACTTTTTATATTGACCAAATACTTATTTTCCACCAAGATTTGCAAATAAATTCTATAAAAATCAAACAATGTAATTTTCTGTTTTTTTCTCCACATTCTGTCTCTTATGGTTGAGGTTTACCCATGTTGACAATTACAGGCCTCTCTAATATTTTCAAGTGGGAGAACTTGCATAATTAGTGGTTGACTAAATACTTATTTGCCCCACTGTATGTGCCAAAAATGCCCTAAGGCCAATAATTCAGTTCAACACAAAGAAAAGCACACAATAACCCGTGGTTTGGCGTTCCAAGAACCAGTTCTATTTGTGCATTCGCACTTCACAGGCGCAAAAACTTATGGGTACACTTTTTCGCATGGTAACATCATTGTAAATACTTGTCAAATGCATGAGATGGATGAGAGGGTTGTCATTACAGGTGAGTGAAACCTGAATTATGTGCCTACTTAAAGGATGCCAGATCGTGCTGTGAAATCACACAATATGATTGAAATTGTGTCGCACTTCTGTCCAGTCTGGCGAAAATTTAGATCATATTCATCTCATTGTCGTCTCATTAGACAAAATTTAAAATTTGTCTTGTTATGCTTTAGTCTTCACAGACTCATATTTAGCTCATTACGGAAAACGTGTTTGTCGACGAAATATTTTCTTATCATTATTGACTAAAACAATTACCGGTATGTATGTAAATATGTGTGCGCGTGTGTGCATATATATATACTTCAGATGCTCGGGATTGCGTAAAAAAAAGATTGCGTTTTTAAAAAATATTTTTAAGTACCGTACAGGCCAAAATTTGGACACACCTCATTCAATGCAGCACAAAATGAAGGTCCAAACCCCATTGATAAAGCAATAAAGTCCACTAATTAACCTTGAAAAAGCATACCTGTGAAGTAAAAAAAACCAAACATTTTAGTTCAGTCTAAGTTATTTCACTTTTTTTTTTTTTTTTTTTTTTGCTGTGTACATACAGTAATTCCACACATGTTCATTCATAGTAGAGATGTCCCGATCAAATATTTTTGCACCAGAGTCTGAGTCACCTGATTTTGATAATCTACCGATACAGAGTCTGGATCCGATACTGAAAAAATGTGTTGTTCAAAAAAAAAAAAAATAAGAAAAGCATGTTACTGTCCCACTATATTACTGTTAAACAACAATAACGGGGAAAAATACTTGTCTTTGTTAAATCCTTCATTCAGTGAGTCCCATCAAATCCGCTTAGGCTGCTGAGCACACTTACACACACGCCCCCATACACGCACACACACACACCCACACACACACACACGCACACACAATGATTTGCCACAGCATACTACTGTTAGTGTTTAACACACTCAACAATGATTGACACATGCGGCGTCTTGCAAGTCAGCACTCCCATGTTTCTCTGGCAAGATCAAAGCTTGAACGCCTGTCACTCATTGTTAACTTTAACAAGCAAACTCAGTGCACTGGTGAACAAGAAAAGCAGCATGAGGGAGAGTGGGAGGCTATATTCGCATGAAGCAAATTTGAAAATAAATTAAAAACCCGATCCTTTTCACCCGATTCCGTCCTCTGAAAAATGGTGCGATTGGCCCGATTTCCAATCACACAATTGGATTGGGACACCTCTAATTCATAGTTTTATTACCTTCAGTGAGAATTTACAATGTAAATAGTTATGAAAATATAGGAAACGCACGAATGAGAAGGTGTGTCTAAACGTTTGGCCTGTATCGTATTAACACATTGGCTTCCATCGATGGCGGGAGGCATCCAATTCATTTTGACTGATTCAAATTGATTGGACATCTATCGCCGTCAATGGCAGTGAAACATGATGCCACTCTTCCCTGTTTAAATGGATTTGATGTCTTTAACTGTCAATGGTAGTGAATCAGTTAACAGCTACAAGCAACAAAATAATCGAGGTGTGAGGATACTGCAAAAAAAAACCCATAAAATGTCCAGTGATGGCAAAAAAGGCAGTCGCAACCAAGAAGCTGAGAAGTGCAACAGAATGTAGGCTGAATTCAAGCTTCTTGTGCGGGCCATATTCAATGATATTTTCATAATTTGCAGCAGGCCGTAGTCTTGATACCCTCGTTTACATGTTTTTTATTTCCTGGCATTGTTTCAGGTGGGGTTACAAGAATGACTGTGTCATTGGTGGTCATCATGTTCGAGCTAACCGGCGGTCTCGAGTACATCGTCCCATTAATGGCGGCCGCCGTCACTAGTAAATGGGTGGCGGATGCCTTTGGGAAAGAAGGCATTTACGAATCGCATATCCAACTCAACGGGTACCCGTACCTGGATGTCAGGGACGAATTCACACACCGCACCCTGGCCGCTGATGTCATGCGACCACGTAGGAACGACCCGCCGCTTGCCGTCCTCACCCAGGACACTACCACAGTAGAGGATGTGGAGATGCTGATCAAAGACACGGATTACAACGGCTTCCCGGTGGTTGTGTCCAGAGATTCTGAGAGACTCATCGGCTTTGTGCAGCGCAGAGACCTCACGCTCGCAATCAGTGAGTCAGCTCGATTCTCCTTTGGGTTGGACGTTGTTTCGTTCGTCATAACTTTCACAAAGGAAAACATTTCTCCCCCAATTCCATGAGTCAAACCTTGAATAACAAGGGATTAAAAATATAGTAGTTCTCATGGGTTTCAATAGGCTAAAAGTGCAACAGAAAAAAGCTTCCAAGTTTCATTACACGGTACCCCGAGTTGGCAAACATAATGGCCCTCCGAAGGAAGCCATAAATTCAATTTGGCCCTCGACAATGATGAGTTTGTTACCCCTAGTCTATTAATATCTATTAACTAGCAAGGAGTACTGTACTTGGTGTCTCACCTATATTCAGACTAAAGCAATAAATGTTTGTTCTTGGTCTTAGAGAATATTCACCCCCCCAACCCCATCTTAAAATGCGACTACTACAATATAGGTGGAACAATCGCCAACTAATCGATTCGCAAATAATCGACAACAATTTTGATAATCAATTAATCGTTTAATACCTTCTTCAACTTGTCTAAATTCTTGAAATTTTAACAAATATGTGACTACTCAGTTGTAAATATCATATTTTTTCATTTATGTTAAGTCACAGTAGGGCATGAACAAAAATCAGCTTTTACTTTGGAAAACAAAAATTCACATTTTTGCCAGTTTTTGGACATCTTACTTTCTAAACTAGCTTCTTAATAAGGCTGCAACAACTAATCGATTTAATCCATTACAATCGATTAATAAATTTGTTGCCAAAGAATTTGATAAACGATACAGTTGTAGACTAGAGTTAAGTCAGGAAGCTGTAATATTATTTTTGAAGGAAATAGTCACCCGTTTTATTCTCCATTGTTACTTACAACATGCCTAAAACAACTTCAAGGTAAATTGTGAAGGTAGTTGAAAAAGTGGCATTTTTCCCATTAATCGATTATGCAAATAATCGTTAGTTACAGCCGTATACTGTACTATATTGTACATGTACGTATACTTTGTACTATACTATACAATTGCTAATTAAAAAGTGCCACTAAAAAGCTAAAAGTTTGGTTGACTAAAATTAGAGGCTATATTCAAAATTTCCGATTTTGCCTATGCTGAAAATACTCAGGTGACTTGAAGTTCCGCTCTGAGACCCCCAATTTGGCCAAATTTTAAAATTGTCCTATATGCATATATGATACATCATTGGAAAGCTTAAAATCTCAATTTTCTGGGGGTAGAAAATTTTGAACAGGAGGGCATTAAAAAAAAAAAAAAATTTAAAACCCTATAGACCCTACCCACGTGACGTCACAACTCCTTCCTCCTGACTGGTGCCGCCCAATTGTCCGTCAACACATCATGTTTCCCTGTTACGGCTACGTACATTCCTCCTATTTACGACGTGTTTTTCTTCTCGTTAACATTAATAATCAAAATGGTGAAGGCGTGTGTGGCGGTCGGTTGCAATAACAGAGAAGATAGACGGAGAAGACGGAGAGACTTGAAGTTCTACCGGATTCCGAGAGACACGGAGAGAAGAGAGCGAGATAGGCTGCTGCAATTCGACGAGAAAACTGGGCTCCAAACGATTACCACAGATTATGTAGTAGTCATTTTATATCTGGTAAGATGCATTTAATATATATTTAGAGGGTTTTGGGCTGACAACCACAATTAAGATCATTGCTAGGCTAATCGCCGAAAACATACACGTATGTATGTAGTGAGAGTGCTATCGCTAAACCATATAAACATTAAAAGCCCTAACTCCATTGACAAACGACATGAAATACATTAGACTTGACAGTGGATGTTAGCAATAACAAAAGATTTTGAATTGAAAATTTCGTAACTCACCTTTCCAAGCACAAGATAGATTCCTGCCGAATTTTCGTGGACGAGGACCTGTTTCACCCAACCAGCAACGAAGTATTTATAAGCCTCCAAGCTCTTAAAGTTTTTCAAACTTTCGTGAGAATAGGCTGATTTTGTGTGGACAAGATAGTTGTACAGTTCAGGGTAGCTAGCAGATGTCAGGCAAATACGGCGGAGACAGCGGGTCGAAAAACATCGATTTAGGCATCAAATATGGATCTGGCGAATGGATAAACTGAAGCTTTTCCACATAACGCCTTTTATGCAACGCATCAAGTGAGTTTACGGCATCCGAAAGCACCGGGTCTTCCATGAAATGCATTATAAATTGCTCGATCAATTAAGACCATTGATAATACAGACACAAAATGACAGACAAGTGGGCGGAACCATACAGCGAGCACGTGATTTTGTGACGTCGGTGGGTAGGGTCTATACCCTAACGAGTTAAGAGCATAATTAAAGACACCATGATTCTAACGAGATATTATCACGTACTTACCTTACTTCGATCCAAAAACTCCATGTATCACCGAGTGTCAAGACACAGCTGTGAATGGCCACAGCCTGACTTTTTGGGGATTATATTAGTGAAACACGGTAATATAACAAGGGTCGTGATGCAGAAATCACAGACATCAATGAGTGGTTGAGATTTTCTTTTTAAATTTTTACCCTTTTAATTTTTTTTGTCCAATTTTTCTCTGTTTGGATGGATTCTTTATTACCTAAAATATCGGGGGAAATGCAACAGTAACAAAATTAAAACAAAATACAATATTAGACATCAATTAATGATTTAAAGCCAAAAATGATATAAATTTCAAATAATAAATATAATTCTTTTTATGGCTGTGTGAAACAAAAGCAGTTGTGCGGTGTCTGTAAACAGGGTTCTCCAGGGTAAAACAGACAAAAATAGTCTGAGGGCTTAATGCGCCATGAAGCTATGGCAGCAGATAGACATATTGTTCTATAAACAAAACAGTTCTTTTGGTACAACAGTAAAGAAAAAGAGGAAAGTAGCATTTCAAAGTCGTGAGCACAAACCCAAACTTTTTGGGAAACAAAAGTGTTTTTTTTTAATTTTTTTTTTATGTCAATACGACGAAACAAACTAGGAAATGCCACTTAGATCTCGGAAACTAAATGTGTTACATGGTGTAATTAGGTGGGACAATTAAGTGGTAAAATACTGCAGTTCAAAGGACCCTTCGGTGTGTCTCCACAGAAAATGCCCGTCAAAAACAAGATGGCGTGGTGAGCAGCTCGGTGGTGTACTTCACCGAAGACTCACCGCAGTTGCCGGCCAGCACACCGCAGCCGTTGAAGCTGCGCCGCATCCTCAATTTGAGTCCTTTCACCGTCACTGACCACACACCCATGGAGACTGTAGTGGACATATTCCGCAAGCTGGGTCTCCGCCAGTGTCTGGTCACACGCAGCGGGTAAGAAATCCGACATGCCGTAATGTCAAGCTCTTGATGTCGTCTTATTTAGATTATTATCGTTTCGCCAGGCGTCTGCTCGGCATCATCACCAAGAAGGACGTTTTGCGTCACATGGCGCAAATGATGAACCAGGATCCTGAGTCTATTATGTTCAATTAGCCAGCCTCAAGACCGTCTTTGAAAAACCCCTCCTACCTGTGACCAGGACAGCCTCAACCTTGGCTAATCCAATGTGCGTGCTGTGACTGCCCACCAGTCTTGGATTTATTGGTGGGACAACAGGCATGCACTTCGAATGCTCGTATCTGTCGTACCTTGACTTAAGAGAGCACCAAACTTGTGAGTTTCCGAGGTATGAACAGGCACTTTGTTTTTTGTTTTTGTGTTGCAAGCCAAATGTTGAGGCAAAAGTGAGCTTCACATACATCATACATCTGCCAAGCATCACATAAATTGAAATAATGGTGCCTGAAAATACGACTGGGAGTTGCTGGTTTCTGTTGCTTCAAGTTGAGAGCGAACATTTGAGAAGTAGGGCAGATTTTGAATCTTCCAAAAAAAAAAAAGGCTTAAAGTGACAGACAACAAACACCTACTAAAAATGACTGTATTTTGGTACAGTGGTACCTTGACATACGATTCTTTCGTCATACAACTTAAAATTTGACTTGTCATATGATTTGCCTGGAACCGCCAGACTATTCTCCCTGTATTTTTCAAACACTGTGAGAAATAGTCTGGGACCCAGCCCATTAACGGCCTCTCGAACAAGTACAAAATCAACCATCCAATTAGATTCGTTTATTTGCGTGACGTGTTCTTAACGAGTAACGTCACTCTTGCGCGCCGAAAATCGTCTTTACAACAACACAGATGGCGAACGGGAGAGCCGAGAATATGTTCCAATCCGCGGTAAAACCAGTTTTATATTGCCAAAAACACATCGACACAAGTCATTGACTACAGTCGACATGGCTCGCGCTAGCCATGTTGAATAAACGTCTACATTCTCCGCTCACGCTAATTACTTGTCGCTTTAACAACGTCATGTTTGCCCGTCGCTGATTGGTCCACTCCGCTGTCTGTTTGCTGTGGCTTGCTCCGCCCTCGGAATTTGATCCGCCGGATGGTCGCCAACTCAATCGCTGGAACAGCGGTGAGTCCGGTATACCAGGCAATCACACTATGATGACATGCTCGAAATACGCCGAATTACGGCAGCAGCGCAATTTCAGCATATCTGATTTTCTTGTGAGAGATATCATAAGTCCCGAGAAAGTTAGTGCAGGTAGTAGTCGTAGTGGTGAAAAAAGGAAGGAGGTGATGCTTACCATCGAAATGAAGAAAAAAATCAAAAATATGAGCATGGTGTCCATGTGAATGAGCTGACTAGACAATATGGCTCACCGTATCCTCCTCTACCTACACAGCCGCTGTCTCCTCCGATGTCCGTTTGCCAGTAAGTTAATGTGACATTAAAAATGCTTTTTAAAGGGATCCACTGATAGAAAGGCTTGTAGCTCTTAAACGTTATTATGAGTTAAAATAATTTGATATTGAAACTCTTCTTGATGTTTTTGTTTTTATACAATCTGTAAAATTTGACTTTTATCTCGCCATTGTTGTTGACGTCGCTGGGCGGTGACGTCACATGGTTACTGCTGCTGGGCTTCCAGAGTATGACTCAAGCAACATAAACATGTCATCTGTTTAAATGGTTTCAATTTGAACCTGAGAGGAACATTAATAAGCATGACAGCACTGTCGATATTTTACGAAATGAGCAGCAAAATTAAAATGAACTGGAATGACTGGATGAGACGAGAGTGTTCATCTAGTGCGGGGGTCAGCAGCCCGCAGCTGTTGAGCAGCATACGGGTCTTTAGCACTGCCCTTGTGGCTCCCTGGAGCTATTTAAAAAATGATTGAAAATGGAAAAAGATGGGGTAGGGAAATATATATTTTTAGTTTAAATATGGTTTCTGTAGGCGGACAAACATGACACAAACATTCTTCTAATTCATTAATATTGTAGTGGAAAAGCGGCATCGTACAACAGTGTAGTCACCTGGTGCATCATTGTCTACAGTATATGATGCATTGCAGAGAAAATTAACATTCACCATATTTTTTGCACTATGAGGCGCATCAGAGTATTAGGCGCACCGTCAATCAATGGCCTATTTTAAAACCATTTTCATGTATAGGGCGCACTGCATTATAAGGTGCAGTAGTAGTAGAAGTAGTAGTAGTGGTTGGGGTTGCGTTATGCATCCTCAAGATGGAGCTGAGCTAAATGGAATGACATGCCATGATTAATATTGATCCATATATAAGGCAGATTGGATTATAGGACACACTGTTGCTTTTTGAGAAAATTGATGGCTTTCAGGTGCGCCTTATAGTGCGGAAAATACGGTAATTATGAAGGCTCATTATGTATTTGTAGCCAACTTAGTCATTTTGATAGTAGACTTATATAGCTAAGTTAGATACTGTACATACAGCATGTGTTGCCTTCATTGTAAGGCTTTCATTTTTTTTGCGGCTCCAGCCATGTGTGTTTTTTGTTTTTGTTTGTTTGTTTGTTTTTTGCTGCAATAGAGCTCTTTCAACATTTTGGATTGCCGACCCCTGGTCTATTTGGCAGTAACAATCGATGTCATCACCCTGAGCTTCCATTGCGCGACTAAAACGTGGTGCCCTCCATAGGTCAAAACATGTAGTAAATATTATAGATTTTTAAATCAATGGCAATATTTTGTGTTTCCAATGACATATTTTAGTAAAAGAGAACAATGGAGGCTTATTAGAGCTGATAAGTCTTAAAGTCTGAGGTTCCCTTTAATTTCTGGTTAATAATTTATTTGTTTTTCTATGTGTAATTGCTATTTGTAATTGTACCTTCAGTATTTATTAAAGATTTATCATAGGTTTTTGGGCTGTGGAAAGAATTAATCGAATATGTATTCTTATAGGGAAATCCCTCTCGATATACGAACATTTCGACTTACAAATAAGGGCCTGGAACGAATTACATTCATATGTCGAGGTACCACTTTATTCAAATCGTGAGTTTGTTAGACCTCTGATAATGAAGAAGATAATGTTTAAACACAAAAAATGACCGCTTACAAGCCCAGCAAATTTTTGACATGAGTTATACCCACGCACACATTGGTGTATGAGATGAGTGTTAATGATGTCATAAGGAAGGAAGGGCAGTCTGGAATTCTTTCAGTTGATTGGCTAAAATACCAACGTCTGCCCCCATGCTGTGCTGCCACTTCCTGGAAACACTGACTTTTATTAATGTTTTTCTTCAGTATGACAACACAGAAAATATAAATTCTGTGTTTATTCAATTTATTAAAACAAAAGATTTTTTTCCCACTGACAAGTTGCTGTCTGTCCCTTTAAAGTTGTGTAATGCCATTCCTAGTTGATGTTTATGGACACTAAACATGGAGGAAAAAAGTTATAATTCTAACAATTTAAGTTGTATTTACAAGTTGCATCTTTAAAACAATGACATAGCATTTGCTAATGCTAACACATAATGGGAAATGCCATATACTGTTAACAAATAGTGTTGTGGTGTTATGTTTTAACTAGGGCTGTCAAATTTATCGTGTTAACGGGAGGTAGTTAATTTTTTAAATTTAATCACAATAAAATATTTAACGCAATTAACGCATGCACAGCACGATCCACTCACGCATTGCTGCAAACAGCCTACAGTGCCGCCGTTTTACTTATATACAGAGCTAAGAGGCAGCGTCAAGTGAAAGGAGTAGATGCAAGCATTCATTGGCACCGTGCTTGTAATTGACAAAAGCTTTAACATCTCTCCCACAACAACTATAAATATTGTGGGAAGCGATGTGGGGAATAACGACAGGAGTTTTTCTTAACACCCTGTATCATACCCAACGCAGAGAAGATATAGCATTTGCAGCCACCACACACAGTCATGGTTGCACCTCTTCCCATCATGCATTTGGGCAGAAAAGTTAAGTCGCTACAGTATCATTTACTGAAAGCATAACAAATACACTAGATGGCAATATTTAGTCACAATATACAAACGCACGTTTATCCTTTAAGAATTGCAAGACTTTCTATCTGTGGATCCCTTTCACAGAAAGAATGTTAATAATGTTAATGCCATCTTGTGGATTTATTGTTATAATAAACAAATACAGTACTTATGTACAGTATGTTGAATGTATATATCGTCTTGTCTTATCTTTCCATTCCAACAATAATTCACAGAAAAATATGGCATATTTTAGAGATGGTTTTAATTGCGATTAATTACGATTAGTTCATTTTTAAGCTGTGATTTACTCGATTAAAAATTTTAATCGTTTGACAGCCCTAGTTTTAACCTACGAATATTTTAACAAACGATGCAACAATACGTGTAGGCAGACAATATGTCCTTTAGTGTATTTATGAAGCTCTTGTTGTGCGCATGACTGTGTTATTCAAATCCAAGGATAGCAAATCCCACGGAATGATTCACTTGTGTTCAAGCAGTTTAATTCTTTTACATTCTATTTATTTTATTATTTTCATAAAGTACAATATTATCGAGTGCTACTTTCCATATTAAAAACTTATAATTTTTGTTGTCGTTTTGCTGGAAGTGGCTGAAACGGTTGGTATTTTCACTCATTTGAAGACCGCTGCATTACAAACCTGATCACACAATTATTTCAAATCGTAAGTCAAGGTACCAATTCATCTGTGCATGTCTACTCTAAGTGACAAGGGAAGTGTCGATTACAGCCCATTAACTGTTTTCTGTAATTGTTTGTTTCTGTAACTGATTGTTTTAATATTTAAATGTTTCTCATCACCGCAAGTCACTGAATAGACTGGACACTCAAAAGCCACACGCTTCCACTCTTTCCAAATCTGTCTACTGTAGATGCAGGGTTTCATCTGTGCTGTGAATAATAACAAAGGTGACTGAATTGTTTGTCAAAGTCAACAAAAGGCATTTTTATTGTCCTATGTCATGCTATTGTCATGGTGAAAAAGAAGCTGAATCAGCTGCTCCCTACTGACACACTGGATTCCATATTTGTAAATGTTGATCTGACCATCCTGTCTTGAAATTCCAAGAGAATGTATAAAAGTGTACATGTATTTTTATGATTTAATATATTAGTTGAAGACATGTGAATTAATTTAAATACAGTATTTATCAGACATTTGCACTTTGGAACTTGTAAATCCAGTCATACAAAATTAAATGTTGAGCTGACCTTCAGTATGGTAAACACTTGAGTTTGTTGTCTTAATGTTATAAAAATCTTGTCCCGTATTTTTCGGACTATAAGTCAAACCTTAGTATGTCGCACCAGCCAAAAAATGCGCAATGGATATAAGTCGCACCGGAGTATAAGTCACATATTTTTGGCAGAAATTTATTTGATAAGAACAGACATGTCATTTTGAAAGGTAATTTAAAATAGAATAGAAAACAACAGACTGAATATGTGTACGGTATGCTAACGTTACATAACGCATCAGGCCATGAGCGCCCTCTTGTGGTTTAGTGTGAAAATAATGTGAAAAGAAACAATTGTGTGTTTATGTTTAGAGGTGCAACAATTGATTAGCAAATTAATCGACAACTATTTTGATAACAGATTAATCGTTTAGGACCTTCACCTTAAATTTGTCTCAAATTCTTGAAGTTATAACAAACTTCTCAGTTGTAAATATCAGATTTTTTCATTATATTTTTGTTAAGTTAAAGTTCTACATGAACAAAAATCAGCTTTTACTATACTTCCTTTACATCTTACTGTCTAAACTAGCTTCCTACTAAGTCTGCAACAATTAATAAATTAGTTGCCAACTTATTTGATAATCGATAAAGTTGAAGTAAATAGTCATCCATTTTTTCTTTATTGCGGTCTACAACATGTCGAAAACACCTTCAAGGTAAATTGTAAAGGTAATTGTAAAAAGTGACATTCATCCTATTAATTAATTGTCCGATTAATCGATTTTGAAATGAATTGTTAGTTGCAGCCCTAAGTATGTTAATAATTTCACACATAAGTCGCTCCACAGTATAAGTCGCAGCCCCGGCCAAACTATGAAAAACAAAAACTGAGGCTTTTAGTCCGAAAAATACCGGGGAACTTGCGGCTGTTGTAATTGAGGCGTTTCCCGATCACTTCCTGTTGATTTTGGGGCATATCCCGGTCATTTCCTGTTTAGCGGGTCAGTTCATTTTGATTTTGGGGCATTTCTGTATCACCTGCTGATATCAGGTCACTTCCTGTTGATTTGTGAGGTTTTCCAGGTCAATTCCTATTGATGTTGGGGCATTACCTTCCTATTTCTATTGATGAAAAGCAAGCCTATTCCCACACATTTGCTAAACAATTTAACATATTTCTTATCATGGTTTGCAGGCTGTCTCCCTTTGCTGGGTGGCTCTTTCCAGGTCCGAGTAGTACTCCAGGGCTCGCCTCACTGGCTCCACAATATGTTGCTATGGGGCAATGCACAAAAACATTTACAGTACATGGCTGCTGGTTGCCTTGTTAACATTGATTTTTTTTTTTATTGAAAAAAATTCTTTACCTCCAGACAGGGAAAGAGCCTAGTAAGCTCTGTGAAGAGCGGCAACAGGACAAAGCGAATGAAACTAGTCTGGGACGACGGCTTGGATACTTTGTCACGGTCCATGAATGGAGCCACTGGAAGCCCTTTAAGCTTTTCTTTATCACTCTGCAATTCAGACACCCTCATCACACACACAGCAGGTAATCTCACAAGTCTTTCTTTTGCTACCAGGAACAATCACCTGGTTGAAGAACTCTTGCAGCAGGCAGTCCAACCAGGGCTCGGCCACTGCCATCGGTCTGGCCTCGTTGGAGATGTCGCTTACCTTTACCATGATCTTCATCAGCTGCACATGGAAGACAAACATGCTTTTCCAATTAAAAGTGAGTGCTCCATTAATTGTACTGCCATTGATGGCGATCGATGTCCAACCCATCATTTCCAGCCCTCCCAGTTAAAAAAATAGATTAGACATCTGCAATCATGGACGAAATTATCGGCACCCCTGGAATTTTTCCATACAATACAGCATTTCTCATTAATGCAATTAGAAATGTTTTCAGTATGAATGTGTTTATTTCATGGATGTGCAGAGAAGAGAAAAACCAAAACTGGGTCTATGTCAGAGTTCATCAGTGTTCCAACAGGACAGTGACCCAAAACATACCTCAAATAGCACCAAGAAATGATTGGCGACAAAGTGCTGGAGAATTCTGAGGTGGCCATCGATGAGTCCGGATCTTAATCATATTGAACATTATGGCGTAGGGGTGTGACAAAATATCGAAATGGTGATATATCGTGATACTTTGTGTCCCAAAAGGTTATTGATATGGTCCCGCCAAGAATCGAGATATCATTTTAAAAAGGTGTCAGTGTCAAAAAATAAAAAGGAACCAACAAGTTGCCACCAAAATCTTCCATCATAATAGTGTCTCAGTTAACTCTAAGGGTGCGTCGACGGTGCACGACGCCCAATCCATTTAGACTGGGAACGTTCATTCATTCGAAACCAGAGCATTCAGTCATTCTGTCTGATTTTCAGGGCATTTACAGGTCACTTGCTGTTCATTTTAGGGCATTTACAGGTCATTTCCTCTTGAGTTTGAGTCACTGCCTATTCATTTATGTGATTCCCTGGTCACTTCCTGTTCTGTAACTTAGACAGGAAGTGACCCATAAAATACCCCAAAATCAACAGGAAGTAACTGAACATCAACAGGTAAATGACCTTAAATGGACCAAAATGACCTCATTGGCTGCCATTGACGGCCATAGACGTTCAATCCATTTGAATTGGGAGGGATGGCAGCGAATCGTTCATTCGCTGCCACCCTCCCAGTTCAAATGGATTGGACGTCCACTTGTGATAAACACATTCCAATTCACAACAGAAGCTTGTTTTTTCTGTTTATTAGTTGTTTGTAGACTATCCTAGAATGATTTTGCTGACCAATATATCGATAATCGTTGTATCGCCATTTTGTCAGATCGTCATTATAGTGAGCTTTGTAATGCTGTATTTTCTTGAAAAATCCAAGGGGTGCCAATAATTTCGTCCATGTCTGTATATAGTGTAAAGGTTGAGTTCTTCTACCACTTCCTTGTGATCCTTATTTCTGAAGTCAAAAATGGATAGAATGCTCTTGAACTTGTTGAGGATTTCGTTGTGTCTAGCCATGTCGGTAGCCAGAATGCACCTGGCAACACACCATAATGTAAAATAAAGAATTAAACAGCTGGAATACAAAAATAGATACACAATATTACACATATTACTTGATCATTCCTGCTCGAAATTGTTTATACTGCTCTGTGGTCAGATGTTTGAGGATGTTGGACTCCTCCTGCACATATTTGATAAAAGACAAGTGAGTGACTTATTAAAGTTGTGGAAGGGTCATTGCAGAATTGGAGGACATTTGGTCTTCAAAATACTTGAAGAATGAGTCTTCAATTTTCTGGGTTTTAGCAATAATACTTAGTAAACAATTTAAGCCTTGGTTAGTTCAGTTTACAGATCAATGGTAAATGTTTTCTAACATTTATCTGAATATTTGGCATAGTCACAAACAAGGTTTCAAATCTGTACTAATGTTAGTTTTTTCTCAGGAATAGAAGTTAGCTGTTTAGCTAACTGATACTGCTAATCAAAAGTACAAACTTGTTTTACTCTGATCATAAGCATAACGATATTGCGTGAGTGAGAGCCAGACGATCATTCTAAAGTCTAAATCAGTGTTGTTTTTGGCAGCTCTTTTAATTTTCGTCTTAGTCTTTTTTGGACGATAACACTTATTTGTCTTATTCATTTATTTATTTTCGTTAAAAATCTCCCAACCCCTGCCCCCGACACACACCGGGGGGGGCTGCAGCACCCTCAGAACCCCACTTCCCGAGCCACAGTTTTAGGAGGGGAATCTGTAATTACATATATATTGACAGGTTTCCGAGGTACTTTTGCTTTACTTCCTGCGTTTTGCTCGCGACTTCCGTTTTCACGTTATTTTACATTGACAGCAATGGTACTGGAGTGACATCACTCACTAAAAACTCAGGAAAAAAAGCACTATTTGGAAATATCGCATCCTTCTGCTATCTCGACATGTTACGACAACATAAAGAAATGGCGGAAGGTGACCACAAGTAAAATATTATCGTATTTTATTGACTCTATGGCAGTTGGTGGAAACGCCATCAGGAACCTGAAAAGCTCTGAGGCATTCCAGTACCTGCACAGCCACAAAGTTCGATGTGTCCTCTTACACGAACATGGGAGTTTTGTCATCATGAAAGCGGATGTGGAACCAAGCCAGTGCCTCAATGCTCCGTACCACAAAGCATGGGTTCTGGTAGCAAAGGTGGGAGACGTCGAAGCTACAGGCTGTACATGTATCATCGCAGGTCCCCGGCGTTCATGTAGTCGTGCTGCTGCTGTGTATTGGAAGAAATGTGCTCCAAAAATACGAAACCTAAAATTTGGCGCATGAATCGACTTGTTGCCTTTGCTATTGATATAACGATGAGGATTGTAATTACGAAGTTTAATCATTTTTTTATACTCCAATTACTGTTGCTGCTGTAGCTGCTACTACAACAACACAACCAAAGTTCCGGGAAAGGTGGGTTTCTTATCAACGTAGTGATAAGAACAAACATATAATCTTTTAGGTGGAGCCTTATAGTTCAGAGAAGTGATCCATATTCTTAAATTATTGACTGCTGGTTTCGGATATAAGGCTTATGGCGGGGCACATCCACAGTGGCGTTTTGTAGCTGCTCGGTGATAAAAACGGTCCCCTTCAAATCATATATTTAGGCACTTCCAGGAGTTCACACAGTAAAGGAAGTCCCAGACCCTCGTTTATGTTGTGCTAAATCCATTTTTGGAGCGACAGTGGGTTCCTTTGATTTGATTTTGACTTCGTCAACATACTGCTAACTTCAACCGCAACTCATTGAGTTTGGTCTAAACCGCAAGTTCATAGCAGAAATTTTCCAAGATGGCGCCGCCCATACTTCGCTTAGGAAACTTGTATATGGCGGAAAACACAGACAAGACTGAAAAAGCAGTTTCTGCTCATGTACTCCTTTTTAAAAGAAACTGCTGTATTTTGAGCCAAAACAACTGTTGTGTTTGATAGAACATTATGTCTATATGCTCCCATAGCAGATTTATGGCGCATTAAGCCCCCGAACTATTTTTAATTTGTCCGTTTTACCCTGAAAACCCCCGTTTACAGACGTCGCGCAACCGCTTTTGTTTAAACCCAGCCATAAAACGAAGGTAATTATTATTTATTATTCAAAATGTCTGTTGTTTTTAGCTTAGAATCATTAATTGATGTCTCATATTTCGTTGAAGAAAAAAAAAAAAACAACTTAAAAAAATTATTCACTCAAATATTTTAAACTTTTAAAAAAATAATTCCCCAATTAGAAAAATGGTGTCTGTAAAGAAGTCACGGATATCTGCCACATAACTATCGCTTAATTGTATTTTTTTTTTTTTTTGTTACTGTTGCATTTTCTCTGATATGTTAGATGATAAATAATCGAACCAAACAAAGAAAAAAAAAAAAAAAAAACGTTTAAAAGGGTAAATATATGAAAAAGAAAATCTCAACAACTCCTTGGGGTCTGCGATTTCTGCAGCGCGAGCCTTGTTATATTACCATGTTTCACCCATAAAATCCCAAAAATATCCGGCTGTGGTCATTCACATCTGTGTCTTGACACTCCATGATACATGCTACATGGAGTTTTTAGATCGAAACAAGTTAAGTACGCAATAATATCTCGTTAACGTCATGGCGTCTGTAATTCTGCTCTCGCGTGCTCTCACCTCCAGATAGGGTTTTGCTGTTTAAAAAACTTTTTTTTTTTTAAAATGCCCTCCTGTTCAAAATGTTTCTTCCCCCAGAAAATTGAGATTTTAAGCTTTCCAATGATGTATCACACATGCATATCGGACAATTTTGAAAGTTGGCCAAATTGGGGATCTCAGAGCGGAACTTCAAGTCACCTGAGTGTTTTCCGCCATATATATGTGTATAAGATTTTTTTTAACATTTAGTTTTAGAACATGTACATTTACTCTGAAACTGTAGGTTTCAGTATTTTGTATGTGGGTTATCTAAGCTTTTGACAGGTGTCGGGTAAATGTCCTCCAATTCTTGATTGAATGAAAAATGATTGCAAAGACCTTAGCCAAGATCCCAAAGGCAACCGCACAGTGGTGGTTCTCTAATGGAGAGATGTCATTATAACGAAGAGCCAGTTCGGTCCGAGCATTTATCTGTCACATTCAGATAAAACTATTAACAATCGTCCCACTTTTTTTGAAGGAACAATTCCTGAGAGGAGTAATTGCAACCTGGTAGACGTTGTTGTAGCCGGGGTGATCGAGGTCATGGCACAGAGCAGATGTTAGCATGATCAGTAGGTCCATTGAACACAGTTTGCTCTTCAAGTCTGTCAGCCAAATTAGCCCATACATCTGAAATTTTTGGATAGTTTAGTTGTGCAAAATGTCTTTAGACAACTTGGCTTGACTTGGTGGTCATATACCATCTGCGTGACACAGAAGCAGTGTTGGAAGTTATGGAATGGGATGTTGTTGTAGTGGCAGTAGACCTCAAACAGGAAGTTCTGAAGAACATCTTTCTTAATTTGAAACGCTGTCAGGAAGTCCAGGTCCGTGAACATCACCTGAAGAAGCACCAGCATCTCTGCCTCCTCCCACTGCCTGTCCACATTATGTCACATGGGTGTGGGAGGAACTAGTGGACCATCTGGATGTGCGTAAGCACTCACCAGTTGTCAAAAATTGGAGTTTTCAGATGGTCTCTCACTTCTTCTGTCACCTGCAGAGAGCTACAAAAGCATGTACGGGAAAAAAAATCAAACTGATGAACTCCAAAATATGAAGTTGAATCATCACAGGCCAGCCTGCTCACCTCATGTTGAGGAATTTCCTGCGCACTTGCCGGTGCTCCTCTTCCATGTTCAACTGAGTTCCTTTGGATTTGGAAATTTGCTTGGTGTTTTCATCCCTAAAAATACCCATCCAGCTTAGGTGCTTGATGCTCTGACAAGGAAGGAACATTTCAGCTCTGTTGCTCAGATGCTTGCAGGCCGATGACAATTCTCTGCAGGATTACCAACCTCAAGTTTGCGCTTGAAAGACTCCACCTGACTTTGTAGGTCACTGATGACTTCTGAAGTTTTCCCTGCCTCTTCCAGGACTTTGGTTTCAAGGTGACTTACTCTGAGGAGACATACATGAACGGCAGTGAGATTCACGCAATCTGTGGTTCAGGTTGTCTTTTATTATTCTGAGATACACTCACCTGTGCTCCATGTTGTCCACATTAGATGGCATGGTAATGCCTACATTTGGATGTAAAGTTGAACACTTATAACATAGACACTTAACAGAAAAAGTCAAGTCTCTTAAGGATTACAGGTGAAAACTACCAGATTTGACTTCTAAACTTTCAATATTGAAGAATATAGTGATCATGGAAACTGTATACAGTGATCCCTCGCTACTTCGAGCTTCAAACTTCGCACCCTCAGTCCATCGTGGATTGTTTTCCCAATTTAAAAAATGAATAAATAAATACAAATGAGCTGTCCCGATCCGATCACGTAGTCTCACTCTCCCTCCTGCTCCTTTTCTTGGTCAGGCGGTGCACTGGGGTTGCTTACTAAATTAACGATGACTCACAGACAACAAGATTTGATCTTGCCAGAGATGCCTGGAAACCAAAACTTCATAGGCCGCATGCGTCAATCATTGTTTAACTTGTTAAACAGTTGCTCTGGCAACTCATTGTAAGTGAGCAGCTTGAGCGATTTGAATGGACTCACTCAATGAAGCATTTAATAAAGACAAGCATTTTCTACTTTATTCTTGTTTAAAAATAACTTGGTGGGACAGTAACATGTTTAATACTTATCATAATTATTACATTCGAAGTGCTTAAAAACGTTTTATTAATATATATACATATATTGTTTGATTATTTTAATTTTTTTTTTTAATTAAACATGTCTTGTCTGTTTAATATATCTTTCCAATGCTAAGTCTGAATAAATACGTTAAACACAAAAAATAAAAAATTAAAATTGGGGGGGGGGGGTGCTACTTCGCAGTTTGTCCATTTATCGCGGCGGGTTTTGGTCCCCATTAACCGTGAAAAACGAGGCATCACTGTATATGAATTTACTTGTTTTGTTGGAGTTTTAATAAAAATGTGTAACGCTGAATTTTGTCAGCATTGAAATTTTGTTGCAATAGTTCAGTCGCAAAAATGTCTTTTGCAAAAATATTAGTCACAAAAAAATCAGACGCAAAAAATTCATACACAAAAAAGGAAAACAAACGTAGTCACAAAAAATTAAATCTTAAGAAATTCAGTCGGAAAATTCAGCCACAAAAAATTATGCCGCAATATATTCGGTCGCAAAAATTTCAGTCGTATAAAACTTCATTTGCAAAAAAAAATTGGTTGAAACATCTATCCAGTAAAGGTGCTCGTCTGGATGATCAATGAAATGAGACTTCTCCTTGGTTACCCAAATGTTGGAACTGATTTTTGGGTGAATTCTTTTACGTAACAAATTTTTTGCAATGATTTTTTTCTAACGTAATTATTTGCAAATTAATTTTTATGCTTACAAAATTGTTATAAATTAACATTCCATCTCCAGTGGCACGTATTTATTTCCATATCAAAAATTGTGTGAATCGTGCGTTTCTGAAAACAGATTGAAAATCGATCCCGTGTGCAGATGAAGGCACGCACTCTGGACGTCAGATGTCACCACCTCCAGCCGGTAATATGAGTCTTGGCTGTTGGGCTCCAACATGGGCGAGATATTAACCACGCTGCCGTTTGCTTTGTACAGCTTCAGGATGTGATGAGGAGACACCTCTGCTGCTGCTCGAAACAGTTCTGGCACATTACACAGGTCATCAAATTTGACAAGTTGGGTAAAATTAGTAGAAAGGGCTGGTAGATACATAATTTACGGATGTGTGTCACTGAGAATGAAGCTCTTTACCCTGAGGACCTGTCACCACCACATGGAGAGAAAGTCTTTATGTGTAATTTCAGCACACTCAAAACACAGTATGCTTCATTCTTATTTTCATTTCAAAAAGACACTTTCTTTTTGAAAAGACAGTTGTATGAAATATTGAGAACAAATTGTATGAACAATATCCTTCCCTCCTACCTTTAATGTCTTCAGCCGTGCTGTCTGCTCCAAACTCAGCCCGTTCCACTCTACCATTAACCATAAAATGAATTATTTTAGTGGTCATTTGTGGGCCAGGTGGGACATGACAGGCTTCAGGAAGGAAAATGAGATCTCTTGACATTGACATGAACGAGCGTAACGTATGTGGGAACACCTGTGGTTGACAGAAAACCCGCCCACCGATTTATCTAATCACAAGAATTTGTCTTTGCAACCGGCACCCACGTTAGTGTTTCATAAAGCTCACTTGCACCTGAACTGACTGGCAACAACTCTACGATTTCGTCCAATTTTCACTATAAATCAGATGAGATTATGGTCTGTCGCTGGCGTGACATTGAGTCGGATAAAATCTGTATATCCTTCCATTTTTTAATTTGGGAGGGGAATTTCCACCTTTTATTTTTTTATTTTTTTAAATTCTGTTCATTTTCATCCAGGTCACGGGTAATCTGGAGCCTATCACATCTAACTTGTAGTGCAGTGCACTCTGGACTGTGTGTTACTCAATCACAGGGCTACACAGATGGATTCATTCATATATACAGTAAATAACCTTTATTAGTACTACAAATGGCAAATTTTCCTTACACTCAATGAGAATCTCCAGATCTGTTCCAATTGTTTTTCCTGGAGAATTGAATTTCCAATGAAACACTTTGAAAATAATAGGTAATAGAAGTCTGCGTAGTATGCTACATTTTTTATTTTATTTATAACTGATGAAAACAGATGTTCATTTTTCCCAATTACCTTAGCTCCTTTCTTCTTGGTTGTTTTTGCGGTACTTCATTAAAAATCATGTGTCGTATTGATGCTTGTTAGTATAACACTTTAAAGTAAATAAATAATTGAAAAAAGAGAGTGAATTAAGCATAGTTATCATAAATATAAAGCCAGATGTTTGATTTGATGTACGCCAACGGGAACAGACGTCATTACTTTTTGCCCATTTTCAGGACAAGAACATTTGCTCTTTTATCAGACTGCATACATTAATGACGACGCCTTCCAGGCATTAGGGTCTTTTGTTGTTGTTGTTGTTTTTAATTAATCATGATTGTATTTTTTTCTGTTTTATATATATATATATATATATATATATATATATATATATATGTATATATGGCGGAAGACAATTAGGTGACTTGAAGTTCCGCTCTGAGACCCCCAATTTCGCCAATTTCAAAATTGTCCTATATGCATGCGACATACATCAGTGGAAAGCTTAAAATCTGTATTTTCTGGGGGAAGAAAATTTTTGAACAGGAGGGCATTTTTTGACCTCTTAAAAGTAGGTCAAATCAGGTGAGTGAAAATTTGACATTTTTGAGACCTTTGAAATTTTCTTTAAGTTTCTCATTAAAAAAAAAAAAGGTTTTGGACACCCATCCTGGTACATAATAAATAACGAACACTTCGAGATGATCCCCCTTTGTCGACTCAAGTCTGATAACCAAAATGCATGCACTAAGACGTGGGTGGATGTACAAAAATAAAAGTAAATAAAGTAAATTAAATAAAAAAAGTAAAAGTAAATGACACAAATTGCCATTGTTTTTTCCCCATTTGGTTTTCAATGGAAAATCTAAACGTCAATGACAAAAATTGTCTTTGTTTTTTCCGTTTGAGATTTTCAATGACAAAAGGTAAAAGTCAATGACAAAATATACTTTATATTTTCATTTATTTATTTCTCTTTATATTTATTTAGTCAACTATTTTTTTTTTTTAATTTGGCACTCAACGTATATGTGTTTGTGTGCAAGCACGATGCGAGTACAGAAGCAGTGAAACAGCAGCTGGCGCCTCTTCCACTGGCAACAATCCAAAAATGATGCAGCATACATAAGAATAATTAAGAATGCAACATGTAATGAAAAAAAAAACAACATCCAGCCTTACACATAGCCACGTTTATATGGCTTTTTACAAACCAACACCATTTGTAAATCTAAAAAAAAAAAATTTCTTTAAATCAAGTATTCTAGTGGAGTACAACGCTTCCTCAAGAAAAGTTTACTGTCGCAAGATGGCTGCCAGTTAGTCATACCGCCGATATCTATGAGATACACTGGCCACATTGCTGGCCGAGGCTTGACAGCAGGGGTCGCCCTTTTGCAGCTTTACCGGCCACATTCCCTACGGCACACGATGCGGGCCAAACTTTTTTTTGCCAGGCAAATGTCCATTTTTCTGTGTTTGTTTCCCCTTTATTATTGAAAATAAAATAACGGGCTACAATATACGAAAAAGCCCCTGTTCCTTTTTCAAATTGTAATGCTAAAATAAAATCAAGGAGCGACGTGAATGAACGGAAGGGATGTCCTGAAGCGTATTCGCCACTTCTGACTTTGGACCATCCGGTAAGTGAGTGAATCCATAAAGTGTCGTTGTATTAATTTAGTGTTAACGTAGACGCCAATCCACGTAGTTATACGACGTGACGACTGACGCCACCGACTCGCTCGTAAGGAAACTCCGCTAGCGCTAGCTCGCGCCACTTTAAGCTCTCGGGCTGCCTTAGCTGTTGTGCTATCGGGAAAGCTAGCGGCTAAACTAACTATTCAGTACAGAACGACAGCACTTAACAAGTTTATTGGTTTTTAGGTTAACACAGAAAGTTAAGTTAGAAGTCAAACATCCACACAGTGCACGCTTATTTGTTTAAAAGCAATTGCACGACGCAAAGTGCTTTAGATAATGAAACAAAGATTGAATTAAAATATAAAAATAATGATGAAACACAACGTTAAAACAGGTGATGGGAAAGTGAAACGCACTTTAAACTTAAAACATTTTAAAATTATAAAATGTATTTAAATGGTGAAACCATCCAAAACATTTATGGAAAATTAGTACTGCAATATACGTTTTTCCTACCAAATTTAATGTACTCTAAACCTCTCTCAACTTTGCCTTTCCTTTTTATGCTTAGAACCACACAAGCAAACGATTTGGACCATCAAGTGGGGGATTATGGCGCTCACGAGGACTCTGCCAGCAACGCCAGCTGCCTCTTTAAAACCGTAACTGGCTTAAAAACAGGACCGAGAGACTTGTCAGTGATCGGGACTTTGTTGGACTGAACGTGGGAAGAGAACTTGCTGGAAGTTAACGTGTGCTCATCAGTTCTTCTCCAATGGCGGAGGAGGAGGAAGAGGTGATGCCCACGGAGTATTTGTTGGAGCGGGTGATGCTCAAGGACCTGAGCAAGAGACTACAGGTTGGTCAGGAGATGGTTGATCTTATAATGCAAGAGGACAAATGTCCAGACCTGGAGCAAGACCAGGGGACGCTGGACAGAATGGTGGAAGCGCTGGCCAGCTCTTGGGTCAACTCAAATCACTTCAAGGTCAGTTTTTCCACATTTCAGTGTAAATAAATAAACATTTCCTTGTATTACACTTTGTTAATCTCTCACGGAACACCGGTTGGGAATTACTTAGCAATAATATTCATGAGAGGAACAAGTCACACGATGAAAATTTGGGCTAATGATGCTGATAAATTAAGCTCACAGCCACCAGAGCCATGTCCCCTTTCCAGCTCTATGCACAAAATTAGGAACACTGAGCATGTGCTTGTCTAGTTCTGTGCAAAATTGCCCGTGGTTATCAAAATACCAGGAGCGATTGAACTAAGCACCCCTGACTATGACTTTCCTTTTCCTTCCTGTCCAAAGGATTAACTAAAAAAATTACTAGCTTTTTTTCCTGCATGCAACAGCATTAACACACAAGAGAGTACAACAGAATGCTGATTAAAAACCTAAATAAAATGCATGATAAACTGTGACCTCCAAGTAAGACGATTGGGATGTGATATTTTTCAATTTGTGAAAAAGATTTGTTTCACATTTGAGGGGCATGGAAACACAACACTATACAATAATTTGCGTTGTTCAGATCTGGTTTTGAAGACTCACAAGTTGCCTACCCCTCGAGACCTGGAAGTATCACACGGTATTTTACATCATGGATGGATGTAGTTACTAGTGATTCCCTCTGGGCGGCGGTATTCGGCTCAGATGTTTTGTAAATTTCAATCTTTTCAACGCTATTGCGTTTTCATAGGTTCCAAAAATTGCACCAGGACCCAAATTCGAAATTCGGGAGGTGCGAATGTGTTGATATGGTGTCAGCAGGGAAATTCTCACTATTCGTTCATTGAATTTCCCAGTCACCCCATGACGAGGACGGTTGCGCGCGTGTGGCATTGCAGCAGACTCATGCAATGTGGGCAGAGTGCTCACTTACGGTTTCGTTGTATGACTCTCATTTATATTTGACTAGACATGTTTTCTCCATACACAGAGATATACCATCTAGTTTTGTTGTCCCAAAACACAATATATCTTTTAACCCCGTTGCGATATAACTCTAGGTTTCATCATATTACCCACAATCCTTTGCAGGTTTTAATCTGCTTTCCTTTGGTGCCTTTTAGTGGTAGTACATTCAGCTACATTTATGGATTTGGTTTACTATCAACGTGTAAATAGCATGTTATAGGTTTTATCTAGACTCTAATCTATTATTCATTAATTCTTTCATTCAATCAATAGAATACGATGCCAAATAACGCAAATAGCTGAAATCACTACATAAACCAATCTACAATAGTGAAGTTCCCTGTGTTAACGATGAAAGTATCTCTGTCTACCTCTCTGTATAATGAAAAATAAACCTGAACTGGACAAATATGCAAAATGGGCCTCAATAAATCCATAAACATCATGATTCATGCAAGCAGTTTGTCTGCTATTTAAAAACGACTTTTTTTTTTTTTTTTTTTATAATAATGTAACTATATGTTGTTTTTGTTTTGCTTGTAGTAAGATACTATATATACACCATCAATAAAAATGATGATCATAACACTGGTCAACAAAAAAAGTTTGTTGCATTGATGTAAATTGTAAACATATGTTATTAATTAATTTTGGGGTGCTGGATCCTAATCTTTGTTTTTGTCTGTAAGATGTATTTATTTTCTCTTTCAAATCATGATTGAAATGTTTTGTGCCATGAATTATTAAAATTATTGCAAAAAAATATATATAGCCCAAAAGCAACAATATGTAGAATATTGATATATGTAAAATAATATCTGTTAAGCCATGATTTAGATAACCACAAACACCAGAGACCAATAATTGGGAAAATGTGCTCCGATATCAACTGTGACAAGCTAATGTTGACAACAATTCAGAAAAATGTTCATAACTGCAAATGACTGAAAACCTAAACTGATATTGGGTGAAAATATAGAAAGAATAATAATCTTAATTCTGTAATAATAATAATAATTATGTAAGAATATCAGAAATGCCAATATCATAAAAACTAAAGCATTCAGGGGGAAAAATTACAGCAGATTTGAAATTAGTGACCAAAAATAGCATTGATTCAGTTACAAACTTATGCAACAGAAAAAACAAATCTTGGCCAATACAATAATAATTAGGCCAGTGGTTTTTAACCTGGGTTCAATCACACTCCAGAGGTTCGGTGAGTAAGTCGAAGGGGTTCGGTGAAGGTAAAGAAACGCAGAGCCCTATTTTAGTACGCTGATTAAATCTAGGCAAAGTAGCTTTTTAGACCAGGTTTTGGACTGGTTTGCTCCCAATTTACAGGCTTAATCCATTTCTTTTAACTGCTAGTCCTCGGTCTGATGGGAGGAGGAACTGGTTTGTTCAGTGGAAGGTTGACTCGCACTTGTTAGAGGGAATTAGAGAGTAGAATTTTGAACGGGAATTTGCTCAATTATTAGCTTGCTAGCTTAGATATATCGGTTTTGAATTTGAAAAGAAAAATGCTTTATCATCTAATTCCGAAGGGTTCGGTGAATCCACATGTGAAACTTGTGAGGTTTGGTACCTTTAGCAAGGTTAAGAACCACTGAACTAGCCTAATAATGAAAATGAATCACCCATTCACCTTCAAATCAACATGATGGCATAGTGGTTGGTGGGATAGTGGTTAGTGAGATCAATAGTTGTGAATTTCAGTTTAGATGTTTTCTCTTTGTTTACATTGGTTTTCTCTGGGTACACTACACTGGCTTCCTCCCACATCCACCAAATAATTGTGTTAGGTTAATTGAGAAACTCGAAATTGTTTGTATGCATAAATGTGTGTCTAAAAACTTGTTTTTCTACATATGCTCTGTGATTTACTGTGATTTAGGCAACGGGCCAAGGGTGTAAGGTACCTACAAACCAAGAAGCAATGGATGGATAATCATCATCATGATAGCACGGACATTACATGTATAAAGAATAAGAACATCTGTGGTTCAAAATATCATGACAATATGCATTTTTGTGCTAATTTGTTTATTTTAGGTGGTGTTGTTGGGAATGGAACTTCTGTCTGCACTCGTTAGCAGACTGCAAGAAAAATTCAGGACGCAGGTTGCAACAGGTGAGCTCTTTGACATTCAAATTTTCAGTTCAACTCCATGTGAGAACATTTTTCTGTGTTCAGTTCTTCCTAGCTTAATCGATCGTCTGGGAGATGCCAAGGACCAGGTACGGGACCAGGATCAGGCGCTTCTTCTAAAGATCATGGACCTGGCTGCCAACCCACAGGTGAAGAATATATCTGCATGCATATACTGTAATAATATGAGACTGTGATTTTATTGCGACATTAATATTTTTTCTTAATGCTTTATCAGTATGTATGGGAGCGCATGACTGGAGGATTTAAACATAAGAACAACCGTACCAGAGAAGGACTCTGCCTTTGTCTCATCTCCACCTTAAATGTGTAAGCTCAGACTGTACTATGCCACTTGAAAGATTTTTAGAAAAATCTTAAGCATTTTTTGTCACAAATATAAATTGCATGGAATTGCTTTCAGGTTTGGATCGCAGAGCCTGACTCTCAGCAAAATAGTTCCTCACATTTGTAACCTTCTGGGAGACCCCACAAGTCAGGTACAGAATGTTTTCCCCTTAAGTATAACACATTTACCAATAATGATTTTTAAAAGCATGTAATGAAATGTTAGGTGCGTGATGGAGCCATGAGCTGCTTAGTGGAGATCTACCGCCATGTGGGTGAGCGTGTGAGAATTGACCTTGGAAAGAAGGGCCTACCTCAGTCACGGTGGGTTTAATCACACCAAATGCCAACGAGTCTCACAGTGGTCCATTAACATACTACTATGAATAATTTTCCCCCAGGTTGAATGTCATCTTTAGTAAATTTGATGAAGTCCAAAGGTCGGGGAACATGGTCCTATCACCTGTGTCAGGTAGGATTAAACCAGGTCCTATACATGCTGGGTTTAATGCAGCATTTTTCAACAATCGTATGACAAATTGAAGACTGAAAACGTTGATAGCAGGGATTGAGAACCTTCTTGACCCAAACACAACAAATTTTAAAATGTGATTCAACGAGAGCTATACATTGTGTGTGTGGGGAGGGGTGTGCGTGTGTGTGTCTATGTATGTGTGTATAGATAATATATACTGTAGATATATGTATATATACATATATGTGTGTGTGTGTATATACACTGCAAAAAAAAATGAAAGGACCACTAACGTAACATGTTGCAGATCTGAATGAATTAAATATTTTCAATAAATATTTTGTTCTTCCCATAGTTGAATGCGCTGACAACAAAGTCACACAAAAATTATCAATGAAAATCAAATTTATCAACCCCTGGAGGTCTGGATACTCCAAATAAAGTGGAAAAACACACTACAAGTTGATCCAGCTTTTGTGTAATGTCCTTTAAACAAGTCAAAATGAGGCTCAGTAGTGTGGCCCCCGCGTGCCTGTATGACCTCCCTACAATGCCTGTGCATGCTCCTGATGAGGCAGCGGATGTTTTCCTGAGATATGTCGTCCCATATCTGGACCAGGGCATCACTGAGCTCCTGGACAGTCTGAGGAGCAAACTGGTGGCGCCTGATGGACCTAAACATAATGACCCACAGGTGCTTTATTGGGTTTAGGTCAGGTGAATGTGGGGGCTAGTCAGCACAATCAAGTACAGAAAGAATAATGTATTTAATAAAAATATTTTATTCATTCAGATCGACAATGTTGTACTTTAGTGTTCCTTTTTTTTTTTTTTTTTTTTTTAGCAGTGTGTATATATAGAGTGTCATACATACATATATATCATACTGTATATTCGATGTTCTGTTGCCAGCTTGTCCGAGTCTGTTTTGTGAGCACTGTTTTTTTTGCGATTGCATTTGAACGCATCACACGGGAGGGACAGTGATGTCGTGCTCGGCTTTTACGAGCAGTCGCAGAGTTGTAATTGAAATAAATCTTGAGAAAACAACAATGAAAGCCTAACATGGTTATCTGTAATGTTACGATCATTGCTTAGTGGCGCACTCACCATTCAGAAAATAGAAACATGGTGTGGTGTTGCTTATTTTCCTGGAAGTGCAAACGTGGCTGAGACAGGTGCAGCCTCTCAGAGCAGCCGTTTCGTGAGTGAACGGGGACAATTTGACAGGCGAAAAAGTCATGAAAGTGAAACCGATTGTACGCCTGTGTGTCTCTGGGTACCACTCAGTTCACTTTCGTGGTTTAATTTTCACATATGCATTTTTATATACTCCAATTCGCTCAGCATCAAGTTGGGAGAGGCCAGCCCCATTGCTGGCTGGGTGGAAACTCGAGCGTTCTGTAACTCCCATCTCCGTGCAATCCATGGCAGGAGAACCACCAATGGGCACCCACTTTTTGCAAAGTACGTTTGAAGTGTCCAAGATCTATGTGTGAATGCACCATCATCTCATAACAGCTCATTCATGTCAAGCGAGCCCGCCGCTCCCACATTTACGATTACGGGATGGCGGAGAGCCAGAATAAATATTTCCAATTCCAAAATGTAATAATATTTCAAATGCCGCAGGGTTGTACTTTTAGTAACTCAAATTTTCACAGTTCCCTCTAAAACCCCCAGACCCACAAAAAGAAAAGCTATCTTGTCAAACCCACAAAAAACTCCTTTTGCTCCCGTTAAAATTCAGCTAGGAGCAAAAAAAATCTCTTTTATTGTTGGGAATTATGAAGAGAACAAGTGTTCTTCATATATGAGTGAAATTAAATTTCTCTTAAAACGTGAAGCATAAAGTTGGCATGTTTTGATAATAGTAGTTGACATGATGGTAAATGTGAAGAAGCAGAGAGGAACTGAAAGATAACATTCAGAGAAGTGAAAAGAATATGTAGTTTTCTAGAAACGATTTCAGTATAAGCAGCCTCAGGCAGTACTAAGATGAATAATCGTAGTCGATGGTGAATGGTTGGTGTGTGAATGTAACTGTTACAGTATTGTGACAGCGCCCCTTGCTGGCTATGTCTCTGAAATTTAGGGCAAGAGTATTATCTTCTTTCAGCAGAGCGCGTCTTCGTCCCACTTCTGGGATTATATTTTCTTTGTCACCACAATAGCATTCATGTATCATGATAGCTGCTTTATGCTTCGCTCTACTGACACACTCTCTCTCCCCATCCTCCTCCTCCTTCGCTGAGACACATACAATGGCTGTCCCTCTGTCTTGGCTCCACCCACTAATGATTCTAGCATTCGTGCTCCTCCCATTATCTCCACCCACACGTCCCGTTTTCTCCATCCTGATGCTGTCAGCGTGTGTGTTTGCTGAAGTCAGCAGGAGGACAGTGTGTCGTCTGTATGTGTTTGTCAAGAACAATAGGAATATTTGACTTAAATATGGGAGGGGGAGGCTAGCATGTTTGCTCCGCTGCCTCCCTCTGATTCCCTCCCAGATATGATAGAATTGCAGACAACGACCGGACCACCTGATTGTCAGCATGCTGAGGAAACTAGTCTGCCGGCGGATCTGTTCCTGTGAGCTTTTTCCTCTTGATTCATGAAGGGCGCTAACAGGGAGACATTGTCAATAATGGAGGTTGAAGGATAAACATAGATGACATGATATAGCATCACAGTCTGCTTTTAATAGACTGTGGTTGATTTTTCTTTAACGTAATTTATTGTGTGATTTTATACATCAGGGGAGTGTCCTTCCTATCCCTGTGATCTCATTGTCACGTGTTGTTCTCGGTTGATCACAATAGTTTTGTGAACTCTGAGTAATCTGTTGACATTGGTAGTAGAGCATCATGTCACAGATCAAATGTTGGCAGTTAAAAGCAACAAAACAGCACGTCTTTGCTAGGATTTGTGAGCTATTCAGACCTCTAAATTGGTTAATATCATCAACAGTGACATTAGCTTGTTGTGTTTAGGCTGCAGGAATGTGCATGTTGTTTTGAAATGCAGATATTTCAGTGGGCCTGCCCACACTACATTTTTGAGAGGCACAGTTCTAGCTCCCATTTGTTTTCTGTTGGTTTTTCCATGTAACATTTTAATTCTCTCTTCTGCCCCAGATAAAAACTCTGAGGATGGTGATTCAATGGATGGTGGATGCTCATCAGCCTCATCCAAAGCTGAATTGTTGCCTGGTAAAAAGACTGTTGGTTGTCCATTCCGACGCACTGTCTCCAACAACAAGTCATCAGTCGGCACAGGGAGAGATGGGTCCACTGCTGGCGCGGTGGACGAGGGCGACTTCATACAGGCCTTTGAGGATGTTCCCTCTATGCAGGTTCATTCATTTGGCTCAAGACTCGCTGTGTTTATTTGTCACATAAGCATCAGACAACATCCCCCCCCTTCCTATATCAGATCTACTCCAACAGAGAGGTAGAGGAGGCCATGGCCAAGATTCGAGATGTGCTCTCGGATGACAAGCGCGACTGGGAGCTCAGAGTTGCAGCGGTAAGATATCGGCTCAGAAATTGGTATTACTGATCATCCTTTGGCTGATTCAGTTATATGTCCCTGCTTGTCGTGTTCTTCCAGCTGAAGAAGGTGCGCTCGCTGGTATTGGCTGGAGCAATAGAGTTTGATGTCTTCCAGCAGCAACTGCGGCTCCTAGAGTCGGCCTTCAGATTGTCTGCCAAAGACCTGCGTTCTCAGGTGGTTCGGGAAGCCTGTATCACCCTCGGGTAAAACCATCTAAAACTTATGGTATTCTGTTGGTCACTTGATAAAAATGTGTCCATTTCTCATGTTCAATTCAGTCAAGTCAAATTTGTTGTTCTGGAAATGAGTGTTTCCTTGGGATTTTATATCTGCAGGCACTTGTCCTCAGTGCTCGGCAATCAATTTGATCATGGTGCGGAGGCCATAATGCCGACCCTTCTGAACCTAGTCCCCAATAGTGCCAAAATCATGGCCACCTCTGGTGTGGCTGCTATCCGCCTCATACTCACAGTATGTCTCTACTTCTTCCAATCAAGTTGTTTTGTCAGAATGAGTATGGCATTGCACTAAAGGCCGATCTGTTTTGCAGCACACACACTACCCTCGTCTAATCCCAATCATCACCAGCCACTGCATCTCTAAATCTGTGGCTGTCAGAAGGTAAGCAGTCGAAATGATTTGAAAAACTCATTTTATTCAAGTGATTTAGGTTGACTGTCCATTTTAGATTTTTTTTCAGATGATAGAATAACAGCTATCATATATGTTATAAAAGATGGCTACGCAACATTAAACAATTTTACTTGCGCTTAATAGCATAGGTACATTGATCGTTTTGGCAAATCGGGGCAGCTTTAATGAATTTGAGGGGATTGGTGATTGGTCGATCAATAAAATAGAACGGATCAAGCCCAGTGATCGTATCTAGAGTCAGTTAGCCACAATAACCCATTAGCATTTGGTCACGGACATTAGTGGTCATTAATGTGACCATTTAAGTGGGTATTTTCAGACTTCCAGGACCCCAAAATTTTGGGATACAGGAAATTTAAATTTTGTTATTTGGACAAAAGTTTTCAACTTTTTTTGTTACACACCTTCTGCATGTGCATTTAAAAACAACTTTGTTTCACAGGTAATGAAGCAAGTTTGACTGGAATATTAACGGTGCATTCTTTTGTTTTTGGAAAAAAATTCAAGGAAGTCCAAAATTGAAATCAGTTGGTCAGGCTTTTCGAAAATCAATGCTCTGTACACCCCCTAATTTATAACTTGACTTTCTCACTATTAACTAAAATTAATCACATCGTCAGAAAACACCAGCGATAATAAATTCAAAAGACGTATGTACACAGTAGCAATAGTCCTACCCAATTCTGTGCCGACTCCCCTTTCCCTGTCCTATAGACCTTACTCACCAACGTCACAGAATGATGTGTCGCTGTATCCGGCCGCCATATTGTCCGTCTTTGTTTATCCGTATTCTCAATGGTTTCAATTTGTCGTGCAATTTATAGTGCAATTCATGGAAGCCCCGGTGCTTTCAGACGCTGTAAACTCATTGGATGCGTTGCATAAAAGGCGTTACGTGGAAAAGCTTCAGTCTATCCATTCGCCAGATCCATATTTGATGCCTAAATCGATATTTTTCGACCTGCTGTCTTCGCCTTCTCTGCCTGACATCTGCTAACCTGATATCTACAACTATCTTGTCCACACAAAATCAGCCTATTCTCACGAAAGTTTGAAAAACTTTAAGAGCCGCACTCTAAGCAACATTGCCCCGTGTGACCCTTCCAATTTTCTAAAATGGCGACAATCAATAAAAAAAAAAAGGTTGACTGCGATGGCCGACGCTTCAAGGATAGGTGGATATTGGACTATTTCTTCAATAAAACACGCAACAACTGTGTCTGCCTCATTTGCAAAGAGACAGTCGCTGTTTTCAAAGAGTTCGATGTGACACGATAATATTACCGAACAAGACACGCTGACATGTACGACAACATTACAGGGAAGATACGCAGCGAGAAATTATAGCAACTTGAAGCTAGTTTAATTTCACAGCAGCAGTATTTCGCAAGAGCCCGAGTGTCGAAAGAGAACGCCACAAAGACGAGACTGTTGAAATTATGAATTGAAAAAACATAATAAAGCAAATGTGACACACAGAAGGGCTTGCTAAAATTTGTTTAAATATATTGTTCTATTTAAATCAGCCAAGGTAGCCCCCCGCATTTTTACCACACCAAATCTGGCCCCCTTTGCAAAAGGTTTGGACACACCTGTTTAACTGATGATCCGTAGACAAGGCCAGCTTCTTTCACTTGGTACCAGCTAAATATTATTCAAAATGTAATGATGTTGAAAGAGATAAGCATCTTGAATTTGAAACTGTATGTTGTCGGCGATTAGCCTCGCAATGATCTTAATTGTGGTTGTCAGCCCAAAACCCTCTAAATATATATTAAATGCATCTTACCAGATATAAAATGACTACTACATAATGTGTGGTAATCGTTTGGAGCCCAGTTTTCTCGTCGAATTGCAGCAGTCCATCTCGCTCTCCTCTCCGGGTCTCTCGGAATACGGTAGAACTTCAAGTCTCTCCGTCTACCTTTGTTATTGCAACCAACCGCCACACACTCCTTCACCATTTTGATTATTAATGTTAACGAGCAGAAAAACACGCCATAATAGGAGGAATTTATGTAGCGGTAATGCGTCAACACGACGAGTAGACAGACAATATGGTGCGGAGGCGTGGTTGTGACGTCATGTGAGTAGGGTCTATTGATTATTAGGCATTTTCTGTCCTTACATGGTTTCCTCTCGGTAAATTAAGTTGCAATGAGCTTGTAATACTACATATAGCTAGGTAGCATACAGTATGTAGTATTATACACAGTAGTAGTATACACAAGTAGCACCCTCCAAGTGAGCCTTAACTCTAAAAAGACTTTTTTCGTTGGTGAATCTAATGCTAATGGGCAATTGAAAAACAAAACAAAACTGCTATTTAATTTGTGAGTTTCTATGATTCAACCAGTTAACTTCTACAGCCTTAGAATAAAAGTATGAGATGTTTTCTGTTCTATGTCTTACAGGCGGTGTTATGAGTTCTTGGACCTGATGTTGAAGGAATGGCTTACAAACTCTCTGGAGAGGTCAGGAATTATGGCTAAAGAGCACATATAAACAGTGTTGTCAATAATAGTGTTGGAGTATAAAGGCGTTACTGACGGCGTTATTTTTGTCAATCATGAGTAACCTAATTAATTAATTTTCTCTTCTTTGCAACGCTATTACTGTTGCTGAGGATGTGAAGGTGCGCGTTACCACAATTTGGTTGAATAATGCGTGAGATGTTTGAGAGACATGGAGAGAGCAGAGCAGGAGGAGGGAGGAGGGACGGGGGTTGTGACGCTGTGGCAAACGCAATGCAAGGTGGCTTGGAGCAATAGCATAGCAGTCACGTTCTCGCTAGCATTAGCATTTAGCGTGGCAAGTGTACATCTTTCAGGCAACTTTTTTTTTTTTTTTTTTTTTTTTTTTTTTAACATACAGTTCGTGGCGTTCAGGTGGATACAATTAATTGAATATAATGGACTGTTTTCCTGTTGAGTATGCATTATCATCACCAAGTGGGCGTTGTCCTTGAAGATGCTACAACATAATAATAATTTGGTTTTGACACCAAAAATAGTCACTTGCCCTAAACCTTTCTTAAATGACATATCAATAAACCATGTGTGATTTAAAAAAAAAAAAAAAAAAAAAAAAAAAAAAAATTCAAAACTACTACAGCTAAGGCAGGAGATTCAGAGCCTCACCTGCATATAAAAAAATATATAGATACATATTAGGGGTGTGACAGGACAGTCAAGTCACGATTGCGTTTCTACCTCTGTACCGGGGTCACGGTTCGGTGCAGGTTCAGTACAACAGTAAAAACAAAAAGGCTTTTTTTTTCTCACAGCATTTGAAAGTTTGTATACTATTACATTCTTATACATATAGGTAAAATTTTAAAAATGTAAAAAAATGTGACCCATGTTTTTTTTTTTTTTTTTTGGAATTCAAAAGAGAGTTCAATTCAGTCAGTTAATATAAACATATTTGATGTAAAAGACATTTTAGAATGGCTCATGTAATACCGTGTAGAACATGAACAGTAATCTGTTACTTTTCCGAGTTACTAATTACTCTTACATTGAGGTAATTGTGTTACTAACTCAATTGCATTTTGGAAGAAGTAATTTGTAACTAATTACTTTTTAAAGGAAGATTAACAACACTGCATATAAAGTGACGATTTATTATTATTATTAACTGAAATAAGTAGTAGGTCTGAGTGAAAGTGGTGACATTGGTCTGGAATGATATTCTATCAAGGTAACATGACACTAGTTTGGCAGGCTTCGAGGTGATGGTGGAGGAGGGGTGGCTCCCTGTGTAAAAGCCACATTGTGTTTCTGCATGGCTGCTGCCATTACTGCCACTTGGGGGAAACATGAGCTAAACCTTGATACCCGGGGAGCTCTCGGGTTGTTATTGAATCTGCATGCATGCATGCATGAAAGAGAGATGTTCACACAGTCGTAATGTGTGCCCTGGCAGGCATGTTGCTGTTTTAATGGAAACTATAAAGAAAGGCATTCATGATGCAGATGCAGAGGTGCGATCTGTGGCCAGGAAGTAAGTATGACACGACTCGTTGTCTGCAACAATGTTGAACAAGTGCCCCAATATGATATCTGGATGTTTGCCATAGGTGCTACTGGAACTTCCAGTGCCACTTCAGTCAGAAAGCAGAACAGCTGTTTCAAAGCTTGGAGTCGTCCTATCAGAAAGCTTTGCAGGCTCACCTGCGGAGTGGCGATACAGTGATGTCACTGCCCCCATCTGATCATTCCTCGTCCTCCTCACAAGAGAGCCTGAAGTGAGACTCTTGAAAGTCAAATTTAATTTCAGCTGTTTTCACAATGACAATCTCCCTCTCCTATGTTGTTTATAGTCGACATTTGTCTTCAAGAAGCGTCACTGGAAGAAATGTAACCAGATGTAAGAACGCTTACATATGTTGTTGCACTAACAGTACCATCATAGTGTTAACAGTTGTACTGTGAATTGGTAACAGTGTTTTGCATCATATCAGCCCTAAATGAAATTAATCTGCTCCTCATATTGTTAAATAATTCCCCCGACAATAGATTTAAAAAAAAAATTCCACCAACATATATATGAAAAACAAATTCTGAAAAGGCAATTTAGAGGAAAATAGCAAAGAAAAAAAAAAAGTTTAAGGCTTAAATCATTTGAAATCGTGGCCTGTATCAAAATACGACCCCTGGTGGCTAGATGGTTAATCGTCTTTCTACGGAAGAGGATTTGGGCCTTTATATGGAGGTAGATTTGTGTCTTTATTATTCAATCAAAAAAAAAGTTTCTTCAATCAAAAAAAAGAAAAGTCGCTTCAATCAAAATATACATTTTCAATTTAAAAAAGTCACTTCAGTCAAAAAAATGTGTTTGCAAAAATAAATTTGAAACTTAAAAAAATGCATTTGAAAACTATTTTTCTTTGATTTTTTTTTTTTTTTTGAAACAACCTTTTTGATTGAAGTAATGTAGTTTTGCAATTGGGCCACATTTTGGCTAGGTCATTTGTATCTTTATTATTCAATCAAAAAATAAGTTGCTTCAAAACAAAAAATTCAAAAGAAAATCACTTCAATAAAAAAAAAAAATCGATCATAGAAAATGGTTTTTGAATGCGAAAAAAATATTTGAGAATTAGAAATTTGCATTTGAACACTTAATTTTTAATTGAAACTGTTCTCTTTGATTGAAGCAATCCTTTTTGTTTTTGGGCCATATTATGGGTAGGACATTTGTGCCTAAATCATTCAATCCCAGAAAAAAATTGCTTCAATCAAAAAAAAAGCTATTTTCAATCAAAGAAAAACATCATTTGAAAAAAATAAAATTGACCTTCTCTAAATATTTATATATTTTTGAAAACATATGTTTTATTTGTAATATATATATATATATATATATATATATATATATATTTTTTTTAATTGAGGTGTCAATTTTTTGGGAGAGCAAAAAGTTCTCATTTTTTATTTGTAGTACTAAAAGTTTTGAATGCACTTTTTTTTTTTAAGTAAAAACAGTTTTGATTGAATCATTTTGACGCAAAGATCCAACTTCGTGGCTGCTTCTGACATGTTTGAGTGACAGGTGACTACACCAATGGCATAAGAGCATGAAGCAAGAATAATGGCCACCAGGGCTTTTTTTGAGTTTCAAATTTTTTGGGCATTCAAACACATTTTTTTCTATTGAAGTGACTTTTTTTTCATTGAAAATGTATTTTTTGATTGAAGTGACTTTTTTTGATTGAAGCATCTTTTTTTTTTGATTGAATAATAAAGACACAAATCTACCTCCATACCGTAAAGAAAAGAAAAACAGTATCTGTCAGAATTTTCCCCAACGATTATGCAATAAAGTTTGTTTAATCAAGGCACTACCGTTTCATCAGAAATATCAAATATGTCACACAGAGTGTATATATATATATATATTTTTTTTTTTCTCTTTAAATTTGATCATACATTTACATAGTGTGAAGTCTGGGCCTGTTTGATTGAGCACATGGATCGTAAACTACTAGCAGGAGCCATAACTTATTTTGTCGTATAAATAGTCGCAGATGGATACTCAGCTGTATTGTACCTTTTGCCATCTCATGGAAGAACATTTTATTGTTCCAGTGTAAAAACATGAACCAAAGCTTTGGAGAAACAAACAGTAATTTATTCAGGAGATACTTATCAGAACACCCCATTTTTATTTATTTATTTTAAATGCTGGGGTACATATACAACACTCTGGTTGTATATGATTTCATGGCCAGTAGATGGGAAGTGTGAAATGAAAATATGTCTTACTATTGTCCATTAAAATAGTTTGACACTTTCTATTGCCTGATTACCTGTTCACAGCCAAGACCGCCCAAGCTTCCAGAACCGTCACTGGCACCTCCTCGTTGGGCTCTCTACAACGTTCTTGCAGTGACGTGGATGTCAACGCAGCAGCCACAGCACGCACCCGGATGCCAACTGTGACCTCAGCAGTACATGCTTCCACTTCGTCCTTTAGCGCCGCCTCGGCTTTGCCCCCTGGATCTTATGCCTCACTTGGTGAGTGGCACTACGTGTTTATGAGACACAATTAAATTACAACTGCTCTTCCAGTCCACTTTAATCAAATCTCTCTCTTCTGGGCTCCCTTGCCGATCAGACGGCTTGTATTGTGTTAAAACATATGGTAAGCCATGTGCATCTGAAGGGTGATGCTTGTCCATATGTCTCCCCCGCATTGTCTGATACCACCATTAGTACAGTGAAGTAAAGTTTGTGGTGCACCCATGCACACAAAAATTGAATTGTTTGCTGCCGGACCAATGTTTGTTTCCACCCATCCATATTGGTGGTAATATATACTGTAAGTCGCACCGTGGAGTGTTTACCGTCAATCTGTATGTTTTCTTCCAGGAGGGAAATGGTAAAACCGGGGTGTCAAAACTCAAATTCGTCATGGGCCATATCTTAGTTATGGTTTATTTCGGAGAGCAAATAGGGCTGCCGCGATTAATAAAATAATTGCCAACTAATCAACTATGAAATTAAATGTTTTAATAATTTGGAGACATTGTTGACCTAGAAATGGTCTTAAACCTCTTTTATGAGCCTCTTAATAGCAAATATTTTTTTTTTTTTTTTTTTTAAATTTTTTTACACATTTTGATTAAAAAGCAGTTAATATTCTCTTTATCATTTTTTTTTTGCCTTTTAATTGAAATAAGCAAAATAATAAACAAGAAGTAGTCAAACTTTTTTTAATGTTTTTTTTTTCTTTTATTTAGATTTTTTTAAATGGGGAAAAACTAAATGTTTTTTTAATTTCATTTTTAAAATATTTTTAAATGTTTTTGTTGTTGTTGAAAATTTAAAAGATAAAATCTCAGATTTTTAAAAATTTTATTTTTAAAGCTCATAAAGGTATTTTTAAAATTAATTTTAAAAGAAACAAAACTCAATAAATATTTTCTGATTCCTGTAGTCCTCGATTTTCCATTAATTATATTTAAATGTCATTTTAGGGAAAACCATAAAGTCCATGCACATGATTTATTTTCGCGGGCCACACAAAATTATGTGGTTGGCTGGATCTGACCCAGTGCTGCGAATTTAACATCTGTGTGTCAAGACGACATATCATTTAATACATGAGCTTGCCTTTCTGGATTGTGATAAGTGAAGACCATGGCATCTAGTGACTAGAAAAAAATACAAAACAAGTATTTCTTGATGTACATGTCTTAAGTTTTTTTTCTCCTATTGCATATAGGTCGTGTCCGAACCCAAAAGACCACCACAGGAAAGCGTCCGACACTTCCTGACGGTCGGGGTCGCAGCAAAGGGAAGGTCACCTCACAGTCTCAACGTGAGTAAACCTAAATTAGACTTCCACGTCTTTCACTTTCTATTCATCTGAATTTTTGTGTTTTAGCTGGAAGCAGGTCCGGTTCTCCAGGCCGAATGCTAGGCTCCCCCCACAGCAGGATTGTCAAGTTGCCTGTGGGCAATGCTACCACTATAGTTAACAGCAGTTTAAGCAACAGTAGGCGTTCGCGGGGCCACCGCAGCCAGGGCTGTAGTCGGGAGACCAGCCCAACCAGATCAGGCTTTGGTAAGGACTGTTGACCAATGAGGTTGGAAACCAATTTACTTTTTTGGGGTCCGTAACCTCGGTTTACTCATAAACACTCAAATAATGAAAATTCCTTCATGGACTCGTTGACTCATCAGTTGGTTGTTTCTTCTTAAAAGCTAGAAACAATACATTTATTCCTTTTCCTCCGATTAACCCCTATTTCTTGTCTTGCATGACTAATGTTCCTCACAGCTGAATGTGCTAAGAGCTGAAGCTAACAGCTAAACTCTTGCCTTGCGCTTTTGTCTGCCCATCTGTCTGTCTGTGTCCTACCACTCCAGCACGGAGCCGAATCCCTCGACCCAGCATGAGTCAGGGCTGCAGCCGCGAAACCAGTCGCGAGAGCAGCCGTGACACCAGCCCCTCCAGGGGTTTCTCCCCCCTGGGTGAGTATGGTACCAAAGCCCTCAATGAAAATTTTAATAAAGCGACTGAATGACTTCAGTAAATATGATTACTAAAGTTATCGAGAAATGAACACAGTTCCTTACATCTCTGTCCTGCGCATTCTCTTGTTTGTCCGGGGTGTTTTGTTTCTTGCATGCTCTGGTTCTGATTTTTTTCCCTCTTCCTTCTCAATTTAATGCAAAATAAAATTACATTAATTTATTTATGCTCACTGTTAAAAGATTAAAGTAATTGTCGTAGATATATGTTGATAATCTTCCAATCCCCTCCAGCAATTCGCCGACACTGCTGTTCAACCAGCGCATTGTTTTCTGCTGGGTGCTCCTCAGGTGACCGTGGATTGCACGTCAACGCTCCCACCAAGTTGCACTCCTTACCCCTGCTATTTGGTTTATTGCATATGGCTGACTGACAGCCATAGATGCTTCTCATTCACTTGTTAATTACAACAAACTATAATTTGGTATGCTCGTGTAATAGCACTCTTGATGCTGAACTCCACTTTAAATTGCATCATAAATATCAGTGGTTCTCAAAGTGTGAGGTGAGTACCACCAGTGGAACAAAGGCTTGTTATGATGACCTTTTTAATGCATAAATAAATGATTGAAAGCGACAGACAACACCTTTATCATGAGAAACCCAGTGGAAAGAATCATGTTTAATGAATCGAAAAAACAATTCTATTTTAATGTGATGTGTAATAGTGGAGAAAAAGGTACAAAAAGTCAGTATTTCCGGGAAGTGGCCACCTAACATTAGGGACAGACATTTTGTCAGTGCTGGTACTATTTCAGCAGATCAAATGTGAGTATCCCAGATTGGCAGACCTTCTTTTTGAAGTCATTAATACACATTATCACACAAATGTGTGCAGCGTTTCCATTTGCTGTAGCAGTTCGCAAAGCCGAAATTTTACAGTCAACAATTGGTAATGGAAACGCCTGAATTAAAAAAAAAAAAAAAAGTTTTTACGCTTTCATGAAAAGGTTTTTCAAACTTCAATATTCGAATGTATTGCAAGAGCGCAATAAAAACATGTCTTTTGAATTTATCCCCCCACAAGATGTGATGCACCTAGTCACATGATCAATTCTCCAGACGCAACAGCTTTTGAGCGTCCATCTTCCTTCAGTAAAATTTCACAAGATGAGACTTCACGAGAGATGCGAGGCAATTTTAAAAAACAGCCTTCATTGGAAACATACTTAAGTTGCAATTATACTTTGCCGAAATTTTTTCAATTTCGCTTTTATTTTGTAAAAAACTGTAATGGAAACTCAGCTATTGTGTATTCGCGTGGGTAGAACTGATGTCACAAAATGGCTGCGCTTGTAAACGGTGGTATTTTTTTGTCTTTAAAATGTTTTTTCTCCATTACCAGATTTCTTAAGAAATTTTGCATTTGCATACTTAAATACTTTGACGTGGTCATTTATACTAGGTGTTGTCAATCACGTCAATCTTTCAGAACTGCTCCTTTTAAAATATTTTGGAACAACTTATAATGAAGCTCATTCCTGAAGTACAGCACCAATTTTTCCTTAAAATCTAATTGTAGTGTTAATGCTGAAACTGAACCTTTTCTCCATTTAATACCATCAAATACATTGATGTTGTAATTGCTGTAAAATGTTTGGGAACCACTGATATATTTGATGTATTGGGTTTCACATTAAAAAAAAAAAAAAATCCAAAGAAAGCTCTTGGTTATGACTGCTTGGAAAACATTTGCATTTACATTGTAAACCAGCATGTTGAATTGATTGCACATAAGCCAAATGAAAAATGAAGTTTAATGCTTGGTTGACTGTCTTTGTAAATTGCGTACTTTCGTTTTCTAACACAGCGGTTTTTCTCCCTCTGCATCAGACCGTCTATCTCACCAAGCTCGGATCTCTGCCTCCGTCAATGCCATGCGAATCCTCAACACGGGCACTGAAGTGGAGGCTGCTGTTGCTGATGCACTGGTGAGAAACCTTTGCAGTTATTTGCTGTATTACTGAATGAATCCATTTATTATACATCATACATTTTTTTTCCTCCCTCTTGGACTTTGTACATTTCAGCTCTTAGGAGACTCGAGGAGTAAGGTACTGAGACTAATGTGTCGTGTGCCAGCATGAGCATGAAACTTCATGGATCATATTTTTATCATATATCTGTGATTGACTGACTGTGTTCTATTTTGACATAGTAGTCAAATGATGATGTATGAGGATATTTGCTGTATGTCCCTTGCTAACACCCCGGTCTTGTTCTAATACTATAGCTGTGTCTCAATCCATCGCATGGTGAAATAAAAACATTAAGACAGCCTTTAACAGACATCACCACTAAACTTTGTGACTCTTCCTCCGTTAGCAACGACCAATGCGGCGTCACTTTGAGTCGCCGGGTATGTTCTCTGACGACGATGCTAACAGCGATGCCTCAAGCGCCTGCTCGGATCGCTCGTACAGCTCACGTAACGGCATGCGTCACTCGGAGGATGTGGCTGAAATTCTCAACCACTGCGCCAGCACCAACTGGTCAGAGAGAAAGGAGGGTCTGCTGGCATTACAGAATGTACTGAAAAGCCACAGAATGCTCAGGTGAGGAAGGTCAAAGCTAATTTTTTGTCTTGAGCACAACCCAGAGATACTAAATGCCAGTTTTTACCCACTTTTAATGAGCCGAGGCACATACACTATGTTCCCAAAAGTATTTGCTCACTTACTTGAATCACTTATGAACTTGAGTGACATCCCATCTGAGATTGGGCCAATATCAGTTTCTCTCAGTTTGATAACTTTGAGCAAAAATATAGTTGTGTCACGCTATCCAAATTAAAACACTAAAATTGATTATTTTGAAAAACGGGTTACAGTGGCACATTATTTTTCATAACCTTGGATTCCATTTTACCAGGTTTGCACAACATTTTCATTTAAACGTGCCGAGAATATCATTTTTCAAGCTGTTTAGTTGTTGTTCTTGGCTTGGGTTTCTGCAAAAGTTTTTATTCATATACAGCTGACTGGATCCACTTTAAATATTTCGCATTCAAATTTAAACTCTTTGCTCTGATTGGCCGTCAGTGGAATGGGTATGTCGATTGGAACTTGGGAAGCTTGTGGACATTGGCGATGCGTGTGGTGACTTTGACACAGCATGTAGACGCAGACTACCATCATTCTTCAATGACATCGAGCTTCCAGCCATGCATTTTCAACACCGCTTTTCCATGTCAGGTTCGCATAGTGCTGAAGCCTATTGTTGTTGACTTTAGGCGAAAGGCGGACTACAACCTAAACTGGTCAAACACATAAACAGACAACCATTTACACTGTCAAACACATCAGCACAGAGTGGGAATCTAGCCCACGCTACTTGCAGCGTCAAGCTACGTTAGTTCACAATGATACAAAATTAAAACACTCACCCGCTTGACACTCCCACTTCAGCGGGGTATTGTGCTCTCTTGTGTTTGCATAGAGATGTGTATCTCAGTCAGGGAGCAGCTTTCGTTATGACTTCCTGGTTCTAAAATGCAGTCATGTGAAAAAATTAGGACACCCTAATGAAGCCTGTTTGTTTTCTGACATATTTGGTCATATGGATATTTAATATCAATTTTAATCATCTTGAGAGATTCAAATAGAATAGAACTAAACAATTACAACAACAAAAAAAAGATTATTTTTAAATAACCTTCTGTAAAATGTAATTTTAAATAAATGCTATTTCTGTTGAGGAATAAATTAGGACACCCCCACATTCAATCCCACTAAAAATGGCTAAAATGACACACAGGGGTATCACAGGTTTTTTTGTTTACCTGCAATTCAATCACTTTGTTTTCCAGAGTTAAATAAAAACAAGGTCAGACATTGATATGTAAACATTTCTTAATAAAGAACTGAATATTTAATGGGGTTTCCTAATTTTTGTACATTACTGTACACCTTATATTTTTATATATTATTTCTGTTTACAGTAGTATATCCCCATTTCTGTCCAGACAAAGTTGAGTTCCCGTATTGGAGGAGGTGAAAAAGAGATGGAAGTTGATGAGTATGAGCAGAGGTGAATTGACTATCAACAAGGGAGGTCACAATTTTGATTTTGAATACTGATGGCTGAAAACAAAAAGTCACGTTTTTACAGAAACTTGTATTTTGGTTTGATTATATGTAGTTTAGAGTGCTATTCCTGACTTTTTATGATAGATAAGTGCTTAAAAAAATTTAGCTCGCTTGCCAGTGCCCAACTTTGCCCCAGTGTTGTATTAGGTCGAGTGACGCCCCTGCTGTAGAAGATGAATGAATGAATACCTACATTAAAACAAATGAGGGGGGCCTCCATAGGTTGTCCAAAATGAAGTATGCCATTCCAATATCCGAAAAGTGGGTTAGCCACCAAAACTTTGAAGGGCCATAACTCGAAACCCGAGGCTCAAACCTCAGATTCTTTTATTTGACATCAGAAGACAGTGATATTACTAAAACCAGGTAAATTGAAGAGGTTTTACTCGGGAGGTTCTGGGGATTTGTGTGGACTGACATGGAATCCTTTTGGATAAATTGATACAAAAAAGGAGCATTGTCATCCAATTCAGTGTTTGACCTCACAAATGCACTGAAAGAATGGTCAAAGCTTCCTAAAAACATACTTTTAATCCATTTGAAAAGCCTTCCCAGTTGAAGCTGTTATAGCTGCAGGTGAACGAACGCCAAATTAAGCTCTCATAAGTGAGTCACAGCCTGTGAACGAATACTTTTGTCAATAGTGTGTTTCACTCGTGTGTCTTTTTGTGTTAGCCGCGTGGAACTGAAGCGACTCTGTGAGATCTTCACCAGGATGTTCGCAGATCCTCACAGCAAGGTGACACACATCGTCCAATCACGTTGAACAAATAACTGAATGACAACTAACTGTGCTTTTATGTCGCATGACTCCTCACTTGTGTGGACTTTAAAACACACCAGAGAGTAAGTGTTTGCTCATGTTTTGACCACTTCCAGTCACTGTTAGTGAAGTGCTGATCCTGTCCTACAACGTGTTGCCCTCAGGTCTTCAGCATGTTCCTGGAGACGCTGGTGGACTTCATTGTTCTGCACAGGGAAGATCTGCATGAATGGCTTTTCGTCCTACTCACTCAGCTGCTGAAGAAAATGGGTGCTGACCTCCTGGGATCCGTCCAGGCCAAAGTTCAGAAGGCCCTGGACGTCACCTGGTTGGGATTGACACTTTGGTTTGGATTGTCAGGATGTAATTAGGTCGTGCAGATGGATGAAATGTTCAACTGTTCCCTCCAGTGACTCCTTCCCCTACGAGCAGCAGTTCAACATTCTGATGCGCTTCATCGTGGATCAGACTCAGACGCCTAATTTGAAGGTGAAGGTGGCTATTCTACGCTACATCGAAGCTTTAGCGCGACGGATGGACCCAGCTGAGTTTGTCAACACTAGCGAGACACGCTTGGCTGTCTCACGCATTATTACGTGGACTACTGAACCCAAAAGCTCTGATGTCAGAAAGGTAGGCCATTTTCAATGTCATTCTTCCCTTTAGCCACCTTTCTGTTTCTACATCTGCACTTCCTTATTTATCTATTAAGTTTGTTCTGGTCTGGGCCATGCTTTTCTTTTTTGTTTTCACATTTTGATTTGTTTCCGCAATCAGCGTTTTTTTTTTTTTTTTGTGTCTGTGTGTTTGTCATTCATCAAACTCCCAGACACTTCATAACTGGGAGGATTTGTCAGGGCGAGCCAGCACTGTGGCCTCTTTGCCTGGAGAGGGCAACCTGGAGGAAAGGTGCAAGCAGGTAGAATCATCTGTCAAAAAGCATGACAGATCTTTGAAACTAACAAAATTAAGATACATTTCCATGTGAAAGTGAGCTGGAGAATTTTAGATAAATTAAGTCAACTGTTCTAGCTTGAAATCTTGTTTTTGTCAAATATTTTCCCACAAATTGCTTTATGAAGAGTGGACCTTCGATTTTGTATAATCACATTTTATTCCTTTTCATTATTATGAATTCTTTTTCACTGATTGGCTGACATTGATGGTGATTGATGAACCAAATGTGCTCTAAAAAAGAACTTTTTTCATTCATGTTTTTCATTGACCACACAGTAACTTTGACATATTACCACTTAGAACACTAAAATTAAAGAAACTGATCAATAACCTTCCTACTGCTGTAACTGCTTCAATGCTATTTCATAAGATACAAATTGAAACATGATCATTCAATGCCAGCTATCCCAGTTTAAATGGATTTGACTATGCATGTGCCGATATAATATTCTGACGCTATGATAACCTTAAGCCAAAATATCACTGTTTCACGGTATTGCAATTACAGCTCTAAAATGTGTTACTTTGAGAACTGTATCTGTGTGTGTTTTTTTTTTTTTAATGCATTGAATAGGTTTTTTATTTTTCAAAACATATTAAAAAATTGGAACATACAGTAAGAATAATAAGTTAAAATAAATCTAATAATAAAATATTATAATATAAATATAATATAAAATATTCTAAGTAAAATTAAAATAAATGCAGTCCTTTAGGTGAGCCTAAACCCACAGCCACAGCTCAACACTATTACCAACAGAACAAAAATAATTGAATTATTTTCCATGAAAAGCGCATGTATGACTCGTATCATGTTTATATTAGGGCTGTCAAATTTATCGCGTTAACAGGCAGTAATTAATTTTTTAAATTAATCATTTTAAAATATTTGTAGCAATTAACGCATACACGCAATGACCTGTTCATGCGTTGCCTCAAACCGTTTACAATGATGCCGTTTTAGCACATTGAGCGCGAAAAGGCAGAGAAATGCGAGTGGACACAGGCGTTCATTTGACCGTGCCTTTTATTGTTTATTGTATTATTTTCTTAACACGCGTAATTGAATACAAAGCAGAACATATTGTATACCTTTTGCAGCCACTACTGACAGTCATGGTTGCCCAACTTCCCATCATGCATTTCGGCGGAGCAGGAGACGTTCTTTTTCTCAACACGCCTAATTGAACATAACGCAGAACATATTGTATTCCATTTGCAGCCACCACTGACAATCATGGTTGCCCAACTTCCCATCATGCATTTGGGCAGAACTGTTAAGTTGCTACAGTATCAATTAGTGAAAGCACAACAAAAATAATATTTCTATCTCTCAAAAAAATAATGTTCACAAAAAGAAAACCGCTCCATGCAAAGAGAACTGGCATTCCCAATCAAAATAGCTAGCAAAATACACATAAAACCTACTCATCCTTGGCTAGCTGATTGATTTAAAACTCACCATTGACACCTTGTGGTGTATTTCACCTTACGTAGTTAAAGACACTGTGGAAGCACAGCAGGGAGCCCGATGGGACGTCACCACTTGGCGACGTTAACAATGGCGAGCTATTAGTTTATTTTTTGATTCAAAATTTTACAAATTTTAGTAAAACGAAAGGGGTTTTTAATATAGAATTACTATAACTTGTAGTCAAATGTATCTTTTAAGAACTACAAGTCTTTCTATCCGTGGATCCCTTTAACAGAAAGAATGTTAATAATGTTAATGCCATCTTGTGGATTTATTGTTATAATAAACAAATACAGTACTTATGTACAGTATGTTGAATGTTTATGTCCGTCTTGTGTCTTATCTTTCCATTCTAACAATAATTTACAGAAAAATATGGCATATTTTAGAGAGGGTGTAATTTGCGATTAATTACGATTAATTAATTTTTAAGCTGTGATTAACTCGATTAAAAATTTTACTCATATGACAGCCCTTGTTTATATTACACACTCTATCTCAACACAGATAGTTGCCGGAGAGGGAAAAAAAAACATGTTTTACCACCGCTCGACACACTAAACACGCTGAAGTTAACTCTCGTAGCTGGTGGAAAACGTTCATGACAGTGTTACTAACCTTTAATTTTGTATAAATGCAAAATCTTATTGGAGGTATTGCCTCCTCAGCAGTCACCCTCCGCAAACATGTTTCGATGTCGGTTGGCCCTCCTCCTCAAAGCCGCGGCCGTCTGTAACTTTTATGTAGCCGAAGTATTCCCATACAAGCGATTTCGTTTTCTTCGATGAGGAAAAAAGTTCAGGAGTTTCACCTCCTCCACCCATCGTGTAGCACAGCTGACTCACTGACACTGAGCAACAACCGATGGAGCGGGTTGAGCCTTACAGCTGCAAGCGAGGGATTTCTCCATGCATTTTTGGGACATAAAAAATAGCTAATATCTTAGGGACGGTATGATGGAGAAATTTTGCTATTTTGAAACAGTGACGTTTTCATACCACGGTATACCTTGAAACCGGTGTTCTGCCTAAATGTTGGCAAAACGTCATACATGAGGTAAATTTAACACCCAAAGTACTACCGTGCGCTCTCAACTTCTTCTTTTTTTTTAGATGCATACAGGCAGAACATACTAAAAAATGCCTTAAGAAAATACTTAAATGTAGTTTTATCAAATAAGGATGGTTTAAATAAGACTAATATGGTCAACACTCTGCTTTAAAGCTACCACAAGAAAACACAATGCTTAAAAGCTACCAGAGGAAAACACACACCAAAAGCATTTTTAGGCAATGGAAAGGTAAAAAATGACTCAATAAAAATGAAAATAATAAGTACTTGCTGGTCTTAACTGACGTGCACATGTGTGCGCAAGTGCACTGGGCATTGGTAGATGTTTTGCCATGTAGGATATTTCAAAATGTCTTACATCGGCGAAACATTCTACACGAGGCCAATTTGACACCCAAAGTACTACCGTGCGCTCTCAACTTGTTTTGTTTAGATGCATACAGGTAGAACGTACTAAAAAAATGCTTTAAGAAAATACTTAAATGTAGTTACCCTAATTTTCGCACTATAAGGCGCACCTGACTGTAAGACGCCCCCCACCAAATTTGGCACGAGAACGGCATTTGTTCATAAATAAGCCGCACTGAACTATAAGCCGCAGCTGTCCTGTATGTATGTATGTGTGTATGTATGTATGTATTTATGTATGTCATTAAGTATGCATTATGGGATATTTACACGAAAAGGATATTTATCCAGTAATACTTTATTTGACATCGGCGTCATACCAATTACTTTGAACCAATTGGCTGCAAAGCTTCATTGCTTCAAGAAGCTTAATTTGGCCATCACTGTCAAACAGTCAAGCTCTGCTGCCACCTGCTGTCAACACTGTTGTTGTCCAACATGCCTCCGAGCATGCATTGCAGCGCTACAGATGTAAATAACAATCAAAATTCATGTCCTGTGCCAAAAATTTCTTCAGTTACTGTTCCAGTTGTTTCATTAATTGGTAGTTATGGTATTTGGTAACACTTTATTAGGCAGTGGTGCCATAAGACTGTCATAATTATGACATGACACTGTCATGAGCATTTATGAATGCTTATAACAGATGTCATTTAGTGGTATCCGGCAAATTATCTCACTTTTGAATGGATGTAAAAGAGCCAAGCTGGACATAAATGGAGTTATTGACATAATTTGCCGGATGTCACTTCACAACATAAGCATTCAGTAATGCCCATGATACTGTCATGTCATAAGTATGAATGACGGTCTTATGACAATGTTATGATGGTGTTTTGTAATAAATTGTTACCTATTAACCCAAATAAATCTTCAAATAAGCCGCACTGGACTATAAGCCGCAGAATTCAAAATGAAGGAAAAAAGTAGCGGCTTATAGTCCGAAAATTACGGTATATCAAATAAGGACGGTTTGAATAAAAAAATACGTGACTAATGTGGCCAACTGCTTTAAAGCTACCACAAAAAACACAATGGTTAAAAGTATACATAAAAGAGGGTAATACATGCAAAAAGTTTTTTGAGGCAATGAAAAGGTAATAAAAACCTCAATTAAAACAAAAATAGTGAATACTCGCCGCTTTTAACCAATGTGTGCATGCGTGCGGATGTTTGGCTAGCGCACTGAGCCTTTTGTAGGACGTTTCGCCGCATAGAAGGAATTGGCGAACACCAGTAATTGGCACATGTCTAGATTTGACATTTAACTAAAGTTTGAAAATCACTTAAATTTGTAATCAGACTCCATGCTCATTTTCAACACCGCTTTGATTATTATTAAACTATGCATAGTTGAGACCCAAGAAAGTGTCACAAAAATGCAGCATCTCCCCTCAACAAGTGTCCATGTTTGCACACAGGCGGCCCAGGTGGTGCTCATCGCCCTGTTTGAGCTCAACACACCAGAGTTCACCATGCTGCTTGGGGCGCTGCCCAAAACTTTCCAAGATGGGACCACCAAACTGTTACACAACCACCTGAGGAGCACAAGTGGAATCAACATGGTAAACAATATACACAGACGTGCACATTTCCGCTTTCTTAGGGCTATAAGGTTATACATAAAACTTTAAAACATCTAAATGACTAAACATATGTGGGTTAACAAGGGATATTTGGCCCAATGGCTTAAACCCAACTACTGATGAACTACAGGTTGAAGGTCATGAAACTTTCTATTTAATCACTTGATCTTGTTCAGAATCGTGTTGTATGAAGGGCTTAATATCCCTACAGCCAACAGCAAATAATATATAGAATTGTTGCCATTCATTAGTAGTTTATGCTTAATGCACTATGGAGCCTAATGTCCCTTGTCAGAGCGAGAAAGAGCGATCGTGCATAGCCTTCTTGTGCTGAGCTAGTACGTGTAGTCTTCAACAAAAGACAGAACGGTTACAAATGGCAACAACAGAATAGAAAACCTTTCATAGAATGCTAGCAGACTGCAAAAAATCTGTAGCTCATTCTGGTTTTGGCATCAACTTCGGTTGAGAGATTTCTTTGTGTCGGCATGGCCAAGTAATCGTGAAAGGAGCAATTCTGAGGACTAGATATAATCTGCTTTCATTTTCAAGCCTTGTGTCAAAAATATGGTCTGCCATCATTTTATAGCCATTTCATACCACCTTGAAAACATGTCTGATCTCACAGGCATCGCCCAGTAGCTCAGCTGGTCGAACAACTCCACGCCAGTCTAGCAGCCGCAGCAGCCCACTGACATCCCCCACCACCTGCTCTCATGGAGGGTTTTCGCCAAGGTACATTTTCCTTAATCCATAATCACAGATCGTTTGCATGCTATCTTAATTCATGTAATGAATGAAAACAAATGTTTGTCATCTGTCTGTAGCATGCTGGAATATGACAGTGAGAACTTGAACTCTGAGGAGATCTACAGCTCCCTGCGTGGTGTCACTGAGGCAATCCAGAACTTCAGCTACCGTAGCCAAGAAGAGCCGATTGAGCCATATAAGCGAGATGCAACGCGGGACACTACAGTAAATGAGTCAGACTGTTCATGTTGAACTTCTATAATGATTTTCATTCATTTGTAACCTTTTTCTCACAGTGCGGAGGTGCAGCTCCCTCACACTCTGATTTACGCCTTTTCGGTGATGTGGTGGATGCCGGACGGACAGCTTTGGACAACAAGACTTCATTATTGAACACTCCTTTGCCACGCTCTTTCACGCTGCAACGGTTCAGAGACTACAATCCGCACAACTACGAAGTTGTGGAGTTGCGACAAAATGGTGCGTCACGCAAGAGTGTGAGAAAAGCCCTAAAGCACAGGTGTCAAACTCAAGGCCCGGGGGCCAGATCTGGCTTTGTGTGGTCTGTGAAGTAAAATCATGTGCATCAAATTTCTGTTTTTTGCCAAATCACCAAAACTTTAAATAACGTTGGGATATTGCAACTGTTACTGAACCCTAATTTAATATTTATAGCATCATTTTTTTAACTTTAACTTCATATAAACTAGTATTTATATATATGTATATACAGTGCCTTGCAAAAGTATTCGGCCCCCTTGAATCTTGCAACCTTTCGCCACATTTCAGGCTTCAAACATAAAGATATAAAATCTAATTTTTTTGTCAAGAATCAACAACAAGTGGGACACAATCGTGAAGTGAAACAACATTTATTGGATAATTTAAACTTTTTTAACAAATAAAAAACTGAAAAGTGGGGCGTGCAATATTATTCGGCCCCTTTACTTTCAGTGCAGCAAACTCACTCCAGAAGTTCAGTGAGGATCTCTGAATGATCCAATGTTGTCCTAATTGACCGATGATGATAAATAGAATCCAAATGTGTGTAATCAAGTCTCCGTATAAATGCACCTGCTCTGTGATAGTCTCAGGGTTCTGTTTAAAGTGCAGAGAGCATTATGAAAACCAAGGAACACACCAGGCAGGTCCGAGATACTGTTGTGGAGAAGTTTAAAGTTGGATTTGGATACAAAAAGATTTCCCAAGCTTTAAACATCTCAAGGAGCACTGTGCAAGCCATCATATTGAAATGGAAGGAGCATCAGACCACAGCAAATCTACCAAGACCCGGCCGTCCTTCCAAACTTTCTTCTCAAACAAGGAGAAAACTGATCAGAGATGCAGCCAAGAGGCCCATGATCACTCTGGATGAACTGCAGAGATCTACAGCTGAGGTGGGAGAGTCTGTCCATAGGACAACAATCAGTCGTACACTGCACAAATCTGGCCTTTATGGAAGAGTGGGAAGAAGAAAGCCATTTCTCAAAGATATCCATAAAAAGTCTCGTTTAAAGTTTGCCACAAGCCACCTGGGAGACACACCAAACATGTGGAAGAAGGTGCTCTGGTCAGATGAAACCAAAATTGAACTTTTTGGCCACAATGCAAAACGATATGTTTGGCGTAAAAGCAACACAGCTCATCACCCTGAACACACCATCCCCACTGTCAAACATGGTGGTGGCAGCATCATGGTTTGGGCCTGCTTTTCTTCAGCAGGGACAGGGAAGATGGTTAAAATTGACGGGAAGATGGATGCAGCCAAATACAGGAACATTCTGGAAGAAAACCTGTTGGTATCTGCACAAGACCTGAGACTGGGACGGAGATTTATCTTCCAACAGGACAATGATCCAAAACATAAAGCCAAATCTACAATGGAATGGTTCAAAAATAAACGTATCCAGGTGTTAGAATGGCCAAGTCAAAGTCCAGACCTGAATCCAATCGAGAATCTTTGGAAAGAGCTGAAGACTGCTGTTCACAAACACTCTCCATCCCCAGTGTCAAACATGGTGGTGGCAGCATCATGGTTTGGGCCTGCTTTTCTTCAGCAGGGACAGGGAAGATGGTTAAAATTGACGGGAAGATGGATGCAGCCAAATACAGGAACATTCTGGAAGAAAACCTGTTGGTATCTGCACAAGACCTGAGACTGGGACGGAGATTTATCTTCCAACAGGACAATGATCCAAAACATAAAGCCAAATCTACAATGGAATGGTTCAAAAATAAACGTATCCAGGTGTTAGAATGGCCAAGTCAAAGTCCAGACCTGAATCCAATCGAGAATCTTTGGAAAGAGCTGAAGACTGCTGTTCACAAACACTCTCCATCCAACCTCACTGAGCTCGAGCTGTTTTGCAAGGAAGAATGGGCAAGAATGTCTGTCTCTCGATGTGCAAAACTGATGGAAACATACCCCAAGCGACTTGCAGCTGTAATTGGAGCAAAAGGTGGCGCTACAAAGTATTAACGCAAGGGGGCCGAATAATATTGCACGCCCCACTTTTCAGTTTTTTATTTGTTAAAAAAGTTTAAATTATCCAATAAATTTTGTTCCACTTCCAATTGTGTCCCACTTGCTATTGATTCTTGACAAAAAATTAAAATTTTATATCTTTATGTTTGAAGCCTGAAATGTGGCGAAAGGTTGCAAGGTTCAAGGGGGCCGATTACTTTTGCAAGGCACTGTATATACAGTGCTGCTCGAAAGTTTGTGAACCCCACAGCGATGGTCAGATTTTTTGTAAAAAAAACTAAAATAACCTTATTAAATGTTAAGTTATACCCAAATCCACAATACTGACATTCCAAATAATGGACTGAAACAAAAGAAATAGTTATATTGTCATTCTTTATTTAACAAAAGTGGTTGATTTAAGAAAAACTCAGATATCATGTGTGCAAAAGTATGTGAACCCCTTCAGTTAATAGGATATTGCGCCTCCTTTTGCAGAGATTACCTCAACCAAACGGTTTCTGTAGTGACTAATCAGCCTCTCACATCTACTTTGGGGGATTTTTGCCCATTCTTCCTTGCAGAACGCAGTCAGTTGAGAGAGGTTTGATGGGCGTCTGGCATGAACTGCTCGCTTCAAGTCCCGCCACAGCATTTCAATGGGATTTAGGTCAGGACTTTGACTGGGCCAGTCCAGAACACGAATCTTCTTCTTTTTCAGCCATTCCTTGGTTGTATTGCTGGAATGCTTTGGATCATTATCATGTTGCATGATCCACCTTCTGCCAAGCTTTAACTTCAAAACAGATGGCGTCAGGTTATGTTCTAGGATTTGACAATATTCCTCAGAATTCATGATTCCCTGGACTATGTGGAGTTGTCCAGGTCCTGAGGATGAAAAGCAAGCCCAGATCTTGACATTCCCACCTCCATGCTTCACTGTTGGGAGAAGGTTCTTTTGGTGGTATGCAGTGTTGACTTTTCGCCAGACATGGTGGTTTTGGTTGTGACCAAACAGTTCAATTTTGCACCTACATCAGTTGATGAAAACTCTTTTTAATTTAGTCTCGACAACACAACTGTTAAAAAAACAAAAAAAAACTACTGAATTGATTGATTAGGAAATCAGGTTGAAATAATAGAAAATTCCAAAATGTTGAGGGGGTTCACAAACTTTTGAGCAGCACTGTATATTTTTTTTAATTCAATGATTTCACAACCAGGTATCATTCAATTTGTTGTGTATTTTTAATGATTTGCGGCATTCATACATTTATATAGGTTTAAAGCAGGGGTTTCCAAACATTTTGCAAAGCGGGCCAGATTTGGTGTGGAAAAAATGTGGGGGGCCGACCTTGGCTGACGTCCTTTACGTGAACAATATAATTTTAGCAAGCCATTTTTTGCGTCACATTTGCTGTATTATTTTTTTTAATTAATAATTTCAACAATCTCGCAACTAGCCTTTGTGGCGTTCTCTTTTACTCTCGGGCTCATGCGAAATACTTCTGCTCTGAAAGTAAACTAGCTTCAAGTTGCTTCAATTTCTCGCTGTGTATCATTCCTGTGATCTTGTCGTACATGTCAGTGTTTCTTGTTTGTTAATATCGCCTCACATTGAACTCTTTAAAAACAGCGACTGTCTCTTTGCAAATGAGGCAGACACAGTTGTTGCCTATTTTAGTGAAGAAATAGTCCAATTTTCACCTATCCTTGAAGCGTCGGTCATCGCAGTCAACTTTCTTTCTTTCTTTTTTTTTTTTGTTGATAGTCGCCATTTTAGAAAATTAGAAGTAAGGGGTCACATGGGGTAATGTTGCTTAGTGCGCTGCTGCCTTTTAGTTGGTAAATGAGGAGCAGCATGTAGTGTGTAAGCTACTTCATATGCTGGTAGCAGTACAGCTGACCAATTTATTAAGTATGTGTGCGGGCCAGACGTTACTGATTTTATGACAGAGGCTGGGGGCCGGATGAAATTTGTCACCGGGGCCGCATTTGGCCCCCGGGCCGGACTTTGGACATGTCTGGTTTAAAGTAAGGCCAGGACTTTTAACACGTCAATTATGATTTTGAAATTACAAGAATAAAAACGTGTGGAAAAAATAACACTTTTATTCGCAGATTGTAACGCAATACTCTTCCCATTGTTTGCACAGTTCCTGGTACACCGAATACCACCACCCCCGAGCAAAAAAAAAAAAAAAAAAAAAAAGTCTAAAGATGTTAATTACACGCAAGTTGAGGTCATCTGCAACATTAAACACACATAACAAGGAAAGTTACACATACTGAGAATTAAAATACAAAATATATTACACAAATGCCACCACATTCCAGAGGCAAGGATTATAATAACACTCAGACACGTATGCTCTTTTTACTGTAAATGTCCAAAGTCAAGAAGGTGAAAAATCATTCATATCCTGTTGTCATCTGCAGAACGCCAGCAAGAATATGTCGAAAACAAGATCCAGAGCCCCAGAAATGTCCCAGGTAAATTACTATTGTAAATTCATTGTCACGTGACATGAACATTTCTTCTGAAATGTGCCGTCTCTTGCAGGAGTGACAGAGCAACTAGTAAGGGAGCTGCTGAAGGAGCTATCCCAGGGCTCGGCAGGTGAGCGTGGCACCGAGGAACGCACCGTAGAGGAGCGAAGGGCGACCCTGTTGGAGCTTCTCAAAGTGGCTCGGGAGGACACTCAAGTGGTTTGGGATGAGCACTTCAGGACCATGTTGTTGCTCCTCTTGGAGATGCTGGGAGACAAAGATGTAAGGAGCTCTGATAAAGATTACAGAATTCCAGGAGTATTTTAAAGTTGACAACCTTACATGGATGAAATTGTTTAAAAAAAAAAAAAAATCTCCTCAGTACATGATCCGGGCGCTAGCTTTGAGAGTCCTGAAAGAGATCCTGAGAAACCAACCGTCTCTCTTCAAGAACTATGCTGAGCTAACCATCATGAAAACACTTGAGGCTCACAAAGACTCGCACAAGGAGGTGCTGACGGATGCAAGCATGGCCATATATTTTTATTTGAACTAACAATCTCACCTATCTGTGAAAGGTGGTGCGTGCAGCTGAAGAGGCCGCATCCACGCTGGCGGGCTCAATCCACCCGGAGCAGTGCATTAAGGTGCTTTGCCCCATTGTGCAGACAGCAGACTATCCAATCAACTTGGCCGCCATCAAAATGCAGACCAGAGCTATCGAACGCATCACGAAGGAGCCACTGCATCAGATGTTGCATGACATCATTCCGGGGTTATTGCAGGTGAAAGCAGAAATGTGAAAATCGGCTTAATGTGTCTAGAGGTCTTGCTTTCAAGATTTCAACATGTTGTGGTGTTGCAGGGCTACGATGACACGGAAAGCGGTGTGAGGAAGGCCAGTGTCTTTTGCCTCGTGGCCATCTACGCCGTGATTGGTGAGGACCTCAAGCCCTACCTGTCTCAGCTCACCGGCAGCAAGGTACCACCACAAATTTCTGTTAGGCTTTCGCAATACTTTGTGTTATCTACGATGTGAATCGATGAATCGACATCTGTTCTGGTAGTTTACTAATTAAAAGACATTGACCAAAAATTGTCACAATCCTTGTTTTAGTGCCTCTTAATAGAAAATTGTTAAATATTTATAATTTTTAAATTTGATCATTGCTGGCCACCCCAGTCAATAATAGATTGAACATCTACTGACATCAATGGCAGTGAAACATGATCATTTAATGCCACCCGAAATTCCTTTTCGACTCTGAGCTTTGACGGTTTACTTATTACGGTTTAGTTATTACCCCACATTGTACTGTATTATCCACTATCATTTCATATTACAAGCATCCCAAGTTTGATCATAAGGCCTTTATTTGTTCTTTAGTTATCGCAGGATTCGTAGAGACAATAAGAACAAAAGATAGAGCGCTCAAAACAAGTTTAATCCTTTATTTGGCATTCATACTCTGCCATTGAGGGTGCTAGATGTCGATTCCATTTTGACTTCCTAGTCAAAATGTATTGGATGTCTAGCACAGTAAATAGCACTGTAAGATAAGCATTCACAGCCAGCCTTCCCACTTTAAACTAAGTGGACGCCTATCATTGTCGATAAGGCCCATGCAATGCATTCTAAGTGTTTTTTTTGTTTGTTTTTTTTTTAATTAACGGAAATAGTCACTTTCCCCACAAAAGGTTAAAAAAAGTAACAAAGTAAAAACAAAGTAACGTAAATAAAGTACAAAACCTCTATCCTAAATATCCTTTATTTATGCTGTCAGCCCCCAAATAGAAAGTAATACAATTGCTAGATTTCCTTTTTGGCAAAAAATTGAAATAATTTCATAAAATGTATTTCACGCCCAGGCCTACTTTAGACATAAGTTGAAGCTTTTGCTTACAGATGCCAGCAAATCAAGTGCTTTTGATCGTGGTGGAATGTAACCAAGTAAAAGTACTTCATACACTTTTGTGTATCTGTACTTTATCCATCCATCCATTTTGTCCCGCTTATCCCAGGTCGCCTTGAGTACAAAAATGAAGTGCTACTTTTTGCTTTTACTTCACTACCTTTTCCAACATATATTTGTACTTTTTACTCCACTACTTTTCAAATTGTCGCCTGCATTGCAATCGATAAGCCTGTGTAACTATACCTAAATTGAGCACTAGAGGCAGCAACATGAGTACAATACAAGCAAGACTAGACAGGTGAACAAGATATTGACTAATTACAAACCAACAGTGAGCAGCGCGCCTTCAGATGGGTGGGTGCTGCACACTCTTGTACAGTTGATGGGGATATGCACCTGATAGTTGCTTGCAATCCACTGTTAAGCTTCACTTTGGAGTTTTTTGAGCTTGTTAAGTTTCTGATTACAGTGCAGTCAATTTTACTGCTTGTTTTTTCCATTTTGCACAGTCTTAAATTGAGTAGTCAATAAATTTTCTGGTTGTTTTTCTTTGAATATTTGCTCAGATCTATGTAAAGATATACTGTATATGCACTCATATACTGTATATCACATTTTTGCATTGGGAGAAAATACTTTTACTTTTTACTTGTATTTTTTAAAGCAAGTACTTTTGTACTTGAGTTTTTTTTTTTCTTAGATGCTTGTAATTTACTTAGGTAATTTTTGTCCCTGTATCTGTACTTTTACTTCAGTTAAAAAAAAAAAAAAGTGAGTTCTTCATCCTTCACTGCTTTTAATAATGTCTTATTATTGCTGTTTGCTTTTGCAGATGAAGCTGCTCAACCTGTACATCAAGAGGGCTCAGACCTCCACCAGCAATAGCAGCAGCTCTTCTGATATCTCTTCCTACTAACCCACTTTTAACACATTCAGTCTTTCAATGCTGTTTTGGCAACCTGGCTGCCATTTTACATGCTTTCACATAAAATATCAGCAACTTAAATGCGATTGGGAGCTTTTTTCACAATATATGGCAGAAGAGGGAGAGGCCGCGTGCCTGAACAAATTTCCCCTTCAGGCCCACCCTTTAAAGAGGAGCTGTTACAAAAATGTTCTCTCTCGTCAGTCAGTGAGCTTTACGCCCATCGCCACTTTTACCGAATTCACCAGCTGCTGCCCCCTATTGAAAGCATCTACTGGTTTCCTGGACAATGAGATGAAGGCGTAACTTCTAAAAGCTGATTTGTCACTTTGCAGCAGACGATCACTTGGCTGGCCAATGATTTGAAGCTTAGCAGATGTTTGAGCTCAACAATAAATATTGATTTCTTCATTTGAGTTAAGTAAAATGCAATATTTTCAAGACGCTACATTCCGTTTGTCTGCGTAAAATTAATCCTGACACTTGAATGTCATTGAGGTTTTCCAGTGAGAAATCTTTTTGGACATTTCATGTTCTTTAATTTTGCCTTCGGGAAGAGGAAATCAGGCAACACACAAATGTGTTAGTGTAGATCATGAATGAAGTTCTTGTATTGATGTGCTTGAGCTCCACCCCAAGCTTAGTCGTCAACAGAACAGTCCAATTGTTGACTGAATGAAGACTACTATAAATGTATTCTATATTCCATTAATTAAGCAGTGCAGCTTGAATTGTTGTAAACTTGTTTTAAATGCTATTAAATGATTATTTTCAATTGAAATACAAATTAGACAATCAGCAGCTTCAGTAGAAAAGCTTGCTGAATGTGAAAATCACCTTGAGCCAGCCCGCGAATGTCGTCGTGATTGGAATCCTTTGGCTGAAAAGAGATTTGGGAAATTGATACTCTCATCTTAGACTGTGGACTGAAACAGCATTTTGGGCTTTATGTTTAGAAATAAATATTCACATAGCAATCATTTTGTACAACTGTGCCTCTTATACGCTTCAGAGCTACACGTCCTATCATAACACCCTTTGACGAAACAGGCCTCCACATTTTCCATGGCCTTGTCAAAGTGGGGCTGTTAACCTTGAATGTTCCATTTTCACAGTCATTTTGTACGCGTGCCTTTAGTTAGACACCTCTTTTCCTACAATAGAACTCAGCCCCATCATGAAACAGATGGACTTGTGAGTAGTCAGGAGGTTGTTAGTATTTTGCTGATCCATTTTAAAGCACACACGCATGTTCCCACCCTCCCTGTCACGCAATACTATATTTATGTTGAGCAGAGTATTACTGCAAGTATTTATGTCACAAGTGAGATTTAAATAAAATATCAGACCAATTATTGTCTGCTGAGTTGTTCTTTTGCAGTCAGTCTTTAATGATTAGGGCACAATTGCTGATTTAATCGGCAGATGGCGCTGTGAGCTGTCTAACCAGTGAACTATGAATTTGAACTGTTGGGTACGGTACTTTTTTTTTTAAAGTAAATTTTAACCGTAATGAACGAAAAATATTTGCTTCTTTTGATTTTATTTTTTGTTACAGGACTAAATCTGCTCGGTGCTTTAAAAAGTGCCAGTTCACTATCTGCAAATCACGTGACTTGATTGCAGAAAACTTCAACCTAAATGGGTGAGTTTGCACTCTTCAGCTAATTAGGGTCGACTTTTCGATTTACCTAACGCCAACGCCCTTAAACCTATCAGGTAGGTCGACGTACTTTGGGGTACAAAGACAAATACACCTCATGGTCTTTTACTATATATCCCTGAATGCACTATAACAGCAGTTGCTAATTGTGCTAAAATATTACCTTTTCCGTTCACACGCACTCAGGTAGGCCGGTGTAGGCTCTGTACACCTGTGTGCTGCCAAAATATCTTCACCGGTGAAATGTCTACCATTAGCGAATTTGACATTCTTAGTACTAGCGTGTGCTTTCAACTTGTTTTGTTTTGGTGCATACAGGAAGAACGTACAAAAAATGCCTAAAGAAAATACTTAAACATAATGATATCACATAAGGGTGGTTTTAATACACTATGTAACTAATGCGGTCAATAGAGAAACACTCTGCTTTAAAGCTACCACAAGAAAACGCAATGCTTAAAAGCTACTAGAGGAAAACGCACACCAAAAGTATTTTGAGGCAATGGAAAGGTAGAAAACGATTCAATAAAAAATGAAAATAATAAGTACTCGCTGGTCTTAACCAGTGTTGTTAATCTTACTTTAAAAAAAGTAATTAATTACTTCTCCCCAAAAGTAATTGCGTTAGTAACTCAGTTACCTGAATGTAAGAGTAATTAGTTACTTGGCAAAGTAACTGGTGATGATTTTCATGTCCCCCCCCCCCCCCCCCCCCCCCCCAAAAAAAAAAAAATCAAAAAACAAAAAAAAACGGGTCACACAATGTGAAGTTTAAAGGGTTTTTGGGACAATTGGCCCTAGCCCAATTCTTTACCCTAATCTTAAATAGACACAGGGGTATTGCGGATATTGCGATAACTAGATAGTAACCTTTGCTATGTGTGGAAGCCATTTAAAGTTGTTAAAATTGCTCCCGTTATTCCATTATTTCCCTTCTGTCTATTTTCGACATGTGTAAGTTTTAAAACTGTTTCATCATTTCAAGATGGATTTAAGTTAAGTTTTGCTGATTTAGGAGCATGATAGACAGGGGTGGACATAAGTGGTCCGCCTGCGCGCATATGCACTGGACGTAGACAAACGCGCTGGCCCTCAACGGCTTCCATACGCTTTTGCGTATCGATGGCTGACCGCTGTATTTGCGGCGAACACGAGAAAATCACTTCTCAAAATGTCAAAGAGGCAGGCCCCACTGAGTAATTATTTCCGTGTTCCCCCACCCCCGTCAAAAGACAGACAGACGACAGAGATGTCACCGGAGCTACCGAAAAAAAGGACTTTTGCTGAAAAGTGGCTGCAGGAGCAAATGATGCTCGCACGGAAATGTGGTACAAAATTTGCTGTGAGAATCCCAATGTCGCTGATAAGAGCAGCGCATTTTATGTAGGGTCAAAGAATTTCAGCCATCCAAACTTTGAAAAGCACGAAAAAAACAGAGCATGTGGAAATTCAGCAAACTATTGATGTCAAACAGGACCCCACTCGCTCTATGGACAAGTGGCGGAATAAAGTTTAATGAAGAACAGCGCCATGCACTGACAAACATGTTTTTGCTCGCATTTCACAAAGCTAAACATGCACGTTCAATGAGATCTTATGAGGAGGACATACCACCTTTACAAAGGCTTGGAGTTAATGTGGGAGCCGCATAATGCCCTTTATTTTGAATTAGTGCTTTTATGTTTATTTCTTTACATTTCACTTCAAAGTAATGGCAATTTTGTTGTGTCAGTTGATGTTAATCAAGCATTAATTGTTAATATAATTAATTAAAGGTAATTGGCTCTAAGTAAAGCTTGACATAATTTTATCGCATCAGGCAGGTCGGCTCTCAAGCTCAATGAGGACCAAGTCACATCTCCAGGTCCTCCTCTGAGAACCTGGGCAAAAAAAATATGTGCACCCCTGATTATAGATAAAAAGTTATTTAGGTTCGCTAGGAAGGTTCTCCACAACAGAGCCTTCCTGAGAGGTCTACTGCTTTAAGATGTCGGCTGTTTACTAACGCATCTAGTTCTTTATGATACATGTTGCTAATGCCGCCGTGTCTGTCATTTGCAACTAGTTCTGTATATGTGTGATATCTACCGAAGCATCATGTGGGCGTAGTTTGTAGGCTATCGGCTACAGTCAGGTATTATTGGAGCCACCTAGCAAAGTAGCATCGCGTTTGCAACGGCGTCACACTCTCTTGCCTCCTCCCCACTCCTGCTCTGCTCTCTCGTCTCTCCGTGAGTCTGTCTTTTTTAGACTTTTCTCGCGTCAGTCAAGCAACATCGTAATGCATAGTAACACACACCTTTCCCGCCTCAGTAACCGTAATGGTGTTGCTAAGATGAGAAAAGTAATTAATTAGACTACTCACTACTGAAGAAAATAACGCCGTTAGTAACGCCGTTATATTCTAACGCCGTTATTGACAACACTGGTCTTAACTGAAGTGCGCATACATGCATTGGTAGACGTTTTGCCATGTAGGATGTTTCAAAATGTCCTACATCGGCGAAATGTCCTACTCAAGGCCAATTTTGACACACTGACAAAGTACTACTGTGCGCTTTCAACTTGTTTTGTTTTGATGCATACAGGCAGAACTTACTACTAACTGCCTTAGGAAAATACTTAAATGTAGTTATATCAAATAAGGACGGTTTAAAGACGCCACATGACTAATGTGGTCAACAGATCAACACTACTTTAAAAACGACCACAAGAAAACACAATGGTTAAAAGTATGAAAGGGAAATACATGCAAAAGGTATTTTTGAGGCAATGAAAAGTTAATAAAAAACTAAATAAAAACAAAAATAGTGAGTACTCGCTACTTTTAACCGATGTGCGCATGCGTGCGGATGCTTGCGCAAGCGCACTGAGCATTGTGTAGGACGCTTCGTCGCGTAGAAGGAATTGCAGAACACCGGTGCTAATTTAAATGAACCTGTTGCTATACATGTTAATCTACTTTTGTTAATCTGGTCCTTCTGATCGTTGACGTTTTAAGTTTCAGCCAAAATGGTTCATTAACCAACTGGTTGCAATCGAAGGTGATGGATAGGGTTGGGCATTGAACATCGAGCATCGATGGAACTCTGTTCTAACACTTCGGTTCTCCCGGACCCGTTAGAATTTATAAATTTCGATACCATGTTTGGATGCCCTGACCGCCGAGCGGGGGAAAAAAATGCTGCTGAAAACCATGAAGAATAAGCCACAAGAGGCGCGTGTTTGTGCATTGCAACTTGATTACAACCATGGACACAGTGCGGCAGCGCTCAAAAGTTCGGCTTAACTTTATAACAAAAAAAAAAAGACCAGTCAGCTCAATGCAACATTTGCAACACAACTATATCATGCAAATGTAGCAGTAGATGATGGATGGATGGAAAATAGTTCGAGGATAAGTCGTATTATTATGTCGAGCTATAGTCGATATATAGAACTAGAACTTGTATGTAGAACTAGATGCAAAATGAATGAGTCGGCGGCGTTAGAACATGTAAAGAGAACTAGATGCGAAATACCAGACTCGCTGGCATTAGTAAACAGCCACCATCTCAAAGCAGTAGACGCCTCTGTTAAAATCAAGAGTATTAAAAGGTTTTTTGTTTTGGAATCTGTTGTGTTGCTTATTTAGAAAGAAGCAGCCATATGAAGCATTCGTTAACTTTTTTTTTTTTTTTAATGAACTCGAAGCAGTGAAAACACAGCATCACATCACAAAGCATCCTTGCCTGACGCTCTCATCTCTTCTTCTCCGCATTATACGTACACACTCCTACAGCACCACTCACTGGCCTAACTGGTATTGTCACACCATAAAAGTGTAAACACAAAATCGGTTTTACAAATAAGGAACTGTTATGATTTTTGCCTCATCTATATCAAATTATAATCAATAGAAGAATTTATACTCATGCTAGCTCCCAGCTAAGGTACATGTATGGCAAAAGAACAACTTTGTGAACGTGCACTCCTGTGGAAAGAAACTTCATCACATTCGAGTTCAAAGACTGATATTTATATACAAGTTAAAAATAACCCTGTGAGAAGTTCATATATTAATAATAAATAACAATAATAATAATAATACATTTTAAATTTATATAAATAATAATAATAATACATTTTAAATTTATATAATTAAAAAAAAATTGAGAAGTTAGACATTAACATAAACCAATACATTTTTTAACTGTAGATTGTTTTGAACCTGCCCTTTTTTTTTTTTTTTTTTTTTTTGTCCGACCCTGCTTCTTAAAAGAATCGGAATTGAGAATCGTTCGGAACTGGAATCGAAACATGGGAACTGAATCGGAACCGGAATCGTACAATTTCAAACTATGCCCAACCCTAATGATGGATAAACCAGTTTACTTTAAAATAACATTTTTAACCCTTAGATACCAAAGTGAAGTAAAAAATAACCCCAAGGGTTGTTATTCTTTATAGAGTTTGAAATGAAAAGTATTTATATTTTTGTATTTCAGGAATTCCTTAGAAAACATGTTTGTGACATAAGGTTATTGCATTTTCTTCCATTTTCTAATGATTGCTACAACAGTGGACCTTTTTTCACCTAGCTGCTTGGCAATTGCTCCGCCGCCCTTTTCCAGCCTTGTGGAGGTGAACAATTTTGTCTCTGGTGTCTTTGGACAGCTCTTCGGTCTTGAGCGTGTTACATATTTGAGTCTCACTGATTGTGTGGGGTGGATAGGTGTCTCTATGTTGCCATCGACCGCAAACAAGTGCATCTGATTCAGGAAAATACATGAAGTTGAGGTGGACTTTTCATAGGCGGACTAACAGGTCTTTCAAGGTCAGAATTTTAGCTGATAGACAGGTGTTAAAATACTTATTTGCCGCTGTATAACACAGATAAATTGTTAAAAAATGATGCATTGTGATTGCTAGATTTTTCTTTTTAGATTATCATCACAGTGGGCATGCACCTACTATGATAACTATAGACTCCTCCATGATTTCTAAGTGGGAGAAGTTGCAAAATAGCAGTGTGTTCAAATACTTATTTTCTTTACTGTAAGAGGATAAAAGGATATAAGAGGAACCTTTTCGGGGTTTTCCCTAGGATTTTTTGAAGCTCTGGTGGTGGTGGGCTGCATCAGAGTCAGATAGCCCCACCATGTTGTGCTGCGGCGAAATTGCTTCATATCATGACAAATGAGAATTTTTTTAACATTTATTTTTTCAGAGAAAAACCATAAGATCTACTTCGGAACGTGACGGTCTACATTTACAATGGAGTATTTGGATCAAATAAAAAGTAAAGGACTACGAGATTAAAGTCGTACTATTGTAGTAGTAGTAGTAGTAGTAGTTTTTGCTTTATTTTTATTTTTGTTTTATTTTTATTTATTTATTTTTAATCTGTGATTAAATGCAATCTTTTGTCTTGGTTTTTACATTGTGTTGATTTAAATGTGATTTTTATGGTCTTCATGTGATGTAAAGCACTTTGAATTGCCTTGTGTTGAATTGTGCTATATAAATAAATTTGCCTTGCCTTGCCTATTGCTATGAGAAAAAAGTATTATTACGTACATGTACCTTAGCTGGGAGCCACGATGAAGCATTAGTATAAATCCTTGTATTGTTTATTATTTGATGTAGATAAGGCAAAATAATAAGGATTTTCTTATTTGTAAAACCGATTCTAAAACACAAGATGCCTTTAACATTGTTGATTTTAACGGCGGCGGCAACACGTATGTAGCTGCTCATTCAGCTACATTAGCCCTACGTACTGTAGTAATATGTAGGGCTAATAATACTTTTATTCTCGTTGTAATATGTGGGAAAAAAGTCGAGCTATTACTATGAGAATGAATGTCGAATAGTGCGGAAATAAAAATCGTATTATTACTACGTATTATTTTAGTTACAGAAATTTGATCTATAAACCATGCAAAACGTTATTTTTGATGAAAATACACTGCAAGTCTGATGAATTATTAAAAAAAATGTCCTCCATTTTGACCTTATGGAAGCGGGCATTCTGTGTCACATGTAGACATCTGACAGGAACATTCTCATCATCCAGGAGATCATTTCTACACATCGACATACAAGTATTTTATATTCATTTATGAATTTAATGTCAACATTCATGACTATTCTGTGATAGAGCATTAGTGCGCTTGTCATCAGATTAGCCTACTTTGTTGTTGTCTTATTATAAACCTAAAGTTAGCTTACTACAAAGTAATATGTAGTTTTTTTGTTTTTTTTTTTTGGGTGGTGTGTGTGTGTGCGTGCGTGCGTGCGTGTGTGTGCGTGTGTGAGTGTGTGTGTGTGCGTTTGGGGTGGGAGCTCTGGCAGACTGATGGACCAGTCACATATAGGGTTGTATTTTTTGGAGGAAGTGGGTGGATTATTTTACTGATGTACAGGTAACATAAGATCATGTTTTTGCATGCTGATGGACTGGTAACATCTAAGATGGTTGGCAACTATACCCTCTGTACCATGCTATATGGTACAACATAATTAGAATTGCCACTCTGAATGCCTCCTAATTTTTCAGAGCTCAGCACCTTGAAATGTACACAGGTATCACCAACGCACAGCAGTGCTTCCTCACAGAGCTTTCAAGCGAGTTTGTGTCGATTGGAAGGTAACCCAAACCTACCTGCATCACTAAAGCATTGGGATGGTGTGGCGTAATGAAAGCTGCAATCCAGCCATAGGCCAGCAGAAGAGAAAGAGATGTCAGATGTGCCCAAGAAACAAAAATTGTAAAACCACTAATTGCTGCTCTAAATGCAGTATTCCTTCGTGCAATGATCACTACCAGAAATAAGTAGTAAGTACTGTAGCAGCTGCACACAGTGAGAAGAGACGTTTGTGTGTGCTTTGTCATGGTCCCCGGATTTACTGTATGTTCATTCTCTGTTCATCCTCTGTCTACACATTTTGACTGACGAGCACACAATAGATTTTGACCGTTTTTGATACCTGATTGATTGTGTTGTGTTCAAATGTGAATAAAAAGTGATGAAACATGTCAAAAATGAAATTACTCATTTGTTTATCAAAATATAATAAAAATCATCATCTTTAACCCAAATAAAATTTCTAAAGGTTGTTGTAAAAAATACATTCATTCCAACTGGGGGTAATTTGCATCCAATTGACCACAAAGTAATGTTGGTGTATTACCACTTACAATTCTAAAACTAAGGAAAATGCATCAAAAACCTTCCTACTTGTTAGGGTGTGCGACGAGAGGGGATCCAAATGCAGACAAACAGGGATTTTGGCGAATAATATTTTATTGGCGAGCACAAGCAATAAGGTGGCGGGTGTAGGTCGCTCTGCTCGGGGTAGCTAAGCCCTGTTCCCGATGCTGTAATTGCGTTCAGAGGGGGACAGTCAGGCGGGAGAAAAAGGCACACGGGTGCACCTTGCCGTCAGCTGGCCGACGTTCGGATAGCACCGCTCCCACCCCTATCTCGGAAGCATCGACTTCCACGATGAACTGAAGAGACTGTCAGGATGGAGCAGCGGAGCAGTGGTAAAACGCCTCTTGAGGTAGTTGAAGGCGGAGTCGGCAGAGTCCGACCAGCGAAATGGTGTGACAGTGGAGGTGAGGGCAGTAAGGGAGGCTACAATCCGGCTGTAGTTTCGGATAAACCTACGGGAGAAGTTGGCAAAACCAAGAAAACGCTGGAGCTTTTTTCTTTCTATTTTCTTGGCTGGGTCCATCTGCAGCATCCCTTTGCCCACAATGTAGCCCAGAAATGCAGTTTCTCCTAGCAAAAATATGTGAAGATTTGACACACTGGAATAATCTACCCATCTCACTTTTGGGCCGGATAGCAACAGTCAAAATGAAAGTATTACCACAAATAAACTATTTGTTCTCAATGATCCCCTTTAAACCCACTCAAAAATGGTTTCAAGACCTAGACTCAGCCGTCACAAAATTCTACTTTAAAAACAAGAAAAACCGAATTAGCCTTGCCAAATTGCAAAGAAATAAACCAGAGGGGGGTCTAGAGGCCCCTAATTTCCAACACTATTATATAGCAAATCAAATACAATATCTTATTAGGTGGTTATATCTTAACACTGAACAACAGTCATGGCTAGAATTAGAGCAAACAGACTGCAACCAAATACAATTGGCAAACCTCCCCTTTATTAGCTCTAGTATTAAGCACCATAGCTGCTTCAAAAACCCAATGATAGCATGTACCTTGAAAGCCTGGTGGAGAGGTATGGAAATTACGCAATCACAACAAGCCCCGTGTAAATTCTCACCAATCTGGCACAACCCAGACTTTGTAGTTAATAAAATTCCTATTTATTTCAGCACATGGGATGATACGGGAATAAACCAGTTACAGCATTTGTTTAAAGATAATACATTCATGTCATATGAAAAAATAGTACAAGATTTCCAGATCAAAGGGGTCAATTTCCTTCAATACAATAAAATCAGGGCAGCCATCAGAAGCAAATTTCCATCACTAACGGGTACGTTAGACCCACCACCTTTCGTAAATAAAATAATAAATATACATCCTCAACAAAAAAAAATACTTTCAAAAGTATATAAAGCCCTCTCATGTAACAACTCTACTTGCCTACCAATCGAAAAATGGAATAACGAACTTTCGGTAACATTAGATAATAACTATTGGTCCAACATCTGTAAAAATGCATTTATAATGACAAAGAATAAGAACCTTCAGCTTATACAGTTCAAAATACTGCACAGATGGCATATTACTCAATCTAAAATGCACAAAATGGGGTTCTCCCAATCCGATAAATGTATAAGCTGCAACGAAGATATTTCAGATACATACTTTCATGCTCTTTGGCAATGTAAACCAATACAAGATTTCTGGGCACAGATAACGAAGAAACTCTCTTTCCTATTGAACTGCAGGATTCCATTGTCTCCAACTCTTTGTCTGCTTGGCGATCTGAATACAGTGAATATCTCTATCCATCAAACCCGTCCACTACTAGCAAGTCTAACGATAGCCAAAAAAACAATATTGTTGAATTGGAAAAACAAACAAAACATTAGCATTAACCAATGGCTAAATCTAATCATTGAATATATAACATTAGAGAAAATATCTGCCAAACAGACAAATAAAATGGACAAATACGAACAACAGTGGGAAACGGTCGCAAGAATGATGAACATAGACTAAGGATTCTCTCTCACCTGCGAAGGAATGCCACAAAAATAATAAAATTGTATACATAAATGGATGTATGCGGGGTGTCCAGGGAAGTTGTATGCATCCTTCTGCAGCTGGAAACTGGACATGTTTAAATCCGAATTGTTTTATACACTCCCAACAGCATGTAATAAATAATTTTTCTTCCTTCACAGTTTAGTCGGTCAATGGGCTTATTTTACAAGGATACTCATGGACAATTTGGTTTCCAGCTGCTGGGGATCATATGCAACTTTTTTTGGAACACCCTATATATTACTTATCAGACTTGGAACAATTAAGGAACTATGCGTAAATAATACACTTCACTGGTCCTTGGCATACATCTAATGGTGTTTGATAAACCTCTTCTTCTATCAGCTTTACAGGTGGAGTTTGTTGGCGTCCTGCCCTGGGCCGTCCCGCCGCCGGTCTTGGCCCCCGGGATTTTCGGCCGGGGCTTGTCCGGTTGCGTCTGGCTGTGCGGGGGGTCCCGTCGGGCGCGCGCTGGTGTCGTGGGCGGGTGGGGGGGCCGTGCGGGTGCCGGTCCGGGGCCGCGGCCCTTCCCCGGCCGGCCGGGTTGGGGTTGGGGTGGGGGCCGGGGGGTGTATGCGGCAGCCATGGTTCCCTCCCAGGTCCGCCCGGCCGGAGCCGCGTCTCCCTGTACCGGGTGCCGGGGAGGTGCCCTCTGGTGCCATACCGCGCGCCCCTCTTGGCCCGGGGGTGGGTTGTGGGGGGTGCGCTTCTCTCCCCTTGGTCTGTTTCCGGCCCTGTCTGCCTCCCTGGGCCGCGGCGGCCGCGGCTGCCCCCCGGCCGGCGGGGTCGTTAGCGGGGCCTCTTGGGGCCCGCGGGGCCTAGGGTGAGGCTTGTTGTCCCTTGCCGGTGGGGTGGACGCCCCCTGGTCGCCAGCGCTTGGTGTGGCGCCTGCTCGGGGTGCGGGGTGGGTGCTCGGTGGGTGGGAGGGGGGTGGGCGGTCGCGGAGGCGCCGTGGGTGTTCTGGGGCGGGGATTGATCGGGGCCCTGACGCTTCTTCCGCCCTGGGGCCGGTGGTTCTGGTGGACGGGGCCACGCCCGCGGGAGCCTGCCTCTTAACTCACGCACTTCTCACTTCGGCACTGTAAATATTTTTCACCCTGGCTCTTACATGCTCATACATTTCTCCGGGGAGAGTTGGGACGGGGCTTTACAGTCCCAGCCCGACTCCCCCCTGTTTTTAATGCACCACACACCAAGGTTGTGGGATGGTTGGGACCTGCTGGGGGGGGGGGGGGGCCTCACGGCTGCCTCCTCACCACAGGCCCCGCCATCCCTGCACCTTTTTTAAATGCACCACACACATCATAGTCCACAGGAGAGCTCTGGCAAAGGGCGGTGGGACGGGCGGCTGGACAGAAACTCCATGCTGCGGTCCCACTGCCCCAAGCCAAGCTCTCCTATTTTAATGCATACATTGCACTACCCTCCCCTCACACCCCCATCACGGTGCTGGGTGATGGCTGCCAGTCGGGAACCTGGCAGCCACAGTAATAGGGTGGTAGGTGGGTCCCACACTTTTTCTATATGGCGTGGCTCCCGGGGTGTGGCCTCCCCTCTGCCTCGGCTGCCGGCCGCGGGAGTGGGTTGGGGGGTCGGGTCTCCGATCTTGCGTCGCCCCATGGCAGTCCCTGGGCGTTCTCCTGCCTCCGCCTTCCCCTCTCTTCTCTGGCTGGGCGTCCGCCCTGCGCTCCGTCGCGGGTCGCTGGCTGGGCGCCGGTGTATCAGCGGGGTGTCGCCTGCACCGGCGGGGGGCCCTGCCTTGCCTGGGGCTTGGTGGGCCGCTGGGGGTCCCGTGGCGTGCCGTGCCGGTTGGGGGGCTGTGGCTCGTGGTCCGGGTGGGCGGGCGGGGGTGGGTGTAGGCGTGGGGGTTGGTGATGCGTCCCCTCCTGCCATCCCTGAAGGCCGGTTGATGGGCGCGCGGGTGGCCCGGGGGACCACCCTGGGTCCCGGGGGGGGGTGACGGTGGCTCCTTTGCTGGGCGGTTGGAGGAGGGATGGGCTGCGCATGGATCCCCCCGCCCCCCCGCCCGCCCTCCCTCCCCGGGCTGGCTGGGTGTGGGCCGTGGCCCTGGGTTGGTGCCCGCGCGGTCTCTCCGCCCGTCTGCGTGGCTGTCGCGCGCCCGGTGGGGCTTGCGTGCTGCTGGATGTGGTAGGGCATGCTCGGGTTGGGGGTTCCGGTGCCGGGATTGGCGATGCGGCGGCGTAGGGTTGGTCGCCAACGGGCTTTCACTCATAAGAGATTCACACGATTACTGGGTTCTAGATCACAGAACTGATTTGTGTACACTCTACCCCTTTCAATCACTTAGTTTATAGTCTTATAGACACCCCCACCCCCATTCTCCTCTTTCACTGGCCAATAGGCCCCCACATGGTGTAAACCGGAAATACATCTCGCTGACGATAGCACCAGCATATTAGTAACTAGTTTAGATGTTCAATGTATTTCTTGTTGTTGTTTGTGTATGTGTTTCTTTTCTTTCTTCTCTTGTATTTCTTTTCTTCTGTCCCCCCATAATCCCTTCCTGTTCGCTGCTTTGTCATAATAAAAAGGTATTTTGAATGATCACAATGGGAGTATGTCAGACTCTCAATGTGAAACATTAAAACTGTTCAGAATCCGGGCACTTAGACTTCCATTCTCTGTGTCAAACAGCTGAACAGGACAGGTTTAAAAAAAAAAAAAAAAAAAAAAAAAAAAACAAGCAATAAGGTGGCGGGTGTAGGTCGCTCTGCTCGGGGTAGCTAAGCCCTGTTCCCGATGCTGTAATTGCGTTCAGAGGGGGACAGTCAGGCGGGAGAAAAAGGCACACGGGTGCACCTTGCCGTCAGCTGGCCGACGTTCGGATAGCACCGCTCCCACCCCTATCTCGGAAGCATCGACTTCCACGATGAACTGAAGAGACTGTCAGGATGGAGCAGCGGAGCAGTGGTAAAACGCCTCTTGAGGTAGTTGAAGGCGGAGTCGGCAGAGTCCGACCAGCGAAATGGTGTGACAGTGGAGGTGAGGGCAGTAAGGGAGGCTACAATCCGGCTGTAGTTTCGGATAAACCTACGGGAGAAGTTGGCAAAACCAAGAAAACGCTGGAGCTTTTTTCTTTCTATTTTCTTGGCTGGGTCCATCTGCAGCATCCCTTTGCCCACAATGTAGCCCAGAAATGCAGTTTCTGGGACATGGAACTGACATTTTGTCAGCCTTCACAAACGGCCTGTTCTCGAATAATCGTTGTAGGACCTGACGGACGTGGTTCTCATGCACTGTGGGGGTACGTCAGAACACTAGAATGTCGTTTCAGGTACATGACCACAAACCGGTCAATGATATCCCCAAGGACATTGTTGACCAGGTTCTGGAACACCGCTGGGGCGATTGTGAGCCCGAACGGCATGACCAAGTATTCGTAATGTCCCAGCAGTGTATTGAAGGTGGTCTTCCACTCATCCCAGACACCGACCAGGTGATAAGCTTCACACAGGTCTAGCTTAGTGAAAATGGTGGCACTTTGGAGGCGGGTGAACGCGGAGTCGATGAGCGGAAGAGGGTATTTATTCTTTATGGTGATAGCTTTAAGTGCTCTAAAGTCAATACAGGGTCTCAGGTGCCATCCTTCGTGCCCACAAAGAAGAGCCCCGTAATAAGTATTTTTTTTTGTCATTTGCCTAGTTGTAATCTGACTCTACATGTGATATATTTTTAAGTTTCCATTTTAGATCTGCTCTTTCTGCTTCACGTGTGTTGAGATATTCTTGTGATATTATGCTATGAGGATTGTTCAGTGAGTTTTTGGTTAGCAGATCTACCTTACCCTCCAAGGTTCATGTCCTAATCTCATTTCTAGCCTCCCTTTTAGTAATTATTATGGTATTTAAAAAATAAAAAATTGGGGGGCAATTCAGTATCAATTCCTGTTCATATCGGGTCACTTCCTTTTGATTTTGGAGCATTTAATGAATAATTGAAATGATAAATTAATGAAATGTTCATTTAAGAAAATAATATAAAAAAATATATATATATATACTCTGTTTATGGCCCTTAGTAACTTGTTTATTTTTTGTTATAATTTCATAGTATTTAACTAGTTGCCTGCCATTGAACACAATAGATGTCCAATTCATTCGAACTGAGAGGAGAAGCTATGAATGCTCAATGTTCATTCTACCCTCCCAGTCAAAATGGGTCGGACGTCTAGTGCAGTCAATGGCAGCCAATGAGTTTGATCAGATACATCCTCTGTCTTTCATCAGCATGTGTGCACTGTTAAAAATTAATTACATTAAGAGGTCTATTTGTAGCCCCCTCCCTCTCCAGCTTGTTTAAAAGCCCTCATAGTGCATGATTAGCGCGCCGTTCCACAACCTGGCAGCGAGTGGCGGCTAGGTCGACAGGTCACGCAAATGAAAGAGAACAACTTCATTGTGAGATGACTGGCCCATAAATCATCGGCCCTTTTCTATAAATCACGGCAGATGGCAGGGAGCGAAGCGAGGCTCGTGGGAGCTGCGTGCGGCCCTGGTGCATGATGGGAGAAGCGTTGGCTAGGCTGGCAGAGGCGTAGGGTCACTTCCCGTTTGCGGATGGGAAGAGGCCCGAACGCTTCCTCACCCCTACACCGTCCAGATGATGAGATGCAAGACCCCGCAGGTCCTTGCGCCGTGCCTGTTTAAGAGGCCTCAGCTGTCTGCTTAATATGGAGACATTTTCATTGACTGCCTTCCCTGAGATTCACTGACACCTGTCCGCTTGACACTCTGTCCACTTGGGAGGAAGCTTGCCTTCATTATTCATTACGGTGGCTCACATCGTTTCACACGGAGCTACGTTTTGGTCCAACATCTCTTGTTTCTCGCATTATCTGAGCCATCTTGTCAAACGTCATTGGTAAACCGTCCAAATATAGTATGGCAACATGGATGCACCTGCTCGAATCGGATTTTTCGTTCCATTTTTTCAATTCAGGGATGCAATTTTATTGCATTGTAAATTGCCTTCTATTGTTTATTAAAATCGACCCCTTTTCAAGTGTGCGTATGTAAAAATCAACATATATCTAATTTTGAAAACAGGTCAATTTTGACCCGAACACAATATAGTACTAAGGTTTAGTAAGTGTTTTCAGGCTGAGTTAAATCACAGATGAAATTTGATCCACTAGCAAAAATGTGGGAAGATTTCTAACACAATATAAGGTTAAGTCATAGGTGTCAAAGTCGAGGCCCGGGGGCCAGATCTGAACCGCCACATCGACTTCATGTTGCTTGCTTAAAAAATTTGAATAAAATTTAAGTAGTACTCACTGACAGACTATAGGCTCTATATAAGATGTATAAGATGTATTAGCCTTTTATTGAAAAACAGTTGAATATGTATAAATAGGGCTGTAGCGATCCAATATTTTAGTAATTGAGAATTCTGAAAATTCCATTGAATAATCGGATAAAACTTTTTTTTTTTTAGGTATAGAGCAATTATACATGAGAAAACAAGACATAACCTAGTCATCCGCGGAGCTAACGTTACGTTAGCAAGGTACAGTAACGTTAATCATATTTATTGGTGCTATGAACATTAACTTAATTTTACCTTGTCCCGAGTATCGCTCCTCCGCCCTCGAAGTAAACAGGGCGCCTACGGTGGAGCTGTAGCATACTGTAGTGCAGGGGTGTCCAAACTTTTTGCAAAGGGGGCCAGATTTGGTGTGGCAAAACTGTGGGGGGTCGACCTTGGCTAACGTCATTTACGTAGAACAATATATTTAGGCAAATATTAGCCATTCTGTGTGTCACATTTGCGTTATTTTTTTATTTTTTATTAATTTCAACAATCTTGCAACTAGCCTTTGTTGCGTTCTATTTCGACTCTCTGGCATTTGTGAAATATTGCTGCTGTAAAGTTAAACTAGCTTCAAATTGCTTCAATTTCTCGCTACGTATCTTCCCTGTAATCTTGTCGTACATGTCAGCGTGTCTTGTTTGGTAATATCGCCTCACATTGAACTCTTTAAAAACACCGACTGTCTCTTTGCAAATAAGGCAGACACAGTTAATGCGTATTTTAGTGAAGAAATAGTCCAATTTCCACCTATCCTTCAAGCATCGGCCGTCGCAGTCAAATTTCTTTTTGTTGTTGTTGATTATCGCCATCTTAGAATATTGGGAGTAAAGGGTCAGACGGGGTAATGTTGCTTAGAGCGCTGCCGCCTTTTAGTGGGCAAATGAGGAGCAGCATTTAGTGTGTAAGCTGGTAGCAGTAATAATAATAATAATAATACCTCAAACTTATATAGCGCTTTTTTGGACAGTACTGCTGACCAATGTATTAAGTCTGTGTGCGGGCCAGACGGTATTGATTTTATGACAGAGGCTGGGGGCCGGATGAAATTTGACCACGGGCCGCATTTCGCCCCCGGGCCGGACTTTGGACATGTCTGCTGCAGTGTTAGGCAAACACTGTCTCAAAGTGAATACATGTAACAGTGTTCGCCTTGTTCTGCAGCTTGAAATGCTCTCACACTTTTGACATTTTCAGAATTTTCTTGGTGCCTTTCTTTTCGCTTTCATCGGCTTCTTCGTTGTTACCTCTATATTCATGCATGGTTGACATCAAATATATCTGCCGCCTCTGTCTTTTTCCTGTATGCACGTGACGTCAGCTCGTTGTGTCGCATTAAAAGTAGTCCGGGCAAAGCGGCATGCTTAGAGCTGGCAAAATTAAACGATTCCTCAAGGAGGAGAAAATTCCTCTATCAATTTTTAAATTCGAGTTACTCAAATTATTCGGGGATTCGTTTCAGCTATATATATATATCGCGGAAAACACTCAGGTGACTTGAAGTTCCGCTCTGAGACCCCTAATTTGGCCAAATTTCAAAATTGTCCTATGTGCATGTGTGATACATCATTAGAAAGCTTAAAATCTAATTTTTCTGGGGAAGAACATTTTTGAACAGGAGGGCACTTTATTAAAAAAAAAAAAAATTTTAAAGAGCAAAACCCTAGCTGGAGGTGAGAGCACGCGAGAGCATAATTACAGACACCATTGATTTTAACGAGATATTATCGCGTGCTTACCTCTTTTGGATCCAAAACTCCATGTAGCATGTATCACCGTGTGTCAAGACACAACTGTGAATGGCCACGGCCGGATTTTGGGGGGATTTTATGGGTGAAACATGGTAATATAACAAGGGTCGCGATGCAGAAATCGCAGACATCGAGGAGTGGTCCAAGATTTTCATTTTTCATATATTTACCCTTTTAAACATTTTTTTTCCAATTTCTCTGTTTGGATCAATTATTTATCATCTAAAATATTGAGGAAAATGCAACAGTAACGAAAAAAATACAATTAAGTGATAGTTATGAAGTAAATATCCGTGGCATTTTTACAGACGCTGATTTTTTCATTGTGACGTAATTTGTTTAAAGGTTTAAAATACGTGAATGAATAATTTTTTTAAAGTCGTTTTTTTTTTAAACTAAATATTTAGTTGAAAAATGACAGACATTTCGAATTATAAATAGGAATACTTATCTTATTTTTATGGCTAGGTTGAAACAAAAGCGGTTGCGTGACGTCTGTAAACGGGGGTTTCCAGGGTAAAAAGCACAAATTAAAAATAGTTCGGGGGCTTAACGCGCCATGAATCTGCGATGGCAGCATATAGACGTATTGTTCTATCAAACACAACAGTTCTTTTGGCTTAAAATACAGCAGTTTATTTTAAAGAGTGGTGCAAGAGCAGAAACTGCTATTTCAGTCTTGTCTGTGTTTTCCGCCATATATATATTATATATAGTAATAGTAATTTTGAGGGACTTTTTAACCCCATTTTTGTTTTGTATTGTTTTGTAACTAGAAATGTAAAAAAAGAATATCTAGTGCTTTTCCCTTTTTACTTAAAATTTTGTCTGCAAGTGTAAAATGTGCATCAACTTCTCGCTAAAATACAATTTGAAAAATTTCTATACTTAACAAATTAAAAGTTGGGAATTCTTTCTTTTCATTCTTTTTCATTTTTTTCATTTGAAAATATGAAAAAAAATTGAGTGATAAATAAGAAAATTTTTAAAAAATGGAATATTTACCGTTTTCCCCTTTTTTAAAATGGAAAAATATCAGAAAAGGTTTAATTTAAAAAGCGTCTATTAAATAAAAAACTTTTTCAGCATTTGTTTATAAATTATTTTTTCATACATTAAAAATGGAATATTTTTTATTATACTTTTTATTTTTTATCAAAAATATAGATAAAACACTGAATGATATCTAAAAAATATATTCACTGCCACTCCCCCCTCTTTTTATTTTATTTTATTTTTTTTAAAACGAAAAAGGGAACAAATATGAACGATTACAATTAAAAGGCTCACTAAAAAATCTTTGGATAATTTCTAGGTCAAAATAATCAATTTATTTGATCATAGATTAGTTGTTGATTAGCCGATAAATTGTGGCATCCTTAATTTGCAAATGACCCTCCGAAGGGAACCAAAACTACAATGTGGCCCGTGTCAAAGATGAGTTGACACATCTAATTAGGTGGTTGATGAGTTTCATTGAGGTCACTCATCTGTTGCTGCAAACAGCTCTGCCAAAACATTCATAAACGTCATGCCACCAATTCTGTACAGCTCTTGATTGCTAGTCCTTCACATTTACAAGAACCTACTTAAAGTTCCTTTCACAATAGCTATCAGTCACAATGCAGGGTGACTGTGGCCAAGGACAGCGGGTGATGTCCAAGGGGGACTGGCCTGTGCCCCCCCCTCCCCCCCGCAAGCCATGGCTGCCATCAATGCAAATGATGGTTTGATAATTTAATAACCGAGTCTGCGTGATCTGTCCTTTTTCTTCCAATTTTCATCAGGCGAGGGTTGCGTTCCATCATCAGAAAATAAACACCATCCATCATCCTTGTCATGATTAGCTGCTGACAGGCTCGAGCTGTGCTGAGCATAAATATTCTGTAACGTGGCAGCCAGGGCGCCTCACACAGTTCTGCTCACTTTGTTGGACCAGGCGAGAGAAACGTTGGTTGAAGTCTTACATCAGAGGAGGGCGCAGCATTGACTGACTGTTAAGTCCAAACACAAGAAGGCTGGAAGCGGTCTAAAGCACCTCCACCCCCAGACTCTTAATTGCAAGGAAAAACTATGCTCTGCACTGAGAACAGAATGTAAGTGCAGAGAAAGAACAATTCAACATTGAAAAACATCAGCCTTGCGTCAGGTGCTGAATGTTTGATGCTCTTGTGATCTCAGTGTTCTTGTCATGAAGCTAAACAAAACTGAAATAATCAACAAGCCCTTGATGACTCCCCAGTTAATTTTGTGAAACAGGCGTGTCTTTGGTAGGAACCAGAATGGGGTCCAGTTCAGTTTTTACAGCAAGTACCACTCAAAGAATACGTACCTAGCTCTGAGGGTCAGTTTATACGGTGACGCTGTGACACAATCATTGCAGATTGGCCTTGTGTTCTTACGGCGATGGGGAAAACTGAAAGCAAAGATGCAAGCTTTCAAATAACAGGCTCACGATGCACATGGTGCACGCATGTACAGTCGCCGTTCATCGCAGCTTCCTCGGCTTGCCCAGTTCGACTGCTGGCCGCGACACTCATGTCGCTGTAGTGTGGCGAGGGGTAACAATCATCTCCCAGCAGTTAGCCTCTCCTTACTTGAGCTTCTTTTTCCTCCGTGGTTGCACTCTGAATTTCCATGACCTCCTTTTCTAACCGCTTTTTGGATAAATGTCCACTTTTGATTGGCAGCCGGTGGGACCGGTGTTCTGGAATTCCTTCTACCCCGCAAGACGTCCTACCAATGCCCAGTGCGCTTGCGGACGCATGTGCACATAGTTTAAAACAGTGTTTTTCAACCTTTTCTAAGTCAGGGCACGTTTTAACATCAAAACAAAATCTACAGTATATTTAATTTATAATACAATTTCTCAATAATTATACCAACTCAGTAAGTTTCGTCTCATCCCTGGTGAAAGTAAATCTGAACGAAGCATAGTTTTCACTGTATTGCCTTGGCTTTAAGCTCTCAGTCTTCGCTTTTTAATTTTTTTTTTTTTTAACCACGACTCATATTTTGTCCAGGGCCCAGTTTGAATTTCGAAGTTGTCCTTTTTAAAAACTTATCCATGACTGGCCACCATGACTCCCGTGTGCGTCACGAGCAAGGATCACGTGCGGGCGAGTGAGGCAATTGCTTGTCTTCCGTTCAAGAACTGCTTGACATTATAGCCAGCAGCCACCTTGCTTGCCGCGACAATGTGGACCCCAGCACGTCTACTGAACATCATTAGATTAGGCTTGTCAAGTGTCGATATACACAAAAGTATCCTTTCCATTTTATCCATACGCCCGTCAATCCTAACCCTGTGTTTTATTCCAACAAATTATCGTGGACAGCAAGGTGGTTGATGGCTTAAAATCCGAGCAGTTCTTGAACGCAGCATGAGCAAAAACTCACTCTGCACCTACTCCTTCCTTTGTATTACAACTCCGCCCTACGACATCCGCGTGCTGTTAACAAGGCTAAGTGTCCTTCAAAATACTGCCAGTGGCCACCCTAATAAATTAAAAAAACAAAAAATGGTATACACACAGGTGGAAAAACACTGGTTTAAAAGCACTAATAGTACTTACTATTTTCATTTTTATTGTCTTTTTTTTACTTTTTCATTACTTCAAAATACTTTTGCCGTGTGTTTTCCTCTTATAGCTTGTAAGCATTGCGTTTTCTTGTGGTAGCTTTGAAGCAGTGTCGCTCTGTTGACCGCGTTAGTCTGTAGTGTATTTAAATCACCCATATTTGATATTACTATGTTTTAAGTATTTTCCTAAGGCGTTTTTGTACGTTCTTCCTGTATGCATCTAAACAAAACATGCTGAAAGTGCACGGTAGTACTTAAGGTGACAAATTTGCCTCTGGTAGGACGTTTCTGAGGGTTAGGAGAGTTTGGCAGAACACCGGTAGCAGTTCCTGACCATGGCGAGTTGGACCGTTGCCCAGGGTGTCAATTTTCTAGGGGCAGAGCTTGGCGCACAAGTGATTCTCTGTATACACATCGATTTAAAAAAAAAAGAAAAAAAAAAGTCTCAAGGCTGATTGATCACAGCAATTAATTGTGGACTTATTGTTGCCTGTAGGTTCCGAGTTAGCCACTAGCTAGGCGGCCATAGTTTATTTTGCACTTTTTATAAGCCACAGTTTTAATATTAAGACTGTGCATAGATTTTGGGGTAGAAATAATACTTGTAGAGCAAGTGACTATTTTTTAGTTATCTAGAAATAAAATAACTTTTATGACTTTATTATTTTTGTAATTATTTTTTTAATATACGTACATTTATAAATGAATGAAATAATAATAAATAAAAATAATAACATATCAAATCTAAATAAATAGAAAATGAAATAACCTTTGATTAAAAAAAAAAAAAAAATCACTGTGATAAAATGAGTGCCGAAAAAGTCCTGGCCAAGAGTCAACATAAACTTGCAATTTCAACACAGTTAAAATAACATATGACAACAAATCGTTAAAGTCTCAACACAATTAAAATGACATACAAATTAGATGAGGTACTGGCTGTTTTAAATGCTCTCAGTCAACTCAGGAGTTCCAAAATAATCAGTTCTAATCTAAAACACTTAATACAGTATTTTGTGGTTTTAGTTAAATACAAATAAGCTGTACTTTATAAATGCAATGTAGCGGATTGAAAGTGTTAGAACATTTTAGTCCATTCAAGTCAATCTCACATAACATTACAGCTGGGATGTATCACTCATTTTTCTTGCGAATCACATTGTTGTTATGGTTTTTCTTTGGAGGGCCATAAGTCTGCCACCTAGGGCAGCCAATCGACTAAAAACGCATTCATTATCAAATGAATCAAAAACAAATTTTTTCAACTTATCTGTTAGACCAGGGGTGGGCTAACTATTATACACACATATGTATATATATATATATATATATATATATTATATATACGTTTTCATTCCAGCCGACACCAAAGGACACTTTTTAACCTGCTTGCTTAAGCAGAAACCTCATTGTTGAAACTCTGCTGTATCGGTTGGAAAAAAAAAAAAAAACCTAAACTCACAGCTGCCCCAGAGGACTTGTTTGGACACCCCTGGTTTAGACATTGTTAACTAAAATTTTTCCAAATGCTCTTGTTTGATCTGTTTAATAGCAAGTATTTGTTTCTTTATTCCACTTCGGAAAAAAAATATATATTATACAGTGGAGTCAGTAAGTATTTAGTCAACAACTAATTGTGCAAGTTCTCCCACTTGAAAATATTAGAGAGGCCTGTAATTGTCAACATGGGTAAACCTCAACCATGAGAGACAGAATGTGGGGAAAAAAAAACAGAAAATCAACGACAGCCCCAAAACATCACTGCTCTAGAGGAGATCTGCATGGAGGAATGGGCAAAAATACCAGCAACAGTGTGTGAAAAGCTTGTGAAGAGTTACAGAAAACGTTTGGCCTCCGTTATTGCCAACAAAGGGTACATAACAAAGTATTGAGATGAACTTTTGGTATTGACCAAATACTTATTTTCCACCATGATTTGCAAATAAATTCTTTAAAAATCAAATAATGTGATTTTCTGTTTTTTTTCTTCCACATTCTGTCTCTCATGGTTGATGATTACCCATGTTGACAATTAATGGCCTCTCTAATATTTTCAAGTGGGAGAACTTGCACAATTAGTGGTTGATTAAATACTTATTTGTCCCCCTGTATATACTAGTATATATATATTCTATTAAGAAAAATAAGAGATCTAAACCTCTCAATATTTTTTGTTCTTCTTCTTATTATTTTTTTCAAAGCAGGAAGTGTTCTCTTTTATCATATTTTACATATTTGATTTTTTATTGATGTATTCATCTAGAAAAAACAAAATAGGAAGAACAGCATTTTTTTTAAACAGAAAACAGTACATATATTATTTTTTTAATAACAATTTAACAAAAATCTGTAAATACTGTTTGAATTCTGTTTGTGTCAATATTTCATTGAGGTCTACGGAATCACACAAGTTCAAAATGATCCGCAGTTAACCAATGTAATTAATCAGCCCTGAGACCAAAAAAATGTATTTGTGCTACTTAGATCCATGCGTACACGTCTCTAGAATATACCTACCAAATTTTATATTGATCTGTCCACGAATGACAGAAGAATAGCCATTTTGGTTAATGTCCCCAGAAGAACAAAGTAAGTGAGAACTTGGGACGTCCTGCCAGACGGTTTAAAAGAAATAGCTATTTCAGATATTAGATATTTCTGTGATTTACTTGCACAGCTGATACATGATGACGTGTTTGGCCGCATCTGGGCTCCGGGCCTGGAGTTTGTTGACCTTTGTGTCCTAGAGGGAGCCTGTGTACCAGTGGTGGTACTCTTACCACACTTTGCTGTAAGCTACTGTGTTTCATTCGTTGTGAACCAAAAAAATCATCCGCTAAATTCTTTGAGCAATAATGTTTCCAATGGGAACCCTGTATTGTTCTGGAAATTGTAAATAAAAACAGATAGGCCAATGCTCATTTCCCCAATCCTAAAAAGATTCCCCCAACGTGTAGTTTGGCTGTCACTCTTATCAGAATACAACGGCTGTCATCCCCAGTACACCTTTTGCAGGTTTGAAACCTCCAGAAGGTGAACTGGCTGATGGGGATGAGAGGCCACAGCCGTGGAAGGCTTTAATGAGGACCTCCATCCTCTCAGCCCCAAGAGGAGAGGCCCAAAGGTGCAAAGCAGGAAAGCGGCAGCGCTGACCTCCCTCAGCTGCAGCCTGAAATGCAGACAAGTTTCCCCCCGAAAACACACGACACCAAGTCTGACCCACAGTGGAACCCTCCGTGGATAAAAATGAATTAGGTGTATACCGATGCCCAGTGATTCCCACCAAGTGTCATTCTCACCAGCTTGTTAGCATATTAATTAGCATCAAAGGGTATTCAAGTCAGAGGTATCTTTTTCAGCATTCACACGCATCTTTAGGGGTTGAAACCATGCTGTGTACTTGTTTCCTCTGTGATGAGCCGCTAATACAACAAAGTTAGCCAAACATATGGCATGCCATTGTAAAGCAGATGTTATTTAGCATAGCGACGCATCGTGAATATGCATGCGATTTTAGCTCATGACACTGAGGTGCCAGCAATCGCTTGTTTGTTAAACTTGTTGTCTTGTTGTGATGCTGGAAGTTGAACATGTTTTACAAATACAAAGTGCTTCAGATCTGTTTCTATCCTCTCAGCGTTGACCCCAGTTTCCGAGGATGAACATTATTCCGAGGTCCTTCGTTAATATTGAGTAGGCGCTGACATAGGGAGCGGCTTTAATAATGTATGTGTCCCTCAGGGGCCACCATGCAAAGAGTGCAAGGTGATTTAGATAATCTCTGACAGACATCGTTAGGCTGCTCGTTCTGATTTTCTTTCAAACTGGACCACTCGCGAGCATCTGCATCACAGTTCGATGTCTGATTCACACTTCACTGCTGGAACTTGGATCCAGAACTGTTCTGATGCACTCATCAACTCGGCAAGTGAAATGGATCAATTGCTGAACCCGTGAGGTCATTTCCATATTCCTCTAATAGAAATGAATGAGGCATCTGTGTTTGCCCGACGCTATCCATCATCTGCGCTGACACGGGTGGCTGGAGCGCATTGCCGCCATCCAGCCTCGTTAGCCCGACGCCTTTGTAATGTGCTCATGATTGCGATTTGGCTGACGCGTGACCGTGTTAGCATGAGGTGGTCATAGCATCTCCTACGAGTTTAATTGACACTAGCCAAAGTGAAGGCATCAGAAGAGCAAAAATGACAAAAGACCTGAGCAATCTTAATTCCAATAAGCATCAAATTTTACACTTTCACACCGCCACCCTCGTCAGGCTAAATTCAAATGTGAATCTTGTAATGTTAACAAAAGGGTGCTTCCATCTGAACTGGCACACATAAGAAGGAACACTTGACATATATTTTGGATTCCCTCAATGAGTTAATTTAAGATTCTTGCATTTTGGTACCCTGACACGCCAGACAGACTGTTCTATTTATCCGTAGCAAGTCCTTCTGGGAAATATTCTATTTAGTTTATTTCTGACATAAATTTAGGAAATTGACCTATCTGCAAGAACCGCTTTGCACACCGCCACTATATTCAACAGTAATCGCTTTCTGGTGATGTCACGTCTGCAGCTCCCACCTATTTCCCCTGATTGGCTCAGACCCCAGAAGGCAAAGAGCCGGTTGGACGACTTCAGGTTGTCAAGACGGACTTAAGTGATCATTCAGGCAGGGCTGTCTTGCTCTGCAATGTTAGCATTTTGCCTTCAAATCTCTAACCCTTTCATGCATAAATTACGATTACCTAAATCAGGATTCTTTTCTCTGTTTTTTAGAACTATAGATATGATCAGAAATAATGATCTAGCTGTCCGCTAGAGTGACCACTGTGCCTAAAAGTGCTAAATCAAGGGTGTCGAACTCAAATTTTTCACAAGGCACATTGTAGTTGTGGTTTTCTTCAGAGGAAAGAAAAAATATCAGAATAATTTTAACCTTTTATTTTAAATAAATAAAAATATATAGCCTAAATGAAAAATCAATATTGTTAACATTTACTGCATTTTTTGCCTTTTTTTTCATTCAAAAATGAATATTAATTAAAAATGGAAGAAAAAAAAGCTCAAAAAGAGGATTACTATCATTTTAGGTCAAGAATGTCGCTCACCATTAATTGATTATCAAAATGGTTGTCAACAGTGTTGTTAATAACGGCGTTACAATATAACGGCGTTACTAACGGCGTTATTTTTTTCAGTAGTGGGTAATCTAATTAATTACTTTTCTCATCTTGGCAACGCCGTTACTGTTACTGAGGACGGAAAGGCATGCGTTACTATGCGTTACTTTATTGGTCGAAAAGTCTGAGGGAGACGGACTCACCGAGACGACAGAGCAGAGCAGGAGTAGGGAGGAGGCAAGAAAGTTGTGACGGCGAGCAAACGCGATGCTAGGTAGCTCCAATAATACATATTGTAGCCGATAGCCTACCAACTACGCCCGCATGTTATGGTAGATATGGTAGACATGGTAGATATCACATGTACTGTACATAGATATAACTAGATGCAAAATGACAGACATGGCACTAAATGAGTTAGTAGACAGCCGCCATCTTAAAGCAGTAGACTTTGTAGGACGGCTCTGTTGTAGAGAACCTTCCTAGCGAACCTAAGTAACTTTTAATCTAAAATACTTCTAAATCGGCAAAATTTTGACTTGAATCTATCTTTAAATGATGAAACAGTTTTAAAACTTTCATATGTCGAAAGTAGAGAGAAGGGAACTAATGCAATAATGGGAGCAATTTTAACAACTTTTAACAGTTGATTCAGGGTAAAGGGTAAATTAAGGTAAAGAATTGGGCTCGGGCCAATTGTACCAAAAACCTTCACAAAAAAACTTCCCATCGTGTGGCCAATGTTTTTTATTTTATTTTTTTATTTTTGAGGGAAAAAAAAAAGTAATTATCACCAATTACTTTGCCAAGTAACTAATTACTCTTACATTCAGGTAATTGAGTTACTAACGCAATTACTTTTTGGGAGAAGTAATTTGTAACTATAATTAATTACTTTTTTTTCAGTAAGATTAACAACACTGGTTGTCAGATCATTTGATAATCGATTAGTTGTCCATTATTCATGGTAGCCCTGGTTGACAGACATATGGCCCCAAACTACGATCCAACCTGCGTCAAAGATTTGTTTGACAGCCCCACGTACAGTGAGGAAAATGAGTATTTGAACACCCTGCAATTGTTTACATTCTCTCACTTTGAAATCATGGGGGTTCTGAAATTTTCATCGTGGGTGCTTGTTCACTGTAACTTTTTTTTTTTTTTAAATCAAGAAATCTTTTTTGTTTTTTAACAATTTATTTACATTATACTGCTGCAAAGTGTTTGAACACCTGAGAAAATATCTGTAAACATTTGGTACAGTGGCCTTTGCTTGCAATTATAGAGGTCAAACATTAATTTTTCACTAGGTTTGCACACACTGCAGCAGGGGTTTTGCACCACTCCTCCACACAGATCTGTCAGGTTTCTGGACTGTTGCTGAGAAACAATGAGTTTGAGCTTCCCCCCAATTTTTTTTCTATTGGGTTTAGTTCTGGACACTGGCTAAGCCCCCTAGGACATTTATTTGCTTCTTTTGAAGCCACTCCTCAGTTATCCTGGCTGTGTGCCTCGGGCCATTGTCATATTGGAAGACGCAGTCACGACCCATCTTCAATGTTCTGAGGGAATTGTTCCCCAAAGTCTCGCAATACATCGCCTCGGTCATTCTCTCCTTAATACAGTGCAGTCGTTCAGTCCCATGTGCAGAAAAACACCACCACCATTCTTCACAGTAGAGGTGGTACTTATTCTTTTTCTTCCTCCAAGCACAGCAAGTGAAATTAAGACCCAAAAGTTCCATTTTGGTCTCATCTGACCACATGGATTTCTCCCATGACTCCTCTGGATCATCCAAATGGTCACTGGCGAATTTAAGACTGGACATGTGCTGGTTTAAGCAGGGGGACCTTCCGTGACATGCATGATTTGAAACCATGACTTTTTAGTGTATTACCACCGGTAACCCTGGAAACCGTGGTCCCAGCTTCTTTCAGGTCATTGACCAGCTCCCCCCATGTAGTTCTTGGCTGATTTCTCCTCTTTCTTAGGATCATTGAGACCCCACGAAGTGAGGTTTGGCATAGAGCCCCAGTCCAAAGGATTTGACAGTCGTGTTTTATAGTCTCCCATTTTCTAACAATTGCTCCAACAGTGGATCTTCTTTCACCAAGCTGCTTGGCAATTGCCCCGTACCCTTACCGGCCTTGTGAAGGTCTAAAATTCTGTGTCTGGTGTCTTTGGGCAGCTCGTTGGTTTTGGCCGTGTTAGAAATTGGAGTCTTACTGATTGTATGTGGTGGACAGGTGTTTTTATGCAGCTAACCACCTCAAACAGGTCATTCTTATTTAGGACAATAAGTGGAGATGGACTTTCTAAAGGCAACTAATAGGTTTGAGCCTCACAATTCTAGATGATAGACAGGTTTTCAAATACTTCTTTGCAGCTGTATTACACAAATGAATTGTAAAAAAAAATCATACATTGTGATTTACGAATTTCTTTTAGATTATGTCTTTCACAGTGGACATGCACCTAGGATGGAAGTTTCAGATCCCCCCCACAAACCCCGTGATTTTTAAGTTTTATCCATCGCCGTAAGAACGCATGGCCAATCCACAACGATTGTTTTTTCCTTTTTGTATTTTTTTGGTTAGTGCGACTTAAACGCAGGTGCGACTTAGTCGAAAAATTCGGTATATACTGTACTTTCTTGGTTATTGTGACAGGAGGGACTTGAAGAATGCTGGATCTCTTTCCACTGAGTTTTTTTTTTCGCATGCCAAATATTCACATTAAAATTCTTTTAATACACCATGTGAAGCAAAACGTACTTTTGTCAGCTGATGAATAATTCGGGTCAGACAAGTCACAGCACGGCCCTTCAGGAACAGGGTGAATATTCTAACAATAATAATTAGAATTTCCCAACCGTTCCGAGGGACGAGAAAGTGTTGATGAAGCTTTTATATCAGGCGGGGACGATTTTTTTTTTTAACAAGTACGTTCTGTCATCAATAAACGAGGGTGCCTTTAGCGAGATCTTAGCACATCGCCACCTCTGCTTGGACTTGAGCCCGCGGCTATTTTCCCTCCCACTTCCCATCTCTAAGAGAAGAAGGAAGTTGAGATCAAACGTGTCCGTGGCTGAGTTCCCTGACAGACTCCCATCATTTGTTCCTGCTGTGGGCACTGAGCACCGCCTCCCCGCAAGTGCTCAGCCACTTTGTTGTGTGGGTTTGAGCCTGGCATCCTCTGGGCCTCGCTGTCACAGTTCATATTCAAGTACAGCCTGGCTAACCGCTTTCACCAGTTAGCATCCTTTTTCATCACGTTCCCAGCCACAATTGACATCATGTCTGTCTTTTGTCAGGGAGGTAGAATGAGGTCAAAGGAAACCATTTGAAATATGCCTCCAAAGTAGTCTTGCGGACCTAAAACAAGGAAGCTGGGAGAAAGGAAAAGGCCAATGTTATTTCTTAACACTCAGCAGAACATTTTCATGCCATTGCCATTGTTTAACCTCCTTTTTCACAGCACCTAACCTAGCGTTTGCTACATTTGTACTTTGTACCTTATTTAGAGGGGTTGGTTTTCACTTGTTTGAGTGAAAACTGCTTTGACTGTGAATTTGCACAGAAAAATGACTTGGAGTGGACGGAAAGAGTTTTTTTTTTTTTTTTCTTAAATTTATCTCAACTCAATATACAAAAAAAAAAATACTTTTAAGACAAAACTTGGCAAAATACCTATTATTAATATCCTGAATATGTTACTTCATTGCTAATTTTGGATAAAAGTTTGGTCTTTTTTTAAAACTTACTGACAGACATCGAACGATCACTGCAAACACCCCAGTCAAAATGGATTGGACGTCCATCATCGTAAATGGCAGAGAGACGTTATCACCTTGTGCCAGTCATCCCCATTGAAATTGATTTGATGTCTATCACAGTCAATGGCAGGTTAAAAATCACTGGAAGTGCGTCACGATCTTTCAACTATTTAATCCAAAAAGGGCGTGATCGGGTGGAGACATGGGCTCTCAAATTATTCCAACCAAACTCCATTTTTTTCCCCCTCACGTGTCCTGTTCAGCTGCTTAGAAATGGAAAATGGTACACCTGAGGCTGAAACAATTTTAATGTGCTACATAGGAGTTCAGTGAACTCCCCATGTGGTTGTTTATATTTTGTTGTATATTCCGAAAATGCAACTGGACTGAAGAGGATTTAGGGGGTGGCAGAGAGAAATCAAAAACAGAGGGCATAGTGATACTGCAACATGACTGAATATACAGTGGGGCAAATAAGTATATAGTCAACCACCAATTGTGCAAGTTCTCCTACTTGAAAAGATTAGAGAGGCCTGTAATTGTCTTGCCTGGTATACCAGACTCACCGCTGGTACTCCGTCCGGCGGATCAAATTCCCAGGGGGGAGCAAGCCACAGCAAACAGAAAGCGGAGTGGACCATTCAGCAACTGGCAGACGTGACGTTGTTAAAGCGACAAGTAATTGGTGTGAGCGGAGAATGGAGACGTTTATTCAACATGGTTAGCGCGAGCCATGTTGAGTGTTGTCAATGACTTGTGTCGATGTGTTTTTGGTCATTTAAAACTGGTTTTACCGCGGATTGGAACATATTCTCAGCTCTCCCGTTCGCCATCTATGTTGTTGTAGAGACGACTTTCGGCGCACAAGAGTGACGTTACTCGTTAAAAACACGTCACGCAAATAAACGAATCTGATTGGACGGATGATTTTTGTACTTGTTCAAGAGGCCGTGAATGGGCTGGGTCCCAGACTTTTTCTCACAGTGTTTGAAAAATACAGGGAGAATAGTCTGGCGGTGCCAGGCAAGTAATTGTCAATATGGGTAAACCTCAACCATGAGAGACAGAATGTGGAATAAAAAAAGAAATTCACATTGTTTGATTTTTAAAGAATTTATTTCCAAATTAGAGTGGAAAATAAGTATTTGGTCACCTACAAACAAGCAAGATTTCTGGCTGTCAAAGAGGTCTAACTTCTTCTAACGAGGTCTAACGAGGTTCCACTCGTTACCTGGATTAATAGCACCTGTTTTAACTCATTATCGGTATAAAAGACACCTGTCCACAACCTCAGTCAGTCACACTCCAAACTCCACTATGGCCAAGACCAAAGAGCTGTCGAAGGACACCAGTGACAAAATTGTAGACCTACACCAGGCTGGGAAGACTGAATCTGCAATAGGTAAAACGATTGGTGTAAAGAAATCAACTGTGGGAGCAATTATTAGAAAATGGAAGACATACAAGACCACTGATAATCTCCCTCGATCTGGAGCTCCATGCAAGATCTCACCCGTGGCGTCAAAATGATAACAAGAACAGTGAGCAAAAATCCCAGAACCACAAGGGGGGACCTAGTGAATGACCTACAGAGAGCTGGGATCACAGTAACAAAGGCTACTATCAGTAACACAATGCGCCGCCAGGGAACCAAATCCTGCACTGCCAGACGTGTCCCCTTGCTGAAGAAAGTACACGTCCAGGCCAGTCTGCGGTTCGCTAGAGAGCATTTGTATGATCCAGAAAAGTACTGTGAGAATGTGTTATGGTCAGATGAAACCAAAATAGAACTTAGAATAGAAGTGTTTGGAGGAGAAAGACTACTGAATTGCATCCAAAGAACACCATACCTACTGTGAAGCATGGGGGTGGGAACATCATGCTTTGGGGCTGTTTTTCTGCAAAGGGAGCAGGACGACTGATCTGTGTAAAGGAAAGAATGAATGGGGCCATGTATTGAGAGATTTTGAGTGAAAATCTCCTTCCATCAGCAAAGGCATTGAAGATGAGACGTGGCTGGGTCTTTCAGCATGACAATGATCCCAAACACACAGCCAGGGCAACAAAGGAGTGGCTTCGTAAGAAGCATTTCAAGGTCCTGGAGTGGCCTAGCCATTCTCCAGATCTCAACCCCATAGAAAATCTGTGGAGGGAGTTGAAAGTCCATGTTGCCCAACGACAGCCCCAAAATATCACTGCTCTAGAGGAGATCTGCATGGAGGAATGGGCCAAAATACCAGCAACAGTGTGTGAAAAGCTTGTGAAGAGTTACAGAAAACGTTTGGCCTCCGTTATTGCCAACAAAGGGTACGTAACAAAGTATTGAGATGAACTTTTGGTATTGACCAAATACTTATTTTCCACCATTAGTTGTAAATAAATTCTTTAAAAATCAAACAATGTGATTTTCTGGGTTTTTTCCCACATTCTGTCTCTCATGGTTGAGGTTTACCCATGTTGACAATTACAGGCCTCTCTAATATTTTCAAGTGGGGGAACTTGCACAATAAGTGGTTGACTAAATACTTACTGTATTTGCCCGACTGTATGTGCTACCCAAATCAGAGTCTAAATGCATGGGAACACCATGTGTGTGTGGGGGGGGTACCTTGCCAGCAGGAGGATAAGAAGAGGGAGTATAGGTTAGATAGGGATGCAATAGGGCAGGGTGAGTGCGCAAGCGGTGTTAGTGATGTCTAATGTGGTACTCAGTATTAGATCAGATGACCTGTGAGCATTAAGGAGTCAACATCCTACTTATAACGATGTAAGTGTCTAGCACCAAAAGTAATATTCCAGCATGTGTCTAGCGATACCTAATCATGCGTGTATGCGCTCTGTTTGTGCTAGTCATGCGGAGAATGGAACTCATTTATGAGTGCCCTTATTTACATTTCTTTACATTCGAGGGCACTGTTATGCTGTAAAAGAACGAAACTGTTTCCATGAAGAATTGTCCAAGAGTTTCAGGGGGATTCAAGGGCAAGAGAGGTTCATTATAACTCACGTGCCAAGTTTTTTGACTGTCAGAACATTTCCTTAAAGGATGACACCAGAAGTGTTTTTTACCATTGTATTTCTTAGAAATTTTAAAATATTTGCGTACAAGCAGGTTTATATTCGCTTTCATGTTGTCATAGTCACAGAAAATAAACAAGAAAGCTCACAAATGGTTTGGGATTTTTGTTGCTCCATTATATTAACATGAAAGCCAGGCACTTGCATGACTGCTGAAAATGTTTTTGATTACACCGTACTTTTTAAATATGGCTTGTCAAAAGGAATCAATTGTACAAGAAAACAGCAGATTACAAAGGTGGCAACAGTCAAATTGGCTTCTTCACACCACTGATGATGCTGTCAACACAAGGTTCATGTGCCATCTTCAGGATTTTTTTCTATTAAAGGACTTCCAAAAAGTGAAGTTGTCTTTGAATAAAACTTGGTCAAACAAGTCCATCTGATCCTCACTCCCCCACTCTTTATCTTAACTGAGAAACAGTATTACATTCATTCCTGGAGAAAGCCAATTGTCCAGTATTGGACAATTTCTGGATCTCAGTCACTTGATGGTGTAGCAACTTCCACTGCCTGGTATGGTTTCTACCAAATATTCAGTGAGGTGATTGCATCTTCAAGCAAGTTTAGCCTGCTCATTCAAGAGTTGGAGACTACCACCTGACCATGTTTGGTTAAATGTTGTCACCGGAAGAGTGTTCTCCCCACTGAAAATATGTGTGCATTTGTAGCAAGGTCAAGAGAATCCACAACCACTTGAGCAGGATTCCTCAGAATCACTAAATGAATAATTTTCTAGAAATAATCATAGGGGTGTAGGTAGCAAACCTCCAGTGGTTGCGTGGGCCAGGGTTAAGCTACAAAGATTGTTCTGCCCGGAGTACAACGAGCTATCCGATGAGATGGATTTGTTGGAGTTTGTGAAGTTTGGACTGGTGCAGCGTGGAGAAAAGTTGCCCGAGGAGTGGAGGCTGAGAGTGTTCAGTGAGCTCAGCGTGACGGCACTCTTAAGAGACGGCCCGGGACCACCGCCCACAATCTGACGCAGGAACACTGCAAACTAGACCAAAACCAGGAGATTATGCGAGCTTCTGGAAGAGTGAAATTTTCTCCTAAACACTGGTGTCAACTCACTGGTTGCTAGTACTGGTGGCAGCTGGAGGTGGTGCGTTGATAGGAGTCCCTCACGTTCTTGATTTTCTTCAGACACTCCAGATGTGGATGAGAGCTGAGCTTCTTCTGGATTCGGAAACTTGCCGCTTATCCGCCATTGGAATCATCATTACCCAAAGACTCCAAAGCGTACCGAAGTCCCCCAGGCTTCCTCTGCTCGGCGCCACCATTTCTACTCCACTGTCATCGTCGGTGGCCCCACCAAGTGGTGTCGGTTCGCTGTTACACAATGACTGACCACCAGGTCTGGGCTGCTGCATCTACAAATGAGACCAGATTGCCAACATTTGTCCCAGTTCCGAAAACAGAGGCGGTCACGGCGAACCGGAGTGACGATGAGTCATTTTCGAGCTCTATGATGACAACTGAGGCCAATCAGCTAGCCTAACGCGACCCGTAACACGGCACAGAGAGCAGCCAGTCTTTTATCCTCGGCCAGCTTAATTGTAAATAATGAGTGTTTTCTTAGGAAAGGGCTGAAGAGGTGGGGGTGCTTCCCAGATTACAGCCTGTCTTAGTCTGTCTGTGAATAGGAAATGGGCAGGATGAAAGGAAGCTTGAGCCCGAGCCAGAGCAACGGGCCAATCATCACAAGAGGCGACCGTGTTTTCTTCTGCCCAATCTTGCCATCAATGTTAAGGAACGTTAAAGCGCCCAGCTCTCATTTGTTATGCAAAATGTATTTTACAGACTTAAAAAAGGCCCTTTGATACTTCACCTTAGAATTGAAGTGCTTGTTCTCTCGGATGAAACATCATCAGTGTTGTTGCCTTTTCTAGAGGCCAAGACAAGCATCCCTGTGAACCTTCAGTTGCCTCTGGGGCTCTAATGTATTCAGTGCTAAAAAGCTGTCTTGATCACAGCTTGATGGTTGACTCTGTTTGCAGAGAGCAGCAAAACCAATTCCCACATTGTGAATATTAATCCTGCAGTGGCTTTTATCATGTTCAGGCTGTGTGACGGCTCTCCACTGTAGGTTTCAACCGCAGCCTCACACGCCGGCTGCCGTGGATGTGTAGTATTCTAATACAGCTAATGATTACATGTTCCTTCAATATTAATTAGAGACGAGCCACAAAGAAGCACTTCTCCCTTCAACGCAGATTTAAAGCAGGCCAGCAAACTCTGCTCGCGCACATTAAAATATCTCTCCGGATGGTGAAACATGATAGCAGTGCAGTCAACAAGATGGTGGAGAATGACATATGATGGCTTGAAATGGTGAAAGCTAGAAGCAAGCTCACCTTAACAAAGTCTGCTCATAAGGAAAGAGAAATGCACGAAGGTTAGAAAGTGGCAGAACAAAACAAATATATTTTAGTTTCATATTTCCTTAAAAATATTCTTTTTAGGCCTCTAAAGTTCCATCATGTTTTGGGGAAGGATGAGCATCTTACCACAGAGTTTTCCGTCTTGATCGGTTTAACATGCTTGTAGTCCCCAACACTTGTTGGGGAGTTGCCGTCTGTCATCTTCTTATCAATCTCCTCTCTGTTCAGGGTCTGGTTCTCGCCGTTGTCACGAGAAGGCAGCTTGGGCGGCATGTCGCCACGCTGCCTTTTGGTGACGTGAGCCTCTGGGCCGTGGACCGTTTTCACATGCTTCCTCAGCGAGCTAGGGTCGGTGTAACGCTTGGTGCAGCCCGGGATCTTGCACACGTACGGTTTCTGTCAAAATTTGGAGGGTCACAAACTACTTAGGTCATTCCAGAAGTGGAAGACATTTTGGCTTAAAATATCTTGAAAAATAAGATGTCACTTTTGTTTTTCTTTTTGCTATATATTTGTCAATAATAGATAATAAATAAATTCAAAGGCTTGAATAACAAAGTTTGATTCATCAATTGTAACATTTTCATTACATAATTTATTTGATATTTACAATATTTTGTATAATCACAGTAACGAGGTTGCAAATCCGTACCAATGTTTAGCTGTTTAGCTCACTGACACAGTTACTGCTGATCAAGGGGACAAATCCAAGTGTAAAATGGTAAAATTTGTATTACATTATACAGTGGGGAGAACAAGTATTTGATACACTGCCAATGGGAAAACCCATTGGCAGTGTATCAAATACTTGTTCTCCCCACTGTATATTTGATATTTAAAATACTTGACATAGTCATAGTTGGCGTGTTGCAAATCCGTACTAATGTTAGCTTTTTCTCAGGAGTAGTAGCTAGCAGTTACTGTTGCTCAAAAGGACAAATTTATCAAAATAAGTAAAAAAAATATTAACTAATAATTTTCTAATTCTGATCATGTGCATAACAGGGTGGCATGAGGTCCAGTGAAACAATCAGAGCTGACTATTGTAAATAAAACAAGCAAAGACATGAATTTTCTTCACCCATTCGTTTGGAAAACTATCAGATGATATCAAGTCTAGCGTATCATGCTATGCTTTCTTCTTCTACCATTCTAAAAACTTTATGGTTACAAGGTTGCACATGTTTGTGGGACCCATTCCAAGAATAATATTTAAAATGTCATGTTTATTGAAAAAAATGTTACCACAGTAACAAGAGACAGCAAAGAAAGCACTACCCTCCACCCCCAAGAAATTACATTTAAGTCTCATTTTAACTGTGATATTTCAGATTTAGTTTGGTTAGTACAAGGGTGACCAAACGTCCTCTTTTGCCCAGACATATCCACTTTTCACATCCTGTCCAGGGCGTCCGGCGAGGTTTTATAAATTCATGAAAATGTCCGGTTTTCATTATTTTTTACGGGACCAATTAGCGTGTGTTGAAATTGACAGATGCTTTGCACAGAATACTGCGGCACTGTGCTGCCTGTGACGTGTTCCCAGGGAGCCTGCCCAGTTGTTAAGACTTTTATTATGATCAATATGTAAATAATCAAATGCTCATGTACCCAAAAGAGTAATTAAGTCAAAAATACATTTATTCCTTTTTGGATACAAATTTGCGCATGTGTGCGCAGTCACAGACTGACTTTATCATGGCATCATTCCCAAACAAACCTATGTCACGCCAGGAACTCACAAGCTATCGGTATGTACACTTGCTAAATTTACCTTTCGGCAACTGTTGACTTCTGTTGGAGCTTTGTACTTGTTTGATCTGTAAAATCTCATTTGGTGTCACATCATTGTGCTGACGATGATTGTAAACTTTTATTGCCATGTTTGATTTTTGCCTGAGCTACCGGTGCTCGCTAATAGGGTCAGTGAATTGTTTGTCAGTTATTGTTTGCGTGCAATCTAGAACATTGAATGAGAATAATAGAGTGGGAATAACAATTTGTCAATGACAAATTGATGGTAATTTATAAAAATGTTTATTTGCCACATGGCTTATTATGTATGTATTGATTACCCTTCCATGGGTTTGCATCATATTAATGGAATATTTAGCTATTAGTTTTTTTAACAACTTCTGGTTAATAATTAGTTAATTATGACATTGCTGACTATGATTATATGGAGGTAGATTTGTGTCTCATTAATTAATCCAAAAAAAAAAAAAAAAAGTTGCTTCAATCAACCATGATCAATCAAAGAAAAAAAGGGTTTGAATGCAAAAATAAAACTGAATATTCCTATCCAGACAGAGGAGGCACACTTTTAAATATATTAACGTGATAAGGCATCTTTGAGTGAACTTCAAGTGAAATTTAAGTATCACATGGCTGGGCCTAGTGTCCTCTTTTTTGGAAATCAAAACATGGTCACCCTAGTCAGTTTGGATAAAAGAAAAACGGCATTTTATGAGGTACTCCAGATTTAATTATTTTGAATTGAGCATTCTTTTATCTTATTTTTGTGTAAAGATTTGGTCTCAAGTAAATTTACCCTGAATCTGCATCTTTTAGTGTTTCTTAAGTGGATTGCTAAAAAGATTTGCTTTATTGCAAAGGATAAATTTGAATAACCCTGTCATGACTTCTACCTCATTGGAGTGTGTGCGGTTTTGGTGTTTGGCTCGGTCCGAGGCGTTGGAAAAGGCCTTGTTGCATCCCTCATGCTCACACACGTAGGGTTTCTCCCCAGTATGAGATCGCAGATGTGTTTTTAGATTTTCCAGACGGGAGTAGGCCTTGGAGCAGCCCTCAAACTGCGACCCACAAACAAGACAGAAACAAAGATATGAGAACAACTGTCCAGTAAAAGAGTGTCAGTTCTTCCCGCGAGGGCCCTAGGCCATTTCTTAACCATCTGTTACCCACCGTGCACTTGTGTGGTTTCTCTCCTGTGTGTCGTCGCATGTGAACCACCAACATGTACTGAGCTTTAAAGGGTTTCTGGTCCCGAGAACATTCATCCCAGCGGCACACAAATTCTTTCTTCTCCCCATGGATGTGATCATTATTGATGTGCTGTCGGACAAAAACACAGTATTTGCAGTTTACACCAGAGACAAAGAGGAGAAATGAATCTTGTTGCAGTTTATCGAACAATTAGAACCATGAGTACTAAAGCAATACAGGAAGCTGCAGTCTATCCAAGCTAATAATGAAGGCTTTATCGTTTTCAAATCAAAATCGTGATTTTAAACAACACAATATTAAATTCTTAAACGGCACATTTTTTAAGAATTTGCTTATGACTTACCCAGGATCTGTTGCGTCAACTCTATAACTCATGTTTTGCCTCCAGTACTGCCTCGCAGAGTCACTTTAGGGTGCTTATATTATACCAGGGTTATTACTGGGTTAATAAAGAAGCTCAACGGTGGCCCACCAAGGTTTTGGGAGAATAGATACATTTTAAAAAGTGTAAAAATTAACAGGAATTTTAAAGTTATGACTAGAGATCGATCTGGTCCGATCACATCATTTTCAAAGTATCGGAATCGGCAAAAAAATATCGGCCATGCCTTTTTAAAATATATATATATATATATTTTAATTAAATCGTTTTCTAATTGTATTTAACGTTACAGACATAATATGATACACTCATCCAGAATCTTCAGTTTAGGCTTCAGGTGGGGTTATCAAAAAATATCCCGATAACGGCTGCAATTAATTTATTAAAAAATGTGTCACGTTAAAATATTCAACTCAATTAATGCATGTGCTGCACAACCCTCTCACTCATTGTTGCGCTCAATCAGTAATGAAGCCTTTTTACCTATGTATAGAGATAAAAGGCAGCGCAAAATGAGAAGAATGAAATTTGCCAGCCTTTGGTGCTTTTCTTTAAATGGCTAAAGCCTTGCAACCCCTCTCCCTTTGGCTCGAAATATCATGGGAAGCAATGTGGGGGGGGAGGAAAGGTGGCAATTGATCTTTGTCTTAACACCTTAAGTTATTTTCCAAAGCAGAGAAGATATATCCATTGGTAGCATGACGCACAGTCATGGGTTCACTTCCCATCATGCATTTGGGATGGCCACAGTATCATTTACTGAAAGCTCAACAAATACACTAGATGGCAATATTTAGTCACAATAAACAAAGTCATAAGTCTTTCTATCTGTGGATCCCTCTCACAGAAAGAATGTTAATAATGTAAATGCCATCTTGAGGATTTATTGTCATAATAAACAAATACAGTACTTATGTACTGTATGTTGAATGTATATATTCGTCCGAGTTTTATTCATTTTTTTCTTAATGCATTGCCAAAATGTATATGATCGGGAAAAATTATCGGGAATGATTGGAATTGAATCGGGAGCAAAAAAAAAAGCAATCGGATCGGGAAATATTGGGATCGGCAGATACCCAAACTAAAACGATCGGGATCGGATCGGGAGCAAAAAAACATGATCGGAACAACCCTAGTTATGACTATTATGTGTTATTATAGGTGACTGATTAACAACAATTAAGCTTGAAATCATACAAAACAATAGTCTTGAAATAGTTTTACTAAGCAAATAAAAATACAGTGCAATTCAGTGCAATGGCAGACAGCTGGGACAACTTTGTTCACATATTGACTAGAATATGTCACCACTGCATTTTCAAACATATCACCAGATATGGTTAAAATTAGAGGTGTGAGAAATTTCCGATTCTTAGATTTTTCGCGATTCCGCCGTGGAAGATTCGAGAACGATTCACAAACATCCAAATTCCGATTATTGAGCTATGTCAAGTAAACCGGAAGTAAAACACTCAGCGAGCCGCGCGGTCTTTGGGACGCAATGAGGAATGCAGTGAGAGTAGCTAAACATCATGCTTGTCAGTACCCGGCCCCTCGGGTAATGACAATAACAGACTCGGTGGCGTTAGCAGCACATGTACAGAAAGCTAGATGCGGGCGTTAGTAAAGGGCCGCCATCTTAAAGCAGTAGACTTCCCTGCAAGGCTGTTGTAGCGAACCTGCCAAGTGAACCTAATTAACTTTTTATCCAAAATACTCCTAAATCGGCAAAATGTTGACTTGAATCTATCTTTAAAATAGTTTTAAAACTTTCACATGTCGAAAGTAGACAGAAGGGAAATTATGGAATAACGGGAGCAATTTTAACAACTTTATCGGTTGAGTCACAACATTAAATTAATTGAATGTAGTTTAAAGCTGCTGATACAGAATGGGGATTTGAGTATATTATTTATTGTTTTTAACTGTTAACTTGATACTGAAATAGTCGTTTATTTAAGGGGGGGGGGGGGTCATCAATAAACAATTTATAATCGAATCGTAGCCTCTGAATCGTAATCGAATTGTTAGGTGCCCAAAGATTCCCACCTCTAGTTAAAATGCAGTCAAAATACAGTATCTACATTTTTCGTAACACTTTTATTGAATGTTTCTGTCATTCATGACAAGTGTGGATCATGACATGACACTTGTTATGAACATGATTGAATGCTTATGATTATGATGATTTGGTTTGGCTGCTATTTATGTCTATACTGTAGCTGTCAACTGTACTGAAACATATTCATTGAATTCCAGCCACTGTATATGGCAGTAAATGAGTTAAGTGTCAAAAATAATCCAACCTATCCTCATCATCACAACAAACTGACTGCCTTGAGTGTCTTGACTTGAATACTTACATGCACCAACTGGTCTTGCGTTTCATACTCAGTGCTGCAGCCCTCCCAGTGGCAGTTGGACTCATACATGGCCTCCGGTTCTTCTTTGCCATCGTCACGGTCCGCGTCCTCCTTCGGCGTCAATGAGACACCTCGATGGTTCTGTGGCGGTCCGCTCATTTTGCTCATCTATGGGCCAACAATAGACAAATCATTTTTACCATCGTCAGGACAAAATGGAAATGATCCAAATCTACAAACTGATTGAAATCTCTCGAAAATTATCGATCAGTCTGGATATTCCTTGAAATGGCGCACACGCATGTGTAATCGTGCGTGTGAAGATGCTGACTGCAGCGTGTTTGCGTCTGGGCCGAGCGCCCCATCTTCATCAATTGTGGTGGCCCCAAGACGCCTGCGTGCGGCGCCGTGCTCATGCATCACACGCAAACTTGCGTCGCCGTCTAAGAGCGGTCGGGAATTTGTCACGGAACCGGGGGAAAAAAATCCTCACATGACGCCGAAGCCACCGGCCAATATTTCATGAAAATGAAGTACACTGGCACAGTTTACACTATCCCGAGAGAGGGGGGGCTGTTGGAGGGGTGTAATGAGGGTGCGGCGCAAAGCTCTTATGATGTGGACGTTTTCTAAATCAGAAATTTGTTTCACAGGGAGGTCATATGCGGGATCGATATTCACTCACCAGCGTATTTGATGCTTTGGATTCAGGTTTAACCTTTGACCTTTTGGTGATGACAGGTTCAAGTGTGCAGCTAATGAGTGATTCGCCACAAGGGTTCTGAAGAGAACAACATATTTTATGCGAATCAGTGTTACCGCAGAATGTCTTTGTTAATTTGTTTCCCAGTGTTTAAAAAAGAAAGTTGCTTTTAACAATTTAAACATAAATCTAACCTTGAAAAAAATCTTTTTTTCAAAATTTGCCAGCCAACTATTAGTCCCACTCGTAAAATAGGTGATATCTGTCAGTCTTATATCCAATGTTGCTTACTACCTGCAGGTTCGCTCCTTTTCGGAAATCCAAATGTAAAATGATGATCTTGAAGGACTTTAATAACCAAACAAGATTTTCTTCTGTTCACATGAAGTAGTAGCTCTGCTCAATATTAATTGTGGAAAATGGGTTTACCAAATTCATAAATTCCAAACAGTTATACTAAAGTGAATCAATAACCATAGTGTAAATCAAATACATTTTTTTCCAAACTACCAAAAAAATCTTTATTACAGAGAACTACAGTTTAACACAAAGTAAACAATGGGAATACTACCAAATGACTGACAAAAGCTGTTCAAATGAATGAAAATGTTTAAACAAAAAAATACCATTCAAAAGAAACCCTCTTGTGAAAATTAAAGTAACATTAAAACTGATGTTCCACAAAATAGCAAGTAAAAACTCATTTTTATAAACCCACATGTTTGTTTTCTTTGAGATTAACTACTACCCATATCGCAATGTCACCCAAAATTTCTGTTGTTTTAGATCTGACCGCTGTTAATAGCACATTTTTTGGTGGATAATCAAAAACTTTTTCTTTGTCACGTCAAGTTTTGAACTATAAATCAGTTTTCTTTAATATGTTCAAATTAACTATGGTCACTACCTAAACGTCTCATCAGACCAGAGGCATCATAAGAGCAGCAAAAGAACACGCATGCCCTCTACTGACTAACTCAGAACCTACAGGCAACAATAAGTCCACAACCGATTAATGTAATTGATCAGCCCTCTGCAAAAAAAAAAAAAAAAAAAAAAAAAAACGAGGAAAATCAATGCATATACTCTCAGGAATCAACTTACATTAAAATATACCATATTGGCACGAATATAAGACGGTGTTTTTCGCATTGAAATAAGACTCAGAAGCCATTCACGACGCTAGATGGCGCCAGATATCATTGAAGCGATGTTCTGTCATGACAGATCTCAGCTACTCTCAAGTTTAACCAGTTTGCATTATTTTATTGCAATGGTTTTCCTTAGTCAGATTTGTTTCAAGGCTACAGTAACCAGTTACAGTTACTTATTTAGACCTCACTTTGATGGTTAATGCAGTTATTGCAATTTTGTTGTTTTATCACAATAGACTGGTTTATTTACATTTCAAAAACCAGAAGCCATTAATTTACGAATGTGATTGCACTTTAGTTTACATATTTAAATGTTCAGATATTAAGATTCGAATGAGGCAAAATAACATGCTTTTTCTCTCAAATATATTGTTTAGGGCTGCAGCTATCGAATATTTTAGTAATCGAGTAATCGACTGAAAATTCTATCGATTAATCGAGTCATCAGATAAAACAAATATATTTTTAGGTGAAAAAAAATTATGAATATACATGAGAAAACAAGACATTTCATCTAATCTTGAACCATTTTCAGTCAATCAATGTCTTTATTTTTCATATATATTGTTGAAAACAGCCAACAATTGCATCTCAGATGTAACTAGAAAAAAAAGACTAATTCACTGCTTTCATTCAAAAAACCTTTAGATCTTTAAAAAAATAAAAAATAAAAATAAATAAATATATATATATATATATATATATATATATATATATATACATAGCTAAAAATGCCATTACACTTGATAACACACATCGCTTAAAAGTTAGGATTATTCCCCACGTGTTTCAATTTGAATTTGTATTTGTTTCAAGCCATTTTTAAGTTTTAGTTAAGTTTTAAGTTAGTCTAAACTGTAAGTCCTGATAGGATTTTGAGTTTTTGCAGTGTTCAAAATAAATGTATGATACAGGCTGTATTGGAGCACATTAGGGACCAGTGCTACTTGGTGTTTTATCCAGCAATGACTACTGAGCTAAAATTGGTAGTTCGCATTATTAAGTTTTTATTTTACACCCTCATCACTCCACAATGCTATGTTATGTTAAAGCCTGTATGTTAGACATGTTAGCCACGCATCGACAGTGGTCATAATTAATAGAAACCTAGCCCTCCGCAGGGCTAACGTTACGTGAGCTAGAAGTGACAGTAACGTTAATCTTATTTATTAGCGCTTAGCGCTCTTTATTAGCGCTCTACTGCTTTAAGATGGCGGCTGTTTACTAACGCTGCCCAGACGCGGCCGAGTCTGTCATTTTGCATCTAGTTCAACATACATGTGATCTCTATGAGACTCATCAGACGCTACTTGCTACCAACGTAGCATCGTGCGGGCTAGTATTTAGCAACGTCGGCGTTGTTTGTAGCGGCTGTCGGCTGCAGTGTTTTTTTTTTGTTTTTGTTTTTTTTTGCTTCTTCCTCTACGCACGTGACATCAGCGCGTTGTCCCGCATTAAAAGTAGTCCGAGCAAAACGTGACGCTTAGAGCTGTCAAAATAAGGTGAATAAAACTACTCGGATCAGTTTTTAAACTCGAGTTGCTCGAGTATTCGTTTCAGCTCTAATATTGTTATAATCATTTGTTTCGGATGTACTGTAATAATTTTCTGTATAAAAATTAATTTGGTGTTCAAAAAGTCTTTTCAAACTTGAGTCTTGAAAAAGAGGGGGTCGTCTTATAATCAGGGCCGTCTTATATTCGGGCCAGTACGGTAACTTTATTAAAACTTTTGTTTGCAACATCAATTTGCCTGAATTTAAAAAAAAAAAAGGGGGAAAAAAGTCACATCCAAACTATAAAAATACACTCAAGATATATCTTTTGACCATTTGATACTGAAAAATAAAATGTAATAAAATTAATAAATAATAATAAACTCTAATTGATGAGCAACATCACCTTAGAGTACAATATGCCAAACCATTTGACAGAAAAAACAAAAATTAATAGAACAAAAACGACTCATTTAACAGAGGGACAGTTCATAATTTTGTTCTTTTGCTATGGTGTGGGGTTATTTTGCACTGAGCAACTTGGTATGCCACATTATATGATGTTAACAGTGTTTGCTGGTTTACTGATGTAACACTGAGCAAAGTAGGACGATTGTTGGCAATATTCAGGTAACGAGACAATGAGGCACAGGTGGTGGACACAAGAGGCAGCGGATTGGTCAACGCACATGGAGCAGGCCACAAGAGGTGAAATCAATGGGGAAATCACATGGACAAGACACTACGGCACAAACTTGACTAAACTAAACTCAAATGAAACAAATGCATGTCATCTAAAAATGAGCTTACCTGGTATGTCAGGTCAGTGGTACGGGCGGGGGAACACAGGGAGGGGATCCCGACTACGGGTTGGCAGCCAGGGTATGCGACTGGTGGCGGGATGAGTGGTGGCGCATGGCCCAAAGCCAACAGATGCTGGTAGGCCACAGAGCTGATGGGAGGGGGGAAGGCCAAGGACGGGCTGCTGTTGCAAACGTAGAGGGAATATGTAGTTATTGATTTAAAGAAAGCACGATTCACTGCATTTGTCGTGACGAGTTTTGCTCACTTAAGCCCTCCGACCGACAGGTGTCCGTACGAGCTGCTTGCCACCGAGCCAGACCTGGAGTTGTTAATGTAAGCCACCAGTGAGCTGGGCGAGCTACGGATCATCGCCTGGAAGTCCACACTAGCGTCGGACAGTGGTGAGATGGATAGCGCCCTCTTCCTGTTCAGCCTGGGAGTCAGCCGTGACACTGTGACCACACAGGTCAGAAGTCTTTAAATCCTCTCTTCTGTTGTCTGCCTTTAATTAGCATTTTCTGCACTTACTAAGTATTAGCTAATTGCTAATTCCACATAATTACCTTAGATAAGATATACCATTGACGGGCTCGTAGCATCATGTTTAATGAGGGCAATTTAGTGAGAATTGATTCCAATTCGGTCAAAATGAGAGGGATGAGATTAATTTGCAAGTCTGAAATGCACTTGAGCTACCACTTTTGTGCAGCTGTGACGAGAATACTCTTTAACCTGGGCATAGTTCAATTTCTTCAGTTCTCTTCAGGAACTTATTTTGAGTAGTCCCAACATGTTTTACCACGGTAATACTTTGAACTTGATGAAAAATAGTTGGTAAGACCTTATTCGGCAGTGGGTTCATAAGACCGTCTTAATTTTAAAATGACACTGCCATGAGCATTAATGAATACTTATGACAAATATCATTAAATGTCATCTGGCAAATTTTGTCACTAACTCCATTTATGTTCAGTCTGCATCTTTTTAGGACTGTCAAACGATTAAAAATTTTAATCGAGTTAATTACAGCTTTAAAATGAATTAATCGTAAATAATCGCAATTCAAACCATCCATAAAATATGCCATATTTTTCTGTAAATTATTGTTGGAATGGAAAGATAAGACACAAGACGGATATATACATTCAACATACGGTACATAAGTACTGTATTTGTTTATTATAACAATAAATCAACAAGATGGCATTCACATTATTAACATTCTGTTAAAGCAATCCATGGATAGAAAGACTTGTAGTTCCTAAAAGATAGATGTTAGTACAAGTTATAGAAATGTTATATTAAAACCCCTCTTAATGTTTTCGTTTTAATAAAATTTGTAAAAATTTTCAATCAAAAAATAAACTAGTAGCTCGCCATTGTTGATGTCAATAATTACACAATGCTCATGGGTGCTGAAACCCATAAAATCAGTCGCACCCAAGCGCCAGCAGAGGGTGACAAAACACCAAAAAACACAAGTAACAAGTGGACATGACACTGTGCTGTCATTTTAATCTGTTTGAGCGGGGCATGTGCGTTAAATGCGTCGGATATTTTAACGTGATTAATTAAAAAAATTAATTACCGCCCGTTAACGCGATACTTTTGACAGCCATAATCAAAAGTGACATAATTTGCCCGATGACACTTAATGACGTCCCCCAACCTGGAGGTGTTTTGACATAACGACAGAAGCATTTGATTTTCAACCTTTTAGAGCAGACATGTCCAAAGTCCGGCCCGGGGGCCGAATGCGGCCAGTGGTCAAATTTCATCCGGCCCCCAGCCTCTGTCATAAAATCAATAATGTCTGGCCAGCACACAGACTTAATAAATTGGTCAGCAGTACTGCTACCAGCACATGAAGTAGCTTACACACTAAATGCTGCTCCTTATTGACCCACTAAAAGGCAGCAGCACTCTAAGCAACATTACCTTGTGTGACCCTTTATTCCATATTTTCTAAAATGGCGACAATCAACAAAAAAAAAAAAAAGAAAGTGGACTGTGACGGCCGACGCTTCAAGGATAGGTGGACATTGTTCTATTTTTTTTTCACAAAAATACGCAACAACTGTGTCTGCCTCATTTGCAAAGAGACAGTCGCTGTTTTTAAAGAGTTCAATGTGAGGCGATATTACCAAACAAGACACGCTGACATGTACAACAAGATTACAAGGAAGATACGTAGCGAGAAATTGAAGCAACTTGAAGCTACCGGTAGTTTAATTTTACAGCAGCAGTATTTCACAAGAGCCCGATAGTCGAAAGTGAATGCCACAAAGGCTAGTTGCAAGGTTGTTTAAATTATTAATAAAAAAAAATAATAATAAAGCAAATGTGACACACAGAATGGCTTGCTAAAATTTGCTTAAATATATTCTACGTAAAAGACATCAGCCAAGGTCGCCCCCCCCCACATTTTTACCACACCAAATGTGGCCCCCTTTGCAAAAAGTTTGGACACCCCTGTTTTAGAGTCTTAAATTTTTTGACTACAGCTGCATACCTTAAAAGTTTCAGACGTGAGAGTTTATTCATAAATCATTTGTACAAAATATGCAGCATTTCTTTGATAAAGTATGTACATAAGTTGCCTCCAAAGGATTTCGTACGTCATTTTGACAGGACTCACCATCAAAGGGAGCCATGTATTCTGGCAAGTGGGCCCCGGCCGCTAAGCTCGTCCCCTGCTTGAGAAGCTCCCCATAGGAGCTGTGGTGGCTCGCCATCAATTGATAATACTCCCTGGTCAGACTCACCCCAGTTGGCGGAGGTGGTGGTAGCCCAAACAGGCTGCCATCCTTAAAGTGGTCGTGAGAAACTGAGGACGATAAAGTCACATGTTATTGATGAGACGTCACACAATCCTTCCAAATGTTCTGGAATTCATTTTTTCTATCCCTGCAACTATTGTGCTTTTAAAAGCTTTATTTCACTTTTCAGCATTAGCCATGACAGAACTCAGAAGAAGATTTATGTCCTCTGCTGCATTCCAATCTTGAAGTCTAATTCCTGGCGGCCTGCAAATCACCTTTCTTGGATCAAATTGCAGCACGTTATATGTGGCTGCCATTTCGTTGAATTGAAACACACCCCGCCAGGTAAAAGTTTGGTCAAACTTACAGTCAGGGGGACTGAGGCCTCTAGCTGCTGAGATCATTGACAGTGTCGGGCCGCCGTGCAGATAGTGCTCCACATGAGGGTTGACGTATAAATGTGAGGGGGTGAAAGGGGAGTCACCAGTCGCCATGGATGTAGGAGAGAGGCGTATCAGGGAGATGTCGGAGATGAGGGGTCTGCCTGGCAAACCTACGGGCCTGGGTTGGAAACAATTTGATCAGCATCATCGGAAGTGATTGTTGACCCTCAGAACGTCAAAGCCACTGCTGTTTATTATATTTTTTTCTGTAGCCACCATTTGTTCATAATTAGTGGTAAACTGTTGAAAAAGCATATCAGAATTCCTTAAAAGAAATGTTTGTATATGAAGTAGAGCGTGTGAGTGTGTTTCAGTAGAGGGTGTGAGAATTTTGTTTCGTACAAGTGAGAGTGTTTCATTATTGTGTTGAAGTATTTTATTAGTGCTCATCAGTGTTGTTAATCTTACTTTAAAAAAGTAATGAACTCATTTGCTCCCAAAAACGTATAAATACGTTCTATTATTAATTGTTTCAGTGTCCCAAAGACGTATTTATACGTCTTTTACATTTTTTTCACAAGAGACATCTCTGGGTTCTGATTCAACTTGGTTCCAAAGCACACTCTGAAAATTCATTTCAAAGCAATAAAAATGGCCACTGGAGGGCAGTAGCGCATTTGGTAAGACCCACAACCCGATTCAACGGAACGAATGGCCGGGCCGCACGGCTGGGGCGCCAGCGGAAGACGACTGAATGGACGTCCAGGATGCCAGGCGGAGGACGAACGAGCAGAACAACCGGGAGGACGCCCGGGATGCCAGGCGTTGGACGACCGAGCAGAACGACCGGGACCACCAGTGCAGCGGACGATGCCGTTGAGTCAGTGTGCTGCTTGCCGAGCAAAGCCCGCCCTGCTGCCGGGCTCGGCCGCTCGCGTCCCCCGCACACTCCAGTGTCCCGCACGGAAACGTGCACGGCCAAATCACCCCCCCACCCCCGTCAGGAACACAAGTTCCCCAAGGGGGAATCTGCCACCAGGCAGTGGTCAACACAAAAGAAAGACTAAAATAAAAATCCATCTTTATGAGACTGGCAGCAATGAGGGAAAAGTTTACCCCGGCTGTCGCGGCCACAACAGCGTCATGTCTCAGTTATGTGTAAATAACTTGTTACTTTGCTATCAAAAACTCAATTAGTCTTGTTGTTTATGTTATTTTGTAAAAGGAAAACATTATTCAGATGTTTGCGATGTAACTAAATTTAAAAAATAGCTGTGTTAAAGTCAAATTTATGTTTGAAATGTATGCTTTCACAAAAAGCTCAATTTCTCTGTTTTTTCATCAGAAATTAGAAAATTGCTCCAACTAACACAGTATTTTCTAATGCTGATTTCTAAAGAATGGAAAAAGATATGAACTTATTTTTTTTCCTGCTGAAAGAAGAGAGTCTAATCTTTCTTTTGGTGGGGTCCATGTTTATATAGCAATACAACAGAATTTTCTGTGGGCCTTGCAAAATCAGTCAAAATCCATTAAATCGGCCGGGAGCGAAGGGGGTTGCACCAGTGAAGATGGCTGGGAGTGAATGAGTTAATTACAGTTACAAATTACTTCTCCCAAAAACTAATTGCGTTAGTAACTCTGTTACCTGAATGTAAGAGTAATTAGTAGCTTGGCAAAGTAAGAGGTGATAATTTTCATGTTTGTTTGTTTTTTTTTCTCAAAAAATAAAAAAGGGGTCACACAATTTGAAGTTTAAAGGGTTTTTGGGACAATTGGCCCTAGCCTAATTCTTTACCCAAAACTTAACTAGACACAGGGGTATTGAGGATATTGCGATAACTAGATAGTAACCTTTGCTATGTGTGGAAGTCATTTAATGTTGTGAATCAACCGTTAAAGTTGTTAAAACTGCTCCCGTTATTGCAAATAATTCCCTTCTGTCTACTTTCGACATGTGTAAGTTTTAAAACTCATTCATCATTTAAAGATAGAATTAAGTCAAGATTTTGCCAATTTAGGAGCATTTTAGATAAAAACACTTAGGTTCGCTAAGAGGTTCTCTACAACAGAGCCTTTCTGAGAGGTCTACTGCTGAAAGATGGCGGCTGTTTACTAACGCATCTAGTTCTTTATACATGTTGCTAATGCCGCTGTGTGTCTGTCATTTTCATCTAGTTCTATATTATGTGGTATCTACCGTAGCATCATGTGGGCGTAGTTTGTAGGCTATCGGCTACAGTCAAGTATTATTGGAGCCACCTAGCATCGCGTTTGCAACACCATCACAACTCCCTTGCCTCCTCCCCACTCCTGCTCTGCTCTCTCATCTCCGTGAGTCCGTCTCTCTCAGAGCTTTCTCGCGTCATTCAAACAACATGGTAACGCATAGAAACACACGCCTTTCCCGCCTCAGTAACGGTAATGGCGTTGCCAAGATGAGAAAAGTAATTAATTACATTACTCACTACTGAAAAAAATAACGCTGTTAATAACGCCGTTATATTCTAACGCCGTTATAAACAACATTGGTGCTGATGTGGCCATTTTGTGTGTCTGTGTGTGTGAGTGTTTAAGTGAGTGATGTGAAAGCTTTTTAGAGGGTGTGACAGAGGTTGTCACACTAGTGTGTGTGTAAGAATTGTAGTAGTTTCTAAGAGAGGGATACACTAGTGATTGTTAGAATTTTAGTGTTGTTCAGTGTTTTATCAATAGGAATGGAACCTTTATTGTAGTATGAAAAAAGTAAAGGTAAAAGTAAAAGTAAGCATTTGAGCTTTTTATTTGTGTATGTGTGAGAGCGTTTTAGTAGTGCCTGTGTGAGTGTTTCATTAGTGTGTGTAGGAGGTTTTTAGTAGTGGTTCGTGTGACAGCGTTTCAGTAATGGCTGTGAAAATGAACGTACAGTATGCCCGTACCGTACTTTACTCTTTCTGTACCGTGTGACAGCAGTTGGCTCCCAGTGTCAGATTGCGATGATGAAGGGGCTGGCGCTGAGGTGTCATGTCGCACAATCAAGGAGCAGGAGACCCCTGACGGTGCCACGGGCAACGTTACAAAATGCCAACAGCTCGTAACAAAGTACCATGCCGGGCAACAAATGACACAACAATTCATTTACTGCTCAATGTTGCTGTAATTAGGCGAATTTGGCAGCAACGATGGGAGGGACAGCTAGATCAAGGTCTTGATGAATGAGGGGTCCACTGTCAAGATCAAATCACATTAATCAAGGTGGCCGAGTCAGAGGACAGGCGTAAAAACCTCCACCGGCACGAGCGCCCCACGCACACGAAGACCGTGTGATAAATGGCTCCACTATTGCCAGGCGTAAAATGTGTGCATTTCAATGGAGGGGCACTCCATCCATCGAATTTCTGCACCGCTTATCCTCACTAGGGTCAGTAGTGAGCTTGAACTGGAGTCTATCCCAGGTGAATGTTTCCTCACCTTTGTATAGCATGGACTGCGTGGGGCTCGTAATGGTACGAGTGGCATCCTTCATGATGGTGCACATCCATAGCGAAGGGCTTGTGGAAGGAAGGGAAGATGTGTGGGGCAACTGCAAAAAAAAGCAGAGAAGTCAAATTTTGGTCCTGTAATTCATAAAAAATCAAATTGGGTCCAAGATTGAACAAAAGCAGACCTGAGACTAAGAACCACATTTGTTAGTTGGACTTGTGAGTGGAGTGATTTGCACTCGTTGACTGATGATGATGCAAAGGGAGCAATATAAAATGTCTGTTGTTTTAGAGGAGGTGTGTCAAACTTCTGTTTTCCTGTGGAGGGCCATGAGTGTCTGCAATCTAGGGCTCCAACGATTAATCAACAGCAAATCGTTGATGAAATCAATTGACAACTGACAACTTTTTTGAGTCTTCAAATTTAAATCTATTTACTAGGGCTGTCAAAATTATCGCGTTAACGGGCGGTAATTAATTTTTTAAATTAATCACATTAACGCACATGCTCCGGTCAAACGGATTAAAATGACAGCACAGTGTAATGTCCACTTGTTACTTGTATTTTTTGGTATTTTGTCACCCTCTGCTGGCGCTTGGGTGCGACTGATTTTATGGGTTTCAGCACCATGAGCATTGTGTAATTATTGACATCAACAATGGCGAGCTACTTGTTTATTTTTTGATTGAAATTTTTACAAATTTTATTAAAATGAAAACATTAAGAGGGGTTTTAATATAAAATTTCTATAACTTGTACTAACATTTATCTTTTAAGAACTACAAGTCTTTCTATCCATGGATCGCTTTAACAGAATGTTAATAATGTTAATGCCATCTTGTTGATTTATTGTCTTAATAAACAAATACAGTACTTATGTACAGTATGTTGATCCGTCTTGTGTCTTATATTTCCATTCCAACAACAATTTACAGAAAAATATGGCATATTTTATAGATGGTTTGAATTGCGATTAATTACGATTAATTAATTTTTAGGCTGTGATTAACTCGATTAAACATTTTAATCGTTTGACAGCCTTGCTATTTACATCTGTAACTTTCAAGAAAAGCATAAAACAAATATTTCCTTTCGTAATTTTTTGAAAACGGAAAATACAGTGCATATTGTTTTTTTTTTTTTTTAAATGTTAATTTCCTTTTTATTCTTTTTTTTTTTTTTTTTAAAAGCTGAAAACCAATAATTTACTTTGACTAAAATAATACAATTTTTGAATAAAGTATTTTATTTAATTGATTTCCCCCCCCTAAAAACAACTACATATTGCCGAATTTCTGTAGTCCTCGGTCTTACAATGAGGACTACAAAAAATAAAAAAACATGATTTAATTTTATGAGCACGCAAATGATATGGCAGGCTGGAAATGGCCCCGGGGCGTGTTTGACACCTGTGTTCTTAAGAACCCAAAACTGTTAGCAAATGCAGGATTTTTCCTTAATTAGGACAACAGTCCTCAACGTCCAACTCATGTTATGTGTATTGCATTTAGCAGCTGGCATCCGCAATATAGTGATGATTCTGCATACAAAAGCATTCTCAAGCATGGTTTTAGAATGCAAAATCCGAACATGAAAGCTTCGGAATTCTTTTGAAAACATATATATTTTCTACATAATAATTGCCTGAAGAGGGTGTCATATCTCATATGTTCTTTTGTGGAGCGGCTCACAAATATTTTACTAAATGTGAGGGTTGTCCTTTTGTCGACACAGCAAATTATACACTGTACTAGTCAGGTGACCTGGGATTTTGCTACGTGGAGGTCATGGTTATGGATCATTATCTGCTCTCGTCAAGTGTCGAGGGGCTTACGGGTCTCACGGGGGCTCCAGACCTCCATGAGTCAGCATTCCTGGTCCATTCCTCTCACTCTGCACCAGTGACACGCTGACAGACTGACTGCTCCCTAAACGGTCCTCTAAATAGCATCTTAACGTCAACAGAACGCCATGGGATAAAAGAGGCCGCGTTCGCGGACCACACTGCACTTCAAAGTTCAACATGGAAGTGTTCTGTCACTAATCAGGAGAAGTGAACAGTATGGAAGGTAAGCACATGTAATCTCGGCTTTTTCTCAGAGGACCACCCATCTAAGCAGTACCACTGCGGCCGGCTTGTTCTCCTCTTTCCATCACTGGGACACTTCCATTGTTGTGCTGCCGCAGGAGGCACAAATTCTGAGCACCGGTGAGAGCCGGGGAGGCTGGCTTACCTGATGCACCCCCTCTAGAGCCCCCTCATCACCCCCTCCGCACCCAGGCACGCGGCCCGCTTAGGTTCCATCTATTAATCTTACCTAGTGTTTGTTTTTCCATGGTCACGCGCACACTCTGTCTCGACTTTTTCATTTTTTTGTATAAAAAGTACATCCGTTTCTGTTCCATTTTCTCAGAGCACTCCCGAAGGGTCATAAAATGAAAGTAAAACTTTAAGGTAACTGCTAATGCTAAGCACGGCATCACTGGGTTTAAGATAGCAAGACCACACGGCTTCCTCTCGCTCTGTGTGTGTGTGTGTGTGTGTGTCATCTGCACGCCAATAGCATAATTTGGCTACTTAGAAGAGTGCATATGTTGAAAGAGTGATCGCGGCGTGGCGTAATCACCTCCAGCGCGGCTGATTGATGACCGGCGGGCTTAATAGTGCTGCTTAACACACAGGTTTGTCTAGATTAAGTAATTACCTCATCATCCCGTACGCGGCGTGATAAAGAGACGCCGGCGTGCTGGGGAACGAGAGCGATAATTAAAATAGCATCAATTAAATGGCGCTTGTGGGCCTGTCATAGTGCTCCCCAGCTAACATCCATATTAGCCCACCGGCACCCTCACCAGGGGGGCGCCTGGGATTAGGGAAAATGACTCCAATGTGCCATCTCTAAATTAAACAAAGACCCAGTTCTCCCCGTGCTCCGGGAGGGGAGCGCAGCTAAGAATAACACCTGAAGGTTTCTGCGATGTTCTTTGTGAGCAGAACGCCACATGACCACTAAATGGCTCTTGTGTCAATGGGACTCAAAATCCAGCCTGATCCAAGTACAAAATGTTGGTGACGCTCCCGATGACTGGCTAAAAGGTGCCAGAAACAATTTGACTGTCCTTGTGAATGAAATGAGTGTCATAAAAACAACCTTATTTATTTCACTTCACACTTGGCCTGGTTTAGTGGCTAATTAGCTCCAGCTAACGCCACCAACAGCCACAAGACAAAGCGCATCAGCACAACAATTAGTCTGATGGCGCTAATGGCTTCCTGTGCAGGTGCGAGCACACGCAACAATTTCACAATCGGGCACTGTCTGGAATATTATTTACATCACTGTGTCTTTTATATGTTGTTTATAGCCGTTCTGGCTGCAATGTGGAAATTGTGTATTTGTTGGCCTTTAACAGAGTAAACCATATTCATTGACGTTTACTATTACTGGCAGTTTTGATTTTTCTCCAATTCACTTCCTATATAAAATATAATTGCGTTCGTTAATTACTGTTTAGATATACAGTATTTTAACCAGCAATTAAAGTAATGGATCGTGATCAAATGGGAATCGGCCAATGGCATACCGCAAGCAACACGTCACTTCCGCTCATTAATATTCATGACATTAGCTACTGTTGCTAAGTAGGGACAAGCCACCGTTTGTCCCTAATAGGAAATGAATGGAAATCGTGTACGAAGGAGATGTTTACAGAGCTAAACCTACCAATTCTCTCTGAAAATGATGTGCCTGGTGCCAAATTGACTGGCAAAGATGTGGAAGAACATAAAAATGTTCAGTTAAAGAGATGGCTTTAGTGTCAAAGGCTGAAAAAGACGAAAAAAAAACGAGCCGACCTAAGCATAGCTTTAGCTTTTTTATCGACGCGACTGACAATGACATTCTCCTGTTTCAACAAGCTGTCCTTTACCATCAGCCCTGTCTTTCTTATATATCCTCTGGTTGTCCTACGTCTCTTACCGTTCTTGAGGGTAATTTAGTTGGCTTTGTGTAGCGATTGCAAATGCTACTCAGTGACAGCCAACGAACACTTTTAATTTTTTCATTGATAACACATCTTAATCCTATAAATTATTTACACTTCCCCCTTACTAAAGTTGTTTTTTTATATAATATAATATATATATATATATATATATATATATATATATATATATATAAACAGAAACGGTAACCGTGGCAGTCAGATACCATTGTAATTCTTTTCAGGTCATTCATTGTCAGACAGAAGCAGTACGGCACAACGTTACGCTAAAAAAATAAGTTAAAAATATAAAAATGGCTTACCTCTTTGTCCTCTGAAAGACCATCCCAACCCAACATAATGTTTACTGCATATGAAACGTGAATGAAATCGCCGAGCTGGTGTTAAAATCCGCGCAAGTTGATTCGGTCTTCACATTTTTTCCTCCCGAGTTTTTGGTTTCCGGAAACGTATGAAGAAAACATCCTTCGTGTGTCGTAATGTCTAGAGTCGTTTCTACAAGTTCCAAAAAAGCAATGCGTGATCGGCATGTTCGTTTTTGAAAGATTACCGGCGAAAAGTAGCACTAATTACGTTGGCTCTATGCGAGGGTGGGTCTATAATGTCCCACTTTGGCTTTACTTCCGCTTTACGATGCGACGTCACGGTCTAAAAATAGCCTGCATGCGGTACGCCATTATGATGGCCAAAGCCTAATACGAGAAAGCAGACTAAAAAAATAAAACCAATTACTGTTCAAAATATTTGTTTTATATTAAAGGGTCAATTTATTTAAATATTTTTTTTATTTTGATTATTTAAAAAAAATCTTAATGCTTAAAATATCCAATTCACATCATAAAATGTTTAACTTGACCCACTATACATTAAAGTTCTTGGGTACAACAGGAGCCTACAGCTTCTCCAGTATTTGTACTCTGCTTTTATTTCCCTCCCCTTAACTTACCGTATTTTTCGGACTATAAGTCGCAGTTTTTTTCATAGTTTGGCTGGGGGTGCGATTTATACTCAGGAGCGACTTATGTGCGAAATTGTTAACACATTATGATATTATTTCACATGTTGTTTTGGTGTTTTGGAGTGACACTGATGGTTTGGTAAACTTGTTAGCATGTTCTTTATGCTATAGTTACTGTATCTGATTAACTCTTAATAGCTATGGCCACGTTCGCGTTCTGCCTTTGGCAATGTGTGTTCAATTGCATTATTGACTTTTTTATATTGATACGCATGCTTTTAATTTGTGGCGCTTTCACGCCCACGTGGGGGCGCACTCGCACTTGTTTACGTGAAGAAGAGCGCTCACACGCCAGAAGAAGACCGACAGCTACGTAGTGGGCGAGTTAGCAAGAGAGAAAAACACGGCTGCGATCCTACGTTCATTGTTTATGCTTGTAAAATAGCTCTACAGAGGCAACGCCTGTGTGTATCATCTTTTCTGTTGATGTTGTGTTTTCCACCCATGATCGGGCACTTAGAGCCAGTTGTGTGTTTGTTTGAACGATGCGCTAATACTAGCAAACACATGCTAACCGTTTGTGTCATGTCATTGCTGTAAAAGCACCTAATTATAATTTATTTACATCGATGCGAACCTGTTTGGTATCGAGGACGAAATTAATTCAGCAAATTATACGGACGTCCAGCATCGTCATTTGGGATTTTAGACCTCTGAATAGCCAGGACCGAGCCGTAGCGTCCTGGTGAGGACTGTATACTCGCATTTTGTTGCTGTACACTGTACACTTATTCAGCATTTATATTGTATTGTATTTTTATATTAAAATTGCCTTTGAAGATGACATGTCTGTTCTATGTGTTGGATTTTATCAAGTAAATTTCCCCCAAAAATGCAACTTATTCTCCGGTGCTACTTATATATGGTTTTTTTTCTCTTCGTTGGGCATTTTATGGCTGGTGCGACTTATACTCAGGTGCGACTTGTAGTCTGAAAAATACGATTACAAAATTTCAGAACATTTTACATTCCACCCTAAATGTTTCAGATAATCCACATATCCACGTAAGGGGAAAAAATGCTTGAAAATATTTATTAAAATACCAAATTCTGGCCCACTCCTAAAAATGTTTTTTTTTTTTCTCTCCCACCCCACCAAATGACCAAACTACAGTCCCTGACAAGTCTTGTCACTTATCCATTTTGTAGAAACAATTACTAATAACCTGACTTTTAATTATTCAGTTGGTTTCAGAAATGGCTTATATGAAAGCTAAGACCCTCCCAAATAATTAGAGCTGGGAATCTTTGGGCACCTAACGATTCGATTACGATTACGATTCAGAGGGTCCGATTCGATTATAAAACGATTATTGATGCACCCCCCTCCTTTTTTTTCTCTTTTTTTTTTAATGTTTTGTACATTAGTTCCAAAATTGTTCAAAAATACTCTCAGGCTAAACCACACTACTATTTCAGTATCAAGTTAACATATAGCAGTAAACAAATATACAAAAATAACATTAAATAAAAAACTCCAGTCCCCATTCTGTATCAGCAGCTTTAAATTACATTCAATTAATTTAATGTTGTGAATCAACCATTAAATTTGTTAAAATTGCTCCCGTTATTCCATAATTTCCCTTTTGTCTACTTTCGACATGTGAAAGTTTTAAAACTATTTTAAAGATAGATTCAAGTCAATATTTTACCGATTAAGGGGTATTTTAGATAAAAAGTTAATTAAGTTTGCTTGGAAGGTTCGCTACAACAGCCTTGTAGGGAAGTGTACTGCTTTAAGATGGCGGCTGTTTATAACGCCCGCATCTAGCTTTTTGTAGATGTGCTGCTAACACTACCAAATCTATAATGCATCTAGTCCTATATAAATGATATCCACCGTAACATTATATGGATGAACTTTGGAGCAGCTTTTCGGCAGCAGTCAGGTATGTTGTTGTGTTTTTTTTAATCTCGTTGCATGAGTTGAGCTAGAGCCGTGAGTTGAGCATTGGCATTACCCTTGGGGCTGGGTAATGGGAAGCATGATGTTTAGCTACTCTCGCTCCGTTCCGTCCCGAAGACCGCGCGGCACGCTGAGTGTTGTGTACTTCCGCTTTACTTCGCATATTTCAATAATCGGAATTTGGATGTTTGTGAATCGCTCTCGAATCTTCCACGGCCGAATCGCGAATAATCTAAGAATCGGAAATTTTGCACACCTCTACAAATAATGTTGAATGTACAAAAATATATTTGTTTCACTGAAAAAAAATTATCATTTAATAAAGACATATAGGTCAAATTTTGGCAAGACAAAAGTTTTGTCGCCTACAGAAAGTAGTGTGAAAGTAATAATAATAATAATAATAATAATAATAATACATTTTATCTGTAGAGCGCTTTTACCAAAGACGCTTTACAGTTGGGGAGAAAAAAAAAAAAAAAAACAGCAAACGTGACCGGAACAAAACAATAAAGAAAAAAATAGTTATAAGTTAAAGGTTAGTTTAAAAAGGTGAGTGTTTAACAGTTTTTTGAATGTGGGAAGGTCTGAAAGGAGAACTTGCACAATTGGTGGTTGACTGAATACTTATTTGCCCCACTGTAACTGTCCTCTTGGCCAGTAGTATCAGCTAGCTGAACAGCTAGCTTCCAATCCACTGAGTAAAATAAATAATGTTCAAGTAATACAACTTCATCATTGATCTGTAACTTGAGTAAATAAAGCCTTTGATAGTTTAATATTAATGATTGATGAATAAGGAGCAGAAAATCAGAAAAGCGAAGGCTCATTTTTCAAGAATTGTGAAGCCAAAATTTCTTCCAATTCTGGAATCACCCTTAATGTATATTCAGGCAGCCAGGACAATATATTTCTTACTTGACAATTCAGAAATGGTGCAGTAAAAGAAATCGTTACAGTAAGTGTGACACCTCAAAACATTGTTTCTGTATTTGAGGAAAAAAAACATTTGCAAGCGTAAAGAGTATTGACAATATGCTCGTTGGAATCACATTGAAACTTTAAGCATTCTTTTTAAACATTGTAAATGTAACTCAACATTAAAGTGGAATATGTTTAACAAAAAAACGTACTCTACTGGGTCTGTGTATGAGCTATTCTGCTGCAGCTGGTCATTACCTTTAGCTACTTTTGGAGTTAGTGTGTTTAGAAACAAGCCAAAGTGCGACAACCCGGTGACCCCAGGACAGCGGGCTATTTTTCTCCGTCTTACACCGTCCCCCTCGTGAAGATAAGTGCTCCTCTCTTTGACCATGCGCATTTTTCTCTGCCAGAGGCCCAATCATTCCCTCCTCACCCCGGGTGCTTCCGGCAGAACCGGCCTCCAGTTGCACCTCACTATCATCAATAACTCGCCCAATCTTACCCTCCTTATCACAAACACGCCTCTCTTATAGCCGCCTGGCCCCGCCCCCACTCACCTTGCGCCGGACAGTCACAAATCAATTCCATGAAATCTGGATGTGATTATCACCTTGGAACTCAATTTTAAAAGCTAACTCAAATTTGGAACAAAGTGTGCTTGATACTACTCGAAGAATATCTCTAGAAGTTCTGTCCGGACCAAATGTAGAGGGCATTATAGGCAAATAACAGACAGGTTGGATCATGAGCTGCTTTTATTTTACGACATTTTAGGTTTTGATATGCAATTGAATTAGGAAGGTCGTGTTACGGTTCGTGTTGGGGGAGCGCGCGAGAGCACCTGGGTCCATTCTAATTGACTCGGAGCGCCGCATCTCCACTTTTTAAACAAAGTGACTCTTGCTTGAGCTTCATTACACGCACCCCATTTCCATAGGCCTCTGGGACCGAGACCTGGGCCGCTCCCGTGGAATAAATGAGTGTGCCATGATAAATGGTTCTATTAGCAATCCAGATTGTTAAACTGTGATATAACAGATCGGAACGGGAGGCCGGGGTCCATTCATTTTCCTCCCCTCGGCACATGTTTCCATGTGTAAATAAGGTATTAAAACTGGGCATTAGCTGCGTTGTGTGATAGAGAGGAAATTGTTCCAAATAAATAACCCGGGCCTCGAATATAAAACAGCCAACACGGAGGCATCGAGGTGGGCGAAAGTGAGGTAGCGTCCCTACTCTATAAAAGCGTCTGCCATATATTAGTTTAGGCCTCAAGGACCTCGTCCCGTCTGGCTCCGTGTTCACTTATCAGGCGCCAACCGGCGGGTGCTAGAGAAATTTCATAAGTAATTACTCTGTCAGCTGCTATCTGATTGGCTGTAGACAACAAGTTGTGATGTTGTTCACCTCAAATTAAAGCACAAAACCAGGAATTTTATTGTGAAGCACTGGTTACCAGAACTGTGAAAAGAGTGGGAAAAGTTTAATGTCAAATTAATATCACACTACAGAACTACAGGGTTATGGAAAAACTATCTGAACTTTTTGGAATTTCTCACATTTCTGCATAAAATCATCACCTTTGTTAAAATCACACAGATGAAAAAACAGTGTTTGCTTTAACTAAAACCACCCAAATATTTATAGGTTTTCATATTTTAATGTGGATAGTGTGCAAACAATGACAAAAGGGGGAAAAATAAGTAAGTGAACCATCACATTTAATATTTTGTGGCACTGGTGGAGGAGGGGGGTTCGCTACTTCGCGGTTTTTCATTTATCGCGGCAGGTTCTGGTCCTCATTAACCGCGAAAAATGAGGGATCACTGTATATTTTTACTTTTATTAAATATTTAGGATTTTAAATAATTGCTATTAGAGATGTCGGGATGCCGATTGATCGGGTCCGATCACGTCATTGTCAAAGTATCGGAATCGGCAAAAAAAAATCGAACATGCCTTTTTTTAATATATATATATATTTTTTAATAAAATCGTTTTCTAATTGTATGTAACGTTACAGACATAATGTTACACTCATCCAGAGTCTTTAGTTTAGGCTTCAGGTAGGGTTATCAAATTTATCCCGTTAACGGCGGTAATTAATTTTTTAAAAAAATGGATCATGTTAAAATATTTAACGTAATTAACGCATGCGCTGCACGACCCACTCATGCATTGTCGCGTTCAATCTGTAATGGTGCCGTTTTACCTATATATAGAGCTAAAAGGCAGCGTAAAATGAGTAGAGTGAATTTTGGCTGCCTTAGGAGCCTATTTTTAATTGGCTAAAGCCTTACAATCCCTCTCCCTATGATTAGAAATATCGTGGGGAGCAAGGTGGGGAAGAAAGGTGGTAATTGATCTTTTTCTTGACACCCTATGTTATTTCCCAACGCAGAGAAGATATATCAATTGGTACCACTACGCACAGTCATGGTTGCACTTCCCATCATGCAACAGTTAAATGGCTACAGTATCATTTACTGAAAGCTCAACAAATACACTAGATGGCAATATTTAGTCACAATATACAAAGTCACATTTATCCTTTAAGAATTACAAGTCTTTCTATCCTTGGATCCCTCTCACAGAAAGAATGTTAATAATGTGAATGCCATCTTGAGGATTTATTGTCATAATAAACAAATACAGTACTTATGTACTGTATGCTGAATGTATATATTCGTCCGAGTTTTATTCATTTTTTTCTTAATGCATTGCCAAAATGTATATGATCGGGAAAAATTATCGGGAATGATTGGAATTGAATCGGGAGCAAAAAAAAAAAAAAGCAATCGGATCGGGAAATATCGGGATCGGCAGATACTCAAACTAAAACGATCGGGATCGGATCGGGAGCAAAAAAACATGATCGGAACAACCCTAATTGCTATTGAGAGGCTCAAAGAGAGGATTTGGACAATTTTCAGGTTAACATTGTCTAAACAAGGTTTGTCAGGATAACAAATTTTAGTAGGCGATATATGTCTCATAAATTATTGCCGATATGCGATATTATTGCCTGTTTTTTTTTTTTTTTTTTTTTTTACCAATTAACCACAAATATAGTGACAATACATCCTAATAAATCACCTATTCAACTGCAATAAATTGTTACTCTTAAATAGAAGACAAACTATATTAAAATTTATAAATATTAAAAAAAAAAAATAAAAAAATAAAAACACACACAATGCATAATGAGTCATTTTAAAGCTAGTTAAGTGCAGAATATGAAATACAGTGCTGCTCAAAAGTTTGTGAACCCCCTCAACATTTTGGAATTTTCTATTATTTCAACCTGATTTCCTAATCAATCAATTCAGTAGTTTTTTTGTTTTGTTTTTTTAACAGTTGTGTTGTCGAGACTAAATTAAAAAGAGTTTTCATCAACTGATGTAGGTGCAAAATTAAACTGTTTGGTCACAACCAAAACCGCCATGTCTGGCGAAAAGTCAACACTGCATACCACCAAAAGAACCTTCTCCCAACAGTGAAGCATGGAGGTGGGAATGTCAAGATCTGGGCTTGCTTTTCATCCTCAGGACCTGGACAACTCCACATAGTCCAGGGAATCATGAATTCTGAGGAATATTGTCAAATCCTAGAACATAACCTGACGCCATCTGTTTTGAAGTTAAAGCTTGGCAGAAGGTGGATCATGCAACATGATAATGATCCAAAGCATTCCAGCAATACAACCAAGGAATGGCTGAAAAAGAAGAAGATTCGTGTTCTGGACTGGCCCAGTCAAAGTCCTGACCTAAATCCCATTGAAATGCTGTGGCGGGACCTGAAGCGAGCAGTTCATGCCAGACGCCCATCAAACCTCTCTCAACTGACTGCGTTCTGCAAGGAAGAATGGGCAAAAATCCCCCAAAGTAGATGTGAGAGGCTGATTAGTCACTACAGAAACCGTTTGGTTGAGGTAATCTCTGCAAAAGGAGGCGCAATATCCTATTAACTGAAGGGGTTCACATACTTTTGCACACATGATATCTGAGTTTTTCTTAAATCAACCACTTTTGTTAAATGAAGAATGACAATATAACTATTTCTTTTGTTTCAGTCCATTATTTGGAATGTCAGTATTGTGGATTTGGGTATAACTTAACATTTAATAAGGTTATTTTAGTTTTTTTTTTACAAAAAATCTGACCATCGCTGTGGGGTTCACAAACTTTCGAGCAGCACTGTAGGTGAGAAACCCAATGTCATTTTTGTTATCTGCCAATTGGAGCCCATTAAAAGTGTTAATTTGATCTAAAATGACTGTGATCTTGTCCTCCAAAGTGTGCATGCAACAAATTTGAAGATAAACTATTATCATTTATTACATCTGATTATCATTACCAATCAGATTCTTCAGAATGGGTGTCATTTTACATTTATTCTTAGTGTAGAATCTGAAGTGTGATTGCCGCCAGAAATCTGAACATGACGTGGTTTTATTTTGAAATGTTCACCAGACGTACGTTTGCTTTACACACTAACTGTAAGCTTTACACACAGTAAAAACAAAGTGCACTTCGCTTTTGTCAAGCGTGTAGTGTCCGTAATAGATTTTTTTCGTTTTGTTCGCATCTCTTGCAAATTCTTTAATTACCGGTACCGGTAGTTAGTTTTCATGTTTGAAGTGTCACCTTTTAACCGCAATTTTGCGTTGTGGAAAAGACTTCCAATGTTTTTATAGCAGGCTAAATTGGTGAGGACATTGTCTTTTTTCTATTAGCCTCAATGTAGTAATGCTAACGTTTTATAATGTTTAATATAGAAGTGTTTCCTTATTTTGTATGTCTGAACTTTAATTCTACGGCATTTTGATGGCCAATAAACATCTGTGAAAGCTACTTGAGTCTCATACGCAATCAACACCCACGCACAAATGTATGCACGCACGCAGCGATAAATCGCAGCCGGGAAAATTAACGCCCTCATTTTTATTTACCGTGCGATGATTCGACTTATTGCATATCGCGACAGGCTTAGTCTAAACGATGAGTTGATTATCAGAAGATTCATTTGATCAACTAGTTGTTCATTAACAGTGTTGAGAATAACGCCCTTATAAATAACGCCGTTACATAACGGCGTTATTTTTTCAGTAATGGGGAAATCTAACTAATGATTTTTTCCGCCGTTACAACGCCGTTACTGTTACTGACCGTCAAAAGCGGTGCGTTACTTACTTTGAATAAATTGAAGAAACTACCAGTGGTAGCGAGTCTACTCTGCTCTGTTTATTTGTCATCCAAGACTTGGGGTGCGTTCAGGTTCATGGCAATGAAAATAGTAAACACACATAGCCTACGTTTGCATGAACGATGGAGTTGCCGTTTGATACGGTCATAATGTGCAGGTCCTGCACCCATCCGCAGCAAAACTGTTCGTAGCTTTGTAGCGACTTGTAATTTCGGAATCGCTGATGAGTTTAGTAACATACAATAAATACAGCAGAATGTCCATTTCGCGTAATTGTGGAAGTCCGTCGACATCTTTACTCCATTTGTCTTCGGCCTGCTCGTAAGGGTCAACATTGTTCACATCCTTAAGTTTGATCAAATATCTGTAACGAGTTTGTCTCTTTATCGAACTGGCAAGTTAAAGTTTAATGTCGCGCGAGCCAGACCTGCTTCCAATATGGCTGCGTTGTTGTCAAATCTCACGTGATCCCCCATTCTGTGACGTAAACGCTCGAGCCTAATAGCGCATGTACTTCAGAGGCCGGTTGTTCATATGTGAATTGTCTCGCCCTATGTTTGTATATGTGTATTTGTTGTTAATAAAGTTTTTTTTTTTTTTTTTTTTTTTAAATAAACTTCAGAACCGGTGTTTTCACAAACACTCCACTTCAAGTGTAGGATAAATCTGTTGCTGGTGAGGTGCAATAAATATTACAAGGTTCTATAGCACAACTACCTGTCTGTTCTTCTCTATTCAACTGACTCGAATACTGCTCAGAAAATTTCACATTCTTTGAAATTTAACAACTTCTTTTTAAAATAACGGAAATAGTTACTTTCCCTGGTAACTAGTTACTTTGACTATAGAGTAATTCAGTTACTAACTCCGTTACTTTTTGGAAGAAGTAGTGAGTAACTATAAGTAATTACTTTTTTAAAGTAACGTGCCCAACACCGGTCATTAATCGTTGCAGTCTGAGTTGGCAGACCCAATGGCCTTCTGAAGGAAATACATAACTATGGTGTGGCCTGCGATAAAGATGACTTTGACACCAATATTGTACACGCGCAACACTTGTTCGGTCTTCAGTTGCTCAGCAGTCAGTATGCTCAACTGCTGAAATGAGGGTGAATATTCTCAGAAATGGCAAAAGGTGCACATACAGTTGTGGTCAAAAGTTTACATACACTTGTGAAGAACATAATGTCATGGCTCTCTTGAGTTTCCAGTTATTTCTACAACTCTGATTTTTCTCCGATAGAGTGATTGGAACAGATACTTCTTTGTCACAAAAAACATTCATGAAGTTTGGTTCTTTTATGACTTTATTGTGGGTTAACAGAAAAAGTGATTAAATCTGCTGGGTCAAAAATATACATACATGGATCTGAAAAAGCGAATCATTGACTTGAACAAGTCAGGAAAGTCACTTGGAGCCATTTCAAAGCAGCTGCAGGTCCCAAGAGCAACAGTGCAAACAATTGTTTGTAAGTATAAAGTGCATGGCACTGTTTTGTCACTGCCACGATCAGGAAGAAAACGCAAGCTATCACCTGCTGCTGAGAGAAAATTGGTCAGGAGGGTGAAGATTCAACTGAGAATCACAAAAAAGCAGATCTGCCAAGAATTAGAAGCTGCTGGAACACGGGTGTCAGTGTCCACAGTCAAGCGTGTTTTGCATCTCCATGGACTGTGAGGCTGCCGTGCAAGAAGGAAGCCCTTGCTCCAAAAGCGGCACCTTAAGGCTCGACTGAAGTTTGCTGCTGATCACATGGACAAAGATAAGACCTTCTGGAGGAAAGTTCTGTGGTCAGACGAAACAAAAATCGAGCTGTTTGGCCACAATGCCCAGCAATATGTTTGGAGGAGAAAAGGTGAGGCCTTTAACCCCAAGTACACCATGCCTACCGTCAAGCACGGTGGTGGTAGTATTATGCTGTGGGGCTGTTTTGCTGCCAATGGAACTGGTGCTTTACAGAGAGTAAATGGGATAATGAAGAAGGAAGATTACCTTCAAATTCTTCAAGATAACCTAAAGTCATCAGCTGAAGATTGAGTCTTGGGCGCAGTTGGGTGTTCCAACAGGACAATGACCCCAAACACACATCAAAAGTGGTAATGGAATGGCTAAATCAGGCTAGAATCAAGGTTTTCGAATGGCCTTCCCAAAGTCCTGACTTAAACCCTATTGAGAACTTGTGGACAATGCTGAAGAAACAAGTCCATGTCTGAAAGCCATCAAATTTAACTGAACTGCACCAATTCTGTCAAGAGGAGTGGTCAAAGGTTCAACCAGATACTTGCCAGAAGCTTGTGGATGGCTACCAAAAGCGCCTAATTGAAGTGAAAATGGCCAAGGGGACATGTTACCAAATATTTGCGCTGCTGTATGTATATTTTTGACCCAGCAGATTTGATCACTTTTTTCTGTTCACCCATAATAAAGTCATAAAAGAGCCAAACTTCATGAATGTTTTTTTTGTGACAAAGAAGTATCTGTTCCAATCACTCTATCAGAGAAAAATCAGAGTTGTAGAAATAACTGGAAACTCAAGAGAGCCATGACATTATGTTCTTGAAAAGTGCATGTAAACTTTTGACCACAACTGTAGATGTCCCCACATCCAGCAAGACTGGTTACATCTGTATTACAGTATTAAAAAAAAAACTAAAAGTTTTTAAACATGATTTTCAGTTTAAAAATAAACCCAACAAAATCCACAAAAATCTGCCATAAATTTCAGAGTTACTGAAGCACTATTTTGAACGTGTTTTTCCAGTGGTTCAGAATACTACAATCAATATGGCTGCCTCTAACGCTGGCCTCGTAAAATATTCAACAAGGTCTTGTCCGTCTTTACATGTAAAAGCTACATTTCTTCATCACTGAGCGTCACGGGACCACCCATTTCCACTTCAAAAGTATCCTGCCCGTCTACGCCCTTACGTCGTGTTAACGTAGTGGCGTCGTCGTCTGCCAGAGGTGAAAAGCACGTATTTTTGAAGCCTCATTAGACGCCTTTCATCACACGTGCGCCGATGTGTTGCATGCATGCCAACGCAGACCTCATGCACTCAAAGTCACAGTACAAACGACCACCGTGCTCTTCAATCACATTCAATCTTCATGAGTAAAGCACCTGTCAGCGCTCCCTCTGATGCATTGTGGGAGTTCCAAGTTTGGTTTTCAGCTGGAACTTGCGCATTCTTTCTTGAGTTTTGAACATTTTATCATCAGTCACCAGTTACATTAAAGGTGTCAAACCCGGGGCAAAATCTGGCACATAATTTTGTCTAACCAGCAAAAATGAAGTATGTGCATTGACTTCATGTTTATTTTTTTCAGTGAAATTCATTTTAAATACATTTTCTTTAATCCTCATTCAAAGATTGAGTACTACAGAAATCTGAGTAGTTACTGTTTTTCTTTCTTTTTCAAGATAATAAACATACAGCATTTTAAAATCTTACAGTTTAGAATATTACCGTCTGCCCTTAAAAAAAAAAGATTTAATTTTTTTTTTTTTTAACTTAAAAAAATAAAATAAAAAAGGAGTATTTACAGACAGAAATTTTAAAAACTCTTAAAATGAAGTTGACCTCTCTGGAACGCCCTACTGGCAAGACAACTCATACTTCTTAACTAATAACTTCCTCGAACTTCTACTATTAGTTGGTGGATAAAATATTATCTTCATTTAAATGGGAGAAACTCAGGTTTTCCCTCAAGGGTTCCATGAACTATTTTGATAAAAGCTAGGCACCCCTTTTGAAATCTATAGTTTTTGACCTATTAACCTGATTTTGATGACCCCCCCCCCCTTTAATTTTTATTTTTCGTATATTTTGTGTTTTGGCTTTCAAATACAAAACAAAAACTATTCCCCTCCAAAATATGTACTGCTTATTTGACTTTGTTTTCATTTTAGACTGTAAAACAAAGGTATAACAGAGGATATTTACTTTATTTTCCTTTTGTAATTAAATGAATTATAAATAATAAACATTTACTGCTTTTTAACTTTTCATGTTTTATTTAAAGCAACACTAAGTAACTTTTTAACCTTTATAAAACATTTTCATGACATTTGTGATAATATGTCGACTGACAACGAGTTGAATGACACTTCCTTTATATCTTGAGGGGGTCTGTATCACTTTCACCGGCACTAATTAGCTTTGAGGAGGGTGGCAGGAACACAAACCCCCCACCCCAAATGTGCTGACTGCTTTACGGCATACGTCACTACCCCATTTCCCCAATTACTATAAAGACGGAAGTCGATGCGCACGCTTTCGCACGAATTCTTCAAAGATGGCGGAGCAAAAAAACAGCCAAAAAGGTTTGTTTGTATGACCAGAAAAAAAGGCAGGCTATCAGGATATCCAGAATAAATATTGGCCCGGCTTTCACTCGCTGGTGTGATGCCGCCCCACCCTTAACCGAACTCATCAGGTGGAGTGGCGGGGTTAGCCACATGGTTGCTAACCGTCATATGCTATTGTTTAGCCAAAACTGGCTGTTACTCTTCATCCATCACACAACCACTGGAAACAGAAATGTTGTTTAATCCATCTGCAGGTGACTATTAGATTGGTTTTTGATTGATTGATTGATGATTTTACGGCACTGTACGGGTGTGCGCTGGTCCTTATGGAGAAACGCAGTCTTCCTCAAGGCAAAACACTACCGCTTTTGTCCACCGGCGTTGCTAAAATTGACCAACACTGAAAAGTTACCAAATGTTGCTTTAAAATATGTAAATAAAAAAGTAATTAAAAAAAAACGCTATTTTCCTTTTTACATTGAAAAATGAAAATAGAAAATAGAATATTTAATGATTTCTCCCTTTTTTTGAGTTCATTATTTTTTTTAATTATCAAAAATTAATTAAAAGAATATTTGTTATGAAGTCGTTAATACGAGGACTTACTTTATGTGGAAAATGTGTCTAAAAAATTTATCCGCTGTCAAACTGTCAATTCGTTTGATGGTTAGTTGAGATTAGTCGATTCATCCTAACAGCCCTAATTGGTAAGAAAAATGACCCTCCGAAATAAACCATAACCCCGCGACAAATATTGTATGGGTTTCACTTTGACATGCCTGATCCAAATGATGATGCGCTTCGATTTTGTGTTTGATTTGGCCTAGCATTCATTCCACATGCATGTGTATCTTTAAATCATGACCGGAGTGCTCAGCGGTCCTTGAGTCCAACAACCCAAACGCTTACCTGTCTTCTCTCACCATTTCGTCTATTGATCAACTTTTACACGCTCTTAAGCCCGGCATTAGTCATTAGTCATGCACTTTCACATTGCGGCCACAAGCGCTTTATCTTTGATATGCATATTTGATTATTTCATCACTCCTCCCACCAAAGCAGCTCACAGACAACATTCACGGCCTCCCCTTCAGTTGAAAATTACCTCGTGTCTCCAATGGCTTCTTGAGGAGGTCTCCAAAACTGCTAACATCCATTTTGTCTTTCTTTTCATCAGCTCTGGTTGCCTCCATGACTGAGCATCTGAAGGACAGAAAATACAGATCCATCAATTTAACAGATATTGGTTGGGATTTGTTGACATTAACTTCAAACAAAAAACTTTAAAAAAAAAAAAAAAAAAAAACGATAAAGAATGTGAATGATCATGTTTGAGTGCCATTGTCGGCGATAGCTGTCCAACCCATTTTGTGAATTGAAAGCGAATTGGTTAATCACACAGACCATGCAAAGACCAGGTTAAATAAATAACGCATATTCAGTAATTTAACAAATGGATTTCAAAATTTTAACACAATTTTAATCCATGTAAAGGTTTTGCCATAGTGCTTTTTAAGCCTTGTGGGCCGCCAAGCTTTTCTTGCGCCTACGCCTAAGACAGTGCTAAAAAAGTAACATATTGGCCCGAATATAAGACGGTGTTTTTTGCATTTAAATAAGATTGAAAATGAGGGGGTCATCTTATATTCACGGTCTAGACATTATACCCATTCACGACGCTAGATGACACCAGATATCATTGAATCAATGTTCTGTTGTGACAGATCTCAGCTACTAGTTTAACCAGTTTGCATTATTTTATAGCAATGTTTTTCCTTATTCAGATTTGTTTCAAGACTACAGTTAGTTAGACTTCACTTTGATAGTTAATGCAGTTATTGCAATTTTGTTGTTTTATCACAATAGATTGGTTTATTTACATTTCAAAAACCAGAAGCCATTCATTTACGAATGTGATTGCACTTTAGTTTACATATTTAAATTAGGGCTGTCAAACGATTAAAATTTTTAATCGAGTTAATCACAGCTTAAAAATTAATTAATCGTAATTAATCGCAATTCAAACCATCTATAAAATATGCCATATTTTTCTGTAAATGATTGTTGGAATGGAAAGATAAGACACAAGACGGATATACTGGACTGTCTCAGAAAATTAGAATACACAGTATTCTAATTTTCTGAGACAGTCCTGTATATTGTTCTATGTAAAGGACGTCAGCCAAGGTCGGCCCCCCACATTTTTACCACGCCAAATCTGGTCCCCTTTGCAAAAAGTTTGGACACCCCTGCTTTAAATGGTGGATTAATGTACAGGACTGTCTCAGAAAATTAGAATATTGTGTATTCTAATTTTCTGAGACAGTCCAGTATACATTCAACATACTGTACATAAATACTATATTTGTTTATTATAACAATAAATCAACAAGATGGCATTAACATTATTAACATTCTGTTAAAGCAATCAATGGATAGAAAGACTGTAGTTCTTAAAAGATAAATGTTAGTACAAGTTAGAAATTTTATATTAAAATTTGGGGTGTCAAACGATTAAAATTTTTAATCGAGTTAATTACAGCTTAAAAATTAATTAATCGTAATTAATCGCAATTAATTGCAATTCAAACCATCTATAAAATATGCCATATTTTTCTCTTAATTATTGGAATGGAAAGATAAGACACAAGATGTATATATACATTCAACATACGGTACATAAGGACTGCATTTCTTTTTTATAACAATAAATCAACAAGATAGCATTACCATTATTAATATTCTGTGAAAGCGATCCATGGATAGAAAGACTTGTAGTTCTTAAAAGATCAATTTTAGTACAAGTTATAGAAATTTTATATTAAAACACCTCTTCATGTTTTCGTTTTGATAAAATTAGTAAAATGTTCAATCCAAAAATAAACTAGTAGCCCGCCATTGTTGATGTCAATAATTACTTACACAATGCTCAAGGGTGCTGAAGCCCATAAAATCAGTCGCACCCAAGCGCCAGCAGAGGGCGGCAAAACTCCGAAAAACACAGCAAGTACACCTTTCACTGTACTGTCATTTTAATCTGTTTGAGCGGCGCATTTGTGCGTTAATTGCGTCAAATATTTTAACGAGATTAATTAAAAAAATTAATTACCGCTCGTTAACGTGATAATATTGACAGCCCTAATTAAAATCCCTTTTAATGTTTTTGTTTTAATAAAGATGGTAAAATTTTCAATAAAAAAAAATAAACTAGTAGCTCGCCATTGTTGATGTCAATAATAATTATGGTGCTGAAGCCTGAAACCCATAAAATCAGTCGCACCCAAGCGCCAGCAGAGAGCGGAAAAACACCAAAAAACACAAGTAACAAGTCGAAATGAGACTGCTGTCATCTTAATCTGTTTGAGCGGGGCATGTGCGTTAAATGCGTCAAATATTTTAACGTGATAAATTTATTTGTTTCAGATGTACTGTAATTATTTTCTGTATAAAAATTAATTTGGTGTTCAAAAAGTCTTTTTTCAAACTTGAGTCCTGAAAAAGAGGGGGTCGTTTTATAATCAGGGCCGTCTTATATTCGGGCCAATACGGTATATAAAGTATACATGTGTAACAGGGGTATATCAAACTTGCAAATATTGTATGTTTCTAGTTTATAATTTCACCAAATTTTAGTTATTTTCATATTTTCTATTTTATTTTCGTCAATGCTCCTTCAAAGTTGGAACTTTTTGGTTGTATGTTATTTGTTTCCCCTATTTCAGATATTAACGCGACACCTTGTCCTTAAAGTTGAGTGCACTTGATTAGTTCTCCCCTTTTCTGTGTGGATGTCGATGGGGAGGTAGGTGCCATTTCGCTGCAGAGAGTTTTGTTGGAAACTGTAATTTCCAGGCATGCATTCATGTATAAAAATTGCATTGCATCTCTTTTTTGTATTTATTTTGAATAGGGGCACATTGTTAAAGCCATGTTTAACGGGAGGATTGGCTTTTTCTGACTGCTATCAGATTAAAAGCAAGTCACTCCGCACTCTTGACTCCCGTCGTCATTTCAAACTACAAATACAACGCAGAATCGAAACCCACCGGTCACATGTTTTACCTGCACTTTTAACCACATCTGGTAATATGGTCAAAAATCTAATGATTGACGTGTGAACAAACCTGTCCTAGCTACATTGCAATGCCATTGAACTTCATTGCACGGTATTACAGTGTTCCCTCGCTACTTCGCGCCCTCCAAAAAGAAATAAATACAGATGAGCTGTCCCGAGCCGATCGCGTAGGCTCACTCTACCCCCTTCCCTCCCTCTCCCTTGCTCTATGTTGCTCAGGCCGTGCACTGGAGTTGCTTATTAAAGTTAGCGATGATTGACAGACATTTAATGTTTGATCCTGCCACAGATGCCTGGAACCCGAAGCTTCAAAGCGCCGCATGCGTCAATAATAATTTTTGTTAAACAGTTGCTGTGGCAACTCTTTGTGTGTAAGTGAGCAGCTTGAGTGGATTTGAGTGGACTCACTCAATGAAGCATTTAATAAAGACAAGCATTTTTATACTTGTTTAAAAATAATTCAGTGGGACAGTAACATGTTTAAAACTTATAATTATTACATTTGAAGTGCTTAAAAAACATTTATTAAAATATATTTGGCGGAAAACACTTTGGTGACTTGAAGTTCTGCTCTGAGACCCCCAATTTGCATGTGTGATACATCATTGGAAAGCTTAAAATCTCTATTTTCTGGGAGACGAAAAATTTGGAACAGGCGGGCATTAAAAAAAAATAAAAATAAAAATTAACAGCAAAACCCTAACTAGAGGCGAGAGCAGAATTAAAGACGCAATGATTTTAACGAGATATTATCGCGTACTTATCGCACGCATCATCCAGTGTCAAGTCACAGATATGAATGGCAGCAGATGGATTTTAGGAGGATTTTATGGATGAAACATGGTTATATAACAAGGGTCGTGATGCAGAAATCGCAGACATCAAGGAGTGGTCGAGATATTCTTTTTCGTATATTTACCCTTTGAAACGTTTTTTTTTTTTTTCAACTTTTCTTTGTTTGGATCGATTATTTATCATCTAAAATATTGGGGAAAATGCGACAGTAACAAAAAATACAATTAATAGATAGTTATGAGGTAGATATCCGTGACATTTTTACAGGCGCCATTTTTTTTCATTGTGACGTAATTTGTTTAAAAGTTTAAAATATGCCAGTAAATAATTTTTTAAAGTCTTTTTTTTTTTTTTTTAAACAAAATATTAGACATCAATTGATGATTCTAAGATAAAAATGACCTACTGATAGTAGCTTTTGTTGCTGTGGTCCCAGCTCTCTGTTGGTCATTCACTAGGTCCCCCCGTGTGGTTCTGGGATTTTTGCTCACCGTTTTTGTTATCATTTTGACGCCACAGGGTGAGATCTTGCATGGAGCCCCAGATTGAGGGAGTAGTGGTCTTGTATATCTTCCATTTTAAAATAATTTCTCCCACAGTTAATTTCTTTACACCACAGGTGTCATACCGATTCCAGAAAGGGCCAAGTGGGTGCTGGATTTCATTCCAACCGATAACGCGCAGAGAGTTTAACCAATGAACTTCCTGCTGAAACAAGCAGCACCTGACAAAGTTTAATTGATTACACATGTAAAAGATCTAATTGGTGAAAAGGTGTCCTATTCATTGGTTGGAAAGCAAACCTGCACCCACTGGGCCATTTCTGGAATCGGTTTGACACCTGTGCTTTACACCAAGCGTTTTACCTATTGCAGATTCAGTCTTCCCAGCCTGGTGCAGGTCTACAATTTTGTCTCTGGTGTCCTTCGACAGCTCTTTGGTCGTGACCATAGTGGAGTTTGGAATGTGACTGACTGAAGTTGTGGACAGGTGTCTTTTATACCAATAATGAGTTAAAACAGGTGCCATTAATACAGATAACGAGTGGAGCCTCGTTAGACCTCGTTAAAAGACGTTAGACCTATTTGACAGGCAGAAATCTTAGTTTTTTTTATAGGTGACCAAATACTTATTTTCCACTCTAATTTGGAAATTTTAAAAAATCAAACAATGTGATTTTCTGGGTTTTTTTCCCCCCACATTCTGTCTCTCATTGGTTGAGGTTTACCAATGTTGACAATTACAGGCCTCTAATCTTTTCAAGTAGGAGAACTTGCACAATTGGTGATTGACTAAATACTTGTTTGTCCCACTGTATGTGGCTGTGCAGGTACTGGAATGCCTCGGCGCTTCCTGATGCTTTTTCCATCCATTGCCGTCGAGTCCATAAAATACAATAATATTTTACTTGTGGTCACCCTCGGCCACTTCTTTGTTGTTTTCCCATGTCGGAATGGCAGAAGGATGAGGTATTTCCAAATCGTGGTTTTTCAGAGTTTTTAGTTAGTGATGCCACTCCAGCGGCATTGAAGTCAACGGTAAAAAAAAAAAGCGGACCATTCATTTGCTAATTTGCATTTGCTAGTCCATTAGTGCCAAGTTGGCGGACATAACGAATGCAATGTGGCCTGCGCCAAAGTTGAGTTGAGAGTAACTTATTGCGTTAAAGTGCCTGTGACACGAAAAAGCATGTTTATTTCATAATACACGCTGTATTTTATGCTCCTGAATGAAATGGACCACTTGGATGTGTTTGGAAGCGATCGCTATATTTATTTAGTTTTTTTATTCCCGCGCCATGAAAATGAGTGACTTCCGGCAACAGTTTCGAGTTGAGAAAGAGACGTGTGACGTGTACGGAGGAAGGAGTCCTCTTCTGTACTGTTGTATGAGAAGGACTAAGGATTCAGCTGATTTTGGGGATTAATACGTTTATTTTTTGCATCACACCAGCCAAACTGCTGCAGAAAAATCTTGATACAGGAGGGAGAGGCGTGTGCGCCTTTTTGGGATTTCAGAAGGTTCCCATTCACCGGTGGATATTGGCCAAAACAAGCCCTACTACTGTTGGACCATGGGACTTACGAGGAAGTGAGTAAACATCGTGTTTTGTATTATGCCAAATACTGGGATCATTTTAATATGTAGGTGGCTTGCATTTTGTGACACGCTCCTTGTTCCCTCGGCCGACGACCGGCGGCTTGTCGCACATCCCCCCGCCGGGAGAGTACTACTAGTATACTCGGCTTATTCCCCTCTTCATTCAAGTGCCCTGTGGTCTGTCAAATTTTCCGACCGATCAGAAATTGCAGCTTTGAGTTAAAAATAGCTGCGAATGCAGTGATTACAAAGTAAACACTACAAACTTTCTTCAAATAAAGGACTCTTTACGTTTGATCAAGGATTGGCATGTCATTGTCATTGATTGGCAGCGGTCATTGTCCAGCTGCTTCCCCGGCGAGCTCCCCTGTCCGTAGTAGCTAGGAACTAGCTGTAAATTGCTCTCCGCAGGGCGGTTTGCCGATCGGCAAAGACAATTGACAACCCAGTCGTCATGTGAAATTGTCCGGGCTAGTTATGTGTGATTTTCCGCTTCAAAGACTTTGAAACATCACTCTTTTCGGGTTAGCATGTTGGCTAGATGTCACGCCTCTTGGTTTGTTTACATTCTCCGAAGCCGGGGAAGGGAAATGACATAAGCCCGATTTAGGTGTCATAAAATATCGTTCGGGAGGTGCGACAGTAAAGGTGAAGTCGACAGTTTTGACCATTATGGAGTAATTTTGTCATGTCATCTTGAATAAATGCATTTTTATTATTTCATATTCCATTTAGCACAAGACTGTTATTTTTCATGACCATGCCATTTATTTAAATATGGGATAAAAAAACAATATCCTGTAAAAATATTGGAGTAGAGAGACTGAAACAATGACATTTTGCGGCTCTCTTCGTCGTGTTTCCCTCATCGTGAATAATTCTCCCTCTGCATACTAAATCGGATGAAATCGTGACTCCGCTGACGTCATCCACCTGTTGGGGACGCTATAGCCCTCTAATGGTAGGCATGAATAACCAGCAGATTAAAAAACTAATTTCTCGTCATCTGCGCTTTGCTAAATTGTTGTATATAGTCGAATTGTCTCAAATTATTATTCTAATTCACATAATAATCCTATTTAAGACTTTTTTTCTCGTGTTGTGCACAAAATATTAAATCGATTCAAGGCCCATGAATCCAATCAAAACTATGCAGGATTTCTAATATCAGCAATATCGTAATGATTTCCAAAGAATAAATAAGTTGTCAGGTTATTGGCGATTTACACCCCTAGTATGACATTAAATAGATGGCATAACATTAATGTTGTGTTTAACACACTACTTCCTGATCATTGTTGTCTTTAATCAAGCTTGTAATAACACTCTCCTTCTCAACACATGTTGTCCTTTTAAAAATTATTTCAGTTTTTGTTCTAATTGTGAATCTGGATAAAAAACAAGCTGCTAAATAAGTTGGCCAACTAGCTTCAACTAAAGCTTTCATTGTGCCTTGTGAACAGCTGGGAACCATCCCGCCAGCACACAATTGCAGATCCAGATTACAAATCAGATGAGATCGGGGCTGGGCAAATAATGAATTTCAACGTTGAATTATGAACAGCGCACTTGTCACCTTAACAAACGAGCTCGCGTCTCAGCCTCAAAAGGTCACAGCGCAGTAGAGTAAAATCTCTGTCAATTCCTCGCAGGCGCACCCCTTCACGAGGGCCACTTGCTGGAATTTATGGTCGGGCCCACCACCTATTCTCCTTTGAATAATAGTGGTCCCGTAAAAAAAGCCCGAGTCGAAAATAGACTACGGTTGGAAGGAAGGGAGTTGTTTATTGCGTGTGTGGCTGCTGTGCAAATAAAGGCAAGTAGATGACTTTTGAATTTATAGGACCAATCAAACATGATCTTACATCCTTTTCAGACCTGCTTGTGCATACATACTGTATATGTAAGCATGAACAGATGCATTTTGATCCTAAAGTTATGACTTAATCGGAACAGTGCTGTTAAGGTTTAAGCATTTTACACACTTTTTATTATATTTTGACGTTTTCTTCTTTCATCCTGTCTGGCGGCTTGATGGAAAATGCAAAAAATATGTGAAGGCGCTCATGGTGGTATTACGAGTGATGCAGCCATCACAGATTTGGGAAAACCTCCCCCTCGTTCCTCACATGTCAGTTGTCAGGACTCCCCTCAATTTGTTCACATCCTTTGACACTTCAAAGAATAATGCACTCAACTTCTCATAAACATTTGGGCTCCGACATGATGACCCATCAGAGCTTCAACCCTTGTAAGGTTTGCCAGGTGACCACATCTGGCCACAATATTAACATTTGGTATAGAACTTTGGGCTGCACAATCCACAATGATGTCCACATATGTGGATGCCAGTTCTCAATTATTTTTTTGTATATCTATGTTTTTATTATTAGATAAAATTATATTTAATTGTTGATAATAACTAAAAAAGAATATGAAATAAATACTCTAGTTATGCCTGCCAAAAACACATTATAACTGATATATACATGGTGGAAAACACTCAGGTGACTTGAAGTTCCGCTCTGAGACCCCAATTTGACCAAATTAAAAAAAAAACATTCCTTTATGCATGTGTGATACATCATTGGAAAGCTTAAAATCTCTATTTTCTGGGGGAAGAAAAATTTTAAACAGGAGGGCATTTTAGAAAAAAATTTAAAAATTAAACAGCAAAACCCTAACTAGAGGTGAGAGCAGGCGCGAGCAGAATTAAAGACGCCATGATTTTAACGAGATAGTATCACGTACTTACATGCTACATGGAGTTTTTGGATTGAAACAAGGTATCATTGAGTGTCGAGACACAGATGTTAATGGCCACAGCCGGATTTTGGGGGGATTTTATGGATGAAACATGGTAATATAACAAGGGTCATGATGCAGAAATCGCAGATACAAAGGAGTGGTCGAGATGTTCTTTTTCATATATTTACCCTTTTTTTTTTTTTTTTTTTTTTTCAATTTTTCTAACATATCGCGGAAAATGCGACAGTAAAAAAAATATATAATTAAGCCATACTTATGAGGTAGATATCCGTGAGTTATTTACAGACACCATTTTTTTCATTGTGACGTAATTTGTTTAAAAGTTTAAAATATGCGAGTGACTAATTTTTTAAAGCCTTTTTTTTTTTTTTTACGAAATATTAGACATCAATTAATGATTTTGAGCTAAAAATGACAGACATTTTGAATAGGAAATATAATTACTTATCTTCTTTTTATGGTTGGGTTGAAACTAAAGCGATTGTGCGACGTCTGTAAACGGGGATTTCCAGGGTAAAACGGACAAATTAAAAATAGTTTGGGGGCTTGAAGCACAATGAATCTGCTATTGCAGCATAGACATATTGTAGTATCAAACACAACAGTTCTTTTGGCTTAAAATACAGAAGTTTATTTTAAAGAGGGGTGCAAGAGCAGAAACTGCTTTTCCAGTCTTGTCTGTGTTTTCCGCCATATATTTTTAATTTAAAGACATGTATTTGTATTTCGTAGTATTCAACTCAATGGCTGCTACAGACAACGATAGACGTCCTATTCATTTAAACTGTGAGGACTTGCTGCAAATGCTCATCTTTCAATGCCATTGACGGCACTGTAAGTCCAATCAATTTTGAATGGGAAGGCTGGCAGCGAATGATTGCTGCCATTTCTAGTGCTGTCAAAAGCAGCCAGTAAATAGAAAATACATTAATTCAATGTTGATAAAACTAAAATTGCAATAAATAAAAACATCAAACTCGTGTTATGGCCCTTAATAACACTTCAAAGTTCATAAATATTAAAAAGAACAGCATTAATAACCCATAATTTTTTTTTTAATTCTCTTTTCTGTTTTTAATTAAAAATGAATAAATGTTTTAAATGACTAAAGGGAGTAATTGCAGTAGTATTTTTAATTTAAGCTATTTTTAAAAAATCCTTTCTGGTATTTGATTAAAGAAAATTCAAATATGAATAAACATTTTAAATAAATAAAAAGAATAATGGCAGTTTTAGCCCTTTTATGATATTCACAAAGAAAAGAAAATAAGACACGTTTTTTTCTTTTTTTTTTTTTTTTTTTTTTTTTTTTTTTTACAATTTATTAAGAAACCACGTTTATTATTATTATTATTATTATTTCAAAGAAGTAAGAAAATATTTACCATTAACCCTCTGCTTGCAATTGACAACAATAGATCATTTAAAATGGGTTGACTGGCTTTGAATGCTTTTTCAATGTCATTGACGGCGCTCGGCGTCCAATCCATTTTTATTGAGAGTGCTGGCTCACCCAGTCAAACTGGATTGGACGACGAGTCACCATCAATGGCAACCAAAGAGTTGAATGAATGCCCTATAAAGGGTTAAATAAATAACTTCAACTGTGACTGTGGCACCCACACATTCATGACCAATTCTTTAAATCCCATCACATTCTTATAACGTGTTTATAAAATGGATACAATTTCAAATTTAAGATCAAGACAAAATCATTTTTTATCAAATAATTTAAACAGCATAAATCTACGTTATGTATAAACATGTACAATTACAACTAGTGCATTTTTATTTTAAGAATATCATTAACATGTAATTCTATATTTATCATTATCATCAGTGATTAAGCTATAAGAAGCGATTTTAAAAACTCTACACCAACAGTTTGTCTTTAATTTGTGTGTGTGTGTGGGGGGGGGAGAAGATGAAAAAACAATTTACCTAGTCTGCAGATTTTTCACTCTTCAAGTCTAATTTCGCCTCTTCTGTGATTTCAAAATCTTGGTCTTCTGTGCGGTTTTGATCCAAAAGTTCGGCGCAGTTCGGTGTTTTTAGGAACGGAGAAGTCGACTGCCTGCCGTGCAACTTCTCCAAGTGGATCCGTGAAACTTTTTGGTGGCGATGCTGCGAGCAGGAGACTCAACGCGCGCTGCTTGTAAACGTACTCCGTCAAACCCCCGCCCCAAAACCTTCAAGCCCCTCCAGTCGCTCCTGTTTGGATGTCATCAATAACCAATCACCGTACAGACGTCATCAAGATGAGATGTGCTAGAGAACGAACTCCAAAGTCAATTCATGTTTAGTACACACCAACGATTACAATTTACAGCGCTTAACCTATTTTAAGGTAAATTAAATGCATTTGAACTGTTGTTCGCAAATATGCAATACGCATTTCCACATGAAATCAAAATTAAGTCCCATTTATTCATTTATTTGCATTTTACTTTAATACCACTTTTATCACGAGAATTCAACGTTTAATTTTTTTATTTTATTATTATTTTTTTTTATGACTCTTAAACTGTGAGGAATTAGTGAAGTCAACTAACTGGGCAATAAAAACTTCAATTGTAGTTCATAGTTTTACCCACTCTGAATTACAATAATAAAGAAACCCGGGTTAACGTACCGTAAACTTTTTGTCTAGTATTATTTTGGATCATTTTATGGTTTAAAGTCGAATAGACGTGAAGTCCTTCATTTTAAACTGTAAAACACTGACCCTTAGTGGCTGAAAGTGTGTATTGCAGTCAAATAATCACCAACCGTATGGTCACAGAAAGACTGACTCCTAGCGAAACAGTTGTCTTATTGCAACAGTTTTGTTTAACTGCTTGAAATGCGAGAAGAAGAAGAAAAAAAAGCCTAAACATGTTTGTAATATTACAATTACTGTAAGTCAGGGGTCCTCAAATACAAATCTTGAAGGTCCAGAATTATTTTTTTTCATACAAGCATGGGTCCATTTATTAATGTCGGTCAAGTACAAGGCAGGTCAAAGGTGTTTTCCTTTCGACCAAACAAAAATACAATGCACATTCTGATTACGGTAAATAAAAATAAATTGACAAAACAGTTTCTTGACTTAAAATACCAATACAAAAAAACCTGCAAGTGCAATGTTTATACATGCACAGTAAATAATTGACTAGATCTGTCATTAAGGTGCAAACAATATTGACAGTGCATTTCTTAACTGTAAAACACTGCTGAGAAAGAAAACATGTGCAAGTAGTACAGTACATGTTCACTTGTACAGAATATAAATAACAAGCGCTGTCATTAAGGTGCAAACATAATAATTCTTGATTGTAACTTTAACTGTAAATCACTGCTCAATGAGAGAAATGGCATTTGGGGGTCACAAAGCTGTTTACTCACATAATCAGCCAATACTCTTGTGGTTGATGAATTTGAGAGTGAGATTTGTTTGATTTTTGTTGTCATTTCCTCCTTTTCTTTTCATTGCTGCCATCACTTCAGTCATACTCTCTTTTATTATTTCTCCATTAGAGAACGTCGTCTTATGTTTGGCCAACACCCACAACACTCTGAGTGAGCACTCCATTGCAATTTATTGTTGTGTCATAGATTTAACAATCACCTTGCTTGACTCTTGATATGACTGCTTCAACTTGTTAATTTCCTGCCTTCTAAATTCTGATTTAGGAGGAAACTTATCTTAAAAAGAGATGGGCTCTTTAAAATAATGGCGTTTCACATTTTCACTTTTAATCAGAGCAACTGTCTTTAAGCATATTAAGCACATAGGTTTGGTACTTGCAGTTGGTAAAATGGACGCATATTTCTCAGTGCATCTCTCAATGAAACGGCGATTTTCGTTGTACACTGTTCTTCCCTTGGTCAAATTTGAGCAGGCCATTTTGTTATATGTGGTCCTCTACTGGTGGCATGTAAACAAACAGATTGCAAAGTGCCGGGTGCGACTCGTGTTTCACACTGCTGCGGTCTGTCCACTCTAGCTAGCAGCATGCAGGCTCTCTCAACCAATCGGCACATCCATGCACGCTCTCTCAGCCAATCAGCGCATCCATGCAGGCTCTCTCAGCCAATCAGTGAATCGTTGTCATAGAGATGACAACAGAAGTGGGAACATGGAAGATATTTGACAAAAAATGAAACCGAATTTAACGATAGAATAGTAGCGCATAGTGATAGATCGGCGATTCATACAAATAAAATATGTTAAAAAAAAACAGTTTTTTTGTTTTGTTTTGTTTTTTTGAAAAGTGCCGTTTGCTGTGGGTCCGCAGAGAGGTGTCGTGGACCACGGTCCGCTAATTGAGGACCCCAGCTGTAAGTAAACCTTCACAGCAGGGCATTCTGGTAAGAAATATTTTCACTCCATCAGAGGGTGAAACAGAAAGTGGAGCATAATTACTTGGTTTTTATTCCTGTTGTCTGTTTATGGTCACAATAATGCAAGAACTAAAGAAGGGATTACAAAATTTGCAGGATATGTTTGTAATATGAAATTGGATAGGTATTTAAATTTTGGGGTATTGTGATCTAAAGTCAGAGCCAGAATAATAGTTTTGCGATAACTTTATGCCAACCAACCAAGGGCGTAGGTTTGGTCTCAACATTGGTAGGGACAATATAACAGCTTACCCTGCATGTATACTTTTTTGTACACTTTCAAGCTAAATGATCAATGCAAAATAAACCTGTATTGAGTTGGACTAACATTCATGTGTTTTGGTTCAGGTGATTCACAGTTCGATTCAAACCTGTTTTCCAAGGTTACTGTTGGTAATACACTAAGACGTCATGGTTTAAAATTTCCCCTGCTTAACCCAGCACGTCAAGGCCCATCTCAAGTTTGGCTATGACCATTTGGATGATGCAGAGGAGTCATGGGAGCAAGTATTGTGGCCAGATGAGAGTAAAATAGAACTTGTTGGTCATAATTCCACCAATCGTGTTTGGAGGAAGAAGAATGATGAGTACTATCCCAGAAACACCATCCCTACCGTAAAGCATGGGGGTTGGCAGCATCATGCTTTGGGGGTGTTTTCCTAAGCATGGGACAGGACGAGCGCACTGTATTAAAGAGCGGATGGCTGGGACTCTGTATTGTGAGATTTTGGGGAACAACCTCGTTCCCTCAGTCAGAGCATTGAAGGTGGGTCGTGGCTGGGTTTTCCAAAATGGCAATAATCCGTAGAACACAGCCAGGAAAACCAAGGAGTTTCTCCGTAAGAAGCAAGGTTCTTGCATGGCCTAGCCTGTCTCCAGACCTAAACCCAAAGGGAAACCTTTGGAGGGAGCTCATACTCTGTGTTTCTCAGCGACAGCCCAGAAACATGACTAATGGGTGGGCCAGGATACCTCCTGCAGTGTATGGAAACTTGGTGAAAAACTACAGGAAACGTTTGACCTCTGCAATTGCAAACAAAGGCTACTGTACCAAATATTAACATTCGTTTTCTCAGGTGCTTATATACTTGTATGCAGCTGCATCGCACAAATAAATCGCTAAAAAAACATGCATTGTGATTTCTGGATTTTTCTTTTTAGATTATCTCTCTCACAGTGGACTACGATGAAAAGTTCAGACCCCTCCATGATTTCTAAGTGGGAGAAGTTGCAAAATAGCAGGGTGGTGAAGAAAACTGACCTTCTAGCCAGACCGCCAGAGGTAGGACCACGGCCAGAAGGGCAAACTCCGCGCGTTTACCTTAGTCTTAACCTCTTGTACTGACACACTGAAACAGAAACACTCAGGCGAGGAGGCAAACTCGTTTCAAGGTCACCATATCAGAAGTCAACAAAAGGTTTCCGAGAAAAATGATAAAGCTTAGTTCAACAATCAGTCTTTTGAAGGCTCTCGCGGGGCGGGCCGTGGGCAGGAAGAAGGGTGTGTTTGGGATTATTGTGTGTTTGTGGATTGGACAGGAGGATTCGGGAGTTACTGTTGTCCGGGCAACGAGAGTTGTGGATTTTACTACCTCAGCGTCAAAGGTGCTCTTGGAGTCTTGTCAGTCGTGTTATCAGTTGGATTTCGGGTGTTATCTGGGGCTCCTTGTGTTGGGACAGGGTATCCCTCCGGGAGAACTGATTGCGAGAGTTGGTACGTCAATCTTGCTCATGACGCACACGTTGGGCTTCCGTGATAAGAAGGCGTAGTGTATCTTTTAATGCCCTATATTCTGCTTGTTTTCCTTAAACTATGGTACAAATGCTATTTATTTTATATTAGGTGTGTTAGAGTAATAAAAACAGTTAGACTGTGCCAATGAGAAAACTATCTCCTTTAGTGTTCAAATACTTATTTTCTTCACTGTAATTGCCTCTTACCTCACAGTGATGTGTGATTTTACAGTAAAAACAGATTTTTTTTTCTGGGCAGAATTATGATCATTTCAATACTGATGGTCGAGATATAGCAAATGTAACAACCAACCCATGGGACAACCAACTCTGCTCTCCCATACAGCAGAGTGAATTGAATTTACTCTAAAGAGGAATCCTAATCCAAATGGAGTGTTTTTAATGTGTGCTTGGCCACCATCATCTGCAGCTGGCAGCTGAAAGTCCTTCATAATGGAACCACCAGTCAAATGAAATGAAAATAAAAGACGCAATCATAACTCTTACCAAAAAAAAAAAGCCATGTGGAAATAATCAGACTTTCAGGACCTAATAGTCGGCAATTTCTTTGTTTTCAAGTTTCTCAAACGCCACCTGAGACTGATGACTTCTCCAGAGACACTGACTGCTTCCGTCGCCACCAGGCAAGCTTTATGCTCATTCACACAGCATGGAGTACTTATATGTAGTTACTCTACATGTCCTAGACCGGGGGTCAGCAACCCGCGGCTCTAGAGCCGCATGCGGCTCTTTAGCTCTGCCCTAATGGCTCCCTGGAGCTTTTTCAAAAATGTTTGAAAACGGAAAAAGATGGGGGAGGGAAATACATTTTTTGCTGTAATATGGTTTCTGTAGGATAAAAACAATAATTATTCTTATTCATTAGGATGCACTGCAAGGAAAATGAAAGCTCAGTATGTACTAGAGGCGTGTGAAATTTCTTAGATCAAATTAATTTAAATTAAATTCTTAGATTATTCGCGGTTCGGCTGTGGAAGATTCAAGAACGATTCACAAACATCCAAATTCCGATTATTGAATTATACCAGGTAAAGCGGAACTAAAACACATTCAGCTCGTTGTTCGGGACGCAATGAGGAACAGACCGAGTAAATATCATGCAAAAAAAAAAAAAAATCATCAGAGATCAGAAAAACGATTAAAAAAAAAACAAAAAACAATAATAGCTGATTGCGGCCGACAGCCGCTACAAACGACGCCAGTTGCTAGTTGCTACAAACATACGGCCACACACAGCTACGGTAGATATCACATATATGTAAAACTAGATGCGAAATGACAGACGACGATGGCGTTAGAACATGTATCGAGAAATAGATGCGAAATTACAGACTTGCCGGCGTTAGTAAACAGCCGCCATCTTAAAGCAGTAGACTTCTCTAGAAGGCTCTATTGTAGCGAACCTAATTAAATTTTTATCTAAAATGCTCCTAAATCGGCAAAATCTTGACTTGAATCTATCTTTAAATGATGAAACAGTTTTAAAACTTTGAAATGTCGAAAGTAGACAGAATGGAAATTATGGAATAACGGGAGTTAAGTGTAACAACTAACGGTTGATTCACAACATTAAACTAATTGAATGTAGTTTAAAGCTGCTGATACAGAACCGTGACTTGAGTATTTTATTTACCGTTTTAACTGTTAACTTGATACTAAAATAGTAGTTTGGTTTAGCCTGAGGGGATTTTTGAAAAATTTTGGAACTAATGTTATTAATGTGCATCAATAATTGATTTTTTTTTTTTTTTTTTAACGGGGATCAGAGGCAAGTGGGGCAATCCACATTAAGGAGGCAATCAGCAGTAGATGTGCCCATGATCAGTTCATCAAATCCCCCGTAATTTTTATTCTATATAACAAATGAAACAGAACAACCAACCCGAAAAGAAAAACCCATAATCATTGATTTATAATCGAATCGGAGCCTCTGAATCGTAATCGAATCGTTAGGTGAACCGAGATTCCCACCTCTATTATGTACTGTATTTGTAGCCAATTTAGTAATTTTGATAGGAGGCTAGTAGAGCTAATATAGATACTGTACATACAGCATGTGTTGCCTTCATTATAAGGGTTATATAAGGCTTTTAAGTTTTTGTGGCTTCAGACATATTTGGTTTTGTTTTTTTTAGTCAATTATTGCTCTTTCAACATTTTGGGTTGCCGACCCCTGTATCTATTCTGACCCAGATTAACCTGTGGCTGCCATTGACTTGACGGCAATAGATGTTTAATCCCTTCAAACTATGGTTGTTTACAAATATTATATTGTTTATTAAGAAAATGCAGTTGGATAGAAGAGGGCTCTCACTCAACTCAGTAGCTGCCATTGACGGCGCTAGCCGTCCAATCCAGTTTTGACTGTGGGGCTGGCTGTGATCTAACGATGGCTGCCAGCCACTCCCAGTCAAAACTGAGTTTAAATTAATTGGACATCTATCGTTGTCAATGGCAGCCAGTGAGTTCATCAACTTGGTGTTATTGCGGCCATTTTATACTTCATTTTATTTAATCATAAAGATTATACATAAATTATGATTTATCGAAGAAAAAAATAATTATAATTGACACCCGAAGTGTAAATATGCAAATGTAACATTTTCTGTCATGCAGGCCGCGCTGTAAATATTGTGGCCCAAAATAAATGTAATTTTTTTTTTTTTTTTTCGATCATTCAATCTCCAATACTGTATTACTGGGGGGGGGGGGGGGTTACCTTGATTATTATATTGTTATAATAGTATAGTATTTTAACTGATGGATTTAAAAACCAAGACAGAACAAAGACTGCTCTGGAAACCTTATATTCTTAATATCATCATATGAAGTACCTATTAACAACATAAAAGTTTGACTCTAATTGGCTATCGTCACGTCTATTTCTGCCTCCTTTCCTTCCAATGATACTCATTTTCGAAGGATAATTCCAAGTCATTGCTGTCTTCATATTAGCGCTTGACTCCACTTTTAATTATTGTGTTTATTTCGGATTTGTTTATCAAGCAATAGTAGAGCAGGAAAGGGTTGAATCTGATCAGCTGTTGTCACGCACATTTACATTACGCTCACGGCTGATCACAGAACTCGACCTCAAAGTTTTCCTTATCAAAGATCTCAGTCAGAAGGAGGATACAAGAAAAATTCCAAGGGATTAAATACTACATCCCGTGGTAGACAAAGAAGACAGTCAACGTTATCAAAAACTGGAGGCACCTCCAAAAGTCGAGAAGAAAATTGGTCAGGAAAGAGGGCAACACTGAAGGAGTTGCAGGAATTTCAAGTACTGGCTTTTTAGTACTTGTGACAACAATCCTGTCTGGTATATGAGGTAGGGTTTCAAGTCTTATCGGCCTTATCTTACAACAAAAATAAATGATAACTTGCTCGAAGAATTTCAAACCCATGTTGGAAAACATGCAAAGAAACTGAAATATTCCCAAAAGGCATGTTTGGCGCAAGAAAAAAAAATTGCACAGCCTTTGGGAAAAATTTCAAATCATTTGATTTTAATATCCTTGGCATTGAAACACGGGTGTGTAGACTTTTGATATCCACTGTAAATGTCACACACTCTGGAGTCATTCTAGTTAGTTCCACATTCTGTTTGAGTATTGGACCTCAACCACATATGCGCCATCTCATCTGTGACTGCCTGGTCTGTTTTGCTCGTCAGAAAACACATGTTAGACAACCTTTTGACCTTTAATATCCGCAAAGTTTATTTGGTAGACACCCTGTCAGCCCCTCCTCTTCTGCTGCAATGCGTATTAAATCAGATATGTCGGATTCAGGGCCATTTAACCTTGTGGCCTGGTATTTTCCTCTGTGAATTGCGTCTCCTCCATGTTTGCTTTGACTGTGCGGACCCGCCCTTGCCCCATCTCTGGTCCAGCGTCTGAGGTTCTCGTCTATTCTGGTTTGTTCTTTTCCCAACCACTGGAGGGAGCTTGTAAGCCTGTTTCCTGAGTCGAGGCCAAATTGCTCATCTGTTTGGACCTCATTCAGTTAGAGCTAGAGGTGTAAATCACCAATTTCATGATGATACACATCTGATTCTTTGGACAATTATACAATATTTGCCATTATTGTAAAGTTTGCCACAATGTGATTACATACAAGGGTTTTCAATTGATGTATCCTTACATAGGGGTGTAAATCATCACTTTCATGATAAAATCCCACTTCTTTAGACAATAATCTAATATTTGCCGATATTACAAAGTCTGGCACAATTTGATTTCATAAAAATGCTGCACCCACTGCGGCTCCTTGTGGAATAGTTTGGAGATTCCTGATACTGATCGTTACAAGCAAGGGCGTCGGTTTGCATAGGAACGGTAGTGACAAAACACTACCAAGTTTTCAGGGTGCTCAAATTGTCCCCACCAACTTTTAAGCAACTTTATTTGCGTTATATAATGGCTTCAATTATTATGGGTCATTTAGATTGTCTTTCCATGCTTTAATTGTTGTAATTGACCCTACCATCGTTTGGTGAATTATTTTCATTATGTACACACTTACATGTACCTCCTTTCACTTGGTAAATGTGCTGGTAATTTTTTCCCCTCCTAAACGCACATTTGATTGGCTGATGAACACACACACAGACATTAGATATTAGGGATATTAGATTTTTTTTTTCCTAACCAGCAGAAGACACTGTAAGAAATGTAAAAAGACGTCAGTGTTGTGGACGAGGGGAACACACCACTAATTTTGCTACTGAAAGTCCAACCTGCATCAGAGTTACCATGACATTAAACTGTGTGAACTTGCTAACCTGCAGAACTCGAGTAGGTAGCTGTTTAGAAAGAAGTGTCTTCCTGTATGTGTTTTCTACTGTGAACATTAAACTATGAGAAATGTAGTGAACCGAGTTTTACCCCCTTCTTCCCAGTTTTACTTTTTATTTTATTTATGCGATCTTAAAGCGGAAATGTGAAGTAAGGTTTGCCAACCATTTTTTAAAATAATATCAATGGCTAAACAATTATAAGCATATTTTCGTTATTTTTTTTGACGCAACCCTTCCAGATTCTTTGTTTAACCCATAGCAACGCCCTTGACAACGAAAATGCTTTTCTTCGGCAATCTTCAGAAATCTTCGGAAATGACGTCACACCTAGAAATGCGAGGGAAGTCCGCCATAGAACAGTATTGTTTGTTGCATTGTTTCTCGGTAAGATGCCACGGCGGTGTGTGGCGATATTTTGTTCTCACTCTAATGAAAAGTTGTTTGAGTGGCCAAAGGATAGCAGGGCACCAGAGGTTGCACTAGACTTTTTCGTTGTCCGTCATTTTGACTGACAGTGTCATAAAAATCCGGTCATAATCTATTTTTACCCGTCACTTACATTTTTAAAATGATAATAATGACATATTCAATAGTATTTAGTTTTCATTCATTTTTAATTAATATTCTGTCCGAACAAGCTTAACAAGAGGCAAACAGACAGCGGAGTGCACCAATCAGCAACGGGCAGACGTGCCTTTAGCAAAGCGACGAGGGCAGGACGAGGGACTTGCGCGTGGAAGTAAACATACGAGGAGAACGGAGTTTATTCAAGATGGCTAGCGCGAGACAGACTGTTGTCAATGTCTCGTGTCAATGTGTTTTAGCTCATTTAAAACTGAATTTACCGCGGATTGGAACATATTCTCGGCTGTCCCGTTCGCCATCCGTGTTGTTGTAGAGACGACTTTCGGCGCGCAAGAGTGACGTTGCTCGTGAAGAACACGTCACGCAAATAAACAAATCTGATTTGTCGATTGATTTTGTACCTACTCGAGAGGCTGTGTCCCAGACTTTTCTCTCAGTGTTTGAAAAATACAGGGAGAACAGTCTGGCCGTGCCAGGCAAACTGACATTTTTCCGAGTAAGGCCAACGACGTCATGCATCAAGAGAGACAATAGCTAATTAATATGCTCACTCGCCACCCTGTGGTCTGGGGTGTGAATTGCAGCCTGTCAAAATGACGGATGGACTTCAGTTTTTTCCGTCACCGTTTTAAAAAAACGGTCAACGACGGAAAATATTCGGTTAACGCGACCCCTGCAGTGCACGTAAATGGACATCTTTCGTTCTTACGAAGCGAATGAATTTCACGCCATCATCGAGTAGTGTTCTCTGCTACAAACACTTTGAAGATGCCTGCTTCCTTAACAGGTCTGCTTATGTGACTTTTGGATAGATGACTGATGACTTTGTCAAAGCAGAGCTGCCAACTGTTGTGGAATGTACAGTAGAAGCTAGCGACATTAGCCAAAAGCCAACAAATGGCAATAGTCGTGGCATAGTTGTTGTTGTGTTCGCTAGGTTAAGTTTGTTTAAATTGTGCGTCATCTATGATCTTGTCCGAAAGGGTTAATCCACTGTCAATCGGGAAAGGAATGTGTATGTGCATACAACCGGGTCGGCGTCGCGGTAATTCATGGTCACGTTGCCGTAAGAGACACACACCGCCAGTGAGTTTGTGCACATTTATTTGTATTTGTATCATGTATTTCCACCTTCATGCTTCAAGCATTGCATTGCATTTGTACGGTTCGGTGTTTCTTTCACGGTGATCGCTTGATAGCCTTCTAGTTTATGTTTCGCGAGAGCCGCTGACAGGTGACAACTAGCGTGTTGGCATTGAGTCAATCTCGTAGCGAATCAGCGAGCGGCTCAAGTCACGCAGTGAATCATGGGAAATGTAGTCTCGGGACAACACTGAAGTGGTGCTTTGTAATCTGTTCGCTTGTGTGAAAAAACACAATTAGACGCCACTTCCTGCCGAGAGCCCCAAGCTGTTTGTTCTGTTAGCTCCATGTGTTAATAAAGAAACAAAGTTGTCAGCACGTCGTGTGTTCGATACCTTTGTGAACAAAAAGCTCATAACAAGACACTATGCACGATCCGTTTAAGAGGCGCTGGGACTGGAAGTAGTAGTAGCTTGTAGTACGAGGCGAGGCGGAGATGAGTGAGAAGCAAAACTTTGCGGTCGAATGTAAAGGCAGTCCGCTATTATTTTGTTTTCATAATGTTGCCACAATAAAATGGAGAAAGCCATCAACGACTCATCTCCTTCTTTCCCCCCCAACGTTTTTATATTATTATTTTATATGCACGAGAGCTGCCGGATCTGCCAAAATGAACATGCAGTCTGATTATTATTTTTTTAAACAATGTCATCAGATAGACAAAAACATAAAATTATGTGCAAATGCCTGCATCTTCAAATCATGAAAATAATAACAGCTTATATCTTACCAATCTTGTAATCTCGATGGGTCTTGTCTCCATTCGATGTCAGGTAGTCTAGTCACATTGTTTGCATCCTGATTAGTGTCTGGCTAATACATGTTAGGTCGAACATAAAATTCCAACCTCCTCTTCTTCCTCCAACTCTTCCAAAACTTGGATCTCCTCCCTTGCGCTCGATCTATCGCTTATATCGCTGTTTGAATCATTGTTTGAAGGGCTTTGTATGGCGGCCGTATGTATGGAGCGGTGCAATTGCTGTTCTCAGTGTGACGTATCACTTCCGGGTTCGTCCCCTTCCAGCCTCGAACTTCGGAAACGTGATTATTTTGTCAAATATACAACATATACATTATTTTTTAATGCTTTATTTGTTGGACAATGTTTAATTCCTTTAATTGTGACCCTATTTGGCATGTTACGAAATGACTTCACATTTCTGCTTTAAAGCAGCCCACTGGAGCTTTCTTTTTTTTTGTTGAGTTTGGCTGTGCTTGTGGACAAAAACTGTAGTTTTTTTTTTTACCTGAAGAACAGCTCAATTTTGTATTTTTTGTTATTCCCTGACAAATAAGTTTTTTCTGCTATATTTAACTTCTTAATTTAGGCCATGTGGTCTTCAGACAAATGTTTACTTTTTTTGCATTCCTGGATACTTAAGAGATGATTATCAAGCTTGTATTTATTGTGTATGTTAATATAATTTATGTTCAAATAATGCAATTTAAATTTGCTCATAAAGTCTGGACATTTTTCCTGGAAGTTTTCCAAAATGTTTCTTTTGTGATTTTTTAAAACAAAGGTTTAAAATTAAACGGTGTAGGCTGAAGGTGGTGCTTTTCAGCATGCGCATTTTTCATGGCACGCCAGACCCACTTAGAGTGTTTGTTGCCAAAAAGCTCAATCTGGTCTCATTTGACCAAAGCACACGGTCCCAGTTGAAGCCCCAATACCGCGTGGCGAACTCCAGACGTTTGCGTTTATGATTGTGAGTGAGGAAAGGTTTTCTCCGTGCATGCCTCCCAAACAGCTTGTTGGCGTGTAGACAGCACCTCATACCCACTGTGAAGTATGGGGTTGGGTCAGTGATGCTCTGGGGCTGTTTCGCTTCCAAAGGCCCTGGGAACCTTGTTAGGGTGCATGGCATCATGAATGCTTTGAAATACCAGGACATTTTAAATCAAAATCTGTTGCCCTCTTCCCGAGCTGAAGATGGGTTGTCACTGGGTCTTTCAGCAAGACAATGACCCTAAACATATCACCAGACACAAAATCAAGCTCCTCCCATGGCCATCTCAGTCCCCAGACCTTGTTTTGTTGGCAAAATGGGGTTGTACAAAGTATTAACACCAGGGGTGCTAATAATTGTGACACACATTATTTGATGTCAAATAATTATTTCTTTATGTGGGATTTTTCCCCACTGAATAAATGCACTTGTATTGAAGATTGGATTTTTCTCTTTTTTCCATAAAGGTCTGAAGGAATTTAGTCCTCCCAGCCCAAACTGCACGGGGAGGCCGGCAACAGAACGGAAATGTGCTCCGTCGCTGACTCCCCCGAGGAGCCAGGCTAAGGAGGAAGCTAAACTCCGCGCGTTCCTGTGTTAACCCTTTGCACACTGACTCCATGTTTCAAAAGCTTGAAGAACACTCGCCGAAAACAGGTTGACAATTTATTCGTCGACAATGGTCAAAGACAAGGCAAAAACAGACGACGGAGGGACAATTCTGGATCCAAAACAAGGCTACATGTTTCCGAGCAGAAGAAAATCCGTCTTATCTCAGTGTCCAGTCTTTTTGAAGTCTTTGCTGACGCGGGTCTCGTCGAAGGCGTTTCTGGGCGTTGCTTTGGGGCCGCCCCCGCTGTGGCCGGTTTTGGGCGGTTTAGGTTCGTGCGCGGATTGGGACGCCCGCTATCAACTTTGCTGTCCGGGCTGGTGGTGCTTGTTTTAGGACAAAGCGCTTTGTCCTTGGAGTTTGCTGAGAGCAGATTCCCCGAGTATGTGCGTCACTCTTGTGATAAGACGGCATTGTGTATCTCTATTTCTTCTCATTAAACTATGGCGTGCTATTTATTTTATATTAGTAGTGTAGTCCTACCGTAAATATGAAAATGATACACATTTCCTGATTAATTATATTACGTGTGTTAGCCTAATGCAAACAGTTAGACGGTGCCTACGAAAACCTGTACCATATGTATGTGTTAGACTATATATGTGTTAGACTAATGCAAACAGTTATATGGTGTGTGCGATGACGATATCGTTTCCCCTTCAGGTCCCATATTATTTGAATAAAAAAAATATATATTACAAGCTAAAAAAACACATCTTAACCAGGGGTGCCAATAATTATGGAGGGCACTGTACGCCCTTGGTTACAAGGGATGTACCGATCCGATCACGTGATCGGAAATTGGGCCGATCTAAACCTAACACTTTCATGGCTCCTTTGCTGGGCTGCGGGAGGAGGGATGGGCTGCACTGATTTTGATAAAAAAGCTATGGCTAAACTTAGGACAGCTTTTTTTCCCGTCTTTTTCAGCCCTCGACCCTCAAGCCATCTCTTTAACTGAATGTACGTTCTTCCACACCTTTACCAGTGAATTTGGCACCAGGGACATTATTTTCGGACATAATTGGTAGGTTTAGCTCAGTAAAACATTCATTTACTATTGGGGAGGTATACGGGAGGTTGACCTGCCTAGCCACAATTGCTGACGTCATGAAAATTAATGAGCAAAAATGACGGGTTGCCTGCGGTACGCCATTGGAGTGTGACACTCAATGAAGCATTTAATAAAGACAAACATTTTCCCTACATTATTGTTGTTAAAATAATTCACATTGTGAAGGTGGCAAGTTGGGACAAAGGTTAGCACGTCCATCTTCTTCTGGGATCGTGGTTTCACTCCTGGTTCCGGCTTCCTGTGTGGAGTTTGCATGTTCTTCTCATGCCTGCTTAGGTTTTCCTGCCACAGCCCCCCAAAAATGTGCATGATTTGCTAATTGAACACTTAAAATTGTTCGTAGGTGTGAGTGCGTGTGTGTGAACGGTTGTGTGTCTACATGTGCCCAACGACTGCCTGGCAACATGTTCAGGTGAACCCCGCCTTCTGCCTGGAGTTAGCGTTGATAGGCTCCAGGACCCCCGTGACCTTCGTGAGGATAAACAGTTCAGAAGGTGAATGAATTATACGAATGTTATGGAGAGTGATTAAAAGTATGACGTTTAAGGTCATACATTGAAAAATGTGGGTGCGCCTACATTTTGTTGTGGTGCAATTGTAGAGAAAACCAATGCAAAAAGTAAGAGTGGAGACTTGGCAATATATACAGTGCCTTGCAAAAGTATTCGGCCCCCTTGAACCTTGCAACCTTTCGCCACATTTCAAGCTTCAAACATAAAGATATAAAATTTTAATTTTTTGTCAAGAATCAACAACAACTGGGACACAATCGTGAAACGGAACAAAATTTATTGGATAATTTAAACTTTTTTAACAAATAAAAAACTGAAAAGTGGGGCGTGCAATATTATTCGGCCCCCTTGCGTTAATACTTTGTAACGCCACCTTTTGCTCCAATTACAGCTGCAAGTCGCTTGGGGTATGTTTCTATCAGTTTTGCACATCGAGAGACTGACATTCTTGCCCATTCTTCCTTGCAAAACAGCTCGAGCTCAGTGAGGTTGGATGGAGAGTGTTTGTGAACAGCAGTCTTCACCTCTTTCCACAGATTCTCGATTGGATCCAGGTCTGGACTTTGACTTGGCCATTCTAACACCTGGATACATTTATTTTTGAACCATTCCATTGTAGATTTGGCTTTATGTTTTGGATCATTGTCCTGTTGGAAGATAAATCTCCGTCCCAGTCTCAGGTCTTGTGCAGATACCAACAGGTTTTCTTCTAGAATGTTCCTGTATTTGGCTGCATCCATCTTCCCGTCAATTTTAACCATCTTCCCTGTCCCTGCTGAAGAAAAGCAGGCCCAAACCATGATGCTGCCACCACCATGTTTGACAGTGGGGATGGTGTGTTCAGGGTGATGAGCTGTGTTGCTTTTACGCCAAACATATCGTTTTGCATTGTGGCCAAAAAGTTCAATTTTGGTTTCATCTGACCAGAGCACCTTCTTCCACATGTTTGGTGTGTCTCCCAGGTGGCTTGTGGCAAACTTTAAACGAGACTTTTTATGGATATCTTTGAGAAATGGCTTTCTTCTTGCCACTCTTCCATAAAGGCCAGATTTGTGCAGTGTACGACTGATTGTTGTCCTATGGACATACTCTCCCACCTCAGCTGTAGATCTCTGCAGTTCATCCAGAGTGATCATGGGCCTCTTGGCTGCATCTCTGATCAGTTTTCTCCTTGTTTGAGAAGAAAGTTTGGAAGGACGGCCGGGTCTTGGTAGATTTGCAGTGGTCTGATGCTCCTTCCATTTCAATATGATGGCTTGCACAGTGCTCCTTGAGATGTTTAAAGCTTGGGAAATCTTTTTGTATCCAAATCCGGCTTTAAACTTCTCCACAACAGTATCTCGGACCTGCCTGGTGTGTTCCTTGGTTTTCATAATGCTCTCTGCACTTTAAACAGAACCCTGAGACTATCACAGAGCAAGTGCATTTATACGGAGACTTGATTACACACAGGTGGATTCTATTTATCATCATCGGTCATTTAGGACAACATTGGATCATTCAGAGATCCTCACTGAACTTCTGGAGTGAGTTTGCTGCACTGAAAGTAAAGGGGCCGAATAATATTGCACGCCCCACTTTTCAGTTTTTTATTTGTTAAAAAAGTTTAAATTATCCAATAAATGTTGTTCCACTTCACGATTGTGTCCCACTTGTTGTTGATTCTTGACAAAAAAATTAAATTTCATATCTTTATGTTTGAAGCCTGAAATGTGGCGAAAGGTTGCAAGATTCAAGGGGGCTGAATACTTTTGCAAGGCACTGTATATCGCAATGCTTAATTTTTTCCACTATCGTTCCGGCTTAGCATAATACATTTTTTACTTTTTAATGGCTAAAAAGTAACAAAATAATCCAGAAATACAATGGCATTGGCAAAAGATTAAAAAAAAATATACAGTCATTTTCACACTATAAGCCGCTACTTTTTTCCTTCATTTTTAATCCCGCAGTTTATAGTCCAGTGCGGTTTATTGGTTGATTAATTTGGGTTAATATATAACACTTTATTTGACAGCGGCGTCATAACACCATCATAAGACTGTCATAATTGCAATATGACACTATCATGGGCATTACTGAATGCTTGTGGCGGAAAACACTCAGGTGACTTTAAGTTCCGCTCTGAGACCCCCAATTTAGCCAACTTTCAAAATTGTCCGATATGCATGTGTGATACATCATTGGAAAGCTTAAAATCTCAATTTTCTGGGGGAAGAAAAATTTTGAACAGGATGGCTTTTTTTTTTTTTTTTTTTTTTTTTTTAATGTTTTTTAAACAGCAAAACCCTATATGGAGGTGAGAGCACACGAGAGCAGAAATACAAACGCCATGACTTTAACAAGATATTATCGCGTACTTACCTTGTTTCGATCCAAAACCTCCATGTAGCATGTATCACTGAGTGTCAAGACACAGCTGTGAATGGACACAGCTGGAATTTTGGGGGATTTTTTGGGTGAAACATGGTCATATAACAAGGGTCGCAATGCAAAAATCGCAGACATCAAGGAGTGGTCGAGATTTTCTTTTTCATATACTGTATTTACCCTTTTAAACGTTTTTTTTTTTTTTTTTTTTCAATTTTCGTTGTTTGGGTGGATTATTTATCTAACATATCGGAGAAAATGTGATAGTAACAAAAAAATACAATTAAGCGATAGTTATGAGGTAGAGAGATCCGTGACTTTTTTACAGACGCCATTTTTTTTCCATTGTGACATAATTTATTTAAAAGTTTAAAATATGCGAGTGAATAATTTTTTAAGGTCGTTTTTTTTTTCTTTAAAACGTAATATGAGACATCAATTAATGATTCCAAGGTAAAAACGAGAGACATTTTGAGTAATAAATATAAATAATTACCTTAGTTTTATGGTAGGGTTGAAACAAACGGCTGCGCAACGTCTATAAACGGAGGTTTTCAGGGTAAAACGGACAAATTAAAAATAGTTCGGGGGCTTAATGTGCCATGAATCTGCTACAGCAGCATTAGACATATTGTTCTATCAAACACAACAGGTACTGGAGCCAAAAAATGTTATCTGTCCAAAACTATTTGTTCACATACAGGCTGCACTGGGCTATATCAGCCGCAGATTTCCATCTTGTTTCATAGTACAGTACATTTGCATCAAATGATATGCGACTCGTAAACCTGTACAAATCCATAAAATAGCTACACTGGACTTTAAGCACCAGGGTTCAAAGCGGGGGAAAGCTGTAGCATTTTATGGTCTGAATATTACAGTATATTTTAGACAAAAACCTCTGGTTCTCTATGGAACAATAATGACCAACCAGGGAACATTTGGGGGCTGTGAGAGCTCATTAGGGGTGCCGACAGAAATTGTCCACTTGCACTTTATTCATCCAAACATTATTATTTATTCATTGGCGGCCATGCAGATCTCCTCTAGAGCCGTGATGTTTTGGGACTGTCGTTGGGCAACACGGACTTTCAACTCCCTCCACAGATTTTCTATGGGGTTGAGATCTGGAAACTGGCTAGGCCACTCCAGGACCTTGAAATGCTTCTTACAAAGCCACTCCTTTGTTGCCCTGGCTGTGTGTTTGGGATCATTGTCATGCTTAAAGACCCAGCCACGTCTCATCTTCAATTCCCTTGCTGATGCAAGGAGATTTTCACTCAAATTCTCTCGACACATGGCCCCATTCATTCTTTTCTTTACACGGATCAGTCGTCCTGGTCCCTTTGCAGAAAAACAGCCCCAAAGCACGATGGTTCCACCCCCATGCTTCACAGTGGGTATGGTATTCTTCGGATGCAATTCAGTATTCTTTCTCCTCCAAACACGAGAACCTGTGTTTCTACCAAAACGTTCTATTTTGGTTTCATATGACCATAACACATTCTCCCAGTCCTCTTCTGGATCATCCAAATGCTCTCTAGCGAACCGCTGATGGGTCTGGACATGTACTGGCTTCAGCAGGGGGACACGTGTGGCAGTGCAGGATTTGATTCCCTTGGGGCGCATTATGTTCCTCATAGTAGCCTTTGTTACTGTGGTCCCAGCTGTCTGTAGGTCATTTACTAGGTCCCCCCGTGTGGTTCTTGAATTTTTGCTCACCGTTCTTGTTATCATTTTGACACCACGGGGTGAGATCTTGCATGGAGCCCCAGATCGAGGGAGATTATCAGTGGTCTTGTATGTCTTCCATTTTCTAATAATTGCTAACACAGTTGATTTCTTTACACCAAGCGTTTTACCTATTGCATATTCAGTCTTCCCAGCTCGGTGCAGGTCTACAATTTTGTCTCTGGTGTCCTTCGACAGCTCTTTGGTCTCTGCCATAGTGGAGTTTGGGGTGTGACTGACTGAGGTTGTGGACAGGTTTCTTTTATACCGATAATGAGTTAAAACAGGTGCCATTAATACAGGTAATGAGTGGAGCCTCGTTAGAGGATTAGAAAGTTAGACCTCTGACAGCCAGAAATCTTGCTATTTTGTAGGTGACCAAATACTTATTTTCCACTCTAATTTGGAAATAAATTCTTTAAAAATCAAACAATGTGATTTTCTGTTTTTTTTCCTCATGGTTGAGGTTTACCCATGTTGACAATTACAGGCCTCTCCAACCTTTTCAAGTAGGAGAACTTGCACAATTGGTGGTTGACTAAATACTTACTTGCCCCACTGTAAATATGGTGATTGATTGGCAACCTTTTCTTGGCCTACTGTGGGTAAATACTATAGAAAATGGATGCAATCTGATGTTTGGGAGCTTCCTATACAGACGCTTTGCCCGCAGCGTTTTGACTGCCCGGCGCCTCTTCCGCTCCCGCCGCGCTCCGTTTCAAGTTCACCTTTTGTTCATACGGCATCCGATTGGCCGCTCCCAGATGAATGAGCATCTCTTTTTCTCTTCCCGGGGAACGTGAGAGCCGGTTCCCGACTTCCCCTCTGCGCGACGGCGTCAAGCGGCAAATCGGGAGCGGCCCTCGGAGGATCTCCGATAACGTGACGCGCTGATGTATTGCGAGCGGTGTGCCGAGGTCAAGAGGTCGCCGACTTCACATGATATTTTAGGAGGCGGGCAAAAGATTAATGGCGGCTCCGGGCATAGTTTAGAGGATTAATAGATAATACGAGTCCGGCTAGCGCACGTTTGTGTAAGGAGAGACTGAGAGCCCAGTCACCTGGACAAGGTCGTCGCGCCTTCGGAGGAAACGCACGTTCCGGGCTCCAGATGCGTGCGAGCTTAATTCAGAGCAGGCCTTTTTTTCAACCCCCCTCCTTTCTTACACAGCTTGGGCCACTTTCAGCCTGATGTGTGAGATGTGTGTGTGTCTGTGGCTGCAGGGCTCGGGATGGAGGAAATGAGACTGTACTATGATTCCGGGAGAAATGCAGACGTTCACTCGGCGGACAGTGGTGTCTGCGTATGTTTGGGTGTGTTGCGTTCATGAATGCATGTGGGTGGAGGAAAAGGTCAGCAGGCTTTCCTTTGTTTGGGGACTCCCCCCTCATTCTCACGAATTGGAGGAGTGATGGATGATGATCGCACGGGGTCACTTTCAATTTGATGACAAGCAAAGTCCAGTTTGCGGGTTTACGAATTAAGATGATCAAAACGTTGTGGTTCGTGCCTCAAGTCCATGTCCAAGGGTGCCGGAGGTCGGGGTGGCTTGGGGGGGACGGGGTGGGGGTGTCACCGGGTAACCTGAGAGGGCAGGGCAGGAGTCTGTTAGGGTGAAGGTTATCATCCCTAATCTCGTGACCATTAGCAGCCCACTTTACCTCAGATTAACCTTGGAACGCTCTTCACGTGCTGCTGTGCTTCTTTGAACATTGACATTATTGTTGGCATGCGAAAAAAAGATTTTATTTAAAAAAAATAAATAAATAAAAAAATTCAAAGAATACAGGGACAGACAGACACACAATCATAGAAGCAGACACACACAGATAGACAGGTTCTTGTGAATTACAGTGTGATATGTGTAAAAAAAAAAAATTTTTTTTAAAAACCTACCACAAATACTTTGAAAAAGCAGTTTCCAAGTTCATTCCCGTGGACAGGCAATCAACATAAGTAGCTGTTTGAGTTTTAGAAAGAAAAAAAAAACTTAAAAAACTGTATGTTTCTTACTAGGTTTTGTGAGTTACCTTTGTAAAGTATTGTAATTAGGGCTGTCAAAATTATCGCGTTAACGGGTGGTAATTAATTTTTTAAAATTAATAACATTAAAATATTTGACGCATTTAACGCACATGCCCCGCTCAAATAGATTAAAATGACAGCACAGTGTCATTTCCACTTGTTACTTTTGTTTTTTGTTGCCCTCTGCTGGCGCTTGGGTACGACTGATTTTATGGGTTTAAATTGCCTGTTACACGGAAAAGCATGTTTATTTCATAATACACGCGGTATTTTATGCTCCTGAATGATATGGACCGCTTGGATGTGTGTGGAAGCGATCGCTATATTTATTTAGTTTTTTGAATCCCGCGCCATGAAAATGAGTGACTTCCGGCTTAGGCCTTGCATTGAGGAGGAGGGCGCTGTGACGTGTACGGGTGAAGGCGTCCTCTTCACTAAACAGCCGTACTGTTGTGTATGAGGACTAAGGATTCAGCTGATTTTGCGGATTAATACGTTTATTTTTCGCATCACGCCAGCCAAACGGCTGCAGAAAAATCTTGCTTTATGAGGGAGAGGCGTGTGCGCCTTTTTGGAGTTTCAAAAGGTTCCCATTCACCGTGGATATTGGCCAAAACAAGCCCTACTACTGTGGGACCATTGGACTTACGAGGAAGTGAGTAAACATCTTGTTTTGTATTATGTCAAATATTAATACAGCGATTACAAAGTAAACACTACAAACTTTCTTTAAATAAAGGGCTACTTACGTTTGATCATTGATAGGCATGTAAAAAGCTCTCCTCGTGCACATTAGCTGCACATTAGCTGCACAACAACTGCAGCCGCCCTCCTCCGGGGAACGAACTGTAAATTGCTCTCCACCGGGCGGTTTGCCGATCCACGAAGTCAATCGACAACCCAGTCGTCATGGCAAATGACCCGGGCTAGTTATGTGTGATTTTCCGCTTTGAAGACTTTGAAACATCACTCGGTTTGGGTTAGCAAGCTAGCTCTCACGCTTCTTGGTTTGTTTACATTCTCCGAAGCCAGGGAAGGGAAATGACAGAAGCCCGATTTAGGTGTCATAAAATATCGTTCGGAAGGTCCGACAGTAAAGGGGAAGTCGACAGTTTTGACCATTATGGAGTAATTTTGCCATGTCATCCTGAATAAGTGCATTTTTATTATTTCATATTCCATTTAGCACAAGACTGTTATTTGTCACGACCATGCCATTTATTTAGCAATTGGGGAAAAAAATACTTGGATAAAAAGAATATCCTGTAAAAATATTGAAGTAGAGAGATGGAAACAATAACATCTTGCAGCTCTCTTTGTCGCGTTTTCCTCGTTGTGAGTAATTCCCCCTCAACGGGCTGACTAGTCCTTCTCAAGCCATTTATTTAGCTATTGGGGAAAAATACTTGGATAAAAAGAATATCCTGTACAAATATTGGAGTAGAGAGACTGAAACAATGACATTTTGCGGCTCTCTTTGTCGCGTTTTTCTCGTTCTGAATAATTCCCCCTCAATGGGCTGAATAGTAAAACCGATGAGCCCATTCTCCTGCTGACGTCATCCACCTGTTAGGGACGCTAGAGCCCTATAACGGTAGGCGTGGCTAACCGGCAGATTGAAATACTAATTTCTCGTCATCTGCGTGTTACTAAATTGTTGTATATAGTTGAATCGTCTCAAAATATGATTCGTATTCACATAATAATGATATTTAAAACTTTTTTTTCTCCTGTCGTATGGTCTTTAAGCATGACCATTGTGCAATTATTGACATCAACAATGGCTAGCTAGTAGTTTATTTTTAATTGAAAATTTTACAAATTTTATTAAAACGAAAACATTAAGAGGGGTTTTAATATAAAAATTCTATAACTTGTACTAACATTTATCTTTTAAGAACTACAAGTCTTTCTATACATGGATCACTTTAACAGAATGTTAATAATGTTAACGCCATCTCGTTGATTTATTGTTATAATAAACAAATACAGTACTTATGTACAGTATGTTGAATGTACAATGCCTTGCAAAAGTATTCGGCCCCCTTGAATCTTGCAACCTTTCGCCACATTTCAGGCTTCAAACATAAAGATATGAATGAAATTTAATTTTTTTGTCAAGAATCAACAAGTGGGACACAATCGTGAAGTGGAACAACATTTATTGGATAATTTAAACTTTTTTAACAAATAAAAAACTGAAAAGTGGGGCGTGCAATATTATTCAGCCCCTTTACTTTCAGTGCAGCAAACTCACTCCAGAAGTTCAGTGAGGATCTCTGAATGATCCAATGTTGTCCTAAATGACCCATGATGATAAATAGAACCCACCATTGTGTAATCAAGTCTCCGTATAAATCAGGGGTCCCCAAACTTTTTCCTGTGAGGGCCACATAACCCTTCTCTTCTCTGATGAGGGGCCGGGGTCAGTTTGTAACAGAAAAAGTGTGACGATTGCAGGAGTGCCTAAATGTAAAAATGTATTGTTTTTCAGAAAGCCACAATCAAATAACCCTTTCTGGATTCATCACGGAACCAATCTAAATATAAAATAATAGTATAATATAATATAATATAATTAGGGCTGTCAAACGATTAAAATTTTTAAGCGAGTTAATCACAGCTTAAAAATTAATCGTAATTAATCGCAATTCAAACATCTCTAAAATATGCCTTATTTTTCTGTGAATTATTGTTGGAATGGAAAGATAAGACACAAGACGGATATATACATTCAACATACTGTACATAAGTACTGTATTTGTTTATTATAACAATAAATCAACAAGATGGCATTAACATTAATATTCTGTCAAAGCAATCCCTGGATAGAAAGACTTGTAGTTCTTAAAAGATAGATTTTAGTACAAATTATAGAAATTTTATGTTAAACCCCTCTTAATGTTTTCGTTTTAATAAAATTGGTAAAATTTTCAATCAAAAAATTAACTAGTAGCTCACCATTGTTGATGTCAAGAATTACACAATGCTCATGGTGCATAAAATCAGTCGCACCCAAGCGCCAGCAGAGGGAGACAGAAAACACAAGTAACAAGTGGACATGACACTGCTGTCATTTTAATCTGTTTGAGCGGGGCATATGCGTTAATTGCGTCAAATATTTTAATGTGATTAATGAAAAAAATTAATTACCGCCCGTTAATGCGATAACTTTGACAGCCCTTAATATAATATAATATAATATAATATAATATAATATAATATAATATAATATAATATCATATCATATCATATCATATCATATCATATCATATAATATAATATAATATAATATAATATAATATAATATAATATAATATAATATAATATAATATAATATAATATAATATAATCAGGGGTGCACATAATTTTTTTGCCCAGGTTCTCAGAGGAGGACCTGGAGATGTGACTTGGTCCTCATTGAGCTTGAGAGCCGACCCACCTGATGCGATAAATTTATGACAAGCTTTACTTAGAGCCAATTAACTTTGATTAATTATATTAACAGTTAATGCTTGATTAACATCAACTGGCACAACAAAATTGCCATTACTTTGAAGTGAAATGTAAAGAAATAAACATAAAAGCACCAATTCAAAATAAAGGGCATTATGCGGCTCCCACATTAACTCCAAGCCTTTTTAAAAGTGGGATGTCCTCCTCATAAGACCTCATTGAACATGCATGTTTAGCTTTGTAAAATGCGAGCAAAAACACGTTTGTCAGTGCATGTCGCTGTTCATTACCTTTATTCCGCCCTATTCCGCCACATGTCCATAGGGCGAGTGGGGTCCTGTTTGACATCGATAGTTTGCTTAATTGCCACATGCTCTCTGTTTTTTTCGTGCTTTTCAAAGTTTGGATGGCTGAAATTCTTTGACCCTACATAAAATGCGTTGCTCTAATCGGCGACATTGGGATTCTCACGGCACATTTTGTACCGCATTTCCGTGCGAGCATCATTCGCTTCTAGCCATGGTACCTCCTGTAGCCACTTTTCAGCAAAAGTCCTTTTTTTCGGTAGCTCCGGTGACGTCTCTGTCGTCTGTCTGTCTTTTGACGGGGGTGGGGGAACACGGAAGTAATTACTCAGTGTGGCCTGCCTCATCGACATTTTGAGAAGTTATTTTCTCGTGTCCGCCGCAAATAGAGTGGTCAGCCATCGGTACGCAAAAGCGTATGGAAGCCGTTGAGGGCCAGCGCGTTTGTCTACGTCCAGTACGCATGTGCGGACCACTTATGTGCACCCCTGAATATAATATAATATAATATAATATAATATAATATAATATAATATAATAATACTGTATTAATTAAATAGATAATAACCAAATAACCATTGTTCAGTTCTTCACAGAAAAAAGCCAGGACATAAATAACTCTATTGGGAAAAAAAAAAAAAAAAAAAAAAAAAATTTATTATTTTTTTTTTTTACAATTTTTGTTTTGTTTTGTTCAGGGGGCCAGACCAAATGTGGCTGCGGGCCGTATCCGGCCCGCGGGCCGTAGTTTGGGGACCCCTGGTATAAATGCACCTGCTCTGTGCAGAGAGCATTATGAAAACCAAGGAACACACCAGGCAGGTCCGAGATACTGTTGTGGAGAAGTTTAAAGCCGGATTTGGATACAAAAAGATTTCCCAAGCTTTAAACATCTCAAGGAGCACTGTGCAAGCCTTTATATTGAAATGGAAGGAGCATCAGACCACTGCAAATCTACCAAGACCCGGCCGTCCTTCCAAACTTTCTTCTCAAACAAGGAGAAAACTGATCAGAGATGCAGCCAAGAGGCCCATGATCACTCTGGATGAACTGCAGAGATCTACAGCTGAGGTGGGAGAGTATGTCCATAGGACAACAATCGGTCGTACACTGCACAAATCTGGCCTTTATGGAAGAGTGGCAAGAAGAAAGCCATTTCTCAAAGATATCCATATAAGGTCTCGTTTAAAGTTTGCCACAAGCCACCTGGGAGACACACCAAACATGTGGAAGAAGGTGCTCTGGTCAGATGAAACCAAAATGGAACTTTTTGGCCACAATGCAAAACGATATGTTTGGCGTAAAAGCAACACAGCTCATCACCCTGAACACACCATCCCCACTGTCAAACATGGTGGTGGCAGCATCCTGGTTTGGGCCTGCTTTTCTTCAGCAGGGACAGGGAAGATGGTTAAAATTGACGGGAAGATGGATGCAGCCAAATACAGGAACATTCTGGAAGAAAACCTGTTGGTATCTGCACAAGACCTGAGACTGGGACGGAGATTTAATCTCCAACAGGACAATGATCCAAAACATAAAGCCAAATCTACAATGGAATGGTTCAAAAAGAAACGTATCCAGGTGTTAGAATGGCCAAGTCAAAGTCCAGACCTGAATCCAATCGAGAATCTGTGGAAAGAGCTGAAGACTGCTGTTCACAAACACTCTCCATCCAACCTCACTGAGCTCGAGCTGTTTTGCAAGGAAGAATGGGCAAGAATGTCAGTCTCTCGATGTGCAAAACTGATAGAAACATACCCCAAGCGACTTGCAGCTGTAATTGGAGCAAAAGGTGGCGCTACAAAGTATTAACGCAAGGGGGCCGAATAATATTGCACGCCCCACTTTTCAGTTTTTTATTTGTTAAAAAAGTTTAAATTATCCAATAAATGTTGTTCCACTTCACGATCGTGTCCCACTTGTTGTTGATTCTTGACAAAAAATGAAAATTTTATATCTTTATGTTTGAAGCCTGAAATGTGGCGAAAGGTTGCAAGGTTCAAGGGGGCCGAATACTTTTGCAAGGCACTGTATATATCCGTCTTGTGTCTTATCTTTCCATTCCAACAATAATTTACAGAAAAATATGGCATATTTTATAGATGGTTTGAATTGCGATTAATTACGATTAATTAATTTTTAAGCTGTGATTAACTCGATTAAAAATTTTAATCGTTTGACAGCCCTAATTGTAATACATAAGTTGTCATAGTCAGTGCTGATGTCCTCACATCATAAATACACGCAGCCAGATGCATCCTGGGAAACTGGCAACTGGGAACTGGACCTGACATTTTAACCTGCAGTAAAAAGTTTTCTTGCAGTGAAGGAAGGAAGAGTCAGAATATGGGAAATGCCCGAAACATGCCTCCCACATGCCAAGTTTCTGTGATCTATTGGCTTTTTAAGACCTCTTTCCACGGGACCTACGGCGACCCGTCTCGATGGGGCCGGACCGGGCTGATTGACGGCACACTCTGTCAAAATGTTGACGTAAAGCATACAAACGTTGTGCCGACAAGTGCCTCTAAAAAGGAAACGTGTTTGGTCCCCGAGAGGAATGATGAGGTGGCGCGGACGTGTACTCCGCCCACCTCCCTGGCGATGGCGCCGATAAGAAGCTTGAGAGTAGGAAGCAGGCGCAAGGACGCCCCAAATCTCAGCCGCGAAGGCTCGGAAGCGAGCGTGGTGTTCCGCCGGGTCATCTCTGGCATTTTTCTTTTGGACTTGGAGGCCACTTGGGTCACATGAGTCCACTCAGTCAAAATGCGGTGATTGTTCAGGCCCCAAGTCAAGGGTTAGCGCCTCAGCGGGCAGTGTCGGGCTTGAGTGGCTTAGAGACCCCCTTGACTGGTTGCAGCTGCGGCTAGCATTCCTGTCCATGTACAATCCATCCATCTGTCATTTTCTAGAGCACTTGTCCTCACTAAGGTCACAGGTGTGCAGGAGCCTAGTCCATCTGAGTTTGGGCGAGAAGCAGAAGAACACGAGTTTACTTCCATGCTAACACTGGAAATCAAAATCCAAGAATCCAAGTCATCCTTCACCATTGAAATGTATGGTAATGGTAGTGTTGTCACGCGTTACTGTAATCTGATTGCTTTCTTTCAGTAATGAGTAATCTAAGGCCTTCAATTTTCCAAACCAGTAATCTAATTAAAGTAAGTTTCCTTCAAGTGCGTACGACAGGAGAAAAATAGTTTTAAATAGGATTATTATGTGAATTAGAATCATATTTTGAGACGATTCGACTTTATACAACAATTTAGCAAAGCGCAGATGACGAGAAATTAAATCTTTTAATTTGCCAGTTAGCCACGCCTACCATTATAGGGCTCTAGCGTCCCCAACTGGTGGATGATGTCAGCGGAGTCTCGATTTCATCTGATTTAGTATGCAGCCCATTGAGGGGGAATTATTCACAACGAGGAAAACGCGACGAAGAGAGCCGCAAAATGTCATTGTTTCAGTCTCTCTACTCCAATATTTTTACAGGATATTATTTTTATCCAAGTATTTTTCCCCAGTAGCTAAATAAACGGCATGGTCATGACAAATAACAGTCTTGTGCTAAATGGAATATAAAATAATAAAAATGCATTTATTCAAGACGACATGGCAAAATTACTCCATAATGGACAAAATTGTCAACTTCACCTTTACTGTCGCAGCTCCCGAACGATATTTTATGCCACCTAAATCGGGCTTATGTCATTTCCCTTCCCCGGCTTCGGAGAATATAAACAAACCAAGAGGCTTGACAGCTAGCTAACCCGAACCGAATGACGTTTCAAAGTCTTCGAAGCGGAAAATCACACATAACTGGCCCGGATAATTTCACATGACGACTGGGTTGTCGAATGTCTTCACCGATCGGCAAACCGCCCGGCGGAGAGCAATTTACAGCTCGTTCCCCTGCTACTACGGACAGGAGAGCTCGCCGGGGGAAACAGCTGGACAATGACCGCTGAACAAACCGGCCGACGTCGGAGGAGTGTGTAGCCAACAAATGGCCAACACGAATATGGCAAAATAATGCTTTACTACACGGCAAAGTCGTAAACAGCCAGAGAGAGTTATAGGCGAGCGGCTTCAGTTGTTGTGCAGCTAACATGTGCAGCTAATGTGTATTGGAAGAGCTTTTTGCCCATCCATGATCAAACGTAAGTAGTCCTTTATTTAAAGAAAGTTTGTAGTGTTTACTTTGTAATCGCTGTATTCCCGCTATTTTTAACTCAAAGTTGCAATTTCTTATTGGTTGGAAAATTTGACAGAATGCCGGACATATGAAGAGGGGAAAAAGCAGAGTATAGTGCTCTCCCGGCGAGGGGATGTGCGACAAGCCGCCGGTCGTCGGCCGAGGGAGCAAGGAGCATGTCAGCCACAATATACAAGCCACCTACATATTAAAATGATCCCATTATTTGACATAATACAAAACACGATGTTTACTCACTTCCTGGTAAGTCCAATGGTCCCACAGTAGTAGGACTTGTTTTGGCCAATATCCACTGGTGAATGGGAACCTTTTGAAACCCCAAAAAGGCGCACACGCCTCTCCCTAGTACAGCAAGATTTTTCAGCAGCCGTTTGGCTGGCGTGATGCGAAAAATAAACGTATTAATCCACAAAATCAGCTGAATCCTTTGTCCTTGTCATACAACAGTACGGCTGTATTGTGAAGAGGACTTCTTCCTCCGTACACGTCACAGCGTCCTCTTTCTCAACTTGAGACTGTTGCCGTAAGTCACTCATTTTCATAGCGCGGGATTAAAAAAACTAAATAAATATAGCGATCGCTTCCACACACAACCAAGCGGCCCATTTCATTCAGGAGCATAAAATACCGTGTGTATTATGAGATAAACATGCTATTTTGTGTCACAGGCACTTTAAGCCTGAGTTATGCTCTTGCGTTGCGGCTTGTTGATTTCCTCTAGTGTAGTTTAACAAAGAAAAAAAATAAACAATGCAAGATGGAATGCTTAAATGTGGATCTTTAGCTCATCAACATTGAATAAATGTTGATAACACAAAACTTATGAGGCGCAGGCGATGCAGAAGACTGTTTCGAGGCGGTCTGTCGACTTTTGATGCCGCACAGAGAACTCTAGCCTCGGGTGGAAACCAGCAAGCTGTAGCGGCTAGCTTCAAACTGGCGTCGAGCACTGCGTCCAGCGTTTTGTCCGAGGTCTGTAAAGCCCTCCAGAGAGATTTGTTTGCCTTGTCCTACAACCAGCGGGAAGCCATAGCAGATTTCTGGCGGCTATGGATCTTTCCAAACTGCGTTGGAGGCCTTGATGTTGACGTTACCATAAAAGCACAGAGGCACTGTCAATCAGTGGTGATGTATCGAGCGTGAACTGTCTGTTGTTGAAAATTAAACATCAAAACAACTCTTTTTACTCCAAACCTGTGCTTAATTCTTCATATACTTGAAGTGTGACACGTAAATAACTCAGACTCACAGCAGACATGTACACAATAAATGATGAAGTGCACCAACCAAAAATACGACATAAAGTGATAAGAAGCTGGCAGTTTTTGGCCAACTGGGTTACTATTTTGTATTTTGTTATTGCGTCATATTGTATGTAGAATGAAGAATATTGAAGTCATGTATGAAAAGCATTTTGAATAGAAAATGTAAGAAACGTTCGCTATATGTGTTTCTACAGTAACCGCTCACAGTTACTTCCTATTTTGGTCTCGAGTCACACGCGCTAAGTGTTTTGGGACTGAGAAAGGAGTGTGCGAGCGCGGGTGCACATTTGAGCCAAGTGCTGCCACCTGTTTAGATGTGCGAGAGAATGTTCATCTATGTGCGTCCATAAATGAACATATTTTTCCTTCATTCTGGAGGGTTCCAGCGATAGGTTGGAGGTGATACATGGGTGGTCGTTTCGTAGCTTTGCCGTTGCAACGGCGGGTAGTCATCGGCGAGCATTGTTTACATCATATTCGTGTTGCACATGGGATGTGTTGTAAGTCTGATTGGGTGTATAGTGCTTAGTTGCCACTACGTTTTGTGGCCCAATTGACCACGTGTGTGTACGCGATACTTCCGGGTTCTGCGCGTGCATCTACCCCCCGCCCCCACCTTTGTGTTATTGTACTGTGCAATTCATTACTGTGTTGTTGATTATTGTGCAGTCAATTTGCATTGTTTTACATTGGTACTGATTTGCTGTTAACTTTCACCTCTAAACCCTAACCCGAAATTCAGAATTATTTGACAATAGGCCTAATCTTCCAGTTAGTGGGATTTCATTAGTAGGTGGAATTGAGTTCAACAAATTCCATGCAGTTTGTCAGTTATTTGTTCGTTTCAGGGCTCTGGAGTGGCCTAGCGAGCGCGAGTCAATGGTGGTTGAAATCTACTCCCTCGACTAATTAAACCTCCGCTAACTCGATTATTTAGCCTTATGTGAAAAATGTTTATCTTCCCCTTTAAATTCAATTATCGGAAAGTCAATTATCTGCGATGACATATTTTTGTTGTCATTCTTATGTTGAGAAAAATTGATAAAAAGTAACCTTTTAAAGTAACTTAGTTACTTTGATAATAAAGTCATCAGGAAAGTAACTAGATTAGTTTTTTGAGGCGTAATAAGTAATTAAATTACTTTTTCAAGTAATCTGTGACAACGCTGGCTTATGGGTGTTAATGTGTTCCAGAACAAGCACTAAAAAACTGAACATTCATGGAATGCCTAGATGATCATTCAAGAATAATTCAATAGACATTGTGCTGCTCATGCTGCAAATGACCACACATGCTGGCTGTCATTCGTCATTCCAGGGATATCATATTTTGCTTTTTAAAAAGAGGACACAAATAACAGACATAAATAATCCCAGTTTAGGCTTATATTCAAAGTATATGGATTGATAGCATGCACGCACTGTCCGTGCATGTCACACACACATACGCGCAGTTTGCCCCGACTCTCGGCCGTGTAAGCAATGTTGAAATATTGCTTATATGGAGCAGACAGAAAACCGATCATTCTCAGGCTTATCCTCAACCCATTTTTATTTTTTTTTTTATGACTGTTGTCAAGTCCGACCCTTCCTAAAAAGCCGTGTTCAAGGCAAGCTAGGCGCTAATAACACACAGCTACCGTGGCGTCTCTCTCGCTTTTTGATGACGTAATTGCTGCATGAATTCAGATTTGAGAGACTGGACAGTACAGACCGCCGCGACAGTCTGGAAAAATGTGGCCCAGATCGGATTTGAACCACATACGAAAGTGACCCAGATCGGATTTGAAATGGTCCAGTTCTATGCAACTTGTCACGTTCAGACAGTCAAGTTAATGCCTCACTTGAGTCGGAAAAACATGAAAAAAGCCTACGTTCATACTATAGGTCTTAATGCACGAATCCGATTTTTTCGAGTTTTTCCGAATCGAGTAAGGCATTACCTTGACGGTCTGAACGTGACAAGTCGCATAGAACTGGACCATTTCAAATCCGATTTGGTTTACTTTCATATGTGGTTCAAATCCGATCTGGGCCACATTTTTCCAGACTGTCGCGGCGATCTGTACTGTCCACTCTCCCAAATCGGATTTCATGCAGCAATTACGTCATCAAATAGCGAGAGAGACGCTACCGTAGCGATGCAGCTCTGCGTTATTAGCGCCTAGCTTGCAGTGAACACGGCTTTTGGGGAAGGGCTGGGCTTGACAACAGTCATAAAAAAAAAAAAAATGGGTTGAGGATGAGCCTGAGAATGCTCAGTTTTCTCTCTGCTCCAAGTGAGCAATATTTCAACATTGCCTACACGGCCAAGAGTCGGGGCAAACTGCCCGGATGTGTGTGTGACATGCACGGAAAGTGCGTGCATGCTATCGATCCATATAAACTTTGAATATAAGCCTAAACGGGGATTATTTATGTCTGTTATTTGTGTCCTCCTTTTGAAAAGCAAAATATGATATCCCTGGAATGACGTGTGTAAATCATTTGTTTTGATGCTTCTGCGCATGCGGGTCTTCTTGCTCAGCGCGTGTCGGACTGCGAATTAGTGCGCATGTGTAATACTTGAATGGTCCCAATGGACAAAGGCAGTCTGAACGGGCACGCCAAAAACACGGATACGACAAAAAATCGGATTCGTGCATTTAGACCTGTAGTATGAACGTAGCCATACGGAAGTGACCCAGTTCGGATTTGAAATGGTCCAGTTCTATGCGACTTGTCACGTTCAGACCGTCAAGTTAATGCGTCACTCGAGTCGGAAAAACACGAAAAAATCGGATTCGTGCATTAAGACCTGTAGTATGAACGTAGCCTTTGTGTTTCAGTATAAGTTGATAAAAGGTTTAGAATTACTTTAATATCAATGCTAGTTAAGTTAGCATTAAGGTAGCAGACATTCTCGAGACCAATTTAATGTGTTTTGTGTAAAGAGTGTAGTTTTTATTTATTTTGTTTTGATGACAAGCTCAAAGGAACCACTTTTTTTTTCTTTAAAGAATTGTCTATTTCTAGCTCATGATTGTAAAAAAATGTCGAAGTCGAAGTACCAGCTGTCCAGACATGAAAACTCCCACCCAACAGTACCCTTTTCTCCAGGTGCTTTGGCTTCCTCCTGGACTACAAAAATGGTCATCTAGGACTCTGCACATGTCCAATGTCCACATGTGAGTGTGATGCTTTGTCTATTTGTTCCGTGTGATTAGTTGCAAACTGGATTCTTGCTTAAAGTCAGCTTGCAGGGGCTGCAGTACACTCGCAACCCTAACATCATACATATATACAGTATGTATATATATATATATTTCCCAATCATTTGATTTTCTGCAATTTTCTTGTGCAGTGTTTGCAGCTCTCCTGGTAGTTTTAGTCCAGCTGTGCCAGAAAGCACACGTCTTTCACCATTCCCAGACGCTGCAAAGCTATAGTGCAGCAGAAGGATTTATAACGTGTCCCTGTAAAGTGAAACATTTGTAGAGGATAGCGGCTGCTAATCACCGTTTGTCCTGGCCACAAATGGACTTGTTCCAGGGCCTTAAAACACCAGAGTTTTACATTCAAACTGCACAGTCAGAGTCCAAACTAATGGGATTCTGTTTGATTTACTCTTGCTGAGTCTCTGAGACTACATTTAGGGTGCCATGGCCTTGAATGACATTCTAACATTCAGACAATATATATCACTCTGTATGTAATACACACATACAGAACTATATACACAAACTGGCTATAACATTAAGATCTCTTGCCCAGTCTAACGAGCTGCAGGGACTGTATTGGAAATTCTGCCTTTACAATCACATTAATCAAAATAGTCTTTCTCAACTTTATTTGTTGGAAAGCCTAGCTTCCACTTGGAGCATGATACTCTCACTAGCTTGTTAGCTCTCCGCTAGAGGTTTGATTAAAGCATCCATATCCTATTAGATCAATGCTTGGCAAGAAATGATAATGTTGTTTAGGTATTTTCTATTTTTCAACAAATGTTCTAATTCTCACTTTAGGATGTAATCATTAAAAATAAATGAATAATCCCCCAAAACATTGATTTGATCAAAAAAGTTGATTAAAAAAGGAATTTAGCAATTTGATGACACATCTATGTACTGTAAATATTATAAACTATTTTAGCAATACTGGCGGTGTACTCATTTGGACCAGATTGATTCCAAAATATGCAGAATGTAACACTCTATAAAGACTGTGTGTATGTGGATGAGAAAAAGAGTTGGAGAGAGAACAAGGCAAGGCGAATGAATGTTGAGGATCCATCTCATTTATTAAAGCATGAAAAATCTTTGTCCATCTTATACATATACAGTGGGGCAAATAAGTATTTAGTCAACCACCAATTGTGCAAGTGTCAGGGACGCGGGGCAGGCAGGTGGTGTGTGGACCCAAGTGCAGGGAAAAGGAAGCGAGTCAAAAAGGCAGTGCAAAAGTAATTTAATTAAGGCCGACAGAAAAACAAAGTACAAACCAAAACTGATGTGATCCAAAAAAACACAGTAGCAAACAAAACTCAGGTTACTAACAAAAGGCTGGGTATCAAAAACTTACTGAGGCAGAGAAACACAAGGCCTGTGACATAGGAACGGGCAAGAATGGACACTGGCATAAAGACATTGACATAGACAATGACGCAACAAGGAGTGAAAAGATACTGGGAGCTTATATACACACACACAGACAAGGGGTAACGACACAACGAGGAACAGATGAGCACAGGAGGATGCAGATTGGAGGATACACTAGGAGGCACAACAGGTGAAATCAATGGGCAATCACAGGGACAAGTCACACTAGGAGAAAACCAACACAAAACTTAACACCAAGTTCTCCTACTTGAAAAGTTTATAGAGGCCTGTAATTCTCAACATGGGTAAACCTCAACCATGAGAGACAGAATGTGGGGAAAAAAAAACAGAAAATTATATTGTTTGATTTTTAAAGAATTTATTTCCAAATTAGAGTGGAAAATAAGTATTTGGTCACCTACAAACAAGCAAGATTTCTGGCTGTCAAAGAGGTGTAACTTCTTCTAACGAGGTCTGACGAGGCTCCACTCGTTACCTGTATTAATGGCACCTGTTTTAACTCATTATCGGTATAAAAGACACCTGTCCAAAATCTCAGTCAGTCACACTCCAAACTCCACTATAGCCAAGACCAAAGAGCTGTCGAAGGACACTAAAGACAAAATTGTAGACCTGCACCAGGCTGGGAAGACTGAATCTGCATTAGGTAAAACGCTTGGTGTAAAGAAATCAACTGTGGGAGCAATTATTAGAAAATGGCAGATATACAAGACCACTGATAATCTCCCTCGATCTGGGGCTCCATGCAAGATCTCACCCGTGGTGTCAAAATGATAGCAAGAACGGTGAGCAAAAATCCCCTAGTGAATGACCGACAGAGAGCTGGGACCACAGTAACAAAGGTTACTATCAGTAACACAATGCCCCGCCAGGGACTCAAATCCTGCACTGCCAGACGCAACCCCCTGCTGAAGAAAGTTCACGTCCAGGCCCTTCTGCGGTTCGCTCGAGAGCATTTGGATGATCCAGAAGAGGACTGGGAGAATGTGTTATGGTCAGATGAAACCAAAATAGAACTTTTAGGTAGAAACACAGGTTGTCATGTTTGGAGGAAAAAGAATACTGAATTGCATCTGAAGAACACCATACCCACTGTGAAGCATGGGGGTGGAAATATCATGCTTTGGGGCTGTTTTTCTGCAAAGGGACCAGGACGAATGATCTGTGTAAAGGAAAGAATGAATGGGGCCATGTATCGAGAGATTCTGAGTGAAAATCTCCTTCCATCAGCAACGACATTGAAGATGAGATGTGGCTGGGTCTTTCAGCATGACAATGATCCCAAACACACAGTCAGGGTAACAAAGGAGTGGCTTTGTAAAAAGCATTTCAAGGTCCTGGAGTGGCCTAGCCAGTTTCCAGATCTCAACCCCATAGAAAATCTGTGGAGGGAGTTGAAAGTCCGTGTTGCCCAACGACAGCCCCAAAACATCACTGCTCTAGAGGAGATCTGCATGGAGGAATGGGCCAAAATACCAGCAACAGTGTGTGAAAAGCTTGTGAAGAGTTACAGAAAACGTTTGGCCTCTGTTATTGCCAACAAAGGGTACATAACAAAGTATTGAGATGAACTTTTGGTATTGACCAAATACTTATTTTCCACCATGATTTGCAAATAAATTCTTTAAAAATAAAACAATGTGATTTTCTGGGTCTTGCTTGTTTGGAAACATGGTAAGATTTTTTTTCTTAACAAGAGAGACTATGCTATGTGCTGAGTGATCATCAGATGCTAAATGTAATCCTAGCGTTAGCTTAGCATTGACATTGGCATTAGCATTAGCATCAGAATAGCGAGCATCCTCTTATAACACTGGCCAGTCTAAAGCAGATCCACTTGGCTTTTCTGGTCAGTAAGTCGAGAGGATGTGCTTGGACAACTTATTTTTTTACATACAGTTCGTGACTTTTCGGTAAGTTTAATTTGGAAATAATGTAGGCCGACTGCTTTTCCTGCTGAGTGGCTATTATCATCACAAAGCTGGCATTTTCCTTCTAGACGGCACAATATTAGCTCATCTATTTTCATTCAAAATTGTTGGAAACCTTTATTTATTTTTGGACTAAAACTTTTGAATTTTACAGAGGAAAACATTATTTGTAAGCATTTTCGTTACTTATTTTATGAAACTTATTTTAACCTGCCAAAATTTGTGATAGTTTGGAACAATGTGGTTTTCTAAAGTAAAGTCTCTTGCAATCAATCTCCCTCACACAAAGGTGTAATTTGTCATTTTCATCAAAACTTATGTATGTCTTCAACATCAGACCCTTCCTCCAGAGTAACTGTTCAATTGAGAGCATGACTAAATAATTTCACTGTCTTTTCTGTACACAATGAAACAAAGACTTGTTATTCTGACAGCACTGACATGTTCATTGACGCGGAAATTTAATTTTGAGCAATAGACTAAGTATCGTATTGGCCCGAATATAAGGTGACCCTGATTATAAGACGACCCCCTCTTTTTCAAGAATCAAGTTTGAAAAAAGACTTTTTGAACACCAGATTAATTTTTATACAGAAAAATAATTACAGTAAATCCGAAACAAATGATTATAACAATATATTTGAGGAAAAAAGCATGTTATTTTGCCTCATTCAAATCTTAATATCTGAACATTTAAATATGTGAAGTGCAATCACATTTGTAATTGAATGGCTTCTGGTTTTTCAAATGTAAATAAACCAGTCTATTGTGATAAAAAAACAAAATTGCAATATTGCATTAACCATCAAAGTGAAGTCTAACTGTAACTGTAGTCTTGAAACAAGTCTGAATAAGGAAAAAACTGCAATAAAATAATGCAATAATGCAAACTAGTTAAACTTCAGAGTAGCTGAGATCTGTCGTGACAGAACATCGCTTCAATGATATCTGGCGCCATCTAGCGTCGTGAATGGGGAGAGTAGCTGAGATCTGTCGTGACAGAACATCGCTTCAATGATATCTGGCGCCATCTAGCATCGTGAATGGGTATAATGTCTAGACAGCGAATATAAGACGACCCCCTCTTTTTCAGTATTAATTGCACAAAAAAACTGGCTTTTGCAGGTAATCCATGTTGTCTTGCTACTTGTACGACATGTTGTAAAGATGGAACAAGTAGTTTTGAGAATTTCAATTCTGATCTGAGAAACGTACCAAAGCAATTGAGAAAAACTGTAAAAGTTGACCCCCTCATATTTTTGGTCTGGGCACCTTCGGAAGAAATTTGATAGCAGTGTTGATAGAAAGTCACGTTTCCAAAATGTGCTGTTCTATTTTGATCTTTCTCTTCAAAAAGGAAATGACTGACAATTATTGACTATTGTCATGGTCACATGACTAGGAGACACACCCCTCACTGGGGGGTGGGGCTGGGAGGGATGTAGTTGAGGGGCTTTTGCTGTGATGAATTCATCCAGAGGTCAAGTTCACGAGGTTGGCGTGCCTAGAAATCCTTGAGGCTTATCTCTATAAGAGTCCAGTGAGACAATGCAGATTGGGGGGTGGCCGGGGAGGGGCACTTTGCGTCCATCTGGTAGGGGAAAGAGGAGGATGAGGAAGGAGGGCAAGAAAGAGAAAAGGAGAAAAGAAGAGAGGAGGGTGAAGGAGAATAGACTAAGAAGGTTTCACGTTTGGCTGAAGCGGTCATGATGTGAAACAACATTTTCGTGTTGACTTATTAAAATTGTGTACATTGAGGACCCCCCGGTTTTAAAGAGGTGTGAAAGAAGTCAGTCAGCAGAGGAAATTTGTATCATCAACAATAATGTCCTCAAGAGTCCATTTGTCTCCATTCAACTTTTCTGGCTCGTCAGCGGGAACGTTCAGTTCCTAGAGAAGTCTGCCCTTTGTCCTCGTACAGCCGCTGCCAGTTGCAGTCCTTACTTGAGAGCAGGTTACCTCTGACTTCAGTTGTTTGTGTGTTTCTCCCTTTTGTTTTCATTCGCACTCTTAATCGATTTATACTAATCAGCTAATGAATCGTTTAATCCACCAACAGATTACGAGCGCCAGAAGCCGCTCCGGTCACTGCGTCACATCGTCTCACGTGACCGCTCGCTAACTTGTGACTGTTAGTCAGGCCCGAAGCGGCGGGCTAAACATCCTCTAGTTGCGTATCATTCTGAAGGCACGGTGATCCGATGGTCCTGTCGTGCAGACAGCTGGCACGTCTGATCCCCGCAGATTGGTTTTAGTGGCACAAACAAAGCTGATTAGCACCGCACTGCTAGTCCCGCTAACCTGTCACAGACACCGCTGCCCTCGCCCTGCCTCCACGCTGCTCACATAGGCGTGTGCACGTCTGTGTTACAGGTGTAACACCTGACGGGATGTGGCAACCCAATCCGTACACAATGCTTTCTGATCTTGATGCCAGACCCCACCCCAGCCTCACCGATAGTAGTCCCATCCTGAAAACATGAACCGCATCAGCTTTTTTCTCACGAAATGTGACAAAATTGAGTCTGACATCTGAACTAGTTCAAGATACAACGTTTCCTCGCATATTTTCATTCACTCGTACTTAGCGCGTGAGTTTCGATAAACAAAGTTAGCGCTCTCACGTGAAGAAAAGAAGCGTATCTGGTGTCGTCACTTGAAAGGTGAAAGTCTTCACAGAGCTCCGCTTTGTGTGACGCTTTACAAAAGCCACCTTGGCTCAGATAAAGTTTAAAGCAGTCGCTTGAGATTGAGTTACCGTGTGCAAGCCACACTGCTGCCAACATTGCAACTGTGTTTCAACTCTGTTTTCAAAGTGAACAAAGCTCGCCACAGTTGGAGTACGGGTTCTGACCCGAGCTGAAGGGAACCGCACAAATGTTACAGTGAGATATTCACTGCCACAATGAGAGTAACTTCAGATCAAAGGCACACAAAAGCAATTGCAAGGTGTATTTTGTTGCTCTGACGCGACCCCTCCCATCACCGCAACACACCCGACACCTCCACCACCCACCGTCCCCACCAATGGTTGAACATATTTTGGCTATTAGAAAGATAGATGAGTTGAGTTAGTGGGATCTGAAGTGTAAAGTAGGGTTGTTCCGATCATGTTTTTTTGCTCCCGATCCGATCGTTTTAGTTTGAGTATCTGCCGATCCCGATATTTTCTGATCCGATTGCTTTTTTTGCTCCCGATTCAATTCCAATCATTCCCGATAATTTTTCCCGATCATATACATTTTGGCAATGCATTAAGAAAAAAATGAATAAAACTCGGACGAATATATACATTCAACGTACAGTACATAAGTACTGTATTTGTTTATCAGTGATTCTTGAGAATTTGCCTAAAACAGGTATTTTTTTTTGGGGGGGGGGGGAGTTTTGATTGCAAAATCTGAAGTAATGTTATTATAGACCAATGTCTTAGCTGTTCAGCAATGTACCGGTGTCAGCTCCCCAATTTTTACCTTTTTCATAAAATAGATGCTTTTTGAGTCACTGCGTTGCATTTGTCACTACCGTCAGACACAATAAAAAAGCTCATTTATTTTTATTTTTCTCGTCCAATACCAATTTGGAGCTTTCAAACCAATGCCTTTCATTATAAGTACACGTATATGGTGTTAAATGGTAAATATTCACTTTACTTTATTTTTTTTATACCGTTTCAAGTATACTCCTCTATAAGATCTTACATAATCCAATGTTTACTTTTCACTTAAATATGTCAATAATGTTTTTTTAAATCTAAAAACCCATTTCTCTAATAAAATAGAATGTTACCTCTATAGCCCAGGAGCAGTGAAGTAACAAATTACAAAAATATGTATTTAAAGCAAATAAAAGTCCCTCTGACGGTGGTTACATTGGACCTGACGGTGGTGACACATATCTGACGGTGGTGACAGTGCCCTCCATTTTCACATATAATTCCATAATATAAACCACCAGTCATGTTTTTTTGTTTTACAACTTTATTTAACAATTTGCAAAACAAAGAAAAAGTATGATCACTGTGATACATATTTGATTGGCAACATAAGGAACAATCAAAGAACAAAATAATCAAATCACAGACAAGAATAATCAATTAACAATGGAAAATAATGTTTAAGTCAAAACATTGTAAACTGCCATCTAGTGCATATAAACTGTGTATTGAACATATAGTCCTATTGGAGAGAAGACAACTTTATCACTCCAACACTCATTCAGCTTTGTCAGCCCCTATAATGTATGTGTTTCTCCTCTATGTAGTCCATGACTTCATTAGACAGGCTTTATATCTCCCTTCTTCTGCTTGCACGACCTGGTGCAGATGGTTCCACGAGTTTGACCAGAATATGTTGAAATGGTATGAAGCACACATCCCTTCTCCCTGTTTTGGATTGAATTGTGGATTAGGCCCATGAGGATGGTAGAATTCCACCTGTACCACTTCATGCTGAGCATCCACCATTACAGCCTTTCCCAACCACCAGTTCTTGTCATAAATCACTGCAAGCCAATCTCCGCACTGAACTTTATCAGCAGATAGATATGCTACAGTCAGTCATCAGGAAGTGGAACTCTGCTGGTTGGTGTTTCACCTTCCTCCACTTCCTGTGGCTTTCTCTCCTCTTCCTGCTCCATCTCCTCCATGAGCATTGCCAGAGGACTTTTCTTTTTCTTTTGCGGTGGGCCACCGTCGTCCTCGGCCCTGGGTATGCTGGCCTTCAACTGGCATGTCGTAGGGCTGAAACATTCGAAAATCTCTGGTTCACTGGAGAAACAGGACAGCAACCTGCATTTGATCTCAAAGTCTTTTTGGTTTGTTGGGATGACCTGATGGATTTTCCGAGTGGTAGGTACAGCTTTTATTGTCTGACTTAGGAGTGCATCATATGGTTGCATGACAGCTTCTGTGATAATAAAGACCTTGGTACTGCACAATCAACCATCTCATGAAAGACACTGCCATCCACAATGTCCTTTCCACTCATTATAAGGCTATCTGCAGCCTTTTTCACAGTTCCTCCAACCCCATCTGGGGCTCCCTTCCCATGTGAGGTGGGGAAGAAGTTCCAGGTGGTGCTCTGGAAACCTAGAGTTGGAGGGACACTGCAGAGAAGTGAAAAGTTTTTTTTGTTTTTATACTGCTTGCTGGGGCCATCTGACCAGAAGTGAATCGTATCAACATTATAAAAGAAATAAAGAAGAAACTTTGCTATTCTCATACACAAATACAGATAAAATAAAGATAGATAAAAAATAAAAAAAACTATAATTGTACTAATTGTGGTCAGCAAATCATATTTAATCCTTCCTTAGGGACCATTTGGACGTTTTTGTCACTACCATCAGTCTGTATGTCACCATCGTCAAACAGAAAGTCTGACGGTAGTGACATCTGATGGTAGTGACAAAAATCTAGTCTTTTCCATGCTATGCAGAGGTAGTCCACATTAGCCATCTTGTTTTCACTCTCTTGCTCGCTGCCACAAACCTCTTCTTAAATATTAAACATTTATGTTATAATTTTATTTTATTTTCTATACACAAAAGATACGGTGGTGACATGTTATGGTGGCAACAGAAGCAGTTTAAAAGAATATATGCAGGTTTTAGAGAAAATGGCAAACTTTTAGGAGCTTGAGTGATCTTGAACCAGGAAGAAGAAGTGAAGGTTTGAAAAGAGGTCCTCAGGAATGTAGTGGACCTTGTACTTGCTTGATTTTATTGATTTTACAAAAAATCTGACGGTAGTGACAGGAGGTGAGGGACACATTTTGATCAATCAGAAAATGATGGTTAATTTTTTTCAAAATTCACTTTTTGTAGTTTTTTTATAAACATAGCAATAAACTTTTTAATCTGGTAAGGTTATTATTAAATTTCATAATTACTTTTAGTTTTTTTGATCAAATTGAAAAGAAAAGCTCCCATCGGGGGACAGCTGATTTTGAAGGCAATGGGCCAGCATAATGTCACAAAATTATTAAAATTTAAAGTCCACCAATAAAAGCATGTTACATATGTGTATAAAACCCTCTGATTATACATTTGATTCATGTTTTTTGTGAAAATGTAATTATTTTCAAACAGAATAAGCATTTTTCCAGGTGAGACATGTTTTTGGCAAATTCTCAAGAATCAGTGTTATTATGACAATAAATCCTCAAGATGGCATTTACATTATTCATTCTTTCTGTGAGAGGGATTCACGGATAGAAAGACTTGTGACTTTGTATATTGTGACTAAATATTGCCATCTAGTGTATTTGTTCAGCTTTCAGTAAATGATACTGTAGCCATGCCCAAATGCATGATGGGAAGTGGAACCATGACTGTGCGTAGTGCTACCAATTGATATATCTTCTCTGCGTGGGGAAATAACATAAGGTGTTAAGAAAAAGATCAATTACTACCTTGCTTCCCCACTTTGCTTCCAATGATATTTCTAATCATAGGGAGAGGGATTGTAAGGCTTCAGCCAATTAAAAAAAGGCTCCAAAGGCTGCCAAAATTCACTCTACTCATTTTACGCTGCCTTTTATCTCTCTATAAAGGTAAAACGGCGCCATTACAGATTGAGCGCGACAATGCGTGAGTGGGTCGTGCAGTGCATGCATTAAGTGCGTTAAAATTAATGTGATACATTTTTTAAAAAATTAATTACCGCCGTTATTGGGATAAATTTGATAACCCTACCTTAACCTTAACTAAAGACTCTGGATGAGACAGCTTTAGTCTTGGAACGAATTAGCTTCGTATGTAGTGGTACCACTGTATTAAACTGCTCCACATACGGATCGAACCCTGGCTGCCACAGTGGCAGCGACGCAAGTTAACAACTGAGCTAAACATCCTGGCTGGCTGCCATTTTTGCCAGCACGCTCTTTTAAAGGTGTTGGGAGAGAGACCAAGGCTAACTTCACACAACTTACTGTTGCACGTACAGTTAAGTAAGAAATTCAAATATGGCCCACAAACTTGATCTTGCAAGTTCATTCAACTAATTTAATCAAGTACACAATTTTATTTACGTAAAATCAGTTGGGAATACACAAAATAACACGTACTCCCGCTTTACTTACGCATGTCCGCTCGCAAATTCCGTTTTAGAATTTCTCCTTTCAAAACAACAGTGGAGCTGGAGTAACATTACTCATAAAAATCCATTAAAAAAGACAATTTGGAAATACTGCATCCATCTGCCATCATCACGACAGGGGAGACAACATGCTCATGAAGGCAGTTGTGGAACCAAGCCCGTGCTACCATAAAGACCGGGTGTTTTTGTAGCCATGTTGCCGCTGTGTTATGGAAGGTATGTTCTTCCTATCCCTGCATTTTCATGTGTCCGCTGCTCAAAAAATACTGAAGCTAAAATCTTGCTAATGAAACGACTTGTTGCCTTTGATACTGTTATTACGACGATGATTGTTTTTATGATGATCTTTAATACTATTGACTACAACTACTGTATCTGCAGCGAGCCTGTTGTTAATCAGTATGTGTTGGATGGCACAATTATGTCAATGCATAAATGCAAGTGTTACAAGTTTTTTGTTAATTTGTTTACCGGTGGAAAACGCTGTCAGGTGAGGGAAGATAGGTTGATGTGCCTCACAGAAACACTGACTGTACATTGATGGACATACAGTGGGGCAAATAAGAATTTAGTCAACCACTAATTGTGCAAGTTCTCCCACTTGAAAATATTAGAGAGGCCTGTAATTGTCAACATGGGTAAACCTTAACCATGAGAGACAGAATGTGGAAAAACAAAAACAGAAAATCACTTTGTTTGATTTTTAAAGAATTTATGTGCAAATCATGGTGGAAAATAAGTATTTGGTCACCTACAAACTAGCAAGATTTCTTGCTGTCAAAGAGGTCTGACTTCTTCTAAGGAGGTCTAACGAGGCTCCACTCGTTACCTGTATTAATGGCACCTGTTTTAACTCATTATCGGTATAAAAGACACCTGTCTACAACCTCAGTCAGTCTCACTCCAAACTCCACTACGGCCAAGACCAAAGAGCTGTCGAAGGACACCAGAGACAAAATTGTAGACCTGCACCAGGCTGGGAAGACTGAATATGCAATAGGTAAAACGCTTGGTGTAAGGAAATCAACTGTGGGAGCAACTATTACAAAACTAAAGACATACAAATACTGATAATCTCCTTTGATCTGGGGCTCCATGCAAGATCTCACCCCGTGGCGTCAAAATGATAACAAGAACAGTGAGCAAAAATCCCAGAACCACACGGTTGGACCTAGTCAATGACCTACAGAGAGCTGGGACCACAGTAACAAAGGCTACTATCAGTAACACAATGCGCCGCCTGGGACTCAAATCCTGCACTGCCAGACATGTCCCCCTGCTGAAGCCAGTACACGTCCAGGCCCGTCTGCGGTTTGCTAGAGAGCATTTGGATGATCCAGAAGAGGACTGGGAGAATGTGTTATGTTAAGATGAAACCAAAATAGAACTTTTTGGTAGAAACACAGGTACCAGGGCGACTGATCTGTGTAAAGGAAAGAATGAATGGGGCCATTTATCCAGAGATTTTGAGTAAAAATCTCCTTCCATCAGCAAGCGCATTGAAGATGAGACGTGGCTGGGTCTTTCAGTATGACAATGGTCCCAAACACACAGGCAGGGCAACAAAGGAGTGGCTTCGTTAGAAGCATTTCAAGGTCCTGGAGTGGCCTAGCCAGTCTCTAGAGCTCAACCCCATAGAAAATCTGTGGAGGGATTTGAAAGTCCGTGTTGCCCAACGACAGCCCCAAAACATCACTGCTCTAGAGGAGATCTGCATGGAGGAATGAGCCAAAATAGCAGCAACAATGTGTGAAAAGCTTGTGAAGTAGGCCTGAACGATATTGGAAAAAACTATTGCTGTGATTTTTGGGGGGGGGTTGCGATTTATTGTGATATAATATTGCGATATTATTATTATTTTTTTTTTATATTTATTTTTTTAAAAGAAATTTTTACTAGATGACTTGAATAGCTGTTTGGAAAGACTTTGGATGACTCATCATGACCACAGTGTATAGTATTCTGTCGTTTTTCGCGGTTAATATGGACCAGAACCCGCCGCGATAAGTGAAAAACCACGAAGTAGCGCATATACCATACATTGTGTGTGTGTGTGTGTGTGTGTGTGTGTGTGTGTGTGCTCAATGTATTTATTCAGATCTAGCACTGGAAAGAGATGCATATAAGACATGTTTTTTTCTCACTTTTTTCAACCAAAGTATGATTCAAAAAAAGAAAAGTGTGTATATATATATATATATATATATATATATATATATATATAAAATACTTTTTTTTTTTTTTTTAATAAATGCTTTTTAAGCACTTCAAATGTAATAATTATGATTAATTTTAAACATAACTGTCCAACTGAATCATTTTTTAAACAAGAATAAAGTACTGTAGTAGAAAAATGCTTGGCTATATTAAATGATTTTGTTTACCTGACATGGCTGTGACTCTTGGAGTGACACGTAGAAATTACAAACTCCTCATAATCACTTTTGGCGTTTATTTTATATGTCTCGAACGTCTTCACATTCTCCCCCCACAGACACACACATTCATTCCAGCCCGCGCTTCCTTGCAGAAACTGTTTAACAAGTTAAACGATGATTGACAGATTGCTGCCCGGCTTCTTTGGCCAGATCAAAGCCATCGTTAACTTTAATAAGCAAGTGCCGCAGTGACTGAGAGCTGGGAAGGGGGTGAGAGAGGCTGTGCGAGTGAATGAAGCAGAACAAAGATTTGTGGATTGGAGAGAAAAAAAAAAACTATCGCATGTCCTTGCGATGGGACTATCGCGCATGCGCACATCGCGATGGCGATGTTTAAACGATATATCATTCAGGCTTATTGTGAAGTTTTACAGAAAATGTTTGGCCTCCGTTATTGGCATCAAAGGGTAAATAACAAAGTATTGAGATGAACTTTTGGTATTGACCAAATACTTATTTTCCACCATGATTTGCAAATAAATTCTTTAAAAATCATACAATGTGATTTTCTGTTTTTTTTTTTTCCCACATTCTGTCTCTCATGGTTGAGGTTTACCCATGTTGACAATTACAGGCCTCTCTAATATTTTCAAGTGGGAGAACTTGCACAATTAGTAGTTGACTAAATACTTATTTGCCCCACTGTATATCAAGACTACGGTACTTCGTTCTACCCGGGAGCGGCCGAGAGGCTGGGGCTGGAGGCGGTGGCTCGCCTCCTGGCGGACTGTCAGCTCGATCCCGCTCAATGGCACTGATGGCACTTCCACGCCCACTGATGGCAATAGACGCTCAATCTATTTTGACTGGGAAGGCTGACAGCAATCATTCGGCGCCAGCCTTTCCTAGTCACAATGGATTTAACGTCTATCGTCATCTGTGGCAGCCAATGTGTTAAAAGCTCACACTCATGCTGCCCCGTCATACACTATTCTTTCCTGTCCGGTAATGAACCCCCTAAAAATCCCGAAGTGGTGTGTCATCTTGTGAATGAGGAAGGAGCAGAGCAGTCTGTCACCTTGACCGAGGCGGAGACGCTAATGCTAATCAGGACTTAGCTTGACAGGCGCTCAGTGACTTCGCTGGATGGAGCGGTTGACGGATGATTACTCTGTGATAAGATTTGAATGGCTTAATGTTGCAGCTATTAATCTGCTAAGAAGCGTCTTTGTGCTGATTTGATGAGCAGCATCCGTTGAATTAATCTGCCGCCATATGACTGCGGCGGATGGTCGTGGCCCCGCCCCCTACGCTCCAACAGGTCTCACCCGAGTTGAATTGGAATCTGCCGTCTTTTTGTTCAACGCCAGCACCGAGGCCGCGTTGTAAACAAAGTTTGCCCAGCTCGTTGTGATGTGATGACCTATTTGGGCAGCCGGCCATTGTTTGAACAAGTGATCTGATCTATTCCATGGAGTCGGACGCAATCTGGGCCACCGCATTACCAGGCCAGGATTATCCGTATTCAAGAAGCCTTATGCTTTCACGTATGACAACAAGAAACCTTCACAAACAAATAAACAAACAAACAATGCCGCCCACCATGCTAACGCCGCTAACATACAACTTGATTGGCCCAAAGTCCATCCATTGATTACAATTAGCAAAGTACCTTTTTTCCCACAGAAAGTAAATTTAGAGTATTATTTCCAAAGAGATGATACATATCTGAAGACTGAGAACAATCTAGTTAATCTGTTTTGTTGATTTTTTAAAGATTTTTGGTAAGTGGCTAAAATGGCCCAATACAGACAACTCCAGATAATAACAACAACAATAAATGACAATTATTTACTGTTTATTTGATAAGACTGGGATTGATTCCTCATTTCTACTATATGGATTTTAGGATTGTGAAAGATAAAGAAAGTTGCATCCTTTTTTTGAGGTTGTAGTCGTGTTTTTTACAGGTCGTAGGCCTGTCAAGTCGCCACTCAGGTTGTTGTTGTTTTTGTTCTTGTGGAAACTAACTTTGATGTCCTCCTACTCTGTCATTCGTGAACATGTTATCTTGAAACTTTGTGGTTATGTAGCATGGGCCAGTATGCTATTAAAACTTGGAAGCCGATTTATTTATTTTTATGTACTGGGCATGATAATTTCATTGTGGAATTATAATTAGAAGTTAGCCAGTAGATGGAAGGCTTCTGTAGGTTTGGAATTTGCCAGTAAAGCAGACGTGCGCACAGCACATGGATTCATGGTGCCTTTGTTGCCTGTTGGTTACGAGTTGGCTAAAAGAGGGCATGTGCGTCTACAGCCTTCAGCCTATAGTGTGCTGGGGCACACTTGTGCTGAGCTACCACGATTAATCGATGGAAAAGCAACTACTCACCAGCATTTTACTCAATTATCAAATCAGTTGACAACTATTTTAATAGTTGGTCGTTTAGAGACATTGTTGACCTCAACATTGTACAAATCCTTTAAAAATGTAGTTTTTTTTTTTTTTAGCTTTACTAGTTGACTACTATTGACGCCCACATATATCCATATATTGACTGGAAGGGCTAGCAATCACTTCCGCTCATGATCAATCACTGCCTAATACATAAATAAATAAATTATTTCAAATAAATGTGAATTCAATATTAAAAAAAAAAAAAAAAAAATCCAAAACTATTATAATGATTTTTTAAAAATTCATTTTATTTTTTATTCCATTTTAAGCAAAGAAAAAAAAGTTAACAAAACTAGTTTTTTTAAAATCTATTTTAGAATTTTTAAATTTCAAATTATTTTCAATTTAAAAAGCAACAACAATACAAGGAAAAACGCTATCAATATTCCCCAATTTCTGTGATGTAAACCGTAAATAAAGTGATTTGTAGATAAACTGATTCGTCGAATAACTGGAAAAATAATCTTTTGTGCAGTTAATGAGTTGTTGCTCATTAACAGGTGACAATTAACCAATTCAAATGGTTTAAGTTTTCATGATTTTAACCCCTTCAGACCTAAGCATGCTGCTGAAGGACATGACGCGTTCGCGTCTGTAAACCTATAAATACACTGAATTTAGTTGCTACTGTCACTTCTGGGAGATGATAGGATGAATATTTACCTGTCGAAATCAAATCATGAGGTTTGCCACACCCACTTTGCTATTTTTGGCTCTTTGAAAATGGCTGACCAAACGCAACTTCAAAAAGGATAACGTAAAGTGCTCATTTCTCATTAAAACAGTTTTAACTTTAAAAATAACTAATTAAAGCAAGAAATATTCATTCATTCATTTTCCATGCCGCTTTTCCTGACGAGGGTCGCGGGGGTGCTGGAGTCTATCCCAGCTAACTACAGGCAGTAGACAGGCTACACCCTGAATTGGTTGACAGCCAATCGCAGGGCACAATGAGACATACAGCCATTCATGCACACAGTCATACTTACGGACAATTTAGAGTGTTCAATCAGCCTACCACGCATGTTTGTGGGATGTGGGAGGAAACCAGAGTCCCCGGAGAAAACCCACGCAGGCACGGGGAGAACATGTAAACTCCACACAGGAAGGCCCGATTGAACCCTTGATCTCAGAACTGTGAGGCGGGTGTGTTAATCACTCGGCCATCAGCATGAAATATCCCGATAAAAAAATTGCATTTTGTTCTGGTGTTTAAGTAGAGTAAAAATCAGCTCAGATTCTTTTTTTTTTATTTTTTTTATGCCCAGCAGAAAAAATACAGGTCTGAAGGGGTTGAAGTCCATTTGATCACTGCCAGTCCCTCCCAGTCAATACCAGTGAATAAGTTAATGGTAAATATTCTCATATTTATTCGGTTATTTAAAATGTTTTGTTTTTTAAAAATTTAAATAAAAAAAGCATAATGTTTAAAAATATTTTTATGTTGTTGAATATTAATATATTTTAAATAGAGATGTCCCGATCCGATATTTGGATCGGATCAAATGCCGATATGGGCAAAAAAATGCGCATTGGTATCGGATCGGCCAACACGGAAAAATTCCGATCCAGACTTCCGATCCAGTTTTTTTTTAAAAGTCCGGTCCGGGTTTTCCAGCGCACGGATCTACATAATCCATTCCAGTTTTCGCTTTGGTTGCCCTAAAATCCGGTCCGCATTTTACGGCACACCTTCAACAAACTACATTACCGTGTCCCAATTTACCGAGAGACTTAATAGATAAAAATGTCAGCTGTGTGGGATCATTTCACCTTAAAGGACGACAAAGACGAAGAGGCAGAGTGCAACATATGCCACAATAAAGTCAAGCGTGGTGGTAAAGCTGGAAGAAGTTTTAATGCAACCAACCTAATCAAGCATTTAGCGAAATACCACCACAAACAATATAAGGAGTATGTTAAGAAAACCGAAGACAAAAAGAAAGTTCCTACGCAACTACCACTGGCAGAAACTTTCGCTATGCGTGACAAACTGGCACTCGACAGTCCCAAAGCCCAGGGAATAACAAGAGTCATTGCCGAAGAATTCATTCTGGATGATGAGCCATTATCTCTCGTGAGTAAAGACGCACCATCCAACACTTAGAACCACGGTACAACATGCCCAGCCGTCATTACATCCTTGAGCGATTCGGCCGTGGAAGATTTGAGAACGATTCACAAACATCCAAATTCCGATTATTGAAATATGTCAAGTAAAGCGGAACTAATACAAAGCGCGGTCTTCGGGACGCAATGAGAAACGGACCGCATTGCGTCCCGAGAGTAAACATCCTGCTTGTCATAGACCCGAGTAATGCCAATGGTCAACTCACGGCTTTAGCTCAACTCATGCCGCTGGATAAAAAACATAAGAATACCTGACTGCTGCTGACAGCCGCTACAAACTATGCCAACGTCGTTTTACTGGAGATAATAGATATCGTATGTATATAGAACTAGCTGCAAAACGACAGACTCGACTGCGCTAGCAACATTGAAGTATTGAAAACTAGATGTGTTAGTAAACAGCCGCCATCTTAAAGCAGACTTCCCTAGTAGGCTGTTGTGAAGCTTCCAAGCGAACCTAATTAACTTTTTATCTAAAATATTCCTAAATCGGCAAAATCTTGACTTGAATCTACCTTCAAAACAGTTTCAAAACTTTCACATGTCGAAAGTAGACAGAAGGGAAATTATGGAATAACGGGAGCAATTTTAACAACTTTAACAGTTGATTCGCAAAATTAAATGAATGTAGTTTAAAGCTGGTATTGGTATCAGCCAATATCGGTATCGGATCAGAAGTGCAAAAACAATATCGGTATCGGATCGGAAGTGCAAAAACCTGGATCGGGACATCCCTAATTTTAAATGTAAAAAATTGAAAGGCAAAGGAAAACCAAAACTATATTCCCAAATATCTTTATTCTCAATAATCGACTATTCAGAAAAATAATTGGTGAATAGTCAACAATTAAAATAATCATTTGTGGCACCCCTAATTAACATGTGACAGTGAGAATGATTTGATTTGATTGAACCCAGTTGTCAAATTGAGGACGCTTTTTCCTCCTTGTGTCTTTTTTGGGTACACAAGGTTTGGGTGTGTGTGTGGGTGGGTGGTTGGGGCGTGTGTGTCTCCACGTGCACGCTGTCCCCTTCGTGCCAAGCCTGTTGCCTCAGACCCAACAAAAGCCTCTAATGCAGATTTAGATTTTCAATCCTGCGCCACAATTGTGCTCCCTTGGACAGGTCAGCATCAACAATCTGTTGTTTCCTTCTTTTCATCACTCTGCCATCACCGGCCTACGAGGAGGAGGAGGTGATGGCTGATAGGCGGGGGAGGATGAGGATGAGGCAAAGGATGAGGATGAGGCAGAAGAGGAAAGATGGTGAAGATCCTAATTACAGGTTGCAGCAGAGAACTGGAAGTAATCCCGGCTGCTGCTCACCATGCACAAGCTGCGCACATCAGGAGGTTGAAGGTTCCGATGTGCACGTCTACAACTCGGATATGTCCTCTCGGTCCACTTTGAGACCGCCGTTTTATACCTAAATCTCATCTAGTGACTTATCAAACAGCCAGAAAAAGACTCCTGGACCTCATTAGAGGCATTCTAAAAGCAAAAAAAGAAACCCTAGCTTAGCAGTGTGCCATGAATGAAAACAAGATTATGGCAAGCCCGTGCTCCTTAAGCTCCCCGTTTCCCTCCCTCTTCTGCCGGGGGACGAGGGGCCCCTACAAGCCCCCCCGCCATCCCCACCTGGGGAGAACAATATCCTCAGATCATCTTTGGCCAGCAGATGGTTCATCCAATCCGCTGGTTTCCTCCAAGCTTGAACATGTGTTCACATTGGACTGTCCTAAAAAACATGCCTGCACCATGCCATGACCATCGCATGTGTCTGCCGTTATTATGTGATGCACGCAAACTATTTCAGGTGGCTCCAGACCCGCATGTGGCTCTTTTAATTCTCCCGTTGTTAACACATTGGCTCCATTGACTATGATAAACGTCCAGTCATGTGGCTCTTTTCATTCTTCCGATGTGAATTTTAATGAGTTTGTCACTAGTTGACATCCAATCCAATCGAACTTGGAGGCTGTCTATTGTTGTCTATGACAGGCAGTGAGTTAACTTAAATTAATTTGTCGTTGAAACGTCGTCCAATTAATTTTGACTGTGCGGTGCTGGCGGTGAAGTTCGTGTCTGACGATGCTGATTTTGAGGATCTGGCGACATTGAGTCCTGATCCAACACCTTGGCTATTAAGGGGACAGGAGCATATTTTGCAAACAAATTAGCTGTGAATATTGTTTTGTGTATATCAACCTATTTGTTACCTTGTAGCCATTAAAATTAACTCACGGGCTGCCATTGAGAACACTAGACATCCACTTGGATGCCTACTAGTGACAAACTCATTTCAGTTCACTTCAGAAGGATGTAAAGAGCCAAATAATTGGATGTCTGTCATTGTCAATGGTAGTGAAAAAGTTAAAAATAAAAATAAATGATCAAATTTCAGAAAAAAAAATTATTGACCGATTCCGGTCCTCTGAAAATGCTATGATCGGGACCGATTTCCGATCGGGTCGTGGACATCTTTTGTTGACTACACTGTATTTTTGTCATATTACCACTTACAGTGTATCACAAAAGTGAGTACACCCCTCGCATTTCTGCAGATATTTAAGTATGTCTTTTCATGGGACAACACTGACAAAATGACACTTTGACAAAATGAAAATTAGTCTGTGTCCAGCTTATATAATAGAGTTCATTTATTTTCCCCTCAAAATAACTCAAAATATAACCATTAATATCTAAACACCTGGCAACAAAAATGAGTACAACCCTTAGAAACGACGTACATCCCTAAATGTCCAAATTGAGTACTGCTTGTCATTTCCCTCTAAAATGTCATGTGACTCATTAAGGGCGAGTTATACTTCCGCGTCAGACCTGTGCCGTCAAGGTAGACCCGATTTACGACCCTCCGCCGTAACCTGACGCGGTCCTATTGATGTTTCAAACCCTAGCGTCAGCCTAGAGTCACGTCTACGCATATGACGTGGGGGAAATGGACTGTGATTGGTTCGCTCACTGTTGTTTCCGGTTCAGCCCGAAATCACCGCCATTGTAAAACATTATTTTTCTACACTTAAAAATGGACCAAGCCGACGGGAGTATCATCGAAGAGCAAGTCTCGTCAAGACATTATTATGATTGCCAAATGGCAAGGTCGGCGATTGGAAAAAAAACAATGGAAGAACCACCGAGACGTGTGTGTTCAGAATCGAGCGGCCACACGAAGCGGTGACCCAGTCGGCCAAAAACTGCCAACTTTTTATCACTTTATGTCATATTTTTGGTTGGTGCACTTCATCATTTATTGTGCACATATGTTTGCTGTGAGTCTGTGACCTATTTACGTGTCACACTTCAAGTATGTGAAGAATAAAGCACAGGTTTGGTGTCAAAAGAGTTGTTTTGATCTTTAATTTTCAGTAACAGATAGTTCACACACGATACATCATCACTGATTGAGAGTGCCTCGGTGTTTTTTATGATAACGTTAAAATCAAGGCTCCCAATGCAGTTTGGGAAGTTCCATAGACGCCAGAAATCTGCTATAGCTGGTTGTAGGACACGGCAAACAAATCGGGCTGGAGGGCTTTGCAGACCTTGGACGCAGTGCTCGACGCCAGTTTAAAGCTAGCCGCCACAGCTAGCTGTCTCCACCCGAGTCTAGAACTCTGTGCGGCATCAAAAGTCGACCAGACCGCCTCGAAACCCTCATCTGCGTCGCCTGCCCCTCAACATTTATATGATCAACATTTATTCAATCTTGATGAGCAGAAGATTTACATTCAAGCGTTCCATCTTGTATTGTTTATTTTTTTCTCCGTTAAACTAGACAAGCGGAAGTGAACAAGCATGCCCCAAAACCGTACAAACATAACGCCACACCCCTCTAGTGGCTTGGCGGTGAATTACAGAGCAACGCGTTCCCTCACCGCAGAACTATCGAATGCTCATTGACGCCGTAATCACTTCGCCGTCACCGAAACGCAGGAGTATAACTCAGGCTTTAGTGCTGTCAGCATTGCTGCAGAGATTGAAGAGGTGGGGGATCAGCCTGTTAGTGCTCAGACCATACGCCACACTCTACATCAAATTGGTGTGCATGGCTGTCACCCCAGGAGGAAGCCTCTTCTGAAGACTGCATACAAGAAAGCCCGCTAACAGTTTGCTGAAGACATGTCAAAAAAGCACACGGAACCATGTCTCATGGTCTGATGAGACGGACGGGCTACAAATGAAGTGTTTTTCCGCTGTCTGCACAGTAACTTTTGAATACAACCACTTACAACACTGAAACTAAGGAAACAGATCAACAACCTTCATGCTTTTGTGTTACTTAATAAATCAACTCATTGGCTGCCAATAGCTGTAACTAGGGTTGTTCCGATCATGTTTTTTTGCTCCCGATTCAATTCCAATCATTCCCGATAATTTTCCCCGATTATATACATTTTGGCAATGCATTAAGAAAAAAAATGAATAAAACTCGGACGAATATTTACATTCAACATACAGTAAATACATACTGTATTTGTTTATTATGACAATAAATCCTCAAGATGGCGTTTACATTATTAACATTCTTTCTGTGAGAGGGATCCACGGATAGAAAGACTTGTGACTAAATATTGCCATCTAGTGTATTTGTTGAGCTTTCAGTAAATGATACTATAGCCATGCCCAAATGCATGATGGGAAGTGGAACCATAACTATGCATAGTGCTACCAATTGATATATCTTCTCTGCGTTGGGAAATAACACAAGGTGTTAAGAAAAAGATCAATTGCTACCTTGCTTACCCACATTGCTTCCCATGATATTTCTAATCATAGGGAGAGGGATTGTAAGGCTTTAGCCAATTAAAAAACGGCTCCAAAGGCTGCCAAAATTCACTCTACTCATTTTACGCTGCCTTTTATCTCTCCATTTAGGTAAAACGGCACCATTACAGATTGAGCGCGACAATGCGTGCGCATCCATTAATTGCGTTAAATATTTTAACGTGATACATTTTTTAAAAAATTAATTACCGCCGTTATCGGGATAAATTTGATAACCCTACCTTAAGCCTAAACTAAACACTGGATGAGTGTAACATATTATGTCTGTAACATTAAATACAATTAGAAAACGATTTAATTAAAAAATATATATATTAAAAAAAAAGGCATGGCCGATATTTTTTTGCCGATTTCGATACTTTGAAAATGACGTGATCGGACCCGATCGATCGGCATCTCTTACTGTAACAGATCCAATCTAATTTGACTGAAAAGTGATTCAATGCCATCCATCGCAATTGAAATGGATTTCACATCTGTCGCTGTCAGTGGCAGTGAACGAGTTAACGATGAAACAATTATAATCATCCAAATGATAACTGAAGACGGTGATTGCTAATCTGCGGCAGTGAAAATGACATTCTCGTCGCCACAGGAAGATGTGACCCATTTCTTTATAGATGCCAGCGCTAATTAAACGCAAACAGCTTCCTGTTCAAAAGGCTGGCAGAAACAGCAGGAATGCGGGACAAAACCCGGCATGTTGTTGCTAATAACCCGACCGGTGATGTCATTACCGCCGATGACTAACGCTATTGTTCCCGCGGACGACTTAAGAGCCAAAAGTTGCCATTGTACTTGTTTCCAGGTCACTTCATACATTTTTACCCGGGCCCCTCCCTCCCGCACTCTCATTGGCCAATTATTTCATTATCAAGGCTGCCACCCACGCAGCACGCTGCCTGTGTGAATCCTTTCCTGTCAAATGCTCTAATTAGTAAAAGACAGTAAAAACGTGAACAGAACTTCAAAGGTAGCCAAAGTACCCCTACTCTATTTATTCAGCGAATGATCACTGTCAGCCCCTCCCAGTTTAAACAGATTGGACGCCTATCGCCGTCAATGGCAGCCAATGAGTTAAATTACACGTTCCTAAGATATCAGTCGATAACTCAAGAGCTCAACCTTGGTTGACTTCAGCTCTAAATTACTTTTTTTTTTTTTTTTTGTATGACATCGTCTTCTACAGTGTTGGACAAATAAATAAATGAATAAATAATAGATATATTTAAAAAATATATAGATTATATTTAAGAATTTGTTGGAATTATCAGTCTTAACCTAAGTGTGTACTAAGGTTTTCAAATAGTTTGGGATTTGCTGGTTTGCATTAGTTAATTTTTTTTTTTTTTTAATGATTAGTTGTTTTTTTATCAGTTTTAGTATGTTTTTCCTAATTTTGGTTATTGAACAATATTTATAGAGATAAAATAAGAAAACAAAGGCAATACAGGTAGTCTTTGGTTTATGAACGAGTTACGTTCCTAAGCTGGCGACGTAACTCAAATTTCCGCATAAATCGGAATTACCCCTTAAGTACTCCTAAATCTCAGAATAACTATCCAAAACATGCATTATACATCATAATAATAAAATAAAGTAAAAAATAAGATAGGTGGATAATTACTTCCCACTGGTAACAACGACCACACCATAGTTCTTCTTACAACTAAAAATGTATTAATTTGTCACCGTCCAATTATGAACACACAATTAGTAAATAAAATACAATAACGCTATAAGGTAAATCAATAGACATATTTGCTCACAAAAACATAGCTCAATGGTTGCACAATAATACGGAAAGAAATAAGGTCCAAGTTTTGGGCAGAAAACGGCAGTTACGAGTGACACAAGTCCAGTGGTGAAAACGAACATTGCTCAATAAGCTAGCTGGCTAATAGCGAACTATCCTAAAAACCTAAAACCTAATCTGGGTGCCTCAACCATTAGTAATTATAGGCCAATATCAAATCTGACATTCCTGGGGAAAATTATCGAGAGGGTTGTGTTCGAACATATCCAGGTTTTTATAATGCAAAACAATCTTTTTAACTCATTTCAGTCTGGATTTCGGCCACAACACAGCGCCAAGACCGTGCTTATCAAAGTCTTAAATGATTTTCGTCGGAATACTGATGCAGGCAAATCATCTGTTCTGCTACTATTGGATCTCAGTGCCGCATTCGACACGGTTGATCACAACATACTACTCAGCAGATTGGAACAGTGGGTGGGGCTTACTGACACTGTTCTTCAGTTACATGATAAGGATTTCTTTGTGTCAATCGGAAACCATCAGTCAGAATGAAACAAATTCACGTGTGGAGTCCCTCAAGGGTCAATTCTTGGATTATTCTTATTTAACATCTATATGCTTTCCCTAGCTCAGATTATGGAACAGTATGACATCTCCTATCACACCTATGCAGATGACACACAACTCTACATTTCTGTGTCCCCACATGATTATAATCCCTTAGTCTCCCTGAGTAAATGCATTTATCAAATCAATGAATGGATGTGCCAGAATTTTCTCCAGTTAAATGTGGAGAAGACAGAAGTGATCAGTTCTGGGCCAAAAAAGGAAAGGTCAAAGATAAGGCAGCACCTTAGCACAATGTCACTTACAGCCACAAATCAAGTCAGAAATCCTGGCGTAATTATTGACTCAGACCTAAACTTTGATAGCCATCTAAAGTCCGTCACTAAATCTGCTTATAACCACCTAAAAAAATTATAGCCAGAATTAAGGGACTTCTGACTCAACAAGACATGAAAAAACTCATTTTCAGCAGATTGGACTATTGCAACGGTATATTTACAAGTCTTGATAAAAAAAAATCAGTCAGGAAGCTGCCGCTAGTACAGAGTGCTGCAGCCAGAGTCCTCACAAATAAAACTGGAAAATGAAACTGGACCATCTTACACCAGTTTTGAAATCATTACAGTGGCTTCCAGTGATTCAAAGGATAGACTATAAAATACTACTGTTCATCTACAAAGCACTTACTGGCCTTGGACCAAAATACATGCTTGATTTGTTAGATTCCTATGAAACATCTAGACCCCTAAGGTCGTCTGGAACCGGTCTCCTGCATGTTTTAAGAACAGGAACCAAGCAGGATGAGGCAGCATTTAGTTATTATGCTCCTCACCTCTGGAACAAGTTACCGGAAGATCTAAAGTATGCTCAGACTGTTAGCTCCTTTAAATCAGGGCTAAAAACGCTCTTGTTTAGCACAGCATATCCATAACAATCTATATAGTTCAATCTATTTGCTTTCTATTCCTCTTGTGCTTCATCTCCATTGCTGATTTCAATTATTATTATTAGTAGTAGTTTTATTTATTTATTTATTTTTTATTCTATTCGTGATTAAATGCGATTTTTATGTACAGTATCATTATATCTCCTGTTTCGATTGTCTTTGTTTTTACGTTGTAATGATTTAATGTGATTTTTATAATCTTCATGTGATGTAAAGCACTTTGAATTGCCTTGTGTTGAATAGTGCTATATAAATAAATTTGCCTTGCCTTGCCTTGCCAAATGCGGGGTGCATCGCCGAGCACGCGTTTACTGTTTCTGCCTCCTTGAAATGTTAATAGCGATCACCCTCGCTTCCCACTGTGGAAACAACACGCAAAACTAACAGAAAGTAGCGCTGGCGTGACGTCAAACAAGTCCGAGTGCAACAAAGAAAAGCGGACTGCACATATAGTATAATGAAATACCATTTATCAATAGAAAATTATTATACTGTACTTACCATCAATGCTGAGAGGTGGCGAACGAGACACTATTACGCAACTCGAAAAAAAAAAAGAGACTCCAGCGTTTAAGTCGAAATCACGTAAGTCAGGTACGTCGCAACCCGGGGACTACCTCTAGTTTTTTAAATTTCAATACATTTTTGTCAGTTTCGTGAACGCCTTACAGATTCAATTAAAGGCCAGTTTAGGGCCACGCCTATTTAATTTTTTCTTTCTAATTCTTTTTATTGATTACAATTTGTTTAGCTAAATATTTTTAAAGTTTTATTTTGATATGTTAGTCATTGCTTTTTTCTTATTTTTCCTTTTTTTATATTTAACTAATCTTGTTTTTTTCCGAAAATGGATCCTTAAATTATTTTTTATATATTTTTTTTCTTTCTTTTTTTCTTATGTTCAGCAAAAAACATGTGCAATGTAAAGCCCCTTTCACATACACCTGAAATCCCAGGATTTAAACGGGCAGCCCTTGTATGTGAAAACAATTTCCAGGGTCGACTGGCACTGAGTTATATTTACCGAGTCGCGTCTTAGTATAATGCCCGGGACTTTGCCAGGAAGAAATGTACGTGAACGCAGGCGTTAAATTCATAGGTCTCAGCATGATGGCTGATGATGTAAATATGATGGCGGGCCGACCATCACTTCCTCTATCTCCGCAGTAAGACAAAAAGTGGTAAATAAACATTGCAATTATCAACGTAGCAAGCTGGAAATAGCTAAATTACCATATTGGCCCGAATATAAGACGGTGTTTTTTGCATTGAAATAGGACTGAAAAAGTGGGGGTCGTCTTATATGGCTAGACATTATACCCATTTACGACGCTAGATGGCGCCAGATATCATTGAAGTGATGTTCTGTCATGACAGATCTCAGCTACTCTCACGTTTAACCAGTTTGCAGTATTTTATTGCAAAGTTTTTCCTTATTCAGATTGGTTTCAAGACTACAGTTACAGTTAGACTTCACTATGATGGTTAATGCAGTTATTGCAATTTTGTTGTTTTATCACAATAGATTGGTTTATTTACATTTCAAAAACCAGAAGCCATTCATTTACGAATGTGATTGCACTTTATTTTACATATTTAAATGTTCAGATATTAAGATTTGAATGAGGCAAAATAACCTGCTTTTTCTCTCAAATATATTGTTATAATCATTTGTTTCGGATGTACTGTAATTATTTTCTGTATAAAAATTAATTTGGTGTTCAAAAAGTCGTTTTTCAAACTTGAGTCTTGAAAAAGAGGGGGTCATCTTATAATCAGGGCCGTCTTATATGCGGGCCAATACGGTAAATTGAAAACATAACGAAATTAAATTGCTCCTGGATCGTAAAGCCCTAGGAAAAGAGTCCATCATCCATCTTTGGAAATGTGTGGTGTACTTTGGAAATGTGTAGTGTATTTTGTTGCTGATTTTAGTGTCCGCAACTGTGGAAACAAGGTTTACCTCAAAGCAGAAAACAACAGAGGGACGCGTTCAAGGGTTTATTAAATACAAACATAAAATACACGCAATTGCGGAAAAGGGGGAATAACACAATGGGTCCGTGCCAGTAGGTCAACAGAGATCAATAATACTAACCTAAGAGGTAGGCAGAGAGTCGATAAGACAACAAAACAAATACACTCAAATAAAATGGTAAATGGACATTACTTATATAGCGCATTTATGTGCATGGTTACCATGCCCAAAGCGCTTTACATTAGCACACATTTACCTGTTCACGCTCACATTCACACACCAATGGGGCTGCTGCCATGCAAGGCGCTGTCAACCCATTGGAGGCAAATTAGGGTTCATTGCCTTGCCCAAGGGCACTTCGACAGTGGGCAGTCGTAGCCAGGAGTCGAACCACTGACCCGTCGGTCCAAGGACAACTCCAGCTACAAACTGCGCCACGGCCGCCCCAGCACAACGTAGGGGATTTCAAAACAAGGGCAGCAGACGAACAAGCTAGCAAATGCACGAAATTCAAGAGTACAAGGTGTCGAATGGCGACCAGCAAGTTCATATCTTGGCACCCTTCTTTTGGATCACCTGGGCTTACATGCAGTCTTGATGATCTTGAATTGGCTGCAGTTACGACGCCGGGAACGCTCCCACAAAACAAAACACGATCTGACAGACAGAATGTGACAGCCAATGCCGACCAAAAGATGACGTAATGTCCAGGTTATAAAATCTCGCCAGCGGCCCTCCACGCACAGAGAGCGTCAGTGGGCAACATTGGACAAGTCTGTGAAAGTGTCCAACCTACGTCATTCCCGGGATATCTCTGCATGAAAGCAATGACGCGAGTAAGTCCCGCGTCACTTTACACAGAATTTACCGGGATATGTGTGTGAAAGGGGCTTAATACAAACATTTAAGCAAAACAAATCAGAATTCATGCATCAAGGATTCCAACTCATTTAGAAGACTTTGGTGATCTCGCAATGAATTCTGTCATAATCCAGTCAACACGGCGACCTTTTCTGCGTCTAAGCATACCTGCTTAAACCCTGACTGCTCAATCTTGAAACGAGCTAGAGCAAGGCTGTGCGTGCCAACCGGGCACTCTTGGCAAACACGTTTCCCCTCTCACGCTTCTTCCCCATACAAATTATTTAGGGAGGTTCTGAGAAGGTGGGCCCCGAGTTGAAGCGCATCGTGCTCGGGGAGCGCGAGTGCTGCCAGCGCATGTGCCACTAATTAGATGCGGGCTATTGTCCATACAGGGTCACTGGAGTGAGATTTGGGGGGATTTGCTGCTGCTTGAGCGAGCTGATTCACTGCTGACACTGATAGGAACGCAGCAGGGGGCCACTCCGGTTCCGCGCATGTGTGTGCGTGGGTGCGCAGGGTACATTAGTGCCACACATGCATGCGCGCACACATTATTATGCTCCCAGTCATGCAATGTCCCATCTCACTGCATCACTCAATCGCAGTGTGAAGCACTGCAGGGGTCCGTGACATCCTACGTTCGCCGCTAAGCTCTTACTCCTCTTCTGTGCGCGTGAGGGGGAGGGGCTCGGCATGAATGCTACTATGACTGCGTGAACGCGTCAAGTCCAAATGCGTCGTGGTTCTGAGGCAAGATGCTGGGCATGATTGTGTCGCCTCTGGTCACGCGATGACGTCACAACTTTGGACGATACCCATCAAGTGCAAGGAAGTATGGTGGTCCCTTGAGATACGAGTTGAATTTTTTCCTTGATGCTTGGGCCTCAAACCATCACCGGTTATCATTCCCTAATCACGTGCAAGTTGGATGATTTACCGTATTGGGCCGAATATAAGACGGCCTTGATTATAAGACGACCCCCTCTTTTTCAAGACTCAAGTTTGAAAAAAGACTTTTTGAACACCAAATTAATTTATATACAGAAAATAATTATAGAACGTCTGAAACAAATGATTATAACAATATATTTGAGAGAAAAAGCATGTTATTCAAATCTTAATATTGAACATTTAAATATGTAAACTAAAGTGCAATCACATTCGTAAGTGAATGGCTTCTGGTTTTTGAAATGTAAATAAACCAATCTATTGTGATAAAACAACAAAATTGCAATAACTGCATTAACCATCAAAGTGAAGTCTAACTAACTGTAATCTTGAAATCAATCTGAATAAGGAAAAACATTGCAATAAAATAATGCAAACTGGTAAAAATTTGAGAGTAGCTGAGATCTGTCATGACAGAACATCGCTTTAATGATATCTGGCGCCATCTAGCGTCATGAATGGATATAACGTCTAGACCGCGAATATAAGACGACCCCCACTTTTTCAGTCTTATTTCAATGCAAAAAACACCGTCTTATATTCGGGCCAATACGGTATTTCGCACTGCAGTTTTATTTAACACTTATGTTTTTAGCGTGTGACTAGTTGTAAGGGCTGAGTTAATAAATTTTGGAGGATCGGTGATTGGTTGATGACTAAAAATATAACCGACCTTGTCCGCCAATCGTGTCTAGAGTTGTGTAGCCATATTAGCCCGCTAGCATTTGGTCACAATCATTCAAAGTCATGTGAACATATGAGTGCACTTGTTTGGTATTTTCATACTTTTAGGACCGCAACATAATGTTTGCGATTGTATCGTCTGCAGCTGTTTGCTAGGATAATGTGCGAAGAAATTGAATTTGTATTTGTCCTCTACATAGTCAATGTGTGGTAATTGATTTGCGTCTGCTAGATGGCTTCATTAAACTGACTGTCCTTTGTGAAGGAATTCAGTCAGATAATACCTGTTTCTTAAAAGCTCACATTTTGCTCACATTCAAACAGTTATTTTACTTATTCTATTAAGATAACAGTTCCATATTCCGTTAAAAAAAACAGTTGTTTCAGAGGTAATGTTCAGTCTTTTACCATGAAACGTGGTTGATTGGAATTGTGAAGTTCATACTGTTGTGTTCATGCTGTTGTTTATGAAAAAAAATTAAGATCGGAAAAAATCCATTTGTTAACCACAATTGAACAGAAGCTGATCAAACCATAAAACATCAAGTAATATCGTCGTCTTTCAGATATCCTGTTTGGTTAAAACGTCTGAGATGTTTTAGCAACAAAACTGTCAAAAACATACAAATTACTTTGTATTTTTATATTTCTTTAAGTGAAATGGAAATAATTGTGTTCATACAACCCTGTTAAATTGACCGAAAGCCCTTGAATCGAACTGAATTGTGGCATTTGGCAAATATCGCAACATTGTCCAAAGAATGTATATGGCGAAAAACACAGACAAGACTGAAAAAGCAGTTTCTGCTCTTGCACTAATCTTTAAAAGAAACTGCTGTATTTTAAGCTAAAACAACTCTTGTGTTTGATAGAACAACATGTCTATATGCTGCCATAGCAGATTCATGGCGCATTAAGCCCCCAAACTATTTTTAATTTGCCCGTTTTACCCTGGAAACCCCCGTTTACAGACATCGCGCAACCGTTTTTGTTTCAACCGAGCCATGAAAACAAGGTAAGTAGTTATATTTATTATTCAAAATGTCTGTCATTTTTATCTTAGAATCATTGATTGATGTCTAATATTTCGTTTAAAAAAAAAAAAAAAAAAACTTTAAAAAATTATTCACGCGCATATTTTAAACTTTTAAACAAAATACTTCACAATGAAAAAAATGGTGTCTGTAAAAGTCACGGATATTTACCTCATAACTATCGCTCAATTGTATTTTTATGTTTCTGTCGCATTTTTTCCAATATGTTAGAAAAGAAAAATTGGAGAAAAAAAAAACGTTTAAAAAGGTAAATATATGAAAAAGAAAATCTCGACCACTCCTTGATGTCTGTGATTTCTGCATCGCGACCCTTGTTATATTACCATGTTTCACCCATAAAATCCCCAAAAATCCAGCTGTGGCCATTCACAGCTGTGTCTTGACACTCATTGATACATGCTGCATGGAGTTTTTGGATCGAAACAAGGTAGGTATGCGATAATATCTCGTTAAAGTCATGGCGTCTGTAATTATGCTCTCGCGTGCTCTCACCTACAGATAGGGTTTTGCTGTTTAAAAAAAAAAAAATTTTTTTTTCAATGCCCTCCTGTTCAAAATTTTTCTTCCCCCAGAAAATTGAGATTTTAAGCTTTTCAATGATGTATCATACGTGCATATCAGGAAATTTTGAAAGTTGGCTAAATTGGGGGTCTCAGAACAGAACTTCAAGTCACCTGAGTGTTTTCCGCCATATCTTTGAGAAATTGCTTTCTTCTTGCCACTCTTCCATAAAGGTCAGATTTGTACAGTGTACGACTGATTGCTGTCCTATGGACAGACTCTCCCACCTCAGTTGTATATCACTGCAGTTCATCCAGAGTGATCTTAGGCCTCTTGGCAGTCTTCTCCTTATTCGGGGTGAAAGTTTGGAGGGATGGCTGGGTCTTTGTAGATTTCCACTGGTCTGATACTCTTTCCATTTCAATATGATTGCTTGCACAGTACCCATTGAAATTTTTAAAGCTTGGGAAATATTTTTGTATCCAAATCCGGCTTTAAATTTCTCCACAACAGTATCTCAGACCTGCCTGGGGTGTTCCTTGGTCTGCATGATGCTCTCTGCACTTTAAACAGAACCCTGAGACTACCACTACGGTGGTCGAGAGGTGTCAGGCGAAATGCAAAGTCCAAACATTTTGCAAATACAAAAAAGCACGAACCCCAATTGCAAACGCTTTGCAAAAGAAAAAAGCACAAATGCAAACTGCCACAACACGATCCCCAATTCCTAATGCGCGACTGCAAATTGGTGAAAGCACCAACCCCAATTGCCACAACACGACAGCAAATGGCTCGCAGCACGACAGAAAATGGATCGCAACACGACAGCAAATGGCTCGCAGCACGAATGCAAAAGGCACAATAGCAAAAAACCCGCAGCGCAACAAATCTGAGGTCAGCTAGGTTTTGTGGATACAGTATTATGCTTTTATTGAGATATTAATTTCGAGTTGTGACGTCACTCGTAGCTTTTCGTTAGTTTAACTCCTGCGGCTAATGGAGCGAACCACCTCTCTCAATAACAAAGGGGTGTCCTAACAACTAGTACGAACGTAGCACAAACGAATGGCAAAACTTTGCGACCATTTTGCAGTCAATGAGGGCTTAGAGTGATGTCATCACTCGAAATTAATATCTCAAGCCCCCCAATTTACTGCAAAATGGACCCAAATTTGTTTGTGTTTTGATCGTGCTAGTTATTAGGACACCCCTGTTATCGATTGATTTGGTACGCACCATTAGCTGCAGGAGATAAGCTAAGGAAAAGCTACGAATTGACGTCACCACTCAAAAATAATATCTCAATAAAAGCATAATACTGTATCTGCAAAACCTAGCTGACCTCAGAGTTACCTATAAAAGAATTGTAAATATCTGTAAAACGAAAGCACCACAAACCAAACTTTTACAGCACAAACGGTGGACATCATTTTTATATAAATTTGCGTCTTGGGGGGGCCAACTTCACGGAGGTCCGTAGAGATGGTCACAAAGCATATACTGTATAGCAATATACAAAGTGTCTTCCTTTTTTAAAAAATTTTGCTGTTTTGCTGCGAGCCTTTTGCATTCGTGCTGCGAGCCATTTGCTGTCGTGTTGTGGCAATTGGGGTTCGTTCTTTTGCCAATTTGCAATCGCGCTTTAGGAATTGGGGATCGTGTTGTGGCAGTTTGCATTCGTGCTTTTTTTCTTTTGCAAAGCGTTTGCAATTGGAGTTCGCGTTTTTTTCTATCTGCAAAGTGTTTGGACTTTGCATTTCGCCTGACACCTCTCGGTCACCGTATAGCACAGAGCAGGTGCATTTACAGTGGGATGAATAAGCATTTAGTCAACCACCAATTGTGCAAGTTCTCCTACTTGAAAAGATTACAGAGGCCTGTAATTGTCAACATGGGTAAACCTCAACCAGGAGAGACAGAATGTGGGGAAAAAAAGAGAAAATCACATTGTTTGATTTTTAAAGAATTTATTTTCAAATTAGAGTGGAAAATAAGTATTTGGTCACCTACAAACGCGCAAGATTTCTGGCTGTCAAAGAGGTCTAACTTCTTCTAACGAGGTCTAACGAGGCTCCACTTGTTACCTGTATTAATGCCATCTGTCATTATCGGTATAAAATACACCTGTCCACCACCTCAGTCAGTCACACTCCAAACTCCGCTATGGCCAAGACCAAAGAGCTGTCGAAGGACACCAGAGACAAAATTGTAGACCCGCACCAGGCTGGGAAGACTTAATCTGCAATAGGTAAAACGCTTGGTGTAATGAAATCAACTTTGGGAGCAATTATTAGAAAATGGAAGACATACAAGACCACTAATAATCTCCTGCACTGCCAGACGTGTTCCCCTTTTGAAGAAAGTACACGTCCAGGCCCGTCTGCGGTTCGCTAGAGAGCATTTGGATGATCCAGAAGAGGACTGGGAGAATGTGTTATGGTCAGATGAAACCAAAATAGAACTTTTTTGGTTGAAACACAGGTTCTCGTGATTGGAGGAGAAAGAACACTGAATTGCAGCCGAAGAACACCATACCCACTGTGAAGCATGGGGGTGGAAACATCATGCTTTGGAGCTTTTTTTCGGCAAAGGGACCAGGACGACTGATCTATGTAAAGGAAAGAATGAATGGGGCCATGTATCGAGAGATTTTGAGTGAAAATCTCCTTCCATCAGCAAGGGCATTGAAGATGAGATGTGGCTGGGTTTTTCAGCATGACAATGATCCCAAACACACAACCAGGGCAACAAAGGAGTGGCTTCGTAAGAAGCATTTTAAGGTCCTGGAGTGGCCTAGCCAGTTTCCAGATCTCAACCCCATAGAAAATCTGTGGAGGGAGTTGTTGCCCAACAACAGCCCCAAAACAACACTGCTCTAGAGGAGATCTGCATGGAGGAATGGGCCAAAATACCAGCAACAGTGTGTGAAAAGCTTGTGAAGAGTACAGAAACCGTTTGGCCTCTGTTATTGCCAACAAAGGTATTGAGTAAAGTAAAGTATGAGTAAAGTATTGAGATGAACTTTTGGTATTGACCAAATACTTATTTTCCAACATGATTTGCAAATAAACTCTTTAAAAATCAAACAATGTGATTTTCTGTTTTATTTTTCCACATTGTCTCTCATGGTTGAGGTTTACCCACGTTGACAATTACAGGCCTCTCTAATATTTTCAAATGGGAGAGCTTGCACAATTAGTGGTTGACTAAATACTTATTTGCACCACTGTATACAGAGACTGTATTACACACTGGCGGATTCTATTTATCATCATCAGTCATTTAGGACAACATTGGATCATTCAGAGATTCTCACTGAGTGAGTTTGCTCCACTGAAAGTAAAGGGGCCGAATAATATTGCACGCCCCACTTTTCAGGTTATATTTGTTAAAAAAAAAAAAAGTTTAAAATTCATTAATTCATTCATTCATTTTCCATGCCGCTTCTCCTCATATCCAATAAATTTCATTCCATTTCATGATTGTGTCCCAATTGTTGTTGATTCTTGACAAACAAATTTAAATCTTATATATTTATGTTTGAAGCCTGAAATGTGGCGAAAGGTTGAAAAATTCAAGGAGGCCGAATACTTTCACAAAGGCACTGTATATTGTCACAAAACTGGAGAAAATATGAAAATTAGAGGTAAACCATGGAGAAAAAAACTTGACATGCTAGAGAGAGGGGGGGGGGGGGGGACTGACTGCAGATTTGGAATCTGCATTCCAATTTTCATTGTAATCCGCAGAAAAATCTAACTCAGCAGAAATTTGTTTTCAAATTGTTCCTCAGCATAATTTTCTCACGCCCTCCACCTTCGCCTTTTACTGTTTTGACCCCCTGAAAAAAGAGCCAGTGGGTGAAAAAAACATCCCCCACACAAAAGTTGGATACCCGTGTTTCGTCTAAATTGATGTGATACAGTTGCCTTGGTAACACAGGCAGCACGACAAGCAAAAAGGTACTGATCAACAAGTTTGGACGTGATGCTGCTCACACTTTCCGAGCGTACGCCACCCGCCGCCTTCTCAAATTCAACCACGGCAACGTGGAAGCATGCAGCGGCGGGACGGAGGCTTTTTGTTCAAGGAGACGCGCTAGGACTTCTTTGGCCGTCCGTTGTCCTCCTTTTCTTCCCTCCCTGGGAGCTGCCTGACATGCATAATATGGGACGTATTCTCAGGGCGGGCCAGTTAAAATTCATTTTAAAGTGTTTACGCAGACCAAACAAAGGGTGGCGGTCACGGCTATTACGTGTTGATTTGCCGCAGCGACGGACGGAGACACGAGTGGCAGCTGGGACACAAGAGATGCTCTTAAAGATCATTCTTCTGTCACTGGACCCCCGCTCATCATTGTGTTTGAAATTGAGCCAATTTCCATCAGTCAGGGACAATGTTGGAAACAAGCGAGCGCAGTTGGAGACAATCACAGCGGCACAAAAGATGGTGTTGGATTGTCCCAGGAGGACATTCCCATGCCGCGGCGCAATGATTTTTGATCTACGCGCTTGACATTCTCCCAAGTGGGCCAACAAGTGACCAACAAGTCAAAACTTCACAAGAATGTAAAGACCCCTCAGACTTGACAGAGCTGCTGAATCGCAACCTCCTGTTGAACTTTCCCAAACTGGGAATAGTTTTTCTGCGGAAAACATGGCGGGCTTTGTGTTAGTACATTGGGTCTGTGTTGATCAGGGTGTGTGACGGTATGATTGACATGGGTAGGGGCGCTGAATAACAGAAGTGCAAATTTCAACAACACACCGGGTGTAGCAGGACAAATCCAGTTAGTTATTTACAGATTGAAAAAGGATAAATATAAAAAATATGAAAGCCACCATCTCAATCTTGTACTGCAAGGGTGTCGAACTTATTTTTGTCGCGGTCCAAATTGTTTCCTTTGGAGGGTCGATCATCAAATGAATCGACAGTCAACTATATTCAAAGTCAACATTTTTAGAACATTGTTGATATAAAAACTACAGAGCCTTTTTTAGCCTTATTTGTATTATTTTCCTTATTTTTAAATCGATAAACATTTTTTAATTCAAGAGCGAAAAATAATGGGTACAATTAGAGATGTCCCGATCGATCGGCAGGTCCGATCACGTCATTTTCAAAGTATCGGAATCGGCAAAAAAATATCGGCCATGCCTTTAAAAAAAATTTTTTTTTTTTTTTAATTAAATCGTATTCTAATTGTATTTAACGTTACAGACATAATATGTTACACTCATCCAGAGTCTTGAGTATAGGCTAAAGGTAGGGTTATCAAATTTATCCCGAAAACGGCGGTAATTAATTTTTTAAAAAATGTATCACGTTAAAATATTTAACGCAATTAATGCATGCGCTGCACGACCCACTCACCCATTGTCGCGCTCAATCTGTAATGGCACCGTTTTACCTATATAGAGAGCTCAAAGGCAGCGTAAAATGAGTAGAGTGAATTTTGGCAGCCTTTGGAGCCTTTTTTTAATTGGTTAAAGCCTTACAATCCCTCTCCCTACGATTAGAATTATCCTGGGAAGCAAGGTAGTAATTGATCTTTTTCCTAACACCCTAGGTTATTTCCCAACGCAAAGAAGATATATCAATTGGTAGCACTACACACAGTCATGGTTGCATTTCCCATCATGCATTTGGGCATGGCGACAGTATCATTTACTGAAAGCTCAACAAATACACTAGATGGCAATATTTAGTCACAATATACAAAGTCACATTTATCCTTTAAGAATTAAAAGTCTTTCTATCCGTGGATCCCTCTCACAGAAAGAATGTTAATAATGTAAGTGCCATCTTGAGGATTTATTGTCATAATATACAAATACAGTACTTATGTACTGTATGTTGAATGTATATATTCGTCCGAGTTTTATTCATTTTTTTCTTAATGCATTGCCAAAATGTATATGATCGGGGAAAAATTATCGGGAATGATTGGAATTGAATCGGGAGCAAAAAAAAAGCAATCGGATCGGGAAATATCGGGATCGGCAGATACTCAAACTAAAACGATCGGGATCGGATCGGGAGCAAAAAAACATGATCGGAACAACCCTAGAAAATACAGTAAACACTGTATTATCATTATTTATTTAATTTTTTTCAATATTTGGTTTCATTGGAAAAATATCAAAACTGGAGATTTTATTTGATATATTTTTTAAGGAAGCAAAACTTAATTATACTCATTACCGTATTGGCCCGTATATAAGACGGTGTTTTTGCATTGAAATAAGACTGAAAAAGAGGGGGTCGTCTTATATCCACGGTCTAGACATTATACCCATTCACGACGCTAGATGGCGCCAGATATCATTGAAGCGATGTTCTGTCATGACAGATCTCGGCTACTCTCAAGTTTAACCAGTTTGCATTATTTTATTGCAATGTTTTTCCTTATTCAGATTTGTTTCAAGACTACAGTTAGACAGTTAGACTTTACTTTGATGTTTAATGCAGTTATTGCAATTTTGTTGTTTTATCACAATAGATTGGTTTATTTACATTTCAAAAACCAGAAGCCATTCATTTACGGATGTGATTGCACTTTAGTTTACATATTTAAATGTTCAGATATTAAGATTTGAATGAGGCAAAATAACATGCTTTTTCTCTCAAATAAGATGCTTTTTCTCTGAAATATATTGTTATAATCATTTGTTTCGGATATACTGTAATTATTTTCTGTATAAAAATTAATTTGGTGTTCAAAAAGTCTTTTCAAACTTGAGTCTTGAAAAAGAGGGGGCCGTCTTATATTCGGGCCAATACGGTATTTATAGATTTTAATAAAGTTTTTTTGTTAATTTTTATTTAAAAAATAATAAACACACGAACAGTAAATATTCTCCAAATTGCTTTTGAGTTCTGCAAAAAAATCATCACGTCAATGATTTACTTTCGCGGGCCACAAAAAAATTACTTATATTTTCTTTTATTTTTTTTATTTTTTTTTTAATATTAAATATTAATTCAACTTTTTGTTTCTAATTAATGAAAAACGGTAAAGTAAATATTCTATAATAATAATAATATTTTTAAATTTTAAAAAAATCTTACTGTAAATATTCTCTTTTTTGTCTAGTCCTCCATTTTTTTGTGGACGACTACATACATTTACATTGCGATTTGTATGATTTTCCTTGTCGGGGCACACACAATGACGTGGCGGGCAGTATCTGGCCCCCCATCTGCAAGTTTGACACCTGTTCTGTATTGCCAATTATGGCTATTAAAACATCCTAATTCTCAAAATATTTTATTGCATGTCAAAGTAGAGGAGTGGTTAGCACGTCTGTCTGACATGTCTGAGATTATTGGTTAAATCCTGGCTCTGGCCTCCCTTTTGGAGTTTGCATGTTCTACCTGTGCCTGCCTGGGTTCTCTCTGGGTACACCGACTTCCTCCCACATTATAAAGAAAAACATGCATGGTGGGCTGATTGAACACTCCCAACTGTGCGTGGTTGCATGTCTCTATGTCTAGGTTTATACTGCATGTACAGTGTTGTTAGTACAGTAAGTAACGCGTTACTGTAATCTGATTAATTCCTTTCTGTAACCAGTAATCTAACGCGTTCATTTTTCCAAACCAGTAATCTGATTAGTTTCCTTAGTGTTTGTGCTTTACTATTTTGTTATTGGCTCATAGTGTATGTAGAATGAAGAATATTGTAGTCATGTACGAAGGGCATGTATGGTTTGCACTACGTGTTTTCATGGTAACCGCTCATAGTTACTTCCTGTTTTGGTCTCGAGTCACACGCGCTAAGTGTTTTGGGTCTGAGAAAGGCATGTGCCAGCACGTGTGCAAATTCAAGCCGAGTGCAGCCACCTGTTGAGATGTGTGAGGAAATGTTGATCTGTATGGTCCATGAATGAACGTATTTTTTCTTCCTTCTCGAGGGTTCCAGCGATAGGTTGGAGCTGCTACATTCGCGGCCGTTTCGTAGCTTTGCCGTTGCAACGGCGAGTATTGTTTACATCATATTCGTGTTGCACATTTATGCCGTAATGTGACGTGTTCGTTTAGCATCTTTGGGATGTGTTTTAAGTCTGATTGAGTGCATAGTGCTTAATTGCCGCCATGTTTTGTGGCCAAATTGACCGCATGTGTGCACACCTTACTCCTGGGCTGTGCGCGCGCATCCGTCCCCGCCCCCACCTTTGTGTTTATTGCACTGTGCAATTCATTTGTGTGTTGTTAATTATTGTGCCGTCAATTTGCATTGTTTTACATTGGCACTGATATGCTGTTAACCCTTACCTTTAAACCCTAACCCGAAATTCAGAATTTTTCACATTAGGCTTAATCTTCGGGTTGGTGTGGTTTAATTAGTTGGTGGAGTTGATTTTGACAAATTCCATGCGGTTTGTCAGTCATTTGTTAGTTTCAGGGCTCTGGAGGTGCGTAGCTAGCGCAAGTCAATGGTGGTTGAAAACAACTCCATTAACTAATTAATCCCCACTAACAACCTAACTCGAAGATTAAGCCTTATGTGAAAAATTCTGATCTTCCCCTTTAAATTCAATATTTGGAAAGTCAATTACATGCGATGACATATTTCTGTTGTCATTCTTATTTTGAGGCGGCAAAGAGAGTAAAAATGGTAAAAAGTAACTGATAAATTACTTTTAAAGTAACTTAGTTACTTTGACAAAAACATAATAAGTAACTACCGTAATTTCTGGACTATAAGGCGCACCTGACTATAAGCCGCCAGCCACCAAATTTGACATGAAAACAGCATTTGTTCATAGATAAGCTGCACTGGACTATAAGCCGCAGTTGTCCTCATTGTATTATGTGATATTTACACCAAAAGATATTAACTGGTAACACTTCATTTGACAATGGCATCATAAGACTGTCATGAAACCAAATGAACCACCATTAAGCTTTGAACCAATTTGGTGCAAAGCCTTATTGTCACTAAAAGCTTCATTTGGCCATCACTGCTCCCTTGGTGGAGACAGTCAACCTCTGCTGCCACCTGCTGTCAACACTGTTGTCATCCAACATTCCTCCTAGCATGCATTGCGGCGCTACAGATGTAAAAACAATCAAAATTCATGTCCTGTGCTCATTATTTCTTCAGTTACTGTTCCAGTTTCATTAATTGCTAGTTATGGTATTTGGTAACATTTTCTTGGGTAGTGGTGTCATAATACTGTCATAATTACATGACACTGTCATAGGCATTATTGAATGCTTATAATAGAAGTCGGTTAGTGTCATCTAGCAAATCATCTCACTTTTGAATGGACGTATAAGATCTGAGCTGGACATAAATGGAGTTGGTGACATAATATGCAACATGACACTTTTGGCATCTGTCATAATAATTCAGTAATGCCCATGATAGTGTCGTGTCATGTCATAATTATGAAGTTCTTATGACAGTCTTATGATGCCGCTGTCAAACAAAGTGTTATCTATTAACCCAAATAAATCATCAAATAAGCCCCACTGGACTATAAGCCGCAGGATTCAAAATGAGGGAAAAAAGTAGCGGCTTATAGTCCGAAAATTAGGGTAGATGACTGATTATGTTTCAGTAATTAAATTACTTTTTCAAGTAATCTGTGACAACACTGGCTAATGGGTGTTGCTGTGTTCCAGAACCCATAAAAGCACCAGAAAATTCCAGAAAGGGCCAAGTGGGTGGAGGTTTGCTTTCCAACCAATGAAGAGATTACATGTGTAATCAGTTAAACTTTGTCAGGTGCTGCTTGTTTCAGCAGGACGTTCATTGGTTAAACTCTCTGCGCGTTATCGGTTGGAACAAAATCCAGCACCCACTCGGCCCTTTCTGGAATCGGTTTGACACCTGTGATTTAAAGAATGCCTGGATCAGGGGTGCCCAATCCTGGTCCTCGAGAGCCCCTATCCAGCTTGTTTTCCATTTCTCCCTCCTCTAACACACCTGAATCAACTAATCAGGATCGTTATCAGGCTGCTGCAGAGCTTGCTGACGAACTGATCATTTGATTCAAGTGTGTTATAGGAGGGAGACACGGATAACAAGCTGGATAGGGGCTCTCGAGGACCGGGATTGGGCACCTCTGTCCTAGATGATCATTCAAGAAGAATTCAATAGACGTTGTGCTGCTCATGATGCTATGCATGTCTTGGCCATATACAGACATGTACATGTAGATTTGAAGATTAAAAAGAGACTGTCTCAACAAAGCTACAATTTTATTAGGTCATAAATACAACTAGACTACAACTGTACTACTACAACTAGATTTCTTATTTGAGGCGTAATCAAATTACTTTTTCAAGTAATCTGTGACAACTCTGTGCCGGTCTTACTCTTAACGCACAAATCTGATTTTCTCCTTTTTTTCCAACCCAAGTGAGGCATTAACTTGATGGTCTGAACACAAGGGCATAGGTTTGGTCTCAACGTTGGTAGGGACGATATAACAGCATAACCTGCGTGTACACTTTTTGCCATTTGGCCATTTATAAAACCAAACAGACTGGGTGAAAGGCGGTCAAGGCTGCATTTCTCACCAAAATGAACCTAATTAATTGATAGGCTAAATTATCAATGCGAAATAAGTCTGTATTGACTTATACTTTAATATGTATTGGTTCAGGTGACAAACCGTTCCATTCAGACCTCTGTTTTTAAAAACTACTGAAACATTTTGAAAACTTCAAGAATAAATGTCTGGATTTTATTAGCAAATTTAAATTGCAACATTTGAACATAAATTATATTAACATACACGTGTTAATCATTCCTTAACCATCCAGGAATGCAAACAAAAAAATAAACATTTGTCTTAAGATTAACAATGTGTGTCTAAATAAAGAAATTGAATATAACTGAAAAAAATCGTAGTCAGGGATCAACGACAAAAAAGGTTATTAAGTCTAATAAACGTTAACGGCTTCCTAATTGTATTTTGCAGGTTAGCAAATTCACACAGTTTAATATTAACTCTGTGGTCGGACTTTTAGTAGCAAAATTAGTAGTGTGTTCCCCACCTCCACAACATTGATTTCTTTTTACATTATTTACAGTGGCTGCTACTGCTAGTGGTCGAAAAAAATTCAAAGGGGGCGGAGGAGGTGGCATGTTGTCGACATGTTGCATTTTTGTGAGGGCTGTGAGGGCTGTGAGTGCGTGTGTTCGGGGGTGGGGGGTCAAGCCATCAGCCAATCAAACTTGCGTTTGAGGGGGAAAAAAATGGACTGGCACATTCAGCAAGTCAAAACATGTAAATGTAAGTCTGAACATAATGCAAATCAAGTAATAATGGTATGGTCAATTCTATCCTTACAACATTTGGGAAGACATTCTAAATTACCTAGTATATAACTAAAGTCATTATATAATGCAAATAAAGTTGCTTAAAAGTTGGTGGGGACAATTTGAGCATGCTGAAATGTTGGTACTGTTATGTCCCTACCGTCCCTGTGCAAACCTACGCCCTAGTCTGAACAGGACAAGTCGCATAGAAGTGGACAATTTCAAATCCAATCTAGGTCACTTTTGCATGTGATTTTAAATCTGATTTGGTCTGCATTTTTCAAAATTTGGCAGCGGTCTGAACTCTCAAGTCTCTCAAATCGGAATTCATGCAGCAATTACGTCAGCAAGAAGTGAAAGAGGCAGGGAGGACGGCAGCGACGGAGGTGTGCATTACCATTAGCGCTTAGCTCAGGGATGGGCAAACCGGTTCTCAAGGGCCGCAGTGGGTCCTGGTCTTTTGTACAACAGATCCAGCACAGGCAGTTTAACTAATGAGGGTCAGGGGAAACAAGGAGCACCTGACTGCAATCAACTGATTGCACTTGTAAGACACCATATTGGTGAAAAGGTGTCCTCTTGGTGGGTTGCAACGAAAACCTGCACCCACTCAGGCCCCTCTGTGGAATAGTTTGCCCAACCCTGGCCTAGCTTGAACTTGGCTTTTAGGCAGGAGCAGGGGTGAAAGTGGCTAGAATTTCTTGCCGGAACTCCCCGACGTGAAGGTCGCCACGGAGCCAGAAATTGTATTTATTTATTTATTCATTTATTTATTCATTTATTGCAAAGAAAACTGTTTTGGCACAGTTATTTCTATAACACATACAAAAACTGATTTTCATTCAAAATTTATTTTTTCAATGATTTGCAAACTAAACTTAACAAAATCAGCAACAACCCCAACCTCCATCTCCTAATTTTATTTTCCCTCATTTCCTCACATACTAAATGCCAAATGTCAATTTTAACTACTTAAGAACATAGGATGTATATTAAAATTGAAGTTAATGTAAACATTTACTTTTGCTTTCTTTTTTTTCTTCTTTTTTTTTTAAACAATAAAGATATAAGTAGATGTTCAGAACCTCCTCATCAGAGCAAATAAAGCTAAATATGATAAGCCTCCTCAACTCTTTCCTTGCTCTTAAAGATTTGATCCATTTTCTGTTGCATTGCCCTTTTTTGTCGCATCAGTTCAATTTTTTTTTTCTCCTGCTGTTCCAGAAAACATGCGCATTTGAACCAATCAGCGCTAACTATCTCTGCTGATCACATGTCAGTATGTCAGCCAATTGAATGGATAAATGAGTCCAGGCATTTTGCTTTGCTGCGTGCATTGGCATATTGACGTGACTCATCATCGTCAGACTCGGATAACTGCAGCAGCTGGGGAAACCTCCATGCCGTCCGTGGAATAAAGTAAATAATAAATATCGGTGGAAACGGATTACGCTTCACAAGCACTTTATTATGCTTGTTTTTAACACTTTTGTATGTAAATCTGATGCTAGTAGGTAGATGAAATGCATGTCTGGCAGCTTAGCATTTTTTTTTTCATAGCCTTTTGATAGCTGCCGTCATTTTTGGAATCAAAGCACCGTGTACAGCATTCAGGCCCTCATTCGTATACTGGAACTGCGTTCCTGCCCTGAATCTTATACCGGAACTGCGTTCCTGACCGTTCTGGCCCACTTTCACCCCTGGGCAGGAGGCTGGCTTGACCACGGTCATAAAAAAAAAAATAATAATAAAAACGGGGGGAAAAAGGATAAGCCTTTCTGTGGCCAAATGGGCAATATTTCAATGTTGATTACATGGCCAAGAGGGGCAAACTGACCATATATTAGTGCGTCATGCATGCGTTCTAACAATACATATAACTTTGAATAAGAGTAAATGGGGATTATTTTATGTTTGTTATTTTTGTCCTCTTTTTGGAAATCAAAATATGGTCACCCTAGAATAACGTAGAGCCAGCATGTGTAGTCATTTGTTTTGATGCTTCTGTGCATGTGAGTCAGTTTGCTCAGTGCGTGTTGGATGCGTGTAAATGCGCATGTGTAATACTTGAACGTACTCAGGCAGTCTGAACGAGCACACCAAAAAAACATGACGTAAAATCGGAAGTGTGCATGAAGACCTACAGTCTGTACCCTGCCTTCTGCCTGTTGTTAGTTGGGACAGGCTCTAGCACTCCCGCGACCACAAGCGGTTAAGAAGATTAAAGAATGTCAATATTTGAATTCTTAAATAAATATAACCTAATTGTTATGATATTTTTAAATATAATTTGTAATAATTAATTTCACTATAATTTTACATATAGTTTCTTTCAATTTTAAAAGAGCAGTTAGGTTAAGTACGGTATTGTTCACATTTTTTAACTTATTGACTGCCATTGACAGCGGTAAACGCCCTATCCATTTTGACTGAGAGGGGTGCCAGGGATCGTTCAGTCATTGCCAGCCCCTCAATCTATTTAGATTGAACATCTGTCATCATCAGTTGCAGCGAAACATCATCCCTCAAAGCCGGCCATCCCAATTGAAATGGGATTTGATGTATTTCACCATCAATGGCAGTGAATGGCTAAATAAAAACGTGACTCGGTAGATAGTTTTGGATCCCGCATCCAGAATCAATTAAAAGCAGCTGTCAGACAAAATTTGTAAGCAATCAAGGTGATTAAGTTCATTGCAGTAGTTCTCAAACAAGAGGCGCTTCCAGTGCAAGATCATATTTCAGTGTCATTGAAGATCGGCATTCAGACAGTCAGACCCGACTGAACGTCTGTCTTCGTCACTGCATGGTTTCAAGATCATAATGAGTAGTATAGCAGCATTTACAGGCTTTCAAACGAATGAATGTAACATCCTCGTTCCATTCCACGTATATAATCGTGCTGGCTCTGGATCAAAGCTGTTCGGAAAACACATGCACGGCCCGGTCGGGTCGGGTGAGGCCACTTTGTTTCCAGTGACAGGCCTATAAAGGCGCATGTAAAAGGAGAAAGGTTATCAGATAGTGGTGGTCAACCACCATGACACAAGTCAAACACTGGTAAAAGGCCTCACTAGTGGTCAATGCCAGTAAATGATCATGTTTCAGTTCCAATGACGGTGATACACGTCCAGCCAGCCTCTCCCAGTTTGTTAACTCCTATTAGGGCAAGTGACTGTTTGTTTGGCTATTTAACAAACTTTAATACAATGAGTCACTAATACATAATAATGTCAGTACTTTATGATTGTGCTTTATACATTTGATAACATTTTATTTGACAGATACAGTGTATCACAAAAGTGAGTACACCCCTTGCATTTCTGCAGATATTTAACTCATTCACTCCCAGCTATTTTCACCGGTGCAACCCCCTTCGCTCCTGGCCATTTTACTGGATTTTGACTGATTTTGCAAGGCCCACAGAAAATTCTGTTCTATTGCTATATAAACATGTGTTAAAATTGGCCTCCCCAGTCAAGCCGCACGGAAACAGCGACAGCCAAAACAAGTGCCGCTCGGCCGATGCTGCCTCGCGTGCACCAACCGGGAAGGCGGAACTTCGCGCGTTCTCTTCTTATTTTAACCCTTTGTACTGACTCCATGTTTCAAAAGTTTGAAGAAGACTCACCGAAAACAGGTTGACAATTTATTCGTCGACAATGGTCAAAAACAAGGCAAAAACAGACGGCGGAGGGAACAATGCTGAATCCAAAGCAAGGCTGTATAGCAAATGTTTCCGCGCAGCAAATCTGTCTTAACTCAGTGTCCAGTGTTTTTTAAGTCTATGGGCCGGCCGAAGGTGTGTCCGGGCGTTGCTTTGGGATCATCCCTCTCTGGCCGGTTTCGGGCTGTTTAGGTTCGTGCGTGGATGGGATGTGGTTGTCACAACGACCGACGCTGGTCTTGACGTCACAAGCGCCTGCTATCAACTTTGTTATCCGGGCTGGCACTGTTTGTTTTAGGACAAAGCGTGCTGGTCTTTGTCCTTGTTCGTTTGTCGGGAGGACTGATTGCCAGAGTTGGTGCATCAATCTGGCTCGTGGCGCCTACGTTGGGCTTCTGTGATAAGATGGCGTTGTGTATCTATTCTGTTTCTTTAAACTATGGTGAGCTATTTATTTTACATTAGGTGTGTTAGAGTAGTGCAGTCCTACAGTGAATATGAGAACTGATACTATTCCCTGATTGCTTATATTACGTGTGTTCGAGTAATGCAAACAGTTAAACGGTGCCTACGAGAAAGGTACCATTTTTCCTTTTCCCCCTCATGAGCGCCGATAAGGTGATTCACTTTGCTGTGTTCAAGGCCACTGAGTGAAATCTGCCTAAACTATAGTTAAATGAATGTGTTGTACTAATGGTGATAAACAACAAAAAAAAGGGCTAGACTGGTGAGAAATAAAAAACGTTCAATAAATTCTGCCAACCTGTTAAACATAGTATGTCATTCCCAAAGCTCACCAGTGAATCCAGTCTGGCATCTCCAATTGGCTCTGCTAAATATTAGATCTTTAGCTGGCAAATCTTTCTTAATTAATGATTTTATCTGCAAACATAACCTTGACATGTTGTTCCTAACAGAAACTTGGTTAGATCAAGATAAGAGTTCGACAGTTCTGATCGAGGCAACCCCCGCAAACTTCAATTTCTTTAGTGCGCCAAGAACCCATAAGAAAGGAGGTGGGGTTGCGAGTCTGATCAGGGACAGTTTTCAATGCACGAATATTTCATGTGGTCAGTTTGATTCCTTTGAGTATATTGTCATTCAGCTAAAAAGCCCTTGCAGAGCTGCCTTGGTAACAATTTACAGACCACCGAAGTATAACACAATGTTTTTTGATGAGTTTACCAAAATACTGTCTTCCGTGTGCATGGACTTTGATTGTGTTGTTTTAGTGGGTGACTTTAACATTCATGTTGATAATCCTGAAGAAGGATGTGCTAGAGAGCTTTTAAATATTTTGGATACATTTGGTTTATCTCAGCATGTCACAGTTCCAACACATAACAGAGGGCACATACTGGACTTAATAATATCCAAAGGTCTTAACATCTCTGAGGTCACAGTGAATGATGTTGCTCTGTCTGATCACTACTGCATTATGTTTAAAATGACCACCCCTGTCCATCCTCTGAAAAGGGAAACAGAGTTTATTAGGAAGCGTTACATTCGTGATAACACATGTGCGTTATTCACACAGGCCTATGCCTCATTATTAACCCCTACAATAGCTCCAGTGGAAGAACTTGTAAACAGTTTCAGTTCCGGTGTGATGACTGTAATGGACACTATTGCCCCGATTAAGACAAAAACCTTGTCAAGAAAGAAGAGGTCACCCTGGAGAAATGCCATACTAGCTATAAAACAAAAGCAAGTTTGTAGACGAGCAGAACGCAGATGGCGAAAAAACAAACTCCTAGTTTTTTATGATATCTACAAAGAGAGTCTTCGCAAATACAACCAGGAACTGAAAAATGCTAGACAATCATATTTTTCAGAGATCATTAGTAGAAACACCCACAATACTCGCACACTATTTTCTGTTGTTGACAAACTGACAAACCCACAAGCATCAATACCTCAGGAATTGGCATCTGAGGTGTCCTGTAATAATTTCGCAGCATTTTTTACACACAAAGTACTAATGATTAGACAGACTGTGTGCAACTCCGGATTAACAAATGTTACACTAAATGCCTCCCAACATGTCCCCCACGTCAATCTTAGACAGTTTAGCCTCTTGGACTATGCCACTTTAACAGAAATTGTGTCGAAACTAAAGCCCACAACATGCTGCCTTGACATCCTTCCTTCAAACTTTTTCAAAACTGTTTTTCATTGCATAGCCCCAGACATACTTCAGATTATAAATACTTCCCTCCAAACAGGAGAGTTTCCTCAGACTTTAAAAACTGCAGTAATAAAACCTCTCCTAAAAAAAACTAATCTGGATGCCTCAACCATTAGTAATTACAGGCCAATATCAAATCTGACATTCCTGGGGAAAATTATCGAAAGGGTTGTGTTTGAACAGATCCAGACTTTTATGATCCAAAACAATCTTTTTGACTCATTTCAGTCTGGATTTCGGCCACAACACAGCACCGAGACCGTGCTTATCAAAGTCCTAAATGATATTCGTCGGAATACCGATGCAGGCAAATCATCTGTTCTGCTACTATTGGATCTCAGCGCCGCATTTGACACGGTTGATCACAACATACTACTCAGCAGATTGGAACAGTGGGTAGGGCTTACTGACACTATTCTTCAGTGGTTCACATCCTATTTACATGATAGGGATTTCTTTGTGTCAATCGGAAATTATCAGTCAGAACGAACCAAATTCACGTGTGGAGTCCCTCAAGGGTCAATTCTTGGACCACTCTTATTTAACATCTATATGCTTCCGTTAGCTCAGATAATGGAACAGTATGACATCTCCTATCACGCCTATGCAGATGACACACAACTGTACATTTCTGTGTCCCCACATGATTATAGTCCCTTAGTCTCCCTGAGTAAATGCATTCATCAAATCAATGAATGGATGTGCCAGAATTTTCTCCAGTTAAATGTGGAGAAAACAGAGGTGATCATTTTTGGGCCAAAAAAGGAAAGGTCAAAGATAAGCAGCCAACTTAGCACAATGTCACTTACAGCTACAAATCAAGTCAGAAACCTTGGCGTAATTATTGACTCAGACCTAAAATTTGATAGCCATCTAAAGTCCGTCACTAAATCCGCTTATTACCACCTAAAAAATATAACCAGAATTAAGGGGCTTCTGACTCAACAAGACATGGAAAAACTTATGCATGCATTCGTTTTCAGCAGATTGGACTACTGCAACGGTATATTTACAGGTCTTGATAAAAAATCAGTCAGGAAGCTGCAGCTAGTACAGAATGCTGCAGCCAGAGTCCTCACAAATACAAGGAAGCTGGACCACATTACACCGGTTTTGAAATCGCTACACTGGCTTCCAGTGAGTCAAAGGATAGACTATAAAATACTACTGCTCGTCTACAAAACACTTAATGGCCTTGGACCAAAATACATGCTTGACTTGTTAGATTCCTATGAGACATCTAGACCCTTAAGGTCGTCTGGAACGGGTCTTCTGCATGTTCCAAGAACAAGAACCAAGCAGGGTGAGGCGGCATTTAGTTATTATGCTCCTCACCTCTGGAACAAGTTACCCGAAGGTCTGAAGTATGCTCAAACCGTTAGCTCATTTAAATCAGGGCTAAAAACGCTTTTGTTTAGCACTGCATATCCATAACTGTCTATATATTTCAATCTACCTGCCTTCTATTCCTCTTGTGCTTATCTCCATTGCTGATTTCAATGATTATTATTAGTAGTAGTTTTTGCTTTATTTCTATTTTTGTTTTATTTTTATTTATTTATTTTTATTCTGTGATTAAATGCGATCTTTTGTCTTGGTTTTTACGTTGTGTTGATTTAAATGTAATTTTTATGGTTTTCATGTGATGTAAAGCACTTTGAATTGCCTTGTGTTGAATTGTGCTATATAAATAAATTTGCCTTGCCTTGCCTTGCCTAATGCAAACAATTATATGGTGTGTGCGAGAACGGTACCTTTTCCCTTCACATGGAACCCACCAAAAGAAAGATTAGACTCTCTTCTTTCAGCAGAAAAAAAAGTCAGTTCATATCTTTAGAAATCAGCATTAGAAAATAGCTTAGTTTGAGCAATTTTCCAATTTCTAAAGAAAAAACAGAGAAATTGAGCTTTTTGTGAAAGCATACATTTCAAACATAACTTTGACTTTAATGGTTATTTTTTTCTTTAGTTACATCCCAAACTTCTGAATAATGTTTTCCTTTTACGATATAACATAAGCAACAAGACAAATAGAGCTTTTGATAGCAAAGTAACAATTTATTTACACATAACTAACTGAGAGATAACACTGTTGTGGCCGCGACAGCCGGTGTAAACTTTTCATCTCTGCCTGTTTCTGCTCAGCGAGCAGCACGGACTCAACGGCATCGTCCTCTGCAGTGGCGGTACCGGTCGTTCTGCTCGGTCGTCCAACACTTGGCATCCCGGGGGTCCTCCCGGTTGTTCCGCTCGGTCGTCCGCCGCCTGGCATCCTGGACGTCCATTCGGTCGTCTTCCGCCGGCGCCCTGGCCGTTCGTTCCGTTGAATTGGGTTGCGGGTCTTACCAAACGCGCTACTGCCCTCCAGTGGCCAATTTTATTGCTTTAAAATGGATTTTCAGCATTGTGCTTTGGAGCTAAGTTGAATCAGAACCCAGAGATGTCTCATGCAAAAAAAACCCAAAAAAAGTAAAAGACGTATAATAGTACGTCTTTGGGACACTGAAACAATTAAACATAGAACGTATTTATATGTTTTTGTGAGCAAATGAGTGAAGTGTATCTTTTCATGGGACAACACTAACAAAATGACACTCTGACATGATAAAAAGTAATCTGTGTGTTTCCCCTCAAAATAACTCAAAATATTGCCATTAATATCTAAACCCCTGGCAACAAAAGTGAGTATACCACATGGGAACTACGTACATCCCTAAATGTTGAAATTGAGTACTGCTTGTCATTTTCCCTCCAAAATGTCATGTGACTCGTTACAGGCGTGGTATCAGCATTGCTGCAGAGATTGAAGAGGTAGGGGGTCAGCCTGTTAGTGCTCAGACCACACACCGTACTTTACATCAAATTGGTGTGCATGGCTGTCACAGAGGAAGCCTCTTCTGAAGATGGTACACAAGAAAGCCCGCAAACAGTTTGCTAAAGACATGTCAACAAAGCACATGGATTACTGGAACCATGTCCTATGGTCTGATGAGACAAAGATTAATTTGTTTGGTTCCGATGGTCTCAAGCATGTGTAGCGGCAACCAAATAAGGAGTACAAAGATAAGTGTGTAATGCCCACAGTCAAGCATGGTGGTGGGAATGACCCCCCCCCCACCTCTTCAATCTCTGCAGCAATTCTGACAGCACTGCTGTAACGAGTCACGTGACATTTTGGAGGGAAAATGACAAGCAGTACTCAGTTTGGACCATTAGGGATGTACGTAGTTCCCATGTGGTGTACTCACTTTTGTTGCCTGGGGTTTAGATATTACTGGCTATATTTTGAGTTATTATGAGGGAAAATAAATTAACTTTATTATATAAGCTGCACACAGACACCTTTTCACTGTGTCAAAGTGTCAGTTTGTCAGTGTTGTCCCATGAAAAGATTAAATATTTGCAGAAATGCAAAGGGTGTACTCACTTTTGTGATACACTGTACGTCATAGGAATGTCCGTCGTAATAATGACATGACACTGTCATGTGAATTAATGAATATTTATGACAGATGTCATTAAATAATAATAAATATAATACAATAATAATAATAATAAATTTGCCGGATGACACTTAAAGGCATCTGTCATAAGAATTCATTAATGCTTACAACAGTAATTATGACAGTGACATGTAATAATTATGACGGTCTTATGACAGTCTTGTGACGTCACTGTCAAATAAAGCGTTACCTACATTTTTTAACGAATGAATAATTTTCCTTTATTTAATAAAATGTTGACAAAAGCTAAATTTACAAGAAAATACAATATCTAAAGAAAATGCATGGGTGTGCTTTGCTCTATGCGGGCCAATTTCTGATATTAATGGGGCATTAATGTGTCATTTCCTATTGATTTGGTTCACTTGCGTTAATTTTGGTGCATTTGCGGGTTACTTCCTGTTAATTGTGGGGCATTTCTGGGTCACTTTCTATTGATTTTGGGTCAGTTCCAGGTGACTTTGTGTTCAACAGAAAGTGTCTGTTGATTTTTGGGCATTTTTGAGTCACGTCCTGTTCAATTTGGGTCACTTCCTGTTGGTTGGGTTCTTTTCGTGTTAATTTTAGCGTTTTTATGGGAATTTCCTGTTGCTTCTGTGGCATTCCCGGATCACTTCTTGTTCATTTTGGTTTATTTCCTGTTGGTTTAGGTCAGGGCAACCCAAAATGTTGAAAGAGCCTTATTGGAGCCAAAAAAAACCAAAAAACCAAATATATCTTGAGCCACAAAAAAAAATTACACAGTGAGCCTTCATGATAACCGTATTTTCCGCTCTATAAGACGTACCCGAGAGCCTTCAATTTTCTCTAAAGTCTACAGTGCGCCCTATAATCCGATGTTCCTTATATATGAATCAGTATTGGTTATTCATGGCATGACATTCCATTTAGCTCAGCGCCACCTTGTGGATGCATAACGCAACGCCAACCACTACTACTGCTACTATTACTGTGCCTTATAACAGTGGTCTCCAACCTGGTCCTCAAAGGCACGCTGTGGGTCATGGTTTTTTTTCCTGCTGATCCAGCAGAGATAGTGGAACCAATGAGGTTTCTGCTAAAACAAGCAGCATCTGACTGCAATCAACTGATTACACTTGTAACACACCAGATTGGTGAAAAAGTGTTGTCATTAGTCTGGTTGGAATTAAATCCTGTACCCACAGCGGGCCTTCGAGGACCAGGTTGGAGACCACTGCCTTATAATGCAGTGTGCCCGAAACTAAGCCTGTCGCAATATGCAATAATTCCATTTATCGCACGGTAAATGAAATGAAATGAAATGAAGTTTTCCGCTGCGATTTATCGCCTCGCGTGCGTGTGCGCATGCGGCAGACGTGCTGTTACAAGTTCGGCTTCCTTGTTACCAACTACGCAAAATGCATCTTCGTTCCGGGTCCGGCAAAATATAGAGCCAGAGCCAGTCCATTCCTATTATATCCTATTGTTCAATGTATACCGGCCAACAGCCTAGTTGCTTATTCACGGTTAAATCAGCGAACATGGACGAAGAATGCTCTATTTTGGAGGTGGAAAGTCGCAAAAGGATTTATGATGCAGCAGATCATCATTATAAGGTGTCCTATTATGTGCGTTTTTCTGGCAATGATATCAAACACACGACGTGCTGGCAACTTTGTTTTTTATTAACACATGGCGCTAACAACAGTTCCTCAACCTGTGGCTTTCGGCCGCATGTCTCTTTGTCACTCCCGTGTTTCGTGAACAAAATAAGATCCTGGTTGCGTGCGCTTCAGGGTGCCTCGGAAAACATCCAATCAGAATATTGCACATGGAACGCCGTAGCAGAAGCTATGAGGGGGAAAGTTTTCATTTGCCTAAATGCTTAAGTGCAATTTTATTTTTTTGTTCTTGAAAAAGACATTTCATTTCTTCTGTGTTTCTGTGCGGTATTAATATTGTTGTCTTTTACTTAAGAGGCATGGTCTATTGTTTTTAGCTGTGATTTCTTAAAAAGTATTTTAGAAGTTAAGAGTAAACATTTATCGCATTTAAATGGGTGTACTTGAGCTATTAATATATACTGTATTCTCACTGTTATTGTACATTGGTTTTTAAAAAATGGGGGGGTGCAATAATATCGCATATTGCAATAATATATGAGATAAATTATCGCACACTAAAATTTGTTATCGCTACAGGCCTAACCTATACATGAAAACGGTTTTAAAATAGGCCATTCATTGCCTTATACGCCGATACGCCTTACAGTGTGGAAGATACAGTAAATATTTATTTTCCATGCAGTGCATCCTATGGCAAATGACTCACCACTTGATTACTCTGTTGTACGATGCCGCCTCAAGTTTAACTTCATTACAATATTTAATGCATTAGAAGAATTGTTTGTCCTCCTACAAAAACAATATTAAAACCAAAAGTATATTTCCCTCGCCCATCTTTTTCCATTTTCAAGCTTTTTGAAAAAGCTCCAGAGAGCCACTATGGTAGCGCTAAAGAGCCACATGTGGCTCTAGAGCTACAAGTTGCTGAACCCTGGTTTAGGTTCAATTCCAGGTCTCTTCCTATCCATTTGAGGCATTTCCAGGTCCTTTTATATTGATTTTTTTAACTTCCTATAGCAGTGGTCATGAATTAAAAATCCTCTGGGTCCGAAATTAAAAAATTACAACAATCTCGGGTCTGGGAATATTTTTAATGCTTCTTTTTTTCCAAAAAATACAAACGTATCTTTACGTGGCTATGCTGATAATTACAACATTCAAAAATGTAAATAAAATATAAAAAATACATTTATAGTAAGTAAAAAATAATATTTGCGACCCGACCCCGGAACAAGCGGAAGATAATGGATGGATGGATGGAGCCCTTAATTCCGCTATTTTTTGAGAATGGATGGCAGAGTTCATAGGGAAACTTTGCGAAGAAGCTGCTTGCTTCGTCTCATAGTGCCTTTTCAAATTGCTGCTTTTTACAAGCGCTACCGTTGTTCGGCCATTCCTTACTTCGTGGCAAAACGTCTACACAATGCTCAGCGCGCTTGCGCAAGCATCCGAACGCATGCGCACATCGGTCAGAAGTGGCGAGTACTCACTATTTTTGTTTTTATTTAGTTTTTTAGAACCTTTTCATTGCCTCAAAAATACTATTTGCATGTACGTATTACCCTCTCATACTTTTAACCATTGTGTTTTTTTCTATTAGCTTTGAAGCAGTTGACCACATTAGTCACGTAGTCATATTTAAACCGTCCTTATTTGGTATAACTGCATTTAAGTATTTTCTTAAGGCATTTTTAGTACGTTCTGCCTGTATGCATCCAAACAAAACAATTTAGCGCGCACGGTAGTACTTTGGGTGTCAAATTCGACTAATGTAGGACGTTTCGCCGATGTAGCAGATTTTGGCAGAACACCGTCTCTGAACAGATGAGGCATAGCGGTCTTGTGCTGCCGCCATGTAAAATGAACAAAAATGTGTTGGTCTACTCCTCCTTAAACACTCTGTTTTCTGCATCAATCTTGCGTAGTTTTCAGCGCGGCATTTGCCGTGCCTTTTCGCCTCTTCCTCCAACTTCATTCGGCTCAGTTTTTGGCTGTCACTCCGCGGAGTCTGGAAAGCGAGTGTGAGACATGCTGTCCTAAAAATAACTTTCAAATGCTTCACTCCCATTGGCTGGCTGACGCGCGTCACCGCTAAGGTTTTTGTTTGTTGCCCACCTCCGCTCTGCAAACCCGCAGAAAAAAAAGATTTTTGTTGTTGCAACGTATATTAGTCCGGACAGCTTGAGATCCGGTCCAGACGGCTTGGGGGTCCGAAACCGGACCGAGGTCCGCGGTTCCGTGACCTCTGTCCTATAGGTTTAGAGTAATTTCCAGGTGACTTTCTGTTCATTTTGGGTCATTTCCTGTTTATTTTGGAGCATTTCCATAAGTAGTAAACTAGTTACGGCTCCCAATAACCTCGATAGTTGGTGGTTTCTTTTTGAATTATTACTATTTAGATGTGTAGATAAATAGTTAAGAAACTATTTAGTATCTTCGCCCCACACCTGAAGGCACTTCAAAATGAATCAGATCAGAGTTTAGTTTAGGTCGGAGAAGGATCAGAGCATGAAGAAGATGATTGAGACTCCCCCACTTAAAGCAAGAGATAAACCTTGTCCGCTCGGTTTCTAGACATGAAAGAGTCCTGGTTCAAAGGCATGCCACAAATCAATGGCAGAGCTGGGATCAAACACGTCCGCCACCCTATGTTCCGCCGACCTAACGCTCCTTTTAGTTGAGGACGCTCTAGGTCACCGCTCAGGACCCGTGGTGGAGCTTACATGCGCATTCGCTTATCAAAATAAGTTTGGAGTAGTGGGCTTTCTGATAAAAAAATTCCCAGACAGGAAGTTCGGAATGTGTGAGAGAAGAGTTCTTCCATCTGCCGGCAGTCGGATGTCGAAAACGCACAGCGTTAGGAGGGTGGGACGCGCGCTTATTTGGTTGAGGGGCGGAGCTGCTGTTTAGTGGCACTTCATTCATCTGCTTTAAGGCCTGCCTTTGTCTCCCTGGCAGGTGCTTCTAATCCTACTGTCACTGTGTTGGACAAGATGTTTGGACAAGCCCTCCCCAACTCACACATATGCAGACACACCAACATGTGATGTGATCTCAACCCACATGCTGGAGTCATGCCTGATTATCCTGCGAAAGAGTGGGAACCAGCGTTCCATTGCTAAAATAACAGTAGGATTTTTTTTTTTTTAACTCCAGCTGTATTTTAGATTGTTTTGTGACCTTACTTGGTCACACGTTCTACCAGACTCAAATGGCATCCGATAATTGCTCAAATGTGCATTCATGCAATTTCAGCACTTTTATGGATAGCCCCTTGAGATTGGCAGCCATCTTGTTTTTCAAGGGGGTCAGATGTGAAATGCACCCAACGTATATGGTCATATATGGTAGTGGTATAAAGATAAACCGATTTGAATCGGTTTTCCGTATAAGAGCCGAGTGCATCGGCCAGTGAAGATCTGGATCGTAAAAGTATTAAAATACGAAAGTACTACGAATGCTCTGATGGCCTGGATTTACAGCTACGAATCAGGTATAAGTCATGTGAAGTCTCCCGAGACTTCAGCATTGACCTTTTTTTTGTAAGAGTTGTGACGTTAGCTTTGCAAGACGTTATGGTGGGACCAGTGTTGTTTCCGTCAACAATGATGATAACGAAAATATTCCGTCAACAAGCACTTTTTTCGTGACGATGACGAGTTAACAACGAGCTAAAAACGCGTTTTGGGAAACTAAAACATAACGAGCCTAATTGCCAGTTTTCATCTGACGAGACGGGAACGAGACAAAAATGTGCAATAGTTTCCGTCACATGTTCACAATATGTGACACTTTTTACGTGGTGTTAGCCTGCATCGTAGCAGTGTGCTGTTGTGTCTCTCATGTGACGTACTGCGCTCCCCAACCCCCACTCACCAGTGCAGTGTACTCTCCAGTCTCAAGGGTTGCACACACAGTAATATTTGTTTTCTTATTTTGGCTAGCGAGAATATGCAATGTTGCTTTAGCTTAGCATTTGCGGTCGCATTAGCATTAGGCTAAGGCTAATGATGAGCGTCCTCTTAAGCTCTCAGATTAGTTAGTTTTTTGTTTTGTTTTTTATATACAGTTCGTGGCATCCAGGTGGGTATTATTAATTTAGAATAATGTACAGTACTGTTTTTCCTGCTGCCTGTGTGTTATCACCAAGTTTGCGTTGTCCTTGTAGATGCTACGATATGTGTTCGTCTGTCAATGTTCATTTGAAATAGTTGGAAACCTTTAGTTATTTTTGGAGTAATAAAAAAAAAAAAAAAAAATCAGACAAAAACATTTTTAGTCAACGTCGACGAATACCAGACGAAATGAGTCTTGAGTTTTCGTCAACAAAAACTAGATGAAGACAAACACATTTTGAGATGACTAAAATATCACCAAGACTAATAAGTATTACTGTCTAAAAGACTAAGACACAGACAAAAATTAAAAGGGCTGCCAAAAGCAAGTGGCGAAGTGGCTAACGTGGCGAGCACAACCAGGACAGCAAGAGCTGGCAAACAAAATACTGGTCCTTCTAAAAAAAATTGCATATTGTGATAAAGTTATTTATTTTCTGTAATGTACTGATAAACATTAGACTTTCATATATTTATAGGTTCATTACACACAACTGAAGTAGTTCAAGCCTTTTATTGTTTTAATATTGATGATTTTGGCAAAAAAGTCAAGAAAAAAACAAAAATCCCTATCTCAAAATATTAGCATATCATGAAAGGGTACTCTAAAGAAGCTACTAACCTAATCATCTGAATCAACGAATCAACTCAAAACCCCTGCGAAATATTCCTGAGGCTTTTAAAAACTCCCAGCTTGGTTTATTACTCAAAACCACAATCATGGGCAAGACTGCCGACCTGAAGGCCATTATTGACACCCTCAAGCAAGAGGCTAAGACACAGAAATTTCTGAGCGAATAGGCTGTTCCCAGAGTGCTGTATCAAGGCACCTCAGTGGGAAGTCTGTGGGAAGGAAAAATTGTGGCTGGAAACGCTGCACAACCAGAAGAGGTGACCGCACCCTCAGAAAGACTGAGGTGAAGGGCCAATTCCAGACCTTGGGGGACCTGCAGAAACAGTGCACTTAGTCTGGAGTAGAAACATACAGAGCCACCGTGCACAGGCGTGTGCTGGAAATGGGCTACAGGTGCCACATTCCCCAGGTCAAGCCACTTTTGAACCTAAAACAGTGGCAGAAGCGCCTGACCTGGGCTACAGTGAAGCAGCACTGGACTGTTGCTCAGTGGTCCAAAGTACTTTTTTCAGATTAAAGCAAATTTTGCATGTCAAGACTGGGGAGAAGGAAATGGCAAAATGCCTGAAGTCCAGTGTCAAGTACCCACAGTCAGTGATGGTCTGGGGTGCCATGTCAGCTGCTGGTGTTGGTCTACTGTGTTTTATCAAGGGTAGGGTCAATGCAGCTAGCTATCAGGAGATTTTGGAGCATTCATGCTTCTATCTGCTGAAAAGCTTTATGGAGATGAAGATTTCATTTTTCAGTACGACCTGGCACCTGCTCACAGTGCCAAAACCACTGGTAAATGGTTTACTGAGCATGGCATTACTGTGCTCAATTGGCCTGCCAACTCTCCTGACGTGTAACCCCATAGAGAATCTGTGGGATATTGTGAAGGGGAAGTTGAGAGACACCAGACCCAACACTGTGGATGAGCTTATGGCCACTTCTCTTTGCATTGAGCGCTTTTCTTTTTGTGAACATTGGTTTTTGAGAGATAGGAATAGTACTTTTGTTGTGCTTTCAGCAAATTATACTAATGTTTGTTGTGAAGGAGTTGCCGAAGATTATGCCAATAAACGGCGCGGTCCAATGAACGCCTGTGTCCACTCGCCTTTCTCTGCCTCTTAGCTCTCAATGTGCAAAAAACGGCGTCATTTTAATTTGAGGCAATGCATGAGTGGGTCATTCCGCACATGTGTTAAATGTGTCAAATATTTTAACGTGATTAATTTTAGAAATTTAATTACGGTCCGTTAACGCGATAAATTTGACAGCACTAGTTCAAAGTAGTGAGAAACTGCTTTTTTTATGTGCAGTAGTGATACAATGTGAGGATTGATCAAGTAGTTTTGAGAATATCAAGTCTGAGCAGAGAAACGTACTAAAGCAATTGAGAAAAACTGTAAATTGTCACTTTGTATTGAACCGAGTTGTATCGAACTGCTTCCAATCATTTACTGTTTTTTATTACTCGTCCCTGAATTAGACCGTAGACTGTGAATCGGGATATGAATGGAATCTTTTTTTTTTTTTTTTTTTTTTTTTTTTTTTTTTTGGAGTGAAAGATTCACACTTTTAGTATAAGGTCAAGGGTCAAGACAACAGATTCAGCACACAATTCTCATTTGCTTAATCAACTTTGGATTTGGATAGAGGCGAGGCGATTTTAAGATCAAAGATCCCCCCAAATTTTGGGATCAATCTCGTGATCGGCTATGCCATTCATTCATTTTCTGAGCCGCTTATCCTCACGAAGGTTGCGGGGCTTCTGGAAGTTCTCCCAGCTAACAATGGGCAGGAGGCAGGGTACACCCTGAACTGGTTGCCAGCCAGTCACAGGGCGGAATGGTGAATCAGCCTACCATGTACCAGTATATTTTTGGGATGTGAGAGGAAGCCAGAGTACTAGGCAAACACAAGGAAAACATGCAAACTCCACACTGCGAAGCCGGAATTGAACCAACATACATACCTGTCAACCCGAGGCCGTTGGCAATCTTACAAATAGTGACGTATGCCCTTACGAATTGGTGACTAATCTTACAACGTTCTATATAGCATGCAATATGAAACAAAAGATAAAACTCAATTTTTAAAATAATATGAATTTATTGGTAATATTGTAACATGTAACCTGGTGAAATAAAGAACAATCAGTATCTTCAGCTACATCACGATTACTAAAATTTAACAGTGCCTTTTGTATAATTGTATGTAGCACTTTTGGCAATTTCTATCATGTCTTGATGGCTGTGCTTCATGGCACTTCAGCTCGCAATTCGGTTTGACTTGAAGGTAGTTCGTTACGGTGTCCAATTATAGATTAAAAAGGTCAATTGATAAAATTAACTTACCGATGCAATCTTTGAGTCAGGGAACATTTCTAGTGCTAATTCTGAGAAGTGATCAGCAATAGTTGCAAGCAAATTGTGTTCGGCAACAAATTGGCAGAATGAAATCAAAAATCAAAAATACTTTTTGCATGTATTACCCTCTTATACTTTTAACCATTGTGTTTTTTTCTGTTAGCTTTGAAGCAGTTGACCACATTAGTCACGTAGCATATTTAAACCGTCCTTATTTAGTATAACTGCATTTAAGTATTTTCTTAAGGCATTTTTAGTACTTTCTGTCTGTATGCATCCAAACAAAACAAGTTTAGCGCGCACGGTAGTACTTTGGGTGTCAAATTCGACTAATGTAGGACGTTTCGCCGATGTAGCAGATTTTGGCAGAACACCGTCTCTGAACAGATGAGGCATAGCGGTTTTGTGCTGCCGCCAGGTAAAATGAACAAAAATGTGTTGGTCTACTCCTCCTTAAACACTCTGTTTTCTGCATCAATCTTGCGTAGTTTTGAGCACGCCATTTGCTGTACCTTTTCGCCTCATCCTCCAACTTCATTCGGCTCAGTTTTTGGCTGTCACTCCGCGGAGTCTGGAAAGCGAGTGTGAGACATGCTGTTCTAAAAATAACTTTAAAATGCTTCACTCCCATTGGCTGGCTCACGCGCGTCATCGCTAAGGTTTTTGTTTGTTGCCCACCTCTGCTCTGCAAACCCGCAGAAAAAAAAGATTTTTGTTGTTGCAACGTGTATTGGTCTGGACAGCTTGAGATCCGGTCCAGACGGCTTGGGGGTCCGGAACCGGACCGAGGTCCGCAGTTCTGTGACCTCTGCTGTAGATTAAGATTTTAGTGCGCAATGCGGTTTGGTCTCTTATAGAATAAAACGCTCTGCAAAATCTCACTCATACTCCAGTGCGACTTAAATATGTTTTTTCCTCTTCGTTGTGCATTTTTTGGCTGGTGCGACTTATATTCCTAAAAAATACAGATTTTGGAGGGGATATCTAATAACTGATATATCAGAATGCAACATGACACTATGTATTTCAACACAAGAATGAAACGAGTCAGATTAACCAGAAAAGAATTAGAGTACATAACCGGAAAAAAAGCAACAGGAAGTGTTTGAAGTCAAACAGTCAGGCAGGAGGTTCATTTTGAGGCCCGGCAAAGACCTACAGTACGCTTATGAGCATGTTGTGACCTTCCCTCGGGCTTTTTTAGTCCAATCAGTACCAAGATGTTTTATTGTGAGTGTCAGATGTGAATACTAAAATCTACTTCCCGACAACAACTATGGCATTGATTTTTGCCCGAGGGGGTCAAGAAATGACCTCCAAACCCCTTTCTTTTGTTGAACATCGCACAAGCAGCTCCGGTTCTGCTGAGATCTGGAAGGTCCCATGACATGTTGGGTGCTGTTCCCCTCACGGTCCTTCTGGGTTCGTGTCTGTGTAACCTGGTTTCCAGCTGTGCTCTATTTTAACGGGAGAAGAGGCCGTTGCTTTATTTTGGATTCCTGGTGGCCCGGTTCCTCAGCCCGAGGTCTCCAATAACCCAATTTGAGTTGACTTTTCCCGTTGAGGGAGCGCCACGGCCCGGGGCTACGCACTGTTACAATTCAAGTGGTACAATGAACACACACGATCACACAGCGCAAATTCAACTCTTTCTTCTTTTACAAGCCTCAATAGAACATTCGACCTATAAATGTCTCTCTTGTTTTCACTGGACAAAAGACACCACTAAGGTTTATTTGCGCCCTCAAATTTCAGCTGGTATCCATCTGGTCGTCTTCGTACTCTCACGCAATATGGACTCACACGGGGCGTGTTCATTGGCAGAACTTGTCAGAACTTGGTGTTGCATCTGTAATTTGGATGTCGGAACCTCCTCTGGCTACACATTGACCCAAATGATTAACATTGTCCCAGATTTGAGGAGAAAAGCATCAACTTCAGCTCATCTGATGGCGAAACTTTCTAAAACTACAGTGAGCCCCTTTTTGTAAAACTCTTATGATATGCTGCTATGATTAGGGTTGTCAAAAGTATCAAAACGTATTGAAGTAGCGATACCGAAATGATGGAGCCGAATACAATATTTGATGGCAAAAGTATCGATACTCGGTTCATAAGGCACACCTGATTACAAAGTGCATCTGTACTTCAATGTACCGCGTTTTGTCATTTGTTGTTTCTTTAAACGTAGCATAGACTTCACGGGAAACGTTGTTGACGAGGGCCTATTTTCAAAAACTTGAAATTTTAATATTTTCAAAACCAAAGCCGTGAGGGACCTAAACCAAAACAAGCACACTCATTAGGCTTAGAGTCTCCATCAGCAGTAGCATAAAAAAATTCAAAGTCGTTCCCTAATAAAAGCCCGATTGTTTTTTTATATACTGTATGTATGACAAAACTTAAAATGGCGATAAAGTTCTCAGATTTTACCCTACATGCACAAAAATCACCAAATGCAGATATATTCACCTATACATACCTGTCAACCCTGGGCCGTTGGCAATCTTACAAATAGTGACGTATGCCCTTACAAATTGGTGACTAATCTTACAATGTTGTATGTAGCGTTCAATATGAAACAAATATAAAACTCAATTTTTAAAATAATATGAATTTATTGGTAAATGGTAATATTGTAACATATAACCTGGTGCAATCAAAGAACAATCAGTATCTTCAGCTAGCCTACTTATGTTACCTTCCACCCTGCAGATCTCTCTCACACCCACATACTGGATGTAACCCCAGACCATGATTTTGGTAATGATGTTACCACCAAACTTCACTGTTTTCTGAGTGAATCTCAGATCCATGCAGGCTCCAGTAGGTCTCCTGCAATATTTGCAGCAACTGTGGTGTAATCCATTGGAAGATTCATCTGAAAAATCCACCTTTTGCCACTTTTCCAGCGTCCATCCTTTTGACAGGCTGTGAGCCTTGGCAAATGCTGCACAGTTTTTTAATTGTCTGCACCCTGAGAGATAAATAGTCTGAAATATCAACAAATTTTAGCTGCCTCTTACATTCCTAACCATAAAAAGGGACAAATTCTGCAGCAGGATGGTGCTCCATCGTATATTTCAATCTCCACCTCAAAGTTCCTCAAGGCAAAGAAGGTCAAGATCCTCCAGGACTGGCCAGCCCAGTCACCAGACATGAACATCATCGAGCATGTCTGGGGTAGGATGAAGGAGGAAGCATGCAAGACGAAACCCAAGAATGTTGATGAACTCTGGGAGGCATGCAAGACTGCTTTCTTTGATGTTCCTGATGACTTCATCAATAAATTGTATGAATCCTTGCCGAAGACCATGGAAGTCATACAAAATATTAAATTTGGATCTTGCAGCACCACTACTTAATTCGCTTGTGTTATCTAACATGTTTTTGTATTTGAAGTACATTTTTTTTGTTCAATTTTCACACTACTTTCTGTAGGCGACAAAACTTTTGTCTTGCCAAAATTTGACCTTTATGTCTTCATTAAATGATCAATCTTTTTTCAGTGAAACAAATATATTTTTGTACATTCAACATCATTTGGGAGGGTCTTAGCTTTCATATGAGCCATTTCTGAAACCAATTGAATAATTAAAAGTCAGGTTATTAGCAATTGTTTCTACAAAATGGATAAGCGACAAGACTTTTGTCAGGGACTGTACAAGGAGAACAATTTTAGGGGGAAAAAAAAATAAATGATTGCAATTTCTACAAATACAGTAGCATTATTTATTCATTATGGACCCAAGTCATGTTGGCACAACCTTCAAAGTGGTGGGCCAATGTCAAAAACGGTGTCATCTGATGATGAATGTCAAGACGATCTGCATGTGATGCTTTGGGCTCTAGAGGGCGAGGGGGCAGTTTTAGGCGGGTGATGCGCAGCGCACTTCGCTTGGGAACGTCATTGAAGGCCGAGTTGCGGCGCTGGGAGCGCGAAGCCATTGTTTGAATTGGCACGGCGCAGGGCGCCTGTGGGCTGCGCCATCAAAAGGGTTCTGTCCAATACCCGAGTACTTATTGTTAAACATTGTCCCCCCTGAAAATTAGCATGGAAGAATCCAAAATGCAAAATGTTCTGCAAATGACAGCTGCTTGACTGAAACAAAGGAAGCAAAATGGCTTTTGGTTGCGCTGCACTTGTTATGCTAATGGCCTCCCTCCCCGCTTCCCCCCTCTCGCACCCACCCCGCCGCCAAGACTAGCGCCATACAAATCACGCTCGTCCTTCACGTTGTCGCACCAACTTGAAACAAAGCCCCACTTTTATCAACGCAAACTCAAGTTAGCGTGCATATAAATTGCAAGTTAAACGTTAAACGCGACTTCCTGAGAGACGGCAGTGGCTATTCTAACCACGTCTGCTCTGAATGCTAATGTGTTCGCTTTGCTAGCACAAAGTTAGCAGCGAAAAAGCTCCAGGTTCGGACCTGCGTGTCACTTTAGGACACGCGCATGGGAGCTGATGTCAGCAGAAGCATTGACCTCGGTTCTGCACTCACTCTGAAGTCCTTTTGGAGGTGTTTCCAGATTGGGAAGACTTGGCGACCTGAGCATGACGGTTCACTTTCTGCCACTTTCACAATGTGCCTTTATGCTGTTTATGCCCGTTGCTCGGCGCTGAAAGAGACGGGCCGCGCTCGCCTCTCACTCTTTGAAAATTAAGTTGCTGTCACACGCCCATGGTCCCATTGTCTTGGAAGCCGGGAGCCGGTTCCAAGAATTCCCTTGGTATTCCCGGCACAGAGCGGCCTTGGCGGCGTGCTGCCTTTCCGATTCGCTCCCTTGCCAGTCCGACTCAATTTAGGCCCGAGCCCTCCACTCCGGCCCGTATCACCATAGGGTACGTGCTACTGTACGTGTGAACGCATCTGACATGGGAACCGGTCTAGCTACAGGAAATTGACGCTTGACTGCAAAAGACCTTTTGGCGTTGGGTCATCGGGGACAGCTGAGAGGCGTCTCACCTGCTATCTTGTAAAATGCTTCTTTCATAGCCCTCGTGCAGCTGGTTCACGTCCCATCTCCCGGGAGTCATCTATGACGGACACTTTTGTTTCCCACAACGGAGTTCTGGAAACGGTTGACAGAGAGCTTCATTAAAGCGTCAAACATCATTTAGAGAAGAGCTGTGCAGAATCCCACAAATGAAAAGTACAGTAAAGTGTCCAATAGTTTGGTAATATTGATTAAATGCTGATTAGAACTTTTACTTTCACGTGAACGTAACATGCCCTCCAATCTTATCCCCATTCAAAGATCTGCAGTGGTAAAGAGAGTGCACATGTTCTGCTCTTAGGGTTCATTGTCTTTGTTGTTCATGAGTTTGGCAAGCCTCTGCTCTGTTTATCAACTCATTTCCCTAATTAGGAGGTCTTAAAATCCTTGCTTGCCCTGATAGAAGACAGAGTAAAGGCATGAGCATCCAAACTTTTTTTTTTCTCCATGGAAATATTGTTTGTCAGAAAATGTCTACCAAATGAAACTGTTTAACTAATCAATCAGTCAAACTAGATTTCAAAAACTTTGGGATTTGATAGTTTTCATGATTGTCTTTTTCAAGCTTAAGTAGTTTTAATTCCGTAGTTTTTCCAAGCGTGTCATTTTTAATATGCACATATGTATGTACAGTGAGGAAAATAACTATTTGTACACCCTGCGATTTTGCAAGTTCTGCTTAGAAATGATGGGCGGGTTTAAAATTTTTATGGTACAGTGGGGCAAATAAGTATTTAGTCAACCACTAATTGTGCAAGTTCTCCTACTTGAAAAGATTAGAGAGACCTGTAATTGCCAACATGGGTAAACCTCAACCATGAGAGACAGAATGCGGAAAAAAAGAGCAGAAAATCACATTGTTTGATTTTTAAATAATTTATTTCCAAATTAGAGTGGAAAATAAGTATTTGGTCACCTACAAACAAGCAAGATTTCTGGCTGTCAAAGAGGTCGAACTTCTTCTAACGAGGTCTAACGAAGCTCCACTCGTTACCTGTATTAATGGCACCTGTTTTATCTCATTATCGGTATAAAAGACACCTGTCCACAATCTCAGTCAGTAACACTCCAAACTCCACTATGGCCAAGACCAAAAAGCTGTCGAAGGACACCAGAGACTAAATTGTAGACCTGCACCAGGCTGGGAAGATTGAATCTGCAATAGGTAAAACGCTTGGTGTAAAGAAATCAACTGTGGGAGCAATTATTAGAAAATGGAAGACATAAAAGACCACTGATAATCTCCCTCGATCTGGGGCTTCACGCAAGATCTCACCCGTGGCGTCAAAATGATAACAAGAACGGTGAGCAAAAATCCCAGAACCACACGGGGGGACCTAGTGAATGACCTACAGAGAGCTGGGACCACAGTAACAAAGGCTACTATCAGTAACACAATGCGCCGCCCGGGACTCAAATCCTGCACTGCCAGAGGTGTCCCCCTGCTGAAGAAAGTAGGCGTCTAGGCCCGTCTGCGGTTCGCTAGAGAGCATTTAGATGATCCAGAAGAGGACTGGGAGAATGTGTTATGGTTAGATGAAACCAAAATAGAACTTTTTGGTAGAAACGCAGGTTCTCGTGTTTGGAGGAAAAAGAATACTGAATTGCATCTGAAGAACACCATACCCTCTGTGAAGCATGGGGGTGGAAACATCATGCTTTGGGGCTGTTTTTCTGCAAAGGGACCAGGACGACTGATCTGTGTAAAGGAAAGAATGAATGGGGCCATGTATCGAGAGATTTTGAGTGAAAATCTCCTTCCATTAGCAAGGCCATTGAAGATGACACGTGGCTGGCTCTTTCAGCATGACAATGATCCCAAACACACAGCCAGGGCAACAAAGGAGTGGCTTCGTAAGAAGCACTTCAAGGTCCTGGCGTGGCCTAGCCAGTCTCCAGATCTAAATCCCATAGAAAATCCGTGGAGGGAGTTGAAAGTCCGTGTTGCCCAACGATAGCCCCAAAACAACACTGCTCTAGAGGAGATCTGTATGGCGGTATGGGCCAAAACACCAGCAACAGTGTGTGAAAAGCTTGTGAAGAGTTACAGAAAACATTTGGCCTCCGTTATTGCCAACAAAGGGTACGAAGTATTGAGATGAACTTTTGGTATTGACCAAATCCTTTTTTTCCACCACGATTTGCAAATAAATTCTCTAAAAATCAAACAATGTGATTTTCTGTTTTTTTTTTTTTTTTCCACATTCTGTCTCTCATGGTTGAGGTTTACCCATGTTGACAATCACAGGCCTCTCTAATATTTTCAAGTGGGAGAACTTGCACAATTACTGGTTGACTAAATACTTATTTGCCCTACTGTAAGTACTTGTCCGTTGTGAGAGACAATCTAAAAAAAAAAAAAAGAAAAAGAAAATCCCGAAATCACAGTGCCTGATTTTTAAAAACAATTTATTTGTATTATACTGCTGCAAATAAGTATTTAAACACCTGAGAAAATCAATGTTATTATATCGTACATTAGCATGAATTACAATTACAGAGGTCAAATGTTTCCTGTAACGTTTCACCAAGTTTACACAGACTGCCACAGGAATTTTGCATCACCGCTCCACACAGATCTTCTCCAGATCAATCAGGTTTCTGGGCTGTCACTGAGAAACACGGAGTTTGAGCTTCCTCCAAAGATTTTCTATTGGGTTTAGATCTAGAGACTGGCTTGGGCCCTCCAGAACCTTGACATGCTTTTTGCATAGCCACTCCATGGTGATTCTGGCTGTCTGCTTCAGGCCATTGTCATGTTGAAAGACCCAGTCACGAATCATTTTCAATGCTCTAACTGAGGGAAGGAGGTTATTCCCCAAAATCTCACAATACATGGCCCTGGTCATCTCTCTTTAATACAGCGCAGTCGTCCAGTCCCATGTGAAGAAAAACACCCCCAAAGCATGATGCTACTACCCCCGTGCTTCGCAGTAGGGATGGTGTTCTTGGAATTTTACTCATCATTCTTCTTCCTTCAAACACTATGAGTGGAATTAAGACCAAAAGTTCCATTTTAATCCACATGAAGTTCCACATGAATTTCTCTGATGACTCCTCTGGATCATGCAGATGGTCATTGGCAAACTTAAAACGGGCAGGGACATGTGCTGGTTGAAGCAGGGGAACCTTCCGTTCCATGCATGATTGTAAACCATAACTTGTGTATTACTAATAGTAACCTTGGAAATGGTGGTCCGAGGTCCTTTCAGGTCATTGACTAGCTCCTCTTGTGTAGTTATTGGCTGTGTCCTCAAAATTCTTAGGATCATTGAGACCCTACGAGGTAGATCTTGCATGAAGTTCCAGTCCAAGAGAGATTTACATTCATGTTTAGCTTCTTCCATTTTTTAAAATTTTCTCCAGCGATGGATCTTATATCACCAAGCTGCTTGGCAATATCTCCGTAAGCCTTTCCAGCCTTGTAGAGGTCTACAATTGTGTCCTGGGTGTCTTTGGACAGCTGTTTGGTCTTGACCATGTTAGTAATTGGAGTCTTCCTGATTGTATGTGGTGAACAGGTGTTTATATGCAACTATGTAAGTGCCTCAAACAGGTCAAAACGTCAGACTCAAAAAGTCGTTCTCCACTCCACTTATTCAATGGACTTTCTAAAGGTGACAAACAGGTCTTTGAGGCTTGCAATTCTAGCTAATACACAGGTGTTCAAATGCTTATTTGCAGCACTATAATACACATAAATTGTTAAAAAAATCATACACTGTGATATCTTGCTCGACAATACGGCCGTAGAATGTCTATGATCTCGACGGTCCTCCTCCGACCTCTGTTCGCCAGTCTTTATAATTTAAGGTGACAATTATTACTGTGGCAACATCGCCAAAGAAATCGTCAGCTTCGTCAGGTGTTTAATCATTTATTTCAGGACTTGTGCAACACAACACGCCTACCAGTGTTGTTAATAACGGCGTTACAATATAACGACGTTACTAACGGCGTTATTTTTTTCAGTAGTGGGTAATCTAATTCATTACTTTTCTCATCTTGGCAACGCCGTTACCGTTACTGAGGACGGAAAGGCATGCGTTACTATGCGTTACTATATTGGTCGAAAATGAGGGAGACGGACTCACCGAGACGACAGAGCAGAGCAGGAGTAGGGAGGAGGCAAAAAAGTTGTGACGCCGAGCAAACGCGATGCTAGGTAGCTCCAATAATACATGTTGTAGCCGATAGCCTACAAACTACGCCCGCATGTTATGGTAGATATGGTAGACATGGTAGATATCACATGTACTGTACATAGATATAACTAGATGCAAAATGACAGACATGGCACTAAATGAGTTAGTAGACAGCCGCCATCTTAAGGCAGTAGACTTTTTAGGACGGCTCTGTTGTAGAGAACCTTCCTAGCGAACCTAAGTAACTTTTTATCTAGAATACTTCTAAATCGGCAAAATCTTGACTTGAATCCATCTTTAAATGATGAAACAGTTTTAAAACTTTCATATGTCGAAAGAAGAGAGAAGGGAACTAATGCAATAATGGGAGCCATTTTAACAACTTTTAACAGTTGATTCAGGGTAAAGGGTAAATTAGGGTAAAGAATTGGGCTCGGGCCAATTGTACCAAAAACCTTCACAAAAAACTTCACATAGTGTGGCCAACTTTTTTTTTTTGTTGTTGAGGGGAGAAAAAAAAAAAGTAATTATCACCAATTACTTTGCCAAGTAACTAATTACTCTTACATTCAGGTAATTGAGTTACTAACGCAATTACTTTTTGGGAGAAGTAATTTGTAACTATAATTAATTACTTTTTTTCAGTAAGATTAACAACACTGACGCCTACTGTCCATCACAGTTGACAACAACAGAACATTAAAAGAGAAAGTGAAACCTCTACTGCACCTATCTCACTGTCGTCAGCCACGCGGTGCATTCAGGTAAAGCACGCAAAACACGTCCACCACATTAGAACCCGATTCGTTACATTATTACAGGAATTATATTATTATTATTATCAATATTATACTCTATTATTGTTCCGATTTTTATTTATAAATTTTTTTGTTTTGCTATGTGTAATGGCGTACCGCACGCATGCTATTTTTAGACCGTAACATCGCATCGTAAAGCGGAAGTAAAGCCGAAGTGGGACATTATAGACCTGCCCTCGCATAGAAACAATGTTATTTGTGTTACTTTTCTCCGGTAATCTTTCAAAAACGAACATGCCGATCACACATTGCTTATTTGGGACTTGTAGAAACAACTCTAGATATTACGACATATGAAGGATGTTTTCCTCATACGTTTCCCGAAACCAAAAACTCGGGAGGAAAAAATGTGAAGACTGAATCAACTTGCGCGGACTTTTAACACCAGCTCGGTGAATCCATTCACATTTCATATGCAGTAAATATTTTGTTGTGTTGGCATGGTCTTTCAGAGGACAAAGATTTAAGCCATTTTTATATTTTTAACTTATTTTTTAGCATGATGTTGTGCCGTACTGCTTCTGTCTGACAATGAATGACCTGAAAAGAATTACAATGTCATCTGACTGCCACTGTTACCGTTTCTGTTGTAAAAAAAAAAAAAAAAAAAAAAAACTTTAGTAAGGGGGAAGTGTAAATAAATTATAGAATTAAGATTTGTTAATAACGAAAAAATTAAAAGTGTTCGTTGGCTGTCACTGAGTAGCATTTGCGATCGCTACACAAAATATAAATCCCCCCCCCCCCCCAAGAACGGTCAGAGACGTCGGGTAACCAGAAGATATCATATATAGGAAAGACAGGGCTGGTGGTAAGGGATAGTTTGTTGAAACAGGAGAATGTCATTGTCGCCTAAGAAAAAGGTGTCGATAAAAAAGCTAAGGCTATGCTAAGGTCGGCTCGTTTTTTTCGTCTTTTTCAGCCCTCAACACTCAAGCCATCTCTTTAACTGAAGATTTTTATGTACTTCCACATCTTTGCAAGTGAATTTTGGCACCAAAGACATCATTTTCGGAGAGAATTGGGAGGTTTAGCTTTGTAAACATCTCCTTCGTACACTATTTCCATTCATTTCCTATTAGGGACAAACGGTGGCGTGTCCTCCCTTAGCAACAGTAGCTGATGTCATGAATATTAATGAGCGGAAGTGACGTGTTGCTTGTGATACGCCATTGCCATTTGTTATAGTACCAGCAGTATTTATTAAGGATTTAGCGTAGGTTTTCAGCCTGTGGAACGAATTAATGGAAATATAATGCATCTTTATGGGAAAATCCTGCTCAACATACGACCATTTTGACTTACAAACAAGGTCCTGGAACGAATTAACATCACATGTAGAGGTACCACCGTAGTCAGTTTTTATTTGATTATTTGTTATTTTTCAAATCAAGTTACTTTTAGTTAGTTTTTTTCATGCTTTATTTTAGTTTAGCCTGTATTATTTTTCGTATTAGTTTGACTTTGTCTGTTATTACGTAGTGTTTCTCATGTGTAAGATTAAAAAAAGATTCACAGTAAGTAAGGGAACTGCAATTGCTTCCTTGCATATAGAGTACAGTACAGTTGTCGTAAAACCGGAATAAATAAATGTTAAATCAGCTCCGAAAAGCTCATGTATGAAATAATTTATGAAGACCAAAGGAAGGATGCTTTCACTGTAATAAGAGAGTTTTAATTAGTTTTGTAAATGTAAAATGTAGTTTTAGATAGTTTTTTTTTTTTTTTTTAATGTTTTTACTTGTAGAAAAATGTCTGGGAAAAGCCTACAGGAAGATCTAAACTTTATGGGGGAACGATTAGAAGGCATTCAAAGGGTGGCAGGTGTGTGCACTGACTCCCATTCAAAAAATTGGCTGCCATTGACAGTATTTACTATTACTACAATTTGGACTGGAAGTGATTACTTTGATAGAACTTTGATCACCCGAGCGTCTTGTCTACACATTCGTCTGCTGAACTTTTAGCAGCACTTTTCTCAAGCGGTTGTACACTATTTGGGGTACACGCTAGGTCTACACTAGGACGGCTAATTTTTTTTGCCTTGGAATTCGAACAATATTTTATAGCTGTCCGCACTACGTTTAAGGTGCGTTTATAAACACCACGCTACCGCAAGGGCAGCCTGCGCAAAAAGGAGCAGCCTCGTGTGTGATGTCATCGTCTGCACGGGTCACCTCTGAACTGGAAGCTTATACTTTTTCGGCGTTGTTTGATGTCTTCTCCGGACATATTCAAGTAGAAAATGTACAAGCTCTTACAGTAAAAGACGAGCAGGAAAGCTGCATCTGTTCCATTCGCCTCCATTGTTTACAATACCGTCATGGCGATGGCCAGTTCTTGACGTCACTTCCTTTGTATCCGATTATTATACGGAGAGCCTTGGCGGTTTAGGCGTTGTTCAAGAAATTATGCACTCGTCTAGCCAGTGCAACAAAATCTCCGGACAAGCGGTACATTAGTGTAGTCGTATAGTCTAACTAATTACACGTTTAAGGCCATTATCCATCCTAGGCTTATTTTCAACCTGACACAGAAATAAAATCGATGCTAATGGACCGTTACAGAGTATGTACGTTTTGGGCGGGGGGGGGGTTAACCCCGTATATTACATAGAGGGAGGTGGAATGTGTCTAATTGACAGTTACCAACTGACTCTTTTGTCGTGTTTGCCAAAGGACGCGTCCTACTTTTCGCGGGGGTGTCCCACACACAGCAGTGTTGTGTGAAACGTAAACTTTGCTGTGCATTTACAGCTGTTTGTCCTGTCCTAGAGAATACACTTTAATCTGACCCACAATTGAAGATGAACACAGGGCTTAATGAGGGAACAACGACGGCAGTTTGTATGAATGAAGGAGTTGTTACTGGAGGTGGTCAGCATGGGGGGGTCGACAGCAGGAAAATGTTTCCTCTCATGAATAGTCATCAGGGCCACACGTCATCCCCGTGAATTCTAATCAGGCTTACATGCATAGTTTTTCCTGTTCATTAATATTCATGAGCCAATAAGGGACTCCTTTGGGGTCTGCTGGCCCGAAGGAACGCAGATAATTGGACTGAAGCACCATTACATGTTGATTATTTTCCCGTTCATACTCATGTTTTTTACTTTTAAGGTAGTAGTGGCTGGGGAGGAATTATCATCTGTTCAAAATAACAGTAATTGTCAAAACAAACCTTTCAATTATATTGAATTGAACAGGTTTTGGTTCACATTGTGGGAAAAGTTTTAAATAATCATGGTATCCTTTTTCTATTCAACAAAAACCTAGCATTTAAATAGAAATGTGTAGGTTATGACATCTGCAGATGTTAAAGGGAACCTCGGACTTAAAGACTTATAAGCGCTGAAAAAAGCCACAATTTTTCTCTTTTACAAAAATATATATTATTAGAAACACATAAAATATTCCCATTGATTTAAAAATCTATAATATTTAGTACACGTTTTGACCTACGGAGGGCGTCATGTTTTATGCGCACAATGGACGCCCTGGGTGAATATGCAGTTTGTCACTGTCACTAGACGAACACTACAGGTTTACTTCAATTCCTTTTACGCGGCGAGACGTCCAACACATGCGCACATCGGTTAAACACGGCGAGTGCTTATTATTTGTGTTTTTATTGAGTCTTTTATTATCTTTCCATTGCATCAAAAATACTTTTTGTCTGTCGTTCCCTCTCATGCTTTTAAGCATTGCGTTTTCTAGTGGTAGCTTTAAAGCAGATTGTTGATCTGTTGACCACATTAGTCATGTAGCATATTTAAACCACCCTTCTTCGATATTACTATGTTTAAGTATTTTTATTAAGGCATCTTTAGTATGTTCTGTCTGTATGCATCCAAACAAAACAAGCTGCTATTGTGTAGAGATACAAAATCCAACATGGCGGCCGTCACGAAACAAAGAGCTTTTTAAGTAAAACATTTTTGTAAATAAATGCTTAAATCGCAGGGTTTCTATGGCTATGAAAGTAAAACAGTCATGATTCTTGCTTAAAAGCAAAAAAAAAAAAAAAAAAAAAAAAACGGCAGTCATCGTTCATTTTACGTAAATATTTTAAGCAAAAGTTACAGTATTGTGTAATCCAACATGGCGGCCGTCACGAAACAAAAAGCTTTTTAAGTTGAAAATTCTTGTAAGTAACGTATTTGTCACTTTCCCTACACCTCGACCTCCATCCCACAACGTTCTCCGCTGCTTGCCTGGCTGAGAGGCACCTGGGCCCGCTCCTTCGCCGCCAAAAGTCGCCGTCTACGTCTGATCCACTTTTACAACACCCCCATCAACTGTGCGTCTTGCAAAACAATGATGAATTCCACGCACTGTGTGAGTGTGTTGGCATTAAGTATGTGAATGTTTATTTAATCAGGACTTTGTAACCAGGACATCATTTTGTGAAATAGTTACACTTGGTGTCATTTTTGAGAAAATCTTTTTCTCAGTCTCCATGATGGGTAAGTCACCATACGCATTGCAAGCGCCCAGGAGCTCACGACCGACATACCTTCTCCACCGAGGGCCAATCAGAGCAAATAATATGCAAACTACCTCCACTCAGCTGCATATTGATGAGAAACAGGATCTTTGATAAAATGGCTAAGAAAACAATGTCATGGGCACTTTTAATGCAATTTTTTGTGCAAACCTTGTAAAATGGCATCCAAATACTGTATCCAATGTTATGAAAAATGGTGTAAAATAAATAAATAAATAAATAAAGTCGAGTGGAGTAAGCGTTTCTCAGCCTTTACCAAGCACAGCACTTGCTTTATTTGGTCTTTAGTTGCTCAACAGTCAGCAGTAGATGTGTGCCAAATTTCCGATTCTTAGATTATTCGCGATTCGGCAATGGGAGATTCGAGAACGATTCACAAACATCCAAATTCCGATTATTGAAATATGTCAAGTAAAGCAGAACTAGAACACAGTCAGCGCGGTCTTCGGGACACAATGAGGAACGAACCAAGAGTAAACATCATGCATGTCATTCCCCGGGTAATGACAATGCTCAACTAATGGCTCTGGCTCAACTCATGCCGCCAGATAATAATTTTTTTTTTTTAAACTGACTGCTGCCGACAGCCGCTACAAACTACGTCCACATAAAGCTACGGTAGATTTTACATGTATAAAGAACTACACTACTGGCCAAAAATATTGGAACCCCTGAAATTCTGTCAGATAATACTCAATTTCTTCCAGAAAATGACAGCAATTACAAATGCTTTGGTAGTAATACCTTTGTTTATTTTGCTTCCAATGATAAACACAAAAGAGAATGGAAAAAAACAATGAAATCATTGTCATTTGACACAAAACAAAAAAAAAATAGGCCGGACAAAAGTATTGGCACCCTTTGAAAACTCATGTAATGCTTCTTTAATTTGTGTAATTAACAGCACCTGTTACTTACCTGTGGCACATAACAGGTGTTGGCAATAACTAAATCACACTTGCATCTAGTTAAAATGGATTAAAGTTGACTCGACGTCTGTCCTGTGTCCATGTGTGTACCACATTGAGCATGGAGAAAAGAAAGAAGACCAAAGAACTGTCTGAGGACTTGAGAAGCAAAATTGTGAGGAAACATGGGCAATCTCAAGGCTACAGGTTCATTTCCAAAGACCTGAATGTTCCTGTGTCTGTGCGCAGTGTCATCAATAAGTGTAAAGCTAATGGCGCTGGCTAACCTCTCTAGATGTGGACGGAAAATAAAAATTGATGAGAGATTTCAACAAAAGATTGTGCGGATGGTGGATAGAGAACCTCGACTAACTTTGAAAAAAGTTCAAGCTGTCCTGCAGTCCGAGGGTACAACAGTGTCAACCCGTACTATCCGTTGGCGTCTGAATGAAAAGGGACTCTATGGTCAGATTCCCAGGAAGCCCCCACATCTGACCCAGAGACATAAAAAAGTCAGGCTGAAGTGTGCCAAAACTTACCTGAGAAAGCCAAAAATGTTTTGGAAGAATGTTCTCTGGTCAGATGAGACAAAAGTAGAGCATTTTGGAAAAAGGCATCAACATAGAGTTTACATGAGGCCTTCAAAGAAAAGAACAGGGTCCCTACAGTCAAACATGGCAGCGGTTTCCTGATGTTTTGGGGTTGTTTTGCTACCTCTGGACTGCTTGACCGTGTGCATGGCATTATGACGTCTGAAGACTATCAACAATTCTTTTTCAGCATAATGTAGGGCCCAGTGTGAGAAAGCTGGGTCTCCCTCAGACGTCAAAGGTCTTCCAGCAGGACAATGACCCAAAAACACACTTCAAAAAGCACTAGAAATGGTTTGAGAGAAATCACTGGAGACTTCTAAAGTGGCCAGCAACGAGTCCAGACCTGAATCCTATAGAACACCTCTGGAGATCTGAAAATGGCAGTTTGGAGAAGGCACCCTTCAAATCTCAGAGACCTGGAGCAGTTGGCCAAAGAAGAATGGTGTAAAATTCCAGCAGAGCATTGTAAGAAACTCATTGATGGATATCGGAAACGGTTGTTAGCAGTTATTTTGTCTAAAGGTTGTGCTATCAAGTATTAGGCTAAGGGTGCCAAATCTTTGGCCGGCCCATTTTTTGGAGTTTTGTGTAAAATGATAATGATTTTTTAAAAAATTTAAATTCTCTTTTGTGTTTTTTTTTCATTGCAAGCAAAATGCTGTGAATGAAGATATTACTACCAAAGCATTTGTAATTGCAATCATTTTCTGGGAGAAATTAAGGGGGGGGGGGGCAATACTTTTGGCCAGCAGTGTAGATGCGAAATGACAGACTCGGCGGCGTTAGCAGCACATATATAGAAAACTAGATGCACTTGCCAGCGTTAGTGAACAGCCGCCATCTTAAAGTGCGTACGACAGGAGAAAAAAAGTCTTAAATAGCATTATTATGTGAATTAGAATCATATTTTGAGACGATTCGACTATATACAACAATTTAGCAAAGCGCAGAGGACGAGAAATTAGTCTTTTAATCTGCCAGTTAGCCACGCCTACCATTATAGGGCTCTAGCGTCCCCAACAGGTGGATGACATCAGCGGAGTAACGATTTCATCTGATTTAGTATGCAGTCCATTGAGGGGAATTATTCAGATCGAGGAAAACGTGACGAAGGGAACCGCAAAATGTCATTGTTTCAGTCTCTCTACTCCAATATTTTTACAGGATATTCTTTTTATCCAAGTATTTGTCCCCAATAGCTAAGTAAATGGCATGGTCATGACAAAAAACAGTCTTGTGCTAAATGGAATATGAAATAATAAAACTGCATTTATTCAGGACGACATGGCAAAATTACTCCATAATGGTCAAAACTGTCGATTTCACCATAACTGTTGCACCTCCCGAACGATATTATACGCCACCTAAATCGGGCTTATGTCATTTCCCTTCCCCGGCTTCGGAGAATGTAAACAAACCAAGAGGCGTGACAGCTAGCCGACATGCTAACCCGAACCGAGTGATGTTTCAAAGTCTTCGAAGCGGAAAATCACACATAACTAGCCCGGCTCATTTCACATGACGACTGGGTTGTCGATTGTCTTTGCCAATCGGCAACCCGCCCGGCGGAGAGCAATTTACAGCTCATTCCCCTGCTACTACGGACAGGAGAGCTCGCCGGGGAAGCAGCTGGACAATGACCGCCGAACAAACCGGCAGACGCCGGAGGAGCGTGTAGCTGCCAAATGATCAGCACGAATATGGCAAAATAATGCTTTACTACACGGCGAAGACCTAAACAGCGAGAGTCATACGAGAGCAGCTGCAGTTGTTGTGCAGCTAACATGTGCAGCTAATGTGTATGAAGAGAGCTTTTAACATGCCCCTCCATGATCAGACGTAAGTAGTCCTTTATTTAAAGAAAGTTTGTAGTGTTTACTTTGTAATCGCTGTATTTGCGGCTATTTTTAACACAAAGTTGCAATTTCTGATCGGTCAGAAAATTTGACAGAACACCGTGCACATGAAGAGGGCAATAAGTCGAGTATAGTGCTCTCCCGGCGGGGAGATGTGCGACAAGCCGCAAGTCGACGGCCGAGGGGACAAGGAGCATGTCAGCCACAAAATGCAAGCCACCTACATATTAATATGATCCCAGTATTTGACATAATACAAAACACGATGTTTACTCACTTCCTCGTAAGTCTTATGGTCCCACAGTAGTGAGGCTTGTTTTGGCCAATATCCACCGGTGAATGGGAACCTTTTGCAACCCCAAAAAGGCGCACACGCCTCTCCCTCGTACAGCAAGATTATTCTGCAGCCGTTTGGCTGGCGTGATGCGAAAAATAAACGTATTAATCAGCAAAATCAGCTGAATCCTAAGTCCTTCTCATACAACAGTACAGCTGTATAATGAAGAGGACTCCTTCCTCCGTACACGTCATAGCGCCCTCTTCCCTCAATGCAAGACCGAAGCCGGAAGTCTGTCATTTTCGAAAAATTCAAAAAATTGAATAAATATATCGATCGCTTCTTCACACATCCAAGTGGTCCATTTCATTCAGGAGCATAAAATACCGCGTTTATTATGAAATAAACATGCTTTTTCGTGTCACAGGCAATTTAAAGCATTAGACTTCACTGGAAGGCTGTTGTAGCGAACCTTCCAAGCAAACCTAATTAACTTTATATCTAAAATACTCCTAAATCGGCAAAATCTTGACTTGAATCTATCTTTAAAAATGTTTTTAAAACTCTGACGTGTCGAAAGTAGACAGAAGGGAAATTATAGAATAACGGGAGCAATTTTAACAACTTTAACGGTTGATTCACAACATTAAATTAATTAAATGTAGTTTAAGGCTGTTGATACAGAATGGGGACTTGAGTATTTTGTTTACTGTTTTGAACTGTTAACTTGATTCTAAAATAGTCGTTTATTTCAGCATGAGAGGATTTTTGTACAATTTTTTTAACTAATGTACGAAACACTAAAAGCAGATAGTAGCTGGAGGGGGGGTGCATCAATAATCGATTTATAATCGAATCTTAGCCTCTGAATCGTAATCGAATTGTTAGGTGCCCAAAGATTCCCACCTCTAGTCAGCAGGCACGACTGCGGAAATTAGGGTGTGGGTTTCGATTTGAAGACGGGGTGTATGGGAAAAAGAGTCCAATATGTCACCATCAAGACCAATTACCGATAGGTTGGCTTGTTTGTTTTTTTAGTTAAACAAAATTATTTTGAGAAAGTAAATGGACTACAATACAGAAATCTGTTTTCAAATATAGGCAGAAAAAAATAAAAAGTAAGGGGGAAAAATAAGTATGCTGTAGATACAGTAGCCAAAACTATTTTAGTACACTCAGCAAGTAATTATATATACCTGGGTATTTCCCTGAACCTTTTATCATTAGGTTGTCAATCATCTTCTCTGGCCACCCCTGAGGAAAGCCCCTAAAGGTGAGCTGAAGAAGATCAAGTGCATGTTTTGTTACACACATTGAAACATTCCAATCATTCTGTGGCGGCAAGAACTGCTATGGTTCTGGGCGACTGTCAAGTTGATGTGGGCCTCATTTGAGTTTTCACTTGTCTAAAACGCTGAGAGGCTCTCCGATAAGCAAACAGCAGTTTGAAAAAGTCAACATATTTATTTGTTGAATTGACAGATTTTTGCTTAAAACAAAAAAAAAACATAATTGCTATAAGTGACGAGGATAACTTACAACTCTTTACAGATTTTAATATATTTTTTAAAATTGCACTATCAGGGCAAACATTAAGGCTTTCCTTGAATCCAAGTGAATCTTAACCATCCATTGCTGGTCATTTTTACAATTAGAATAAATTAACTTAAACAAACATGGCCAAGAGGTAAAACCAGGTAACTCGGAGGCTGAAGAAAGATGTGCTGTCTGACCCTTCAATGTTATCTGCACATGTTGCAGGTTGAATCACTGCAAGCAAACTAATCACATAACTGACATTAAACACGTGTACCTACTTAAACCGCTTGCAGAAATGTGAAAACAAAATACTCATCCAGTTCATAGCCAAAAAATTTTACTACACTAGACAGGAATTTTCTTTGCAATTGGTGGGAAAGGTTTGTTCACTCATATATTGAACAGAAGACGTCGCATGGGCTTTCGACCATATCACCGGATGCGGTTAAAATGTGATACAAATATGTGGGCTTTTTATACTTTCTTTTTTTACTTTTTTTTAGCCAAGAGCAGACCCGGTGGCATGGGCGGGCATTAGGGGGCCGGGCCCGCCCTGAGGGACGGCTGTGCCCGCCCTAGCTCGATTAAACTGTACTGTGTAATTTTTTTTAGTCTTCCACAAAAACACACACACGCGGAGAGAATGAACCCTATATTCCAGTGTTTTTCAACCGAATGTGCCGCCGCCGTGAGAGATCGTTAGGTGTGCTGCGAAAAATTATCCAGTCTCGCTTTTTTTTAACATCGTCGAGCAAAGTTGCAGTAGGAAGGAAGGAGTAGGCAAAAAGTTCTCGGTTGTGTGCAGATGAGTCGTGTTGCGTTCAAGAGCTGCTCGGATTTCTAGCCATTAGCCACCTTGCTCTCCGCAACAATGTGGACCCCAGCACGTCTACTGTTCATTATTTGACTCGTCAAGTGTTGATATACACAAAAGTGTCCTTTCCATTTTATCCATATGTGACCACTGTTAATCCTTCCTCTTTGTTTTATTCCAACACATTATCGAGGACAGCAAGGTGGGAGATGGCTAGAAATCCGAGCAGTTCTTGAACGCGACACGAGCGGCTATCTAGTGCCATGGCGCCATACAAGCTTAAACGTCATCTCCAAATGAACGCCCGTCGCTTCAGAACAAGTCGATTGACTGTTTTTTACGCCTTCGTGAAAACACAGAGAAATGGGCAACTTTTTTGAGAAAAACTACAAAGGTAAATAAGAAAGCCCTGAAAGCCAGTTACTTTGTTGCTAAATCCCAAAAGTCCCAAACTGTGGCAGAGGCGTTAATACTACCTGCCTGCAAAGCCATTGTCAGCGAGACGACCAGCCCTGATGTGCTTAAAGACATTGCTCAAGTCCCCTGTCTGATAGGTTTTCAAGCCTAATTGCTAAACGTTTCACACTGAGTACCGTACAGAAAGTAATTTTGGAACATTTTGGTGTGGTGTGCCGCGAGATTTTTTCCAACATAAAAACGTCCCGTGACTCAGAAAAGGTTGAAAAACGCTGCTCTAATCATCCTATCTTGATCTGTCGTCATTCAATTCAACCAATCTGAGCAGCGAATGTATGCAATTTCTAGCCAATCACAGATATGGGAGGCGGGCTGAGTAGCCGGCAATTGGGTACTGCGATTGGATAGGGATTGCTCCGGTTACAGAAATGGCGATTGAGCGGCTCCTCCGTTGCTAATTCAAATTGGAATGGACATCCGTGTTTTTTTCAAGAAACTAAAGACGAACTCAAGCCATGACAAAGACGCGGCCGAAAGTCAACATGAAGGGATAGCGCTGCCACCTCCTGCAGTTTCACTGACTGACACTATCATCAGAAAATATAACGGGTAAAAACGCCACTGTTACGGCTAAATTTACGTTGAAGAAGTGTGCCCCCCCCAAAAAAATGTAATGCCCCCCCCCCCCGTAATTTCTTTCTGCAGCCGGGTCTGGCCAAGAGGAGGGGAAATAAAGCCTGGTGGTCCGGTAGGAATGGTACGTCTATATATGAAGTTAATTCATTCCAGGACCTTGTAAGTCGAAATGGTCGTATGTCGAGCATAATTCCATTAATTCGTTCCACAGCCCGAAAACTTAAAAACACTAAATCCTCTATGAATATTGCTGATCCCATTACAAATGGCAATTACACATAGCAAAACAAATAAATTATAAATAAAAATCAGAATAGTAATAATAAAAATTTCTGTAATAATGTAACGAATCAGGTTTTAATGTGGCGGATGTGTTTTGCGTGTTGTACCTGAACGCACCAAGTAGCTGATGTTACAATGAGATAGGTGCGGTAGAGATTTTAGTTTCTCATTTAATGTCCTATTGTTGTTGGCGTCAACTGCGGCAGACAGTAGGCGTGTTGTGTTGCACAGGTTCTGAAATAAAATGATAAAAAACGTGACGAAATTGGCGATTTCTTTGGCGATGTTACTACAGTAATAAATGCCACCTGAAATTATAAAGACTGGTGAACGGAGGTCGGAGAAGGACCATCGAGATCGTAGACATCCTGCGGCCGTATTGTCGGGCCAGCTCATGGACGCACACATCACGCTCATATTTTTCTATTATTTCCATTTTCATTTTAATTGTGAGCGTCACTTTTTTCCTTTTTTTCATCACCTGCACTAACTTTCTAGGAACCAGGGGCGTTACCGGGAGGGGGGGGGCAGTGCCCACTCACGGAAACGCTCTGCCCACCCAGAGAAAACTGGATGTAGTATTAACGTCAGTCTGGGCACAACGTATGGTATCCCATTCATGTTGTACTGATGTGTTCTAAGTTTTAACCTTTGCATTGTTACCTCCTCTTTCCCCTTAAAAAAATGAAATTAAATTTAAAAAAAATAAATAAATAAAATGAAATGTTGGTTTTGTTCCTAGGGGGCGCTACAAACATTTACGCATATTTTGAATTAAAAATTATTTTTTTTTACATTTTATCAAAGTTTTCACCAGTGTTCACCTGGCTGTTGAGCATGGTGAGTTTTGCAGCATTCTGAGCGGGTCAAAGTAGGGCTCAAAGCGTCGGATGGACAAAGAATTACTGCTAGGGGGCGCTACATAGTGTATTTGCAGTTTGTCTTTACACGGTATCAAAGATTGCACCTGTCTTGACCTGCCTGCCGATTTTGGTACATTTTGAAGCATTCTAAGGGGGACAAATTGAGCTCAAAGGGGCTGCGGAACAAAGAATAACTATAATAATAATAATAAAACCGAGGAACCATAATAGGTTACCTAAAAAAACAGTAAAATAAAATCAAATCAACTTTTATTTGTTTAGACCAAATCACAACAACAGTTATCTCACGGAGAAAACAAAACATGTTTTAAGGTGCAGTAGCCCTATGCTGGATTTCGACCTGCTTGAGCATTGTAGCTTTTGTTTTTTTTTTTGACTAATGCCCACCCACACCCGGCATCTTGGTTTCACCACTGCTTGGAACCCATGTTTATTTCACTCACACTTGCGAAAAAACAAACTGCAGCGCTGTCATAAATCGTCGTATTTCATGTCGTCGGATTTAGAAAAAAAAACGGTGAGTCGAATTATACGTCGGATGTCGAAAAGATAGTGTGTCCAAGCGATCATGTGTCGAGGTCCCACTGTATTTCAAAAGAAACGTGTATGGTTAGGAGTCTAAGTTGAGTACAACTGAACTTTATTTATTAAATCCACTTTACTGTAGTGGATAATAAAAAGGCTGTTTGAACATTTAATGTCATCAATCTTTGCCGTACCATTAGAAGGTGCATGTGTACCACTGGTAGTACTCATACCATATTTTGAGAACCTCTACAAGAGTATTTGGTTACATTTACACACCTATCACATAGCGATTTCTCTAAACCTCTTGCAGCTCCTTCCATAGAGGTTCAATAAGATTTACTGTAGATCTGCAGGGCATATTGAAGAAATTAACAAAAAATAATGGCTGGCCTGCTAATGGAACACCAAATGGTCACAGAGGTGGGTAGTAATGCGTTACATGCACTCCGTTCCATCTACTTGAGTAACATTTTTGATAAAAAATGTACTTCTTAGAGTAATTTTATTGAGCTATACTTTTTATTTTTACTTGAGTAGATTTGTGAAGAAAAAACAGTACTCTTACGCCGCTACTTTGGGCTACACAAGTCGTTGCATTTTTCCTCTTTATTCTACATATTACATTTATTTATTTATTATCAGCGATGCCAAGAGTAGCTCTACCAATTTCACCTATGGGACATTGCAACAATAATCACATGACTCCATTATACCAATCAGACGCAAGTTCTATGTTCAGGCCAGCTTGTTCAATCATGTGGTGTCTTTAAAGCACCGTAAAAAAATGAAGTATTCGACATTAGTGCTGCAACAATTAATCGATTAATTCGATTAATTTGATTAGAAAAAAGATTCAGATTAAATTTTTCAGGTTCAAGTATTTGTTAATGAAAGTGGCGTTGCAATGGTTTGTTTTGAAAGTGTTTGCATTTAGTTTTATTCATTTAGGTGGATATACAGCCCTCTAGTGGCGACAGTGAATATGACATAACTCATTTCACATGGCTGAATCTAGCTGCTCTTTGTTAAGACCAACATAAACTAAGTTTTTGTTTGAGCTAATATTTTTTTAATGCATTTGTAATTTAGTTTATTGGTATATTCAGTCATTTTTTGTGGAAATATGAGTTTGAACCATTTGTTAAGAGCATTGTTAAAAAAAAAAAAGTTAGCATTTTATAGCATTTAAGCTCTCAGACTTTTGCTATTTAAGTTAGCCAATTGTTCTTTTGTTGTACTTCAATCCTCATTTATTTATGTATTTATTTTTTTATACCGTTTGAGGCTCAGCTCAAGTGTTTTAATTTTCTATGTTCCTTATCCGATTACTGGACTATCCGATCTAACTACTTCATCAATTAATCGCCTACTAAAATAATCGATAGCTGCAGCCCTATTCGACATATAGCCCTGCCCTCCAAATGATTTGAAAGTGCGGATTTTAACCTCTCTCCCAGTTTTTATTTGGCTCTAAATGACAACGAAAACCGGAGATATGATCCTTTTCATTTCGTAATAGTAATTATGAAGGAACTATTGAAACTAGGAACTATTTTCTCCACCAGAGGGCACTCATGCTCTTTGGAAGAATAATGCTTCATTTATGTATTTTTTTTTTCCTCTCGTCGGAATTTTTTTTTTTTTTTTTCTGGGGGGGTATTTCTTTGGCTTACTGGGGTTATGTAATGGGTTATTGTAAAGTATCATTATAACAACAGTCCATATGGATAACTATGTGCTCAGAAAAAAATCTATTTAAAAAAAAAAAAAAATCATAACAAAAATGTAAGCAGTTACTCAGAATGTTACTCATTACTTGAGTATTCTTTTCACCTAATACTTTTTTTTTTATCTGTACTTGAGTACATTTTTTGGACAAATAATTTAACTTTTACATGAGTAATATTATTTTGAACTCACACTACTTTTACTTGAGTAAGATTTTTGACTACTCTACCCATTAGACCCGCAATGATCATGTTAACTTGTCCCTGAACTTGGAATTAACAGTAGAGCAGCCTCACACATTCCTACCCGCCTCTGCGTGAAAAATGTAAAAGATGTAAAAACACATCTTTGACCTTGAATAAGTTAAACTACAGTGGTCGGGGGAAAAGGCTAAACTCATCATTCAAGAATTTGTTTTCTAAATAGTGCTATCTTGGTCAAATGACTTGTAAGGACTTGTTTACGAGTAGTGCAAATATGTGTCACGTCATGGTAATAAAAGTCCACTTGATGGGTTTTAATTGGTCGCATATTGTTTCTGTTACACAAGTACAGTGGTCTTAAAGTGGCCAATTCCTTGATTGGTTTACACACAAACATAATCAATCATGTCATCCATGTTGACGCCTGAGTGTCTTCTTATGGCATCTGGAAAACCCCAGACCATCCCAACATTCCAGTCAAAGATTTTGTAGAAGCATGTAAATGTCACATGACCCAAGAAGCACAAACATGTCGGTAATAAGAAATTTATTTTGCAACATGAGGAAAACATTGAAATGTTACTGTACACAGACCACATGTGCTTCATTCTAAATGAGACTAAGAAAAGAAGTGAACTAGTAAAAAGTGTATTTAAAAAAACAAGACATCTTCTAGGCAGGGATGAAGATGATTCACATGACAGTGTTTAGGCCTCTCATGATAACACTCATATATAGTACCTCTTTGGTTCCTTGAATGCAGTTTTAGAAAAATAACTTTTTTTTTTTTTTTTTTAATTTGATGTTTCGTGTTGGCAGCTTCACAGCTCCTCAGTGCAAATATTCTAATAAACAGGGGAGGGGTAGGGGTGCAGATGGAAAGAGGCATGATGATGGTGTATTGAACTAAGCCGGAGAAAAACACGGGAATGTCAAGCAAACTAGAGAGCCCGAAAGCCATTTAACTACTCACCAGGCTTATATTTCAAGTACTGCTGATACTGATAGTTTGTCGCTGGCGTTCAGCTTGCCTGCTGTGTGCTCAACATGTTGCATAGCTTGTGTGGCACTTGTGTCTGTGATTGGTGAGGCGCCACCTAATGCTCACTGGAGGCATTTCATTTTGCAAGTGCTTTCGCTGTGTCTGTGATTTGATGAAAATTGGCTGTGAAGCCACCAAGCTTGACTCCCAGCAACCATGCAAATACAGAGGTATCTTGACTTACGAGTTTCATTTGTTCGCTCACAAAGCTTGTCACTTGAGTTACGCGTAGAGTTGTGTCTTGGGGTCTGAGTTTATGTCATGTTCATGGCCATGCTTGCAACCCAAAACACTTGTCTTTCAAATCATATTTAACAATTATCAATTGAAGTGATATAGTATAATATTAATGAAAATATATCCTAAAGATGTAATTCAATAGAATTAAAAAGAAATAAAGAGATTTAGTCACACATTCTGCTTTAAGGCGCATTGTCCGGCTCAATTTGTTGTGTATGCAATGGCCACCAGTGGTCAGTATGAGACAGACATAGAGAGTAAAGAGAGTCTCAGCTCCTCTCTTGGTTTTTCAGCACAGCATGAATATTTGCTATTCTTCACAGAGGATAAAGAATATATGTCTGTGAGTATTCTTTATATTGTCTGTCTACATGTGTTTCCCCACCATTTGTATGCTTAAAATGTAACAACATCTACACATAGATGCTAATTATAAGCATGTGTTCCTATGAAGTTTCCCGTTAGCATAGTTTGCGAATGCTATTTGAACATTTTAACTTGAATTCTGTACACTTTGCATTTAGTGTAAACAACAGCTTGAAAACATTTGGAATAATTGCAAACTATGTCTGGCAAACTGCCACCGGATAGCTTGTGTATTTCAAGTCTCAAGAAAAAAAAATCAGCTTACTCGAATTTCAAGGCACCACCGTATACCAAATTGATTTTCCCATTGAAATGAGGTACCATTAAAAGGTCAGAGCCCCTCAAAAACATTTTTTAAATATATTTTGACGTAGAAAAGTCACACTGCATTGTGAATATAAATAGAAAAATAAAATACAAGAAAATGTAAAGGAAAAAATAGAACTGGCTTTATTAAGTGTAAATCAGCCCAAGTGTTACACGCACACACACACACACACACACACACACACACACGCATTGTAGTATTTGTGTGAGTCTTTAATGGGTGGGGCCTAGTAAGTGCTCTCACAAGCTGCATCTCCAGCTCCAATGTCTTTTTTACCATGCAGTTAGTTTGGTGTTTGCATCTCCTTCATGCTGCTCTGGAGTGCTTTCCTCTTTTATTGTTTTGATTGTATTGTTTGACTGTTTTCCTTGTTCAACAAACTGCTCAAAGTGCATCCGCGATTGTGGCACGTGTTTTTTTTTTTTTTGTGATTTACTCCACTCGAGCGGCGGCGTATCTGAAGGCTGCTTGGAACTCAAATTTTGCCTCGCACACAACCAAAAATTTCATCTAAGGGTAAACGTGAGGTACTCGCAAGTCAAGGTACCAATGTGCATCAAGAAACATAAATATATGTACAAGCTTATATGCAAGTGCACGTGAGGATGTACACTTTTTTTTTTACATGGTCCACTGGTCTGATTCTGCAGGGGCGCAGCCACATTGAAAGATCAAGCGCAGCCACACTCATCCACGATCATGTTGGGAACGTCTCGCTTCACAATGTTGTACTCGTCATCAAAGTAGAGCATGGACATGGTGCTAAGCCTGGTCGGGATGCAACAGGAGTTCATAGAGCCAGGGCTCATGCCCCGCATGCGGTATTGGTTCACGACTGCCGTGTGGAAGGACGACGCCGACCCGGGAACTCCCGCCATGTAAGCGGGACATTTCCCTTCGCAGTAGTTCCCGAAGTAACCGGACGGCGCAATGATCCAGTCGTTCCAGCCTATGAGTCGGAAGTCGATGTAGAACTGCTGGCGACAACACAGACTGGCACTACCGTCGCATTCCAGTCCCCGCTTTCGAATCCTATGCTTTGCGTCCGTTTGCCGGGCCTGCACAACCAAAAAAGGGCGGTGCGACTCGTCGTTGCGGTTGAGGAGAACAGGCACCACGCCTGCGCCCTCACAACCCTCGCAGCGCACGTCCAGGTTCTGGCGCCGCTCGCCCTGTTCAAATACCAGGCGTACAGCGCGGGTGAGCATAAAAGTGTGCCAGCCGCTCCGTTTCAGCTCTACGCACTTCTCCACCAGGTTCCATTTGCTGCTCAGGCCAGGTTCCTGGTAATAAACTTTCACCGTCACCTTCCGCCGTGAGCGTACCTCAACGGGTGAAGGCAGCAACTTGAAGTAGAGCCAGAGGGTGGCTTGTGAAACGTCTAGGTTTTGATTGCCCTCGTTGGAGATGAGGAAGAACAAACTGGACTTTGATGTCACCAGGTCATCTGAAAACAGCAACGCAAAAGAGCAGTGAAAGGCAAAGCAGCAACAAAACAGTCTCGTTCTTCCATTTACTGCTCAGAATATGAAAAATTTTGATCCTTTAAAAACAGTTGTTGAACTCTAGACTTGAGGGTTCAAATCTAGCCCACTATATACATTTATGACCAACGGAAGCAAATACAGTGCACCCACTTCCCCTTTCTTGCAAAATGGATTTGTTCTTTTGGTTATAATAGAAAATCTGTACAGAATTTTTTTTTCTTTGTTTCAAGCAGTTGTACAAGCATTTAACTTTACCAAATCCATGCAAAATCCAAACAAAAACAATACTTTAATATTTTCTACCATTATTTTTCATGGCTTGATTTTCAATTAGATGGATTCAACTACTTTACTTCATTGGCTTCCACTGATGGCAATACATGTCCCATCTATTTGAACTGGGAGGTCCAAATGGTATCTAATGAGTTAAAATATAGTATATGAAAACAATCCAATGCAGGGACAATTCCTCCTTGTAAAACCAAAATATCTTCCAGTCACTGTCCCCAACGGAATCCCCTCTTTTGTGTTCTATAGAGGACATTTATGGCTTTGCAACAGAGTTGTTTTTGGCAGCCCTTTTAATCTTTTGGGCGATAATACTTATTAGTCTTAGTCATACTTTAGTCATTTCAAAATGCGTTTGTCTTTGTCTAGTTTTTGTTGACGGAAATGCAGACCAATTTCGTCTAGTTTTAGTTGACGATTACTGAATATTTTCGTCTGTAAATTTTGCAAGTATTACTCCAAAAAAATTTTCAACTATTTTGAATGAACATTGATAGACGAGCACATATTGTACCATCTACAAGCATCTACAAATCTATCATGTGCTGAGACACACTCAGTACGAAAACAGTACGTTCTTTTTAATTAATTATACCCACCTGGATCCCACGAACTGTATGTCAAAAACATTGTCCAAAAGTTTAAGAGGACGCTCGCCGTTAGTAATAGCTTAATGCTAACACGAATGTGGGTGCTATGTTCATGCAACAAGTTACATTTAGTGTGTGATGATCACTCAGTACAGACCTTTAAAGGCTAAAGCAACATTGCGTATGCTCTTTTGACAAGATGAGAAGACAAAGCTTACTTTTTATACCTCAAAACAAGCAATGGGAAGACTGGAGAGGATACTAGTGGGTTAGTTGGGGGGAGCGCAGCCCCTCACATGAGTGACACAACCAGACAATTCTACGATGCAGGCTAACTACACATTAAAATGTCACACTTTTTGAACATGTGACGGAAACTATACTAATACTCAAGTAATGAGTAACATTGTGAGTAACTGCTTATATTTTTGTTGGATTTTTTTTAAACAATATTTTTTTTCTGAGCACAAAGTTATCTATATGGACTATTGTTATCATGATACTGTACAATAACCCATTACATAGCTACATCAAGCCAAGGAAAAAAAAAAAAAAATTCATTGAATTCCGATGAGAGAGAAAAAAAATTACATAAATGAAGCATTATTCGTCCAAAGAGCATGACTGTCCTCTGGTGGAGAAAATAGTTTCGACTTTGAATAGTGAGGAGTTCCTTTATAATTACTATTTTGAAATTAAAAGGATTATATCTCTGGTGTGGTGCCAAATAAAAACTGGGAGAGAGGTTAAAATCTGCGCTTTCGAGTCATGTTGAGGGCAGCGCTCCATATCAAATACTGAATTTTTTTACTGTGCTTTGAAGACACAACATGATTGAACAGGCTGGCATGAAGATAGAACGGCAAGCTTGTGTCTGATTGGTATAATGGAGTCATGTGATTATTGTTGCGACGTCTCATTGGTGAAATCGGTAGAGCTACCCCGGTAATACACCTGGCACGTCTCTACTCTTGGCATCGCTGGCCAAAAAAAATAATAAATCTAACATGTAGAATAAAGAGGAAAAATGTAACGACTCTTGTGTAGCCGAAAGTAGCGGAGTAAGGATAGCGGGGTTTTTTCTTCACAAATCTACTCAAATAAAAGTAAAAAGTATAGTTTTGTAAAACTACTCTTTAAAGTACATTTTTCTCCTTACTCAAGTAAATGTAACAAGTACATGTAACGCATTACTACCCACCTCTGCACTAAATTTAAAGTGGCATTTAAGACCTTAGGGGCACTTTTTTGAAGAATTTTTCACTTATTGTGAAGTGAATTGAATTGAGTATATCAAGTTTCAATCCCAAGTCAGAGCAAAAAATTCTGCCGAACAGCAGCTGACTATTATTTTATAAAAATCTAAGAACTGGAACATTTATATCTCAAGGCTATGTTGACGATGAGAGCGATGAGTCGATTATAAAGTACAGTGCGACCTTGCTTTACCCTCAAGAACAAGCTCATTGGTTGTGGACCCAGAGCACGGAAGACCACGTGTACAGTCCAGGTACAGTATACATGCTGATTGACATCTGTCAGGTGAAGAAGATTAGAGCAATTCTTCAGGTGTGAACTTTGTGAACTCTAAGCGGAGCCGATTGAGACTGACATTGAGAACCTAAGATGAACTTAAAGCTTCACACTTGGAGTTCAAGCAGGCGGAAGACAACGTGAAACCACGTTCGGTTGATGTGTACCGCAGCACCGGCCGTCATGTACTTCCTCAGTCCTTTATGACTCAGAATTCTACACGTAGGTGCTAATGCGGGCAGTTGACTGGAGCCATTGTGGACAGAAACATCTGACAATAAATGTTTGTCAAAGCTGACATCACTGCTCTTCACTCATCACTCTCCTTTCGGAATGTGACAAATTAGAGGTGTCGAACTTTATTCTATGACAAAAAGGCGTGTGTCATGAACAAGTGTAACAAAATTAAGAAAATGTTCTCATCTTCTGAAGATACAACACTTGGTCATTTGAAGCTGAAACTCTGTGTTTCTCAAAGTGTGATGTGCAGTTTTTAGTACCGGTAGTACTGTATATGGGCTCCCTTTAGTGGTCTGTCAAAGAATCACTGCTTAAGTACAGTTCAGTTATATTTAACTTGCATTTCATCTCTGAAGCTCTTTGTTTCTTTTGTTCATGTCACAATTTTAATTTTTATCTGCATTTAAGATTTTTGGTACATTATTTGTATTTTCCCTGTACTGTATTGCCTCGCATTATTCATTTTCAAACATTGAATAATGTTACAGTGGCTTCCAATAATGTTAAAATATTCACGTTTTGACGGAAAACTACAAAGAAAATACAACATATCAGTTAAAATAAACATTTTAAGTAAAATTAAGTCAAATCTTTTAAATGGTTTGATCTCAAAATTTAAAGTTACCTGGACTTCAGCGGAACACTTTGGCTGACTGACTCTTGGCATCTCGATTTTTTGAGGACATCAGGAAGGAGGCAATTTATCATTTCAAGTTCCATTTACTCCAAAATGTAAGAACTGCCCACAAACTTGATAATGCAAGTTTCAAGTTCACAATATGAAATTGATAAAATGACTAAAGAAAATTTAAGGTTTATTTAAAATCTTGTCAGCATGAACAGCAGTAGTTTTTTTCTCCATTGCATTTTAATCTGAAGGGCCATAGGGAAGGGCTTAAAATCAACCATCCAATTCCAATTGAAGTACAAGTAGATTGGACGTCTATCGCTGTCATTGGCAGCCATATGCTTTTTGGAAATCAAACAGCTGTCTCATTTTCAACATATAGGCTTACTATGCTACTGTATTTTAATGTTAATCATGAGGGTTGAAATAAATGGATACCTTTTTCCGCAAAACTGATGATCTCCGAGCTCTCCTCCAGCACTTCATTGCTCATCGGGTGCCCGTCCAAGTTGGGGATCTCCACCCTGCCGTCCTCCCGCAGCTTCCCGGCGTGGAGTTTCCTCAACGCCGTCACCATAGCCGCCTTGGGTACCGGGTGCGTAATATTGGGACGCTTTCTCATCTGTAGCCTGTTCAGGATATGCCTTTTGACCGCCTCCAAAAAGTCCGCGTCCGGCCGGCCGGATCCGGCGCCCTCCTCCGGTTGAACGACGCCGCAAGACGCGCAGCTATCCCGGTACGGAGTCGTGTGCGCCTCCGCCTCGGTACCGGGACTGGGCGCAGCAGTGCAGAGGATGCAGAGGACGCAAGTCGACAGCACAGCCAATCGGAAGAGCCAACAAGTCATTTTCTATTTGAGAATGAATAGAAGAACTTTGTTCCCGCTTTGGTCACACTTCAAGTCAGAAAGTCCAAAGTGAAGTCCAGGGAACACTTTGTTACATGTTGTATCACGTCAACACTTTGCCACTCTTGCTCGTACAGCTGCAAAGAGGAAGACGAGTCACGCTTCATCAGTCAAGGGAAATTCTAGCCTAACCTAAGCCGAACCTTTCAACATATTCCACAACATGTGAATCCATTTGAAAAGTTGCACCATTTAAGAAGTTCCCAAACACGGCTGCTGCACGGAGGCCGAGGATGAGGACGCATAGGAGGATGAAGAGGTCCATTCTGGCATCTGGGACAAAGTAGCTCAACACCACCAAGTCCTTATAGAATGTAATGGGCGGGGCCAGGGATGGCGTGCAGGGCGGAGTCCAGGAGAATTTCTCAATGATTCCTCACGTTTCACGTCAACTTTTTAAAAAAAAATTTTAAATGTGAAACAAGACCCCGTTCACAAGTCCAATGGCCTTTTTTTTTTTTTTTTTTTTTTTTTTTTAATTATTGTTACAGCTTGTCAGAGGTGGAACAATAAGTTTGACAAGGCAGTTATGTAATGGTATCTTGACGCTCAGGTGCTTCAGAGGATTTCAAATCACGGGAATCTCTTAGACTCTTAAAATGCAAAACATTACATACTTTGATAAGATGCAAAACAGATTTGTATGTGTTTCTAGAGTTTGACCGCGCGATATTTGTTAGTAAAAACTGAGCAGCTCAGCTTTCAGTACACAAATGTCGAAGCACTATTGTTTTTTTAACACAATCTTTGGAAGTAAGGTGACTCAATGTTTTTCATTACATTTGATTGTATCTGAATTTGAAAGGGAAGTCGGGGAAGTAAAGTTTGGTGAAACGAAATTAAATCGAGCGGCTCCTACAATTAGTTGACTAAGCACAAGTGAACAAAGTGGTGAAATAGTGCCATCTTTCTTTTAATAACTAAAACTGCTTCAATATTTTTCTATTTGGGATGCTAGAACTGCATCAATCAACCATTGAAACTCGTTTATTTATCTTCCAAGGTGCTTATACTCACGAGGGTCACGGGGGTGTATTTCAGCCAGTCGCATAGCACATTGAGGCAAACAACCATTCACATCTCACCATTTATTAACTATTATTAATTATTATTATTTTTATATTTTCACGAAGTCTAACAACAAATATAAAACATATAAACACTCGCACAAATTGGGTTAAAAAATGACTTTTTTTTTGTTAAAAAGAAAAAAAAAAACTTCCACATAAAGACCTGAGTCATTTAGGCCACAATATTAACTTTTGGTAACATTTGATAAGTGTGGCCTGATGCCCGCAAATTTAGAAGTCAGGTCGCAAATTGAATATCATTACCTTTATCAGGGGCGTAACTAGGTTTTAAAAACATGGGGGGCTTAGACCCCAGGAGTTACACAGGATGTAAATGAACGCAGCGTACAAGCACAAAACTTGACAAAGAGCTAACAAAGACTAATAGTTTTATATTTATATTTATATATATATATATATATACACACACATATATATATATATATATAATCATAGAGGCTAATGCAATGACTTTTGCACACAACACAGTAATTGTTTGTTCCCATATATTTGTAAATCGCACAGATTACATTTTGGGCACATATGTAACAATAATGGCTGTATGTTAAACCCTGAAAAATACAACTAATTGCTTGAATTCAAGTAACATCTGGTTCGGGCTAATTTGCCTTACACGGCATGTGCACAAACATGCACAAAAACATATATCCAAACATTATACATATATACAGTACAGGCCAAAAGTTTGGACACACCTCATTCAATGCAACACAAATGAAGGTCCCAACCCCATCGATAAAGCAATAAATTCCACTAATTAACCCTGAAAAGGCATACCTGTGAAGTCAAAAAACATTTTAGGTGGCTCCTTCTTGAAGCTCACAAGAGAATGGCAAGATTATGTGAAAAAGTAATAGGAGCAAAGGATGGCTACTTTGAAGATACTAGAATATTAAACGTTTTTAGTTATTTCACCGTTTTTTTTTTTTTTTTGCGAAGTACATAATTCGACACATGTTCATTCAGAGTTTTATTACATTCAGTGGGAATTTACAATGTAAATAGTCATGAAAATAAAGAAAACGCACGAATGAGAAGGTGTGTCCAAACTTTCTGGCAACTTCATAATGAATATGTCTTTCTTTCTTTCTTTCTTTCTTTCTTTCTTTCTTTCTTTCTTTCTTTCTTTCTTTCTTTCTTTCTTTCTTTCTTTCTTTCTTTCTAAATAAAATAACACCAAATTATTTAGGGGGCTTAAGATTTTTTTTTAGGGGAGCTGAAGCCCCCCTAAAATAGGCCTAACGACGCCACTGACCTTTATTATTAATGATCATTATTGTACTTTTAAAAAATATTATTTTCATATATTGTTTGTGGATAACAAATTAATAAAATCTTAATAAAAACTAATTTGATAAAAAATAAGATGAATAAAATCTCTGGTTACCAATATCCCGAAAGTCCCCCACCCACACCCATCATACTCAACTCATTGCCTGCCATTCCTCATCTTTCAACACGACTGACGGGATTAGACGTCCAATCCAGTTTGACTGGGAGAGGTTGGCAGTGATCATTCGCTGCCAATGGCAGCTGATGAGCGCCATTTAAAGTGCTAAACCCAGCAAATGTCAAATTTTCATTGAAAGTAATTCAACTAATATCTAAGTGTATCTACATATGAAAAATACAAATAATGAAATGTATAAAGACAAAAGAAAGAAGTTAATCAAAAGAATTAAAACAAAGTTCAGCGATTGCATTGTTGTACGTCATATCCTGTTAAAGTTCCCTTTTCTTTTCCAAAGACGTAGTTAACAGGATGTCTCACTCTGCGACCTTTTCATACATTTGTGAAGTGGTGAAAGGACGCTCGTAAAAAGAAGTCACACATCTTTTAAACAATTCTACTTCGTGTGTAAAATCCGAATGAATAGCACCTGGATCGCAAGTTTAAAGCCTTGTAATGTGTGGCATGCCCATAAAAATGAGAGTTGCAAGTTGCCCCGTGGTGCCATGAGTTGTCAGAGTAAGTCCTCTTTTCGCACTTAACTCTTTGACTGCCTCGGACACAACACAAGGTGGGGCACAAATAGTCTGCTGCTACTTCAACTTGGTTTTCTATCGCTTCCCTGCATGGATAACTTGGCAAATAAGTGAAACCAGTACTAACAGGTGAGGGTGGTTGCGTTTCCTTTACAGTTACAGTTCGCTGTGTGTTTGTTCGCTTTGCTGACAAGCCGTAACGTCGTTTTTTACTCGAGTGTTTTCCCCCTGAGGGAAAGAAAGCGCTATCTGGCACCAGCTTGTCACGTGAGCGTCACTAGCTGCAGCCAATCAGGAGTCTCGGGGGCGTTCCCGGACGTGGTGCAATCCAATAATCGTTGGAATTTTGTTTGCGGGCGGGAACCTGGAAGAACTATTTGCCGTCTTGTCGGAACTCGTTGATTGGCTGTCTGTTTGAATCGCAAACTACTATGAATGATTGTTCTTCTCACAAATTAAGCCTGCGATATCCCAGTTGTTATTCTATACCCCTTTTTACCACGCTACTAATATTCATTGTGACCCTCAAGCTTATGGCTGGTTGTCGTGGGCCATATCGGTTATGGTTTCCTAACTTTCCTTTCTGAGGGTCATGATGTTTGACAACTCGGACATCCTCGATTGAACAACTTGTCGAAAACTAATCGGTTATCAATGTAATCACCAAGGGCGTAGGTTTGGTCTCAACATTGGTAGGGACGATATGGCATAATCTGCATGTACACTTTTTGCAGGGGATGGGACAATTATAGTGATTAACGCAAAAATAAATCTGAATTAACTTATACTAACTTTTATGTGTATTGGTTCAGCCTACAGTGTACTACACCGTTCAATTCAAACCTTTGTTTTCAAAAACTACTAAAGAAACATTTTGAAAACTTCCAGAAAAAATGTTCAGATTTTATGAGCAAATTTAAATTGCATTATTTGACCATCACTTAAATTATATTTACATACACAATAAATACACGCTTGTTAATGTCTTCAGACCACGCAACATTGTCTAAATAAAGAAATTAAATATAACCGAAAAAAACATGTTTGTCAGGGAATAGCTAAGATAAATAAAAGTGGAGCCGTCCTTCAAGTGAAACACTACTGCTTTTGTCCGCGAGCACAGCTAAACTCAACAAAAAAAATGAAAGCTCCTGTGGGCTGCTTTAAGATTACAAAAATAAGATAAAAAGTAAAATTGGGGAAAAGGGGTAAACCTCACTTCACTGCATTTCTCACTGTTTAATTAAGTTAACACATAGACATCATAATGTATATTATGAAGTTCATGGTTAACAGTAGAAAACACATACAGGAGGACGCTAACTCTGATGCAGGTGGGACTTTAAGAGGCAAAATTAGTGGTGTGTTCCCTACTTCCACAACATTGATGACTTTTTTTTTTTTTTACTTTTGTTAAAGTGGCTGCTGCTGTCTGAAAAAGAAATTCTAATGTCTAATGTGTGTGTGTTTTGGGGGGCGGGGGGGGGGGGGGGTCAAGTCATTAGCCTATTAAATGTGCGTTTAGGACCGGCACATTCAGCAAGTGAAAAGAGGTACATTTAAGTCTGAACCAGGGGTCGCGTTAACCGAGTATTTTCCGTCGTTGACCGGTTTTTTTAAAACGGTGACGGAAAAAACTGAAGTCCATCCGTCATTTTGACAGGTTGCAATTCACACCCCAGATCACAGGATGGCGAGTGAGCATATTAATTAGCTATTGTCTCTCTTGATGCATGACGTCGTTGGCCTTACTCGGAAAAATGTCCGAACTAGCATTCAAGTGTAGCAAACACGGAAACGTTAGGAAGCTTTGGAGAGCATTGTCTAAGTTCATTCTACAGGTCTTAATGCACGAATCCAATTTTTTCGTGTTTTTCCGACTGGAGTCAGGCATTAACTTGACGGTCTGAACGGGACAAGTCGCATAGAAGTGAACCATTTCAAATCCGATCTGGGTCATTTTTGTATGTGGTTCAAATCTGGGCCACATTTTTCCAGACTGTCGCGGCGGTCTGTACCGTCCAGTGTCCCAAATCCGATTACAGCTGTGCGTTATTAGCGCCTAGCTTGCAGTGAACACGGCTTTTGGGGAAGGGCCGGGCTCGACAACAGTCATAAAAAATAAAAATGGGTTGAGTATAAGCATGAGAATGATCGGTTTTCTCTCTGCTCTATGTGAGCTGTATTTCAACATTTCCTACACGGCCAAGAGTCGGGAGAGGGGTCTGGCTGCAGCCCGTCTTGGAGAGTCGGGGAAAGCTGCCCGTATGTGTGTGTGACATGCACGGACAGTGCGTGCATGCTATCGATCCATATAAACTGTGAATATAAGCCTAAACGGGGATTATTTATGTCTGTTATTTGTCTCCTCCTTTTGAAAAGCAAAATATGATATCCCTGGAATGACGGATGACTTGTTATTTGTTTTGATGCTTCTGTGCACCGGCGCGTGTCGGACTGCGAATTAGAGCGCATGCGTAATACTTGAATGGTCTCAATGGACAAAAGCAGTCTGAACGGGCACGCCAAAAAAACGGATATGACAAAAAAATCGGATTTGTGCATTAAGACCTGTAGTATGAACGTAGCCTAATTGAATGAGCAGGGACAAACAGCTTGGAGTCAGAAGTACATGCGCTATTCTCAAACCTGAACGCACCCCGAGTCTTGGATGACAAATCAACAGAGCAGAGAGTAGACACAACATGGCTGGTAGTTTCTTCAATTTATTCAGAGTTGAGTAAGTAACGCACCACTTTTGACCAACACTGCTATTGAATATGTCATTATTATCATTTAAAAAATTTAAGTGACGGGTAAAAATAGATTATGACCGGATTTTTATGACCCTGTCAGTCAAAATGACAGACAACGAAAAAGTCTAGCGCAACCTCTGGTCTGAACATGAAAATAAGTCACCTAATAATGATGGGGTTAATTACAACCATTAAAACATATGGGAAGGCAATCTAAATGACCTGCATAACCGAAGTCATTATATAACGCAAATAAGGTTGCTTAAAGTTTGGTGGGGACAATTTGAGGATCCTGAAAGGTAGATAGTGTTTTGTCCTTACCGTCCCTATCTTATCTTATCTTATGTGTTATACTTATATAGCACTTTTCCACCTTTCACTATGCAAACCGAAGCCTTTGTGGTCACAACTATTTTTTCGTGGATATTTAGGCGTTGTTGACCTAAAAATTCTGCAAATCCTCTTTTTTTGAGCCTCTCAATAGCAAATATTCTTATGTTTTCATTTTTTTTAAATTGACATTCGTAAATAAAAAAAACAATTTTTAAAACTTTTGATTCATATATATATTTTTTTTCGATTTTCATTTTATATTTTTAAAGTTACCTATTACATTTCAAATACAGTAAATATTGTCTTCACATAAAAGCATAAAAAAGAAACATTATCCTTTTTTTTACATTTTTTTTTTAGGTTTTTAAAAAATGTCATTTTCCATCATTTTAAATGTTCAAAAAAGCAGAAAAACTAAATACGCTCTCATTTGATAACATTTCTGTAGACCTCGATGAAATACAGAACACAACAAAAAAAATTTATCAGAATTTTATTTTGGCGAGAAACACGAAGTCACACATTATATACATTTGCGGGTCACGCAGAATGTTGTGGTTGGCCCCATCTGGTCACCGTGCCGTGTATTTGAGACCTATGCGTTGTTTGAATTATCAGTTAACTCATTGGCTACCATTTACCGTGATAGATGTCCAATCCTGTAGCTCTTTTCATCCCTCTACTGTAAATTGAAATGAGTTTATCACTCGTATACGCCCAATCCATTTGAACTGGGAGTACTGGCAGCAAATGAATGAATTACTTTATTACTAGTAGATTTCCAATCTTGTAAATTTACATCCATTTCGCTGCCAGACCTCAAATGGATTGGATGTCTATTGATCAATGTCAGCCAAGGAGTTTATTTTTTCCTTAAGAGCAACAACATTTTAATGCTGCTTGACTCATTTAAAAAATCCTCTGATGGTTTGTATCGGTTTGCACAGGTGTAGGAGCTGTGAGGCATCATGACCTCGAGCAAAAACAAGAGCCAGACATCTCTGGTGCTCCACAAGGTGATCATGGTGGGCAGCGGCGGCGTGGGAAAATCCGCCCTCACGCTGCAGTTCATGTACGATGAGGTGAGATCACTACACTTCCGTTGTGCTGGTTCCTCCCTTGAGTTTCCCTTTTCTCTCCATGGTTTCTTCGCTTGCAGTTTGTGGAAGATTATGAGCCCACCAAAGCCGACAGCTACCGGAAGAAGGTGGTCCTTGACGGAGAGGACGTTCAGATCGACATTCTGGACACGGCAGGGCAGGAGGACTACGCCGCCATCAGAGACAACTACTTCCGCAGTGGAGAAGGCTTTCTGCTTGTCTTTTCTATCACAGAATATGAGTCTTTTGTGGCCACATCAGAGTTCAGGTATGATTTACCACTCAGCCAAGTACACTTAAGTCCAAGCATTTAAGTGTGAGCACATTTGCCAGCCATGATCATGGTGTTGGCTTAAGTGCAAGCAAGCATGTTGAATGGCTGCTGTCCGTAGGGAGCAGATTTTGCGTGTGAAAGAAGAGGATGCCATTCCTATGCTGTTGGTAGGGAACAAGGCGGACCTGGAGGATCGGCGGAAAGTTTCTGTAGATGAGGCGGTGGCAAAAGTCAACGAGTGGGGCATTCAGTATGTGGAGACGTCAGCCAAGACCAGAGCCAATGTGGATAAGGTACACAGAAACATTCTGGGAAGTTTCAAAGTTGGAAATATTTCTCTTTCAGTGATAATATTTGCTGGGCTTGTTTCTGTCAACAGTCAAATTTTGAAAAAGAAAAATATGGGAATAAGATTTACAGGAATAAATTAGGAAAGTACTACAAATTGATTGAAGGGTGTTTTTTTTTTTAATTGGGTTATTTAAAATACAACATTTAGCATAATCCTGCCTACAACATCTGGATTTCATGCAAGTACAGTTACTTGGACTTCCAAGTGTGCCACCTTACCTGTTTTCCCAGTTGTGAGCTATTACTTGGTTAATTTTTTAACAAATCTTATTTATGAATAATTTTCAAAAATCTTGCTACTGAGAGCCAAAATTAGAAAGATCAGCCTTATTTTGTATGGATGGCTCATGATGACAAAACATATTTATATTTACGGCCAAAAATTATGAATTTTCATTCAATTGCTTACTTACTTTTCCTTGAAAGTTTTCTATTTGAAATGTTTTCCAAAATGCATCAGCAGAACATGTATTTAAAGGGACCTTCCAACCAAGATGGTCAATTTTTCAGCACAAAAATCCCGTAACCAGTGTTGTTAATAACGGCATTAGACTATAACGGCTTTACTAACGCAGTTATTTTTTTCAGTAGTGAGTAATCTAATTAATTACTTTTCTCATCCTGGCAACGCCGTTATCGTTACTGAGGCGGGAAAGGTGTGCACTACTATGTTGGTTGAATGACGCGAGAGAGACGGACTCACGGAGATGAGAGAGCAGAGCAGGAGTGGGGAGGAAGCAAGGGAGTTGTGACGCCGTTGCAAACGTGATGCTAGGTGGCTCCAATTATACCTGACTGTAGCCGATAGCCTAAAAACTATGCCCACATGAGGCTACGGTAGATATCACATATTACAGAACTAGATGCAAATTACAGACACTGCAGCATTAGCAACATGTATAAAGAAGTAGATGCGTTAGTAAACAGCCGCCATCTTAAAGCAGTAGACTTCTCAGGAAGGCTCTGTTGTAGAGAACCTTCCTAGCGAACCTAAGTAACTTTTAATTTAAAATGCTCCTAAATCGGCAAAATCTTGACTTAAATCTATCATTAAATGATGAAACAGTTTTAAAACTTACACATGTCGAAAGCAGACTGACGGGAACTAATGCAATAGTGGGAGCAATTTTAACAACTTAAACAGTTGATTCACAACACTAATTGACTTCCACACATAGCAAAGGTTACTATCTAGTTATCGCAATATCCGCAATACCCCTGTGTCTGTTTAAGTTTAGGGTAAAGAATTGGGCTAGGGCCAATTGTCCCAAAAACCCTTTAAACTTCACATTGTGTGACATGTTTTTTTTTGTTTTTGTTTTTGAGAAGAAAAAAAAAACATGAAAATTATCACCAGTTACTTTGCCAAGTAACTAATTACTCTTACATTCAGGTAACTGAGTTACGAACGCAATTACTTTTGGGAGAAGTAATTTGTAACGGTAATTAATTAAAATTAGTAATTAAAGTAAGATTAACAACACTTCTCGTAACCTTCTTGTGGTTCAATGAGATCAGGGCAATCACTGGAAATATTTTTTTACATTGGAAAAAGTAATTTTCGTTGCCAATATCTGAAAACTGCAATCAATCGCCACTAAAGTTATGTGTACATCTCTATGTGTATCTGATTTATCTTCAGAAAAAGTTTAAATGAGAAGCATCCCCATGCAATCAGTATAAGAGATTTATTCAATGGGAAGTGAGAACCAGAAGTGTCCATTCAAAACGGCTGGATGTCAGCTATCTCACTTTTAGAGTCTAAAAACTGCTATCAAATATCACCAAAATTGCAAAATTTATGTGGACCAACTTCAGATGTGCGCATGAACTTCGTTTACAATACATTGGTGTGGCATATTAGCTTTAAACCCCCCCCCCCCCAAAAAAAAAATCAGAGCTCCTATTTTTGCACCAGAGTCCGAGTCACCTGATTTTAAGAATCTGTCAATACCGAGTCCAGATCCGATACTGAAAAAAAGGGTTTTATGGGTTTTTTTTGTTGTTGCTTTTATGTTTTTTAAACAAAACTTCTAAAACTTCATGTGACTGTCCCACCACCTTCATAATGTGAATTATTTTAAAACAAGAATAACATAGAAAAATGCTTGTGTTTATTAAATGCTTCATTGAGTGAGTCCACTCACACTTTGACGCTCACACTGTAGAAAACAGTGTCTCTCTTATACAATGAGATGCCACAGCATACTTAGGCTGTTTAAGTTTAACGATGATTGACAGATTTGTGCCTTTAATTGTAGCACTACCAAGCCTCTCTGGCAAGATCAAAGTTACAAACCTGTCAATCATCGTCAACTTTAAGTACTAAAGGCAAGCTGGACAGTGTGGCCACACTGCTTAGCTGGAGGGAGGGTGAGAGGCTGTGGCGCTGTACAAGCATGAAGCCGAAAAACATAAATATATTTTTTAAATCAAAAGCCTGATCCTTTTCACCGGATTCCAATCCTCTAAAAAATGGCCCGATCGGACTGATTTCCGATCACGTGACCAGATCAGGACATCCTTAATAGAAATCAATGGGAAATATTGAGATATTAACCACTGGAGTAGCCAAAAGTGACACTACAGCAATCAGAATTTAAGTATTGGCTATATAGCTTTTATAGAATGTTCCATAATGAATATCAAGCAACTATTGAATGTCAAACATTGACTACTCTTACCTCATGCAAATGCTCTGTTCTCCGTACATTTGTGTATTGGTCTGATTAATATAACAAATCTATATCACCTATATTTAAAAGTTTGAACTAGTTTGTTCCCATAGTTGTGTTTTAGGCATTCAGGCTAGGTTTATGGGCCTAATCAACAAAAATCTGCTTGGCGGACAGGCATAAACTTGATTAAGCATGTTACTTCTTGACCTTTTTTTTTTTTTTTTTTTTTTTTAATGAAGTTCATGGATGTTAGATGCCAAGATCTATGATTTGTAGTCAGACAAGCATAGCGTTTTGCAATCTAAGATAACATTTCTATAAACACAACAAGCATAATAAACCTAGTCATTTCAATGACATTTATCAAGATAAAAATGAAAGAAATCAGAGAACCCTTTGAAAATCTTTTAGTTCAATCAAATGAACAGCAAGTCATATTTGCATAGGCTAAAGTTCACTACATTACACTAATTCAAAAATAGAACTGAGCTTTGCATGTGACTACACTGGTCATAAGCACTGGTGTTTACATTGAGCTCATGTTTTGTGGTCATTTTTCTCTCAGGTGTTCTTTGACCTTATGCGTGAGGTGCGCAAGAAGAAAATGGCTGAGAGCAAAGACAAAAATGGGCCAAGTGGAAAGAAGAAGAAAAAGCGCTGCTGCATACTTTAACATGTGAAAGAACACAAATGCTGCACATGCCTGACAATCGCCAAGCCAGCTCCTCCTAATCAGGACCAACACTTGAGCCCAAAATCATGTGACAGGAAGTAGCTGGAGTGCCTGTTCCTCATCAGTGTGGTTGTCTGAAAATCACCAGTGTCAACTTACCTGTGTGGACTTTTGCTTGCTTCTATTCACAATTTCAGATCACACTTTTTGAGCATGAACAACATCCACATTCTCTCCACGCTTTTGTGTTTACCCCCTAAACATTATAAAGATTGCGAATGAACTCCTCTATATGTTCACTACAGACGTTATTACATGACAAATGTTGTTTGATAATAAAATAACCTTCCTTGATTGTTGTACTTTTGATTGGAACGCGACCTCATCGTTCAGCTGTTGTGTATTCTTTCCCCACCAGATGGTGCTGTAAAACTATTTTGACTATCATTCTTGCCCGTAATATGATAGTAATCATTTTCCCCGACCTGTGTGTACAGTACGTCTTCTGCATACACGGTAGACACAGCTCATCAATGTAAACTTTGATGATTAGAAGCAGTTATTTTAAATTGGGAGACATTTTATCGCTACATGTCTTTGACCAAACTAAGTCACACATCCAAAAATATATCAAATGTTAAAGGCAAATAATCTTTTAACCCATATGATAATACTGTAAAGAACCCATTTTTTGATAGGATTGAGGCACTGTAAATAGCAACAATGGAAACAAGTCAAATGAATTTCTAAAGATATGAACTACTAACCATCTGTTCATGAATCACTTATTTTCCATGTATCCATATTAATAATGAGTGTTGCCAACTGTCGTGTGGCACGGGCATGTGCAGCATATCACAATATGTTGCAGTGGTACATCTATTTACGAACGTCTTTACATACAGAATTTACAGCTAAAGACATGCCTCAACAGGAAAATATCACTTCTTGTTAAGAAATTTCAGGAGACGAAAATACAATATGGTTGGTATTCGCAGCTCCCAGAGTTTACTGACCATAACATACTTAAAGCTGCTCTGCCACTGGCTATTGCCTAGCATTCCTGGCATCAAATTGGCTAAGAGGGACCTCTACTGTATGTGTATGTGTGTATCTCGGCATTCTCTTCATTCGCCCCTCGTCTTCCAACAATGAATGAGTACATTAACCTTTATTCTTAGTTGTTTACATTATGCACAACTCTGATTATTTATTTATTGTGCAATATTCTAATTGTAGCATGTATTTGTTAGTTTCTTTGGATGCATTTTTATGCATGATAAAAGACATGTCTGAATTTTAGGGGGCTTGGAACAGATTAGGGCATTTACATTGAAAAAGCATCTCTACTTACAGAATTTGCAAGTTAAGAAACTACTTCCCGAACCAATTAATTTCGTAAGTTGAGGTACCACTTTATCTGGTCCTGCGTAATGTAGAGCGGTAATATAGTGATGCTGAAGAGGTGTTTGGGTGCAAGCCAAAAGTCTGCTACTTACTTGAAAGGGGAGGGTTCTGTTATGTACATTTGGTTCTAACCTGCTGTGTGATAAGAAAGAAAATATTACGATATGGACCGTTTTATATCACGGTAATATTTCGTAATTTAGGTTTTTTTTTTTTTTAATTACTGAGGGGGGCTTAATAGTTATCGGCTGATTCTTTCACAATGGAAATGGTTGTAATATATGTGTGTGTTTACCACCTAACAATTTAAAAAAAAAAAAAAAAAAACTCATTCGCTCTCATTTGCAGTGATAGACAAAGATTGGACATGGTACTTCCAGAGTATGTATGATCATTTCAATTCAAATGGATTGAAATTTATCACCATAGTGGAAAAAGTGCCATACAAGTGAAATCCCATTTACCCGGGATGGCAACCAATGAGTTAACCACTTCATTTATTTCTGTACGGTATTTTAGTGATGTGTGGTGATGTACAGTATCACACACCTGATTTACTGGTTTTGGGACACCGAGTGGCCATTCTGCATGATTGATTTAACGAATATCAGCAATGTAGAGTTGATTACAGTGTATTTTTTTATAAAAATATAATTGACAATAGTGACATTAGAAGGAATTTATGACAATAGATAATTATCGTTTTGCCGACTTACACTATATCGCCCATACTACCTGCCATACCAGTTAGATGTATCCACTTATATATATTTCAGCCCTTGTTTGAACCAATGATAGAAAGGGAATGAATTAATTTTCATCCATTGAAACATCATCATAGTATGCACTAGCTGCAGTGACCATTGCTTCTTCTAAAATCATGACGTATTTGTTCACGATTAAACAGAAATGTAATATATGTTGCAAAGATTTTTCAGTTGCAGAGTTGGTTATGTGTGCAATGGTCAGTGCCTGGTGTGTGAGTGTGAATTACTGCTGTTACAATATCGTTTTTTAGATTGTTTGGTATAGACTTCAGAAGCTTAGGCCGCATTGCCCGGTGTGCTGTGAGCGTTATGAGCAAATGAAGAGTTAGCGAACGACGGAACAAAAAAAAGACACACAAAGACACACTTCATGCCGGGACAGAATGTTGTTATCGACGCGACACAGGGTGGGAGGAAGAAAAGCAGCCTTGTACACTTCTTACTGCTGGATGGAGAACAAATAGCAGCATGCACATAATAGACATTTGGGGATTTTCGTCTTTTTTGCGTCATACTTTATTTTCTAATAAATGTGGAAGTCAGTACTCACAACTTTTTATATGCACGTGCAGAAACAGTAAAATTTTACATATTTTAGCCACTTTCCTTGACTGAGCAGACTAGTCTCGTCATCACATGGCAATTGAGCTTGTTTGTGGACAAAGACAAATCTAATTTGTTTGACATATAACAGTGGAGGCCTTCTACCTCGTTTATATCGACCTAGCATACAGGTGATCTGAGGATTTGACCTGTAGGAAAGAAGACTGAAAATTGAGCACTAGTGGGGAATAAAAAAATAAAAATAAACAAACAAATAAAAACGAGTAGTTGTAGAAGAAAAATAAGCTTGACTGCTAGTTGTGTTGTAACTCCAATGTGGTTGCCAACTTCTCTTATTTTTTGATTGTGGTTAATGACTTTGGACTTCCATGCGTCACAAAAATGCTTTCATTGTCTGGGGCTTGTTTTTCACACTCTGGCCTCACTTCCGCTAGTAGAAGCAAGCTGAAGAGAAGAGACGGATAAATACCGACAGGAAGGCAGGAACACACCAACCGTGATTCAGTCAACTGCTTGTCATTATAACGATAACCAGACTTGCCATTGGCCCAGTAGTGGGTCCGTCTGTGTGCCAGCGGAAGTGAATATGAGGATGTTGTTGTTGTTTGTCTAAGGGCAGAGGTGCCAATCACATCTTTGTTGCTGACCACATTGTAGTTATGGTTTTCATCGGAGGCCACCAAGTGCTGCCACGATAAATCAACTAATCGGCAACAAATGGTTTGGGTCATGAATCAGTAACTGTATTCTGAAAATTGAATAATTATTTGGAGTCAATGTTGACCTAAAAATTATCCAAATTATTTTTTAAAGCCATTAATTGGAAAATATTCTCTCAACTTTTTTAACCCCACTCCCCCTTTTTTTCTAATACATCCCTTTCATACATTTATTTTTACCCTTACAGGGCACTCATTTAACTCATTGGCTGCCATTTACAGTGCTAAATGTCCAATCCACTTTGACTGGGAGGGGCAAATGAACACCCCTCCCTGCTATCAATGGCACTGCAAGATGGACATTCATGGCCAATTCTCCCAGTTTAAGCGAATTGGACGTCTGCCGCCAACACTGGCATGCAATAAGTTAAATGGAAAGAAAGAATATACTTTAGAGCAGGGGTGCCCAAGTCCGGTCCTCGAGAGCCCCTATCCAGCTTATTTTCCATGTCTCCCTCCGCCAACACACCTGAATCAAATAATCAGGATCATTATCAGGGTCCTGCAGCGTTTGCTGATGAGCTGATCATTTAATTCAGGTGTGTTAAAGGAGGGCGACATGGAAAACAAGCTGGATAGGGGCTCTCGGCGACCGGACTTGGGGACCCTTCTTTAGAGGGTTACTTGGAGCCATAACCAAAGTGTATTTCTTTTTTTTTTGTCATTTTAATTTGACAAATTTAGTTTTTATTAACATTGTATCAAGTTATACATTTATTTATAATTATATACAAATATTTTAAAGTATGCAGATTGATTTTTTAAAATTAATGTTAATTGCTAATATATAGGCTTTTCAAAGACCAAAAATCGTCACTTGCCCTCTGAAGGGTTAAAGGTCTTAAGTGTCAACTTTTGAATAGCTGTCCACTGTAGTGACCACTGTTCCTGAACGGGTTCAAAATCAAAAAGGGGAAAAGCTTTTTTTTTTTTTTTTTTTTTTTTTTTTCTTTTTTTTAAATTTGGAATTGAAATAATTAAATACATTTTGGTTTTTATATTCATCTACATATTTAACTTTTCAATAAGAAAAACAAGAAAGAAGAAAGAATACCAAAAAAGGGAAAAACAGTAAATATTTTCTCCTCTTTACTTACATTTTAAGCCCATGGTTAGCTGGGATGAACTCCAGCACCCCTGTAACCCTTGTGAGGGTAAGCAGCACGGAAGATGACTTAATGAATGATTTTTTTTTTTTTTTTTAATTCAGAGGAAGAAACGATAATTATCTGATTTCTTACCATCATCTGTCATAGAGGACAACATAAATTTTATTTAACTTGATTTTAGCAAGAAACATGAAGCCAATACACATGACTGAATTTCGCGGGCCACACTAAATGTTAAGGCGGCCTGGCTCTGGCCCCCGGGCCTTGAGTTTGACGCCAATAGGAATGAAGGAACGCGCGAAAAAACATTTTTTGTAATTATTTTCATTTTTTAATTGTTTAAATGTTTAACTTGATTATGTGATATTCATTCTTTTTGAAACGTTGTTTTATTTAGAAAATGTACACACGCTCAAAGGTTTATTTTGAAATGCGCTACACTTGAAGGAAACACATTGCATGGAATAACGCTTTTTCACTCTCGGTTGTGCAGTGGATCCAGTCTACCTAGGATGGACCGCGGTGCACGGGACTGGGAAACAACCGGACGGAACCCAATAAACGTGGAGAATTTCTCTTTTCTAAAGAAAAACGGAGGTGCTTTTTGCAACTGAGTCCCAAGGGTTGAGTGTTGGACGACGGAATCAAAACAAAACAAGGGTTGGAAGGGAGCCGACACGAACGAAGCGCTCGGGTGGGCTCTACCAGCAGCCAGCTGTTCTCACTTCGGTGTGTTGTTGTGTTGGTAAAATATTAGCAAGAGTCGTGTTTGCTGCCCTCGAAAGCGACTTTGATGGCAAATCCCCCCCAAACTGGGAAGCTACCGCTAACTAGCTCGTTTTAGCCGGGGTCCTGCTAGCAGCTACCGTAGCTTGCTAGCAACAAGGCCGTTGTACTCTACTGTATTCCGTGCTACTGTATTCCTGATGATCGGACTTGGCTCTGGAAGCGTGTTTTGAAGCCCATAAATCCGCGTCGCTGTCCTCCTCCTTCCTTGCCCTGGCTGTCGAGACATGGAGAAGTCCTCCTCGGGCTGCTGCACATCTGTCAGCGCCCCCGAGACAGGAGCCGGGAGACGCCGGGGACCAAGTGTCCGCAGCGGCCAGTAGCTAAGGTACTGCTCAGATGCTGTGAGGACAGTCCCGGTCATGATGACTTGCATGCACATGCCGTGTGAATCTGTGTGGTGGTGAACATCTCGTGTTTTCAGTTCTTCAGCAAATATCCCAGCCCCCTGCAATCAAGATCCTGCGGCGATGAATTACCAGCAGCACCTCGCCAATTCGGCCGCCATTCGGTCTGAGATCCAGAGGTTCGAGTCCGTCCATCCCAACATCTACTCCATCTATGAGCTGCTGGAGCGAGTGGACGAGCCAATGCTTCAGAACCAGATCCGGGAGCATGTCATTGCCATTGAAGGTAGGACAGAAACTGCTTTAACAGTCTCTATGGCTAAGGGACACTTTGGAAAGCTGCATTGTGGATGTGGTGGCCATGTTAGGATCGAGCGCTATCAAACATAAACAATAACCCTAACCTTCCCTGTTTAGAAGTAAAGTACTTCATGTTGAAATGTAATAAAAGGATTTGACCATCTCGTGGTTAAAGGCTGGAAGTTTTAATGTCAGTGGCACATTATCGTGGTTGTTTATATTATGCTATTTATTCAGAAAATGCAGCTGGACAGATGGAAGGAACGGACAGAGGAAATAGTGATACAAAAATTGATTCAATACATATGCTACCTAGTTGTAAGTAGTGTTGCTAGCACTTTATGACAACGCTTGCCCAGGGGACAGGACACAAGTAGTAACCAAAAAGATTGGATCAGGGAAGATAGGTCAGATAGGGATGTTATAGGGCAGGGTGAATGCGTAAGCGATGTTCGCAATGTGTAGTTGGAAAACTCTGGATGTCCCGATCGCAAATTTTTGCTCCCCACTCGAAGTCACCTGATTTTGAGAATCTGCCGATACCAAGTCCCAATCCGATATGTTGTCTTTGAACAGTAGTTCCAAACATATGACAGTACTGTACTGTCTACAGTACTTCCTCTTCTGCCAGTGTTCCGGAGTATAAAATGTATATATTTTTGTTTCTTTTGGCAATGGCATTGTATTTCTGGATTATCTTATTACTTCATAGCCCCTAAAAAAATATATTTTAGAATTAAAAATCTGATCGTTTTCAGTTTTCACCCGATTCTGATCCTCTGAAAAATAGCGTGATCGGCCTGATATCCGATCATGTGATCGGATTGTGGACATCCCTATTGGAAACCGAATGAAAAGTGAAGGCACTCACACAACACACAAGATGTCTACTGTCTATCACAGATGCAGTAGATGTGCAGTTGGCTTTTCGTATGAACCCAAGTTATTATCTTGTGTTTTTTATGCCAGGTTCTGACTTTGTGCTCTGTTTTTTTCATGTAAATTTTACCTTCTTGTGTTTCAATAACAGCAGCTTCGCATTAACAGAGATGTTTGAATGGGTACTGCTAGCCCCTGACTTGCCATACTAGGGTCATTTATAACCATTTAAATTCTTATGTTGTTTTGACTTAAATGTCTCACTTCAAGCTTTGCCTGCAGTATTTTATGGTGAGCTAGAAAATGTCATTCTGTCATCCCTTAGTGGACTCACTTTGGCTGAAAAATACGGCTGCAGTTATTTGTAGCAACATACAGTTTTGCAATGAGTTACGTCCTTCTTGTCCATCAGAGGACATTAGGAGCTGTTTCATTTATTTTCTTGTTTTTTGAGTGAATAACAGAGTAACATAAACATAAATACTAGTGAATAACTCCCCCTGCAAAGGTGTTTGGAAATGCTGAACAGCAGCAGTAAGAGCGTTATTAGCAGGGGTGCACATAAGTGGTCCGCATGCCCGCATGTGTACTAGACGTAGACAAACGCGCTGGCCCTCAACGGCTTCCATACGCTTTTGCGTACCAATGGCTGACCACTGTTTTTGCGGCGGACACGAGAAAATCACTTCTCAAAATGTCAAAGAGGCAGGCCCCACTGATTAATTATTTCCGTGTTCCCCCACCCCCGTCAAAAGACAGACAGACGACAGAGTAGTCACCGGAGCTACCAAAAAAAAGGACTTTTGCTGAAAAGTGGCTGCAGGAGGTACCATGGCTGGGAAGCAAATGATGCTCGCATGGAAATGTGGTACAAAATTTGCCGTGAGAATCCCAATGTCGCTGATAAGAGCAGCGCATTTTATGTAGGGTCAAATAATTTCAGCCATCCAAACTTTGAAAAGCACGAAAAAAAGAGAGAGCACGTGGCAATTAAGTAAACTATCGATATCAGACAGGATCCCACTCGCCCTATGGACAAGTGGCGGAATAAAGTTAATGATGAACAGCGCCATGCACTGACAAACGAGTTTTTGCTCGCATTTCACAAAGCTAAACATGCACGTTCAATGAGCTCTTATGAGGAGGACATCCCACTTTTACAAGGGCTTGGAGTTAATGTGGGAGCCGCATAATGCCCGTTATTTTGAATTAGTGCTTTAATGTTTATTTCTTTACATTTCACTTCAAAGTAATGGCAATTTTGTTGTGCTTTTGTTGAAATCAAGCATTAATTGTTAATATAATTAATTCAAGGTAATTGGCTCTAAGTAAAGCTTGTCATAATTTCATCGCATCAGGCATGTCAGCTCTCAAGCTCAATGAGGACCAAGTCACATCTCCAGGTCCTCCTCTGAGAACCTGGGCAAAAAAAATATGTGCACCCCTGGTTATTAGGTTTCAGTCATGTTTGTCAGACAGTTATAGAACGTAAGTGAGAAATGTATCATTTAACATTTGTAGGGATGGATGCCTGTTCATTTGTATGTGTTCTACATCACTTACATAACGTAGTTGGTGAAATCTCTGCACGTTTTGTCCGTAATGCTTGCCTCAACCCCACCCCCATGCAGATTAGGGCCAAGCGTAGACATTCAATTCCCCTCAGTTAAGTGCTTGTGTACTTTGTGTGCATCATCATCTGGTGCCCTGCAGGCCCTTTTCTTCATGCATAAAGCCCAGTGAGTGCTTGGCAGAATAATCATGACGGAAAGATTCTAGTGCTCATTAAGTTTCAGTCATCATATTGGTGTAGTGGCAGTACTGTAATAATTGCATTAGAAGAGGAACGGAAAAGTCAACTTTGTTTCATGTTTCTGACATGCCCTGGGTGCTTGTAAAATTTCTTTCATAAGAACCTCGTCAGTTGTCAAGGTAACACAGCATTAAGGCAGAGGCAACTGTCAAACATGTAAGAAGTTGTCTGCTTTAGGCAGTTTGACTGGATCAGCTCTCTGAAGCTAAACTGAGTGCTCAAAACCAAAACAAGACTTTAGAAGATAGAAAATCAGACCAAGGTCTTCAAAATGTGGTCTTGGATGGAGACCTGTCTCGATTAAAGAACACGAGCTAAACCTGTGGGTCAAACCAGGGTCAAAGGTCACTCACTCCTGTTGCCAGATGACGGTGAGTCAAATGGAGCTGGGATTAGCGACAAACACCACTTTTCCTTTTCATTAATCCGTCTGCCAGACGCCCGTTGGCAAGTAAAGATTAATGAGATGTTAGTATCTGAGAAGTAAGAGGGAGATTATGAATGTTGACATGTTTTCTGTCAGTGAAGTTCGTGTTAGTGTGTGGTTTTAGCAATATACAACCGGACATCGAAGATTGCGACTGCTGTTGATGTTCCACTCTGTCTAATCTGTCTTTCCAGACACCCCGCTGTGTCTTCAGTCTTTGTCTTCTTTTAAGCCGTGTGTTCAGTGGGATCACGAATGCCCCCTCCGTTTCCAAACATGAGCTCAGACCAGATCGGGCCAAAGCTTGACTGACGTCGTCTTTTCTATCTCGTCTCTTGTTTTGCGTGACAATGACCGATGATGTCATTGACGATTATTAATACTGACAACGGAAAGCCTAAACGCAGAATGTACACAGATCCTACACGCTAGGAGACACGAGTATGGAAGTGTGATTGGTATTTCCAGTCAGAGTGGTTATACTTACTCTCCTCTCTGGTTGGTCAAACAGTAAGGTGACTCCGCGCTGCGACATATTGGTGTCGATCAGGTGTCCGTCTGATCAGTGTTGGATCATGTTTTCAGGATAACAAGGTTGGAAATAATGATTTTCATTTGAAAAAAATATTTTCTCCTTCAAACCTTGTTTTTGGAAAAGAATGCTTCATTTGCAGCAATTACAACTTTGTAGACTTTTGGCATTCTAGCTGTTAATTTGTCGGGTTAATTGAAATAAATTTCAAACCACGCTTCCTGAAGCCCCTCTTATGAATTGGATGAGCTTGATGGGCACTTTTTGCTCAAACTGCGCCCACTCCAGCTGTATAGGTTTAGGTCTGGTGATTATTATTTCAAATAAAAATCATTTGAACAAATTCAACATACTTCATGAGAACTAGGCACTAAACTATCAGCTTTAAAATTTTATTACATGATTAATTCCAAGGGTGTCCCAACTGGTTCTCAAGGTTCTCTGTGGGTGTATGTAATTTTTGTCCCAACCAATCTAGCACAGAGAGCTTCAACAATAAGGTTTCTACCGAAACAAGTTGCACCAGACTGCTATCAACTGATTAAACTTGAAATAAACCATGTTGATGAAAAGGTGTCCTCTTGATCAGTTGAAATGAAAACATGCACCGATTGCGGCCCTTTGTGGAATAGTTTGCCCACACCTGATTTGTTCGATATTTGCAGGATTTGGTTGCAAATCTGTACTAATTTTAGCTTCTACTCTTAAAAAAAAAAAACTATCAGTTTAGCTTGCTCTTGCTGCTGATCAAGAGACAAACTTACTTATGACATTTAAAAAAAAAAAAAAAAAGTCTTGTTAACCAAACTATGAGGTAGAGTGAAAAAAAAACATTTTCAATCAGTTACAAAAAATGGCAAATAAAGCAACACAATGTAACTTTTCAACTTTTATCAAATATTTTCATAACGTGTGATATGTCGACTGACAACTAGTTGAATGGCACCTGTTTTATATCTTGTGTATCACTTTCACCAGCACTAATTAACTTTGAGGAGGGTAACAGAAACCCTGAAACACAAAAAAACTACAAATGACTGACTGCTTTACGCCATACGTCACTTTCCCCATTCATTATAATGACTGAAGTCGATGCGAACGTTTTTGCGCGAAATCTGCTGAGATGGCAGAGCAAAAAAAGATAAAACATTTTGTCTGAGGAGGAAAAAAGGATAAAGGGACACTCAAGAACAAACATTGGCCTGGCTTTCACTCGCTGTGTGACACCCAACCGAACTCGTTCAGGTGGGGAGGGTGTTACCCACACGAAGCCACATGGTTGCTAATATCATATGTTATTGTTTAACAACAACTGGATTCATTCCCTCATTACTATGCATCCATCACACAGCCGCTGGAAACAGAAATGTCATTTAATCCATCTGCAGTTGACCGGTAGATGAGGATCTTACGACACTATGCGCTCATGTGCTGGTCCTCAAGTCTTCCTTGAGGCAAAACACTACCGCTTTTGTCCACCGGCGTGGCTAAAAACCAGCCAAAACTGAAAAGTTACCAAGTGTTGCCTTAAACTAATAATATCCGCAAGATTAGGCATAAATTTCAATTTAAACATGTTATTTGAGATTTAATTTGGTCATTGAAAAAGAAAAATCGCTTCTTAATGGGTACTCCGGACAATTTTTTTATTTTGTTTGTTTAAATATTTAAGAATTATTTTCTTTTTTTATTTTTGCTTTTTATTTATTTATTTATTCTACATTTTTGTCTTAGGACAAGTCAATTTACTCAGAAACTGCATGTTTTAATATTTCTAGGGCTGTCAAAATTATCGCGTTAACAGGCGGTAATTAATTTTTTTTAATTAATCACGTTAAAATATTTGACGCAATTAACGCACATGCCCCGCTCAAACAGATTAAAATGGCAGCACAGGGTCATATGCACTTGTTACTTGTGTTTTTGGGAGTTTTGTCGCCCTCTGCTGGCACTTGGGTGCGACTGATTTTATGGGTTCAGCACCATTAGAATTGTGTAATTATTGACATCAACAATGGCGAGCTACTAGTTTATTTTTTGATTGGAAAATTTTACAAATTTTATTAAAACGAAAACATTAAGAGGGGTTTTAATTAGGGTTGTTCCGATCATGTTTTTTTGCTCCCGATCCGATCCCGATCGTTTTAGTTTGAGTATCTGCCGATCTCGATATTTCCCGATCCGATTGCTTTTTTTTTTTTTTTTTTTTTTTTTTTTTTTTGCTCCCGATTCAATTCCAATCATTCCTGATAATTTTTCCCGATCATATACATTTTGGCAATGCATTAAGAAAAAAATGAATAAAACTTTGACGAATATATACATTCAACATACAGTACATAAGTACTGTATTTGTTTATTATGACAATAAATCCTCAAGATGGCATTTACATTATTAACATTCTTTCTGTGAGAGGGATCCACAGATGGAAAGACTTGTGACTTTGTATATTGTGTCTAAATATTGCCATCTAGTGTATTTGTTGAGCTTTCAGTAAATGATACTGTGGCCATCCCAAATGCATGATGGGAAGTGGAACCATGACTGTGCAACGTGCTACCAATTGCTATATCTTCTCTGCGTTGGGTAATAACATAAGGTGTTAAGACAATGATCAATTGCCACCTTGCTTCCCCACATTGCTTCCCATGATATTTCTAATCATAGGGAGAGGGATTGCAAGGTTTTAGCCAATTAATGAATGGCTCCAAAGGCTGCCAAAGTTCACTCTACTCATTTTGCGCTGCCTTTTATCTCTCTTTATAGGTACAACGTCGTTATTACAAATTGAGCGCGACAATGAGTGAGAAGGTCATGCAGCGCATGCATTAATTGCGTTAAATATTTTAACGTGACACATTTTTTAAAAGATTGATTGTCGCCGTTATCGGGATAAATTTGAGAACACTACCTTAAGCCTAAACTAAAGACTCTGGATGAGTGTAACATATTATGCCTGTGACATTAAATACAATTAGAAAACGATTTAATTAAAATATATATATATATATTTAAAAAAGGCATGGCCGATATTTTTTGCCGATACCGATACTTTGAAAACGACGTGGTCCCGATCAATCGGGACATCTCTAGTTTTAAAATAAAATTTCTATAACTTGTACTAACATTTATCTTTTAAGAACTACAAGTCTTTCTATCCATGGATCGCTTTAACAGAATGTTAATAATGTTAATACTATCTTGTTGATTTATTGTTATAATAAACAAATACAGTACTTATGTACCGTATGTTGAATGTATATATCCGTCTTGTGTCTAATCTTGCCATTCCAACAATAATTTACAGAAAAATATGGCATATTTTATAGATGATTTGAATTGCGATTAATTACGATTAATTAATTTTTAAGCTGTAATTAACTTGATTAAAAATTGTATTGTTTGACAGCCCTAAATATTTCATATGTTGATTATTTAAAAATTTGATGGCTGGGACTCAAAATGTCCTCCAAATCTGGAATGTCCTACAACCGTCTGTCCTCAGTCAGCATATTACAATAGACAGTGTGAATGTCACCCAACAAGTCAAAACACAAACACATGACTGATCAGTATCTCAAATTTCTTTCATATCTGTCACCACAGACGGAAGTTACTAAAATGGAACATTGCCATAAAGTACATGTTCACACAGCTGTTGCGTTTTCGCGCATTCGGTTTAAATGATGCATAGTTATTAATTTGAACATGAAAGACAGTGGATTATGAGTCTCGGCAAGAAGTGGTACTCAGGAGTGGGAGGGCACTCAGAGGTCACCAGATGAGATGAGTTTTGGCTGCCTGGTGAATGCGACGTTGCACGTGTCACTGTCGTGATGCTGTGACGTCGGCAGCTGCAGCTGCACAAGGTCACTTGCTTCCCTGTTCTCCAAACACTCCCCTTTGAATTGAAGCGCCGGACACTGACCCAAACAATAGCGGAGGCAAATCCACACGGATCACATGCAGGTACAAAAATAGACTTCCTGTCTTCCGAGTAACAATGCTCTTGCATCTTCCTGTGAGGATGGCAAACGGGCAACCTGCGAAACCGGACACCAAGGTGATTTGGGAGACGCGATGCAATGTGATTCAAATGATTATTCATGTAGCCTTGAAGTTAGTCATTATCATCTAAATGTTGTTGTTTGTATATATTTGGGTATGCCTGAAAATTTTCATGCCACTGTTTATAGGGCTAACCTATCTTCATTTCGTATTCCAACAAAACGAAAAAAAAAAAAAGAAAAAAAAAAAAGCCCAACTCACTATAAAGAGCTCACTATTTTGTAGATAGGGAGTGATTCTAAACATAATCACAGGGAAATCTGATCCCTGGAGCCACGCCTCCACCGGCAATGAATTATGGGGCACAGAAAAGTGTGGGAAGATTACATTTTCTTTGAAAGATGCAAATTACAGCAAGACTGAATATACATGCAGATGAAATAGAGCATGCACGCCAAGCTCTTTCCAAAGTGCCAACTAAAGTGTCCTTAAATTCAGAACCTACAAATTTCTTCTATGGGGTTGCCAAATATTTGAAATTTGGTATTATAAATCATTTTCATTGAATCTTGTGACAATGTGCGATTTTATTCATTGTATTCAATGGCCCACACTCCACTCATGCTTGTTTTTAGTCTAGTCCTTCTGCCCTCGTCACTTGTTTCAACCATTCATCTTTTTTGGAAGAACTCCCTTGTCTAGCAACGACATCTTGTGGTTACAGTTGCTCTGCGCCTCTAGTCTGCACTCCTGTCTTTGTATGTGCTACCTTAGCTTTCCAGGCATCTGTTGTTGAGGTTCTTTTGGAATAATGCACACTTTTTGATGACTCGGACTATTCTTCATGTGAGTAACAGGGTTTGGGGCTGTATTTCCTCAATTTAAATGCACAGTTAGATGATGCTCAGCAGGTGGCAGCAGTTAGTTGCATTTGCTACTTGAGAATGCTGGAATTTCTCAGCATCGTTTTGTACTTCCTCATACAAAATTAGTGGCACTATATCATTTAGCTGTAGCTTTTTCCCTACAAAGTGAAGCTAAATAAACTACTCTAAAATTATGACAGTTATAACTTTGTATTGTTTTCAGAAATAATTTTGGACAGCAACATTAGTGATTTGGTCAGATGTTCTAATGTAAGCACACTAGTGGACTGTGAATTTTTCCAAACGGAGGTATTGTTGATCATGAAAATGGTTGAGCTTCATCTCTGTTTGAATATGTAACCAAACAAGTCGAGAAAAGATTAGTAAGTCCGCTAAAGGTGGAAACTCTGCGGGGGGGGGGGGGGTTCTGCTAGTGAGGTGAAGGAAGATGTAGGCCATTTGATGTGGGTCACACACATTATTAATGTATTTGTTGGTTTGATGCTGCTGCAGCTTGAAAAATGGCTTCAACTGTGTCGCTTTACCAATTCGGACCAGTGGATTAGCTATCCATCACCGTCAATGGCAGCCAATAAGTTAATGAAGCCACAGATCAACTATGCAATGTCAACTACAATTTCACAGCAAACATCTCATACAGCTTCCATCAAGCTAAATATACTCATGAGGGGCGACAGATGCGTTTCAGAGAAATCAATTTGGAACCTCGCAGTTTACACCCAAAGAGCTGGCTGGTTACTATGGTGATTACCCTGCATCTAAACTGTGTAGGCGTCAGGCAGTTTTTTTCTGCTTCTTCTCCCCAATTTGCCTTTTTCTGTTGTGAAAATCTGAAGGCTTTTCTGGTTGTGTTTTGATGCGGTGCTCATGTTGGTGAGCTTCTTCCTGGTAGTTTAGGACTTTCCTCAACCTGCCCTCCCCCTCTTCCCATTGCTAACAGACTGACCCATTTTTCACTGTCTCCAGGGGGTGTGGCAGTATGGGGGAGGGAGACGATGTACCTCCCGCCGCTGCTGACTTTCAGGTGTGCGTGTGCCATCATAGCATTACACTGTCAACATCAAATGGTTGAGTGAGTGAACGCTGCACTTCATGTTGGCTTATCATATTAGGGGCTAAACCTTGAAAGTGACCTTGCAAATTAAAGACATCACCAGGCGATGTGGAGTTCACCGTGATGAAGTGTAGTCCCCTTCTCAAACTCTGACCTCTTGAGACACAGGTGTTCAAATGTTTACGGGTAATTGTAATTGTCAAAAATCTGCAAATGTTGAATTAACGCAACTGTAATGTTCTTGTTTGCTAAAATGTTTGACTTTTAAGTTAAAGTGTTTTTTAAGAGGGTGCATTATGAGTTTAAAAATAGTAACAAAACTGAAGTATTAACTTATCTAATGCCAGCACAAGTATATTTATACTATTCACAGAGTATGTGTTGTGGTAGTTGGTAAAAAAAGAAAATCTATTAGGAGTGGGAACCTCTTGGTACCTCACGATACGGTACGATTTGCGATACAAAGCTCACGATAACGATGATCTGACGATATGGCGAAACAACGATTAGCGATACATTGGTCAGGAAATCATTCTAGAATATTCTACAAACAACTAATAAACAGGAAAACAAGCTTCTGCTGTGAATTGGAATGCGTTTACCACTAGTAGACGTCCAATCCATTTGAACTGGGAGGGTGGCAGCGAATGAACATTCGTTCTTCCCTCCCACTTCAAACGGGTTGAACGTCTATGGCCGTCAGTGGCAGGCAATTCCAGGCAATGAGGTAATTTTGGGCTATTTAAAGTCGTTTACCTGTTGATTTTCAGTTATTTCCTGTTGATTTTGGGGTATTTTATGGGTCACTTCCTGTTTATTTTGAGTTACAAAACAGGAAGTGACCTGGGAATCACCCAAATGAATAGGCAGTGACTCAAACTCAACAGGAAATGACCTGTAAATGCCCTGAAAATCGGACAGAATGACTGTGAATGCTCTGGTTTCGAATGAACGAACGTTACCGATCTAAATGGATTCGGCATCGTGCACCGTCAATGCAGCCTTAGAGTTAACTGAGACATTATTATGGTGGAAGATTTTTGTAGCAACTTGTTGGGTCCCTTTGATTATTTTTTTTTTTGGTGACACTGACACCTTTTTAAAACGATATCTCGATTATTGGCAGGAGCATATCGATAACCTTTTGTGATACAAAGTATCACGATATATCACCATTTCGATATTTTGTCACACCCCTAAAATCCATATTAACAACAAACATTGATGGCAATAGACACCCAACACATTTCCATTGGGAGGGCTGGCTCATTTGATCGCTGTCAGCACTCCCATTTGAAATGGATTGGACGTCTGTTGAAGTCAGTGGCAGCCAAAGAGCTAATAAACTGTGAGACAGCTTTATGTTGAGGCAAATTGTACAAGAGGCCAAACTCCAATAGCATTGATATTTGGTAAATGAAAAATCAGGGCTAAAATGGGCTGCAATGGTGCAAATGGTTTATCGCCGACAACTAAAATTGAAAATTAATAACACTGTGAAAAGTGCCCAAAAAAGATAAAAAATAATAAATAAAAAAATACAAACTCAGCACAAAGCAGAAGAAAAAAAGGAAAAGCGAGGTTTAGATCAGAGGATATCATCTTGAATCATCTTTTTTTTTTTTTTTTTAAATTTGTAACTCATTCACTGCCAGCCCAGGTATATGTACTGTATCGTATTCACAGAATGTGTTGTTGTAGTTAGTAAAAATAGAATAAAATCAGTAGGGCTGCAGCTATCGATTATTTTTGTAGTCGATTAATCGATGAAGTAGTTAGTTCGAATAATCGAGTAAACGGATAAGGAACATGAACATTTAAAACAACCGAGCTGAGCCTCAAACGGTATAAAAATAAATGAGGATCTATGTACAACAAAAAAACAATTGGCTAACTTACATAGCAAAAGTCCGCTAGCTTAAATGCTATAAAATGGTAACGCTTTTTTACAATGCTGTTAACAAATGGTTCAGACTCATATTCCCACAAAAAACGGCTAAATATACCTAGTTATATTCCCACAAAAAACGGCTAAATATACCTATAAAATAAATTATGAATGCATTAAAAAGTATTAGCCCAAACAAAAACATAGCTTACGTTGATCTTAACAGGGAGCAGTTCAGCCATGTAAAATAAGGCAGACCAGAGGGCAGTGTATCCACCCTAAACAATAAAATTAAATGTAAACACTTTCAAAATAAACCATTACAACGCCACTTTAATTAAACGAATACTCGAAGCAACAATATTTAAGTCGAATATTTTTTTTCTAATCGAATACTCGAGTTAATCGATTAATCGTTGCAGCACTAAAAATCAGTTTTGTTAAAAACTCACATTGACGGAAATAGACGTAAAATCCATTTTGACTAGGGTTGCTTTGTTCATTCGCCGCTAGCCCTCCTAGTCAAAATGGATTGAGGTCTATCGTCATCAATGGCAGCCATTGTGTTAATACTAGGGCTGTCAAAATTATCGCGTTAACGGGCGGTAATTCATTTTTTAAATTAATCACGTTAAAATATTTGACAAAATTAACGCACATGCAAACAGATTAAAATGACAGTGTCATGTCGATTTGTTACTTTTTTTTTGTGTTTTGTCGCCCTCTGCTGGCGCTTGGGAACGACTGATTTTATGGGTTTGAGCACCATCCATGAGCTTTGTGTAATTATTGATATCAACAATGGCGAGCTACTAGTTTATTTTTTGTTTGGCAATTTTACAAATTTTATTAAAACGAAAACATTAAGAGGGGTTTTTACATAAAATTTCTATAACTTGTACTAACATTTATCTTTTAAGAACTACAAGTCTTTCTATCCATGGATCGCTTTAACAGAATGTTAATAATGTTAATGCCATCTTGTTGATTTATTGTTATAATAAACAAATACAGTACTTATGTACAGAATGTTGAATGTATATATCCGTCTTGTCTTATCTTTCCATTCCAACAATAATTTACAGAAAAATATGGCATATTTTATAGATGGTTTGAATTGCGATTAATTAATTTTAAAGCCGTGATTAACTCGATTAAAAATTTTAACCGTTTGACAGCCTTACTGTATTATTTGTTTGTTATTTCTTTGTTCAATATGATAAATATAATTATTAGGGCAATATCATTCAATATTTTAATGTACCGTATTGGCCCGAATATAAGACGGTGTTTTTTGCATTGAAATTCGACTGAAAAAGTGGGAGTCGTCTTATATTCGGGGTCTAGACATTATACCTATTCACGACGCTAGATGGCGCCAGATATCATTGAAACGAATGCTGAACTTGAGTAATGTTCCTTCATGACAGATCTCAGCTACTCTCAAGTTTAACCATTTTGCATTATTTTATTGCAATGTTTTTCCTTATTCAGATTTGTTTCAAGACTACAGTTACAGTTAGACCTCACTTTGATGGTTAATGCAGTTCTTGCAATTTTGTTGTTCTATCACAATAGATTGGTTTATTTACATTTCAAAAACCAGAAGCCATTCATTTACAAATGTGATTGCACTTTAGTTTACATATTTAAATGTTCAGATATTAAGATTTGAATGGGGCAAAATAACATGCTTTTCACTAAAATATATTGTTATAATTAGGGTTGTTCCGATCATGTTTTTTTGCTCCCGATACGATCCCGATCGTTTTAGTTTGATTATCTGCCGATCCCGATATTTCCCGATCCGATTGCTTTTTTTTTTTTTTTTTGCTCCCGATTCAATTCCAATCATTCCCGATAATTTTTCCCGATCATATACATTTTGGCAATGCATTAAGAAAAAAATTAATAAAACTCGGACGAATATATACATTCAACATACAGTACATAAGTACTGGATTTGTTTATTATGACAATAAATCCTCAAGATGGCATTTACATTATTCAAATTCTTTCTGTGAGAGGGATCTAGAAAGACTTGTGACTTTGTATATTGTGACTAAATATTGCCATCTAGTGTATTTGTTAAGCTTTCAGTAAATGATACTGTAGCCATGGCCAAATGCATGATGGGAAGTGGAACCATGACTGTGCGTAGTGCTACCAATTGATATATCTTCTCTGCGTTGGGAAATAACATAAGGTGTGAAGAAAAAGATGAATTGCTACCGCGCTTCCCCACATAGCTTCCCATGATATTTCTTATCGTAGGGAGAGGGATTGTAAGGCTTTAGCCAATTATAAAAAGGCTACAAAGGCTGCCAAAATTGACTCTACACATTTTATGCTGCCTTTTATCTCTATATAGGTAAAACGGCGCATTGAGCGCGACAATGCGTGGGTGGGTCGTGCAGCGCATGCATTAATTGCGTTAAATATTTTAATGTGATACATTTTTTTTTAAATTAATTACCGCCGTTATCGGGATAAATTTGATAACCCTCCCTTAAGCCTAAACTAAAGACTCTGGATGAGTGTAACATATTATGGTTGTAACGTTAAATACAATTAGAAAATGATTTAATTGAAAAATAAAATAAAATAAAAAAAAGGCATGGCCGATATTATTTTGCCGATTCTGATACTTTGAAAATGACGTGATCGGACCCGATCAATCGGCATCGATCGGGACATCTCTAGTTATAATCATTTGTTTCAGATGTACTGTAATTATTTTCTGTATAAAAATTAATTTGGTGTTGAAAAAGTCTTTCTTCAAACTTGTCTTGAAAAAGAGGGCGTCGTCTTATAATCAGGGCCCTCTTATATTCGCGCCAATACGGTAATTGTGTTTGTGAAGCCCTTAGTTAATTAATATGAATAGTAATTACATTAAATATTATACCAGCATTAAGGTTAAACCGTTTCAACAGCATTTAATCCTTTTTCGCAAGAGTAATTGAACTGAACTACCCGGTCCACAGTTCACTTAGCATCTCCACACCAGACATTCAATGTCTGCGGTGAGACAGAAGCGAGATGGCCTGAGTTCCATGCCTACTGGGGCGTCACTGACAAACTTGACTGACTGCAGGATGAACCAGATGGCCCCGCCCCTTTTTGCATCAACTAACACCCGACATGGATCTCATGCATGCGTTTTACAGACAGCGATTTAGCCTGCCTCAGATTTAAGAAAATACATTGAAATGAATCAGTAAACTACTCTACCCTCACATATACATACCCGACTTGTGTGGAAAATTTCTCCCTCCAGGGGAAAAGTCGTTCAAAACGAGCAAATTGGCACACGGCTCGAAATTCCATCCCGTGTTTTATCCGTACCGCTCCGTGCACGCTCTGCCTGCGTGCGTGCGCGCACAGCTGAGAGTTCAATGGAGGCTGCATCGAAACTGTTGTTAAGGCATCCCGATGGTCCTCGTCTTGAAATGAAGCTCATTTTAATAAGAATGACAGCAGAGTGGAGGTGAAAGTCGCTGGTATGGCGGCGCTGCTTGTGAACAGGCGCAAAATGGGACGCGGACCGGAGTTGAGTGATGTGTAGCCGCTAGTTTTGGAATCTCACGGCGCTGACTGACAGCGGAACACGCACCTAAGGTGGGAAGAGCTGCGAGGAGACACCTGCGCGTTGTCCCCCCCCCCCCCCCCCCCCCCCCCCCCCCCCTTTTTGGGAAAAGGGTTTGCGCGGCCAGCGGAGTTCATCTGGGATTAGGTTGGAATGTATTTCCTGTCAGCTTTTTGCGCTTTTGGATGACGGAAAGTCACTCATTGTCCTGCAGTTTTCCATCCTGGTGCTGTTTAACTAGTTTAACATGTTGAGAAATGTGGACTTGGATGGCATGGAGGCCACATACAGGTTATTAATGGAGACCTTTCCTGAAGATGTGCTGAGTTTTTGAAAGATTTGGGTTTTGAGCCATGTTCCTTTTGGATGGGAACAGTTCTGAAGGGATGGAGAGGGGGACAGCTCAGAGGAAAACGGTGTACCGCATTTCCCTCACGCTGGTTAAGAAGGAGACATTGAAGGATGGAGGTGGCACATTGGAAAAGCCTAAAGTCGGAGTTTTCAGGCATCAAGCCTCCCTGGATGTCCAGCGCAGTGGTCTCTTGGAACAAGTCCAGGAAGTGGATGATGAATCGGATGATTTGTCCTTGCAAAACAACATGAGGAACTTCAGAACGTATAGCACAGGTCAGCTGGAGTTGGGGAGGCTTAAACTGGCCCGCAAAGAAAAGCTCATGATGGCCAAGAAGAAAGCCCCCACGTTTACAAATTCACAGGACTCGCCACCTTCTAGCAGACTTGAGGAGAATATTTCTACCAGGACAGACTCCGCTGGGAATGTGGTCAGTAACGGTATGATGAAGGTGAAGAGACTCTTCAAGTCAAAGAGTTTGGATAAGAGTCCACAGTCGTTAGACCAAGGCGACACGCCACACATAAACGGGACGACGCCTTTAAACGGGCAACCTCAAGACGAGCCTGCCAGCATGCTACGCCGCAGCTTCAGCTTTCGGCACTGGACAGGGAGCGAGCGGCTACGTTTGCAAGCGCTAATGAAGGACAAACACCGCAGCAGCTCTGCTCGCGTAGGCCAGGAAGTCGTCCATGCTGATGCCGAGCTCCAGAGCCCCACAGGTCGCCCTCGCCTTGGCACCATAGAGAAGAGCCAGACGCTAGAGGTCGGTGCTCTCCTGAACAAGAAGGATCCCACATTTGAAATAAGCCGCTGGGAGAGGGCACATGGCGGCAAGAATCGCACGTTGGATAACAGCGACTTGCAGAATCTGGCTGAACACAAGGATGGGACGGCGCTGCATCTTCAGAGAGGAGAAGGAGGACGTTCGAGTGAGAGGAGGCTGATACGCTTCTTCAGTGGATTCTTCTCCCGCACCTCAACACCGGTGGGAAGCCCCAGCACGGTCCACTCTCTCTGTCCCAGGACCACTCTTTTGCAGTCCAGCACAGAGAGTGTGAACGGGAGCACAAGCGGTAAACAGGCATCTTTGTGTTTGTGTGCTTAATGTTTGTTTAGAACATAAGGGTGATGTTTGGTTGAGGTCAATGATGTTTGTCTTTCATTACTTGGAGCTACATGTAGTTCATATCCCAAGTGCAAACAGAAGTCATCTCACTTTTATGGGAAGCTATCCATTTTGATGAAGTGACTATGTTGCGATATCAAGAATCTTCTTCACAGAAGTGGAAAGTCATTTGAAATAGCAGGGAGGGAAAAGATGGGGTCAGAAGAGAAGATGAAGATAGCTACGTGGATTTGTGAATTTTGGTCGAGTTTGGGCCTCTTCGGCAAGTCAGATTTCCTAACCACCTTTCCTTAATTTGTCGAAATGGTCATCAGGTCAGCTGAAAAGATGCTTCCCTTTGAACATACGAAAATACAGCACTGTTTACAGTTCTCCGAACTGCCGCCATCCAGCAGTCAGCATTGTTGACTCTCCAGCGTGAAGGTGTGACGTCTGTCAAATTGCTGTCTGAGTAGTATACCCACTTCACAATGAGTAGAACATAAACAGTATTTTGAAAATCAGAAGGCTGCTTTTAAGGAAATATAGTTTTTTGTGTTGGGAGAAAAATCTCGAGTAAAACTATTATCTCAGTTAATCTTCAACATATCCCCTTAAGTATTTTGTTTGCTCTTCGGGAAATCCTTCTCCAATTAGTTCATAAGTTTCAGTTTAAAATAGGTAAACCAAATAATTATGCACATGCCATAATTCCTGAGGAGTTTTCCAAGTTTACCCCAAAAATTAACACAAAACTTGAGTGAAATAATTATGAGAAGTATAGTGTGAGCTGAAGAATAGTTAAATGTACTTTAATTAGCCAATATTTTCCTGAATTAACCCATTTTATCCCGAATTTTCCCCAGACATGCAAACTACCAAACCGGGTTGCCCCCTTTCAGTAATCAATAATAAAGAAAAAAATAATTTAAAAAAATATTATTGTGTTTCTGGTCGCTATTGTGACCGGCAGGTTGAAATGGGTTAATTTGTTGTGGAGGATTTTTGAGGCATTTGTTAATGGAGCTTAAAAAACAAAAATGATGGTGTCACATTTGCAGAACCCCCTCCCCCCCTTCATGAAGTTTAATAAGGAATAACTCATTCTAAATGGCTGTTAAAGGTTTTATTGACACTTTTCTGTGTAGAGTACTTCCGGGTTATCTCACTTGGACCAAAATGAAAAGTCGCTTGGCAAAAACGGAATCTAAAGAGGCCTTATGCCTGCCATATGGCAAGCAGAAAACATGAAAAGACAGGAAGCGGCTTTGCATGCATGTGTTGTTGATTTACACTTTGTGGTTCAAGGGACACAATTCCCATCTTTTGCTCATAAGTGGCATCACTTCGATTTTCATGTTATATCAGTGAGCAACATGAACGCACAGAACATTCAACTCGTAAATGTGAGTTTGACCTGATCAAAATAGACAAAAGTGAGCTTGCGAGTAAATAATAAACCACTTTGATGCTATAAAACCCTTTAGATTGAGCTTTTTTTTTTTTTTTTTTTTTACTTCGTTATGTAGTTTTTTTTTTTTTTTTTTTTTCTATTTTGAAACTTTAATTTGTTAGAGAAAATGATGTATGAGCATTTTGACAAGGTTTAGTACGCAGTAGAATAGTATGGCCAAGAAAGTATTAATACAGTACGTAATTCAGGTTGAGCACTATACAATTATTACCAATCAGCTGGAAAAACAGGCTCTACAAATCTGGTGGGATTTTATTTTAAGAGTGAGTGAGTTTATTATTTTTTTAATGGTTCACTCTAGCTACAAATTCTTTAATGTTTTTACTATTTTGATTCTTTCATGTGTGCCATCCAGTCATATTATGTGCGTGTGACCCCACAAATCTCATGTTTGAACTCAAACCCAGATTTAACATTATTGTTTCCATAATTTACAGTGTCAGAATAAGTATCCAATCAGGGCTGACTTTTTTATAACTCTTTGTTAGCGTGCAAGTAGCAGTGATTAGCTTAATCTGTGCGCTCATTTGGTCACGTGCTGACTGGGGTGTTGATCGCTGCGTGTCGTCTGACGTGTTCAGGTGTGGGAATGACGCAAGGGTTTTCAGATGTTTGGCATTCCTGAGGAGTGTTTGAAATATGCTGCATATTTCTTCAAAGGAAAGAACTCGTACAAATAAACAAGGCATGCTCTTGCGATTTAATGCGGAAGTCCCCCTAAATATTGAGGATTCACTTTCTAAATGACTCCCAACAGAGCAACTTTGGCAAGATGTTGCAAGAGAGGACTGGTCAGCTCCTTCTCAAGCCACAGCAGGTCAGACTCACATGACCCGACTGCTTTCAGGCCACTACTTTGACATCTAAACCAGAAAAAAACAATACGTTTAAAGAATGTGACACTTGAGTGTCACTATGCTGGCGTCTGCAGCTCTGTCAACCCCCGACTGCAAAATCTTCCCAGAAGAGCTGATGAATCCTGACAGGAAATCTGGCAAATGAAGGTCTTTTCCCAATTTACTAAAGGACTCAAAAGGACCTATATTCTGTTTGAAAACATTTTAGTAGTAAAATGTTTGGACGGTTGGAGTCCTGTGTTGACCCCACTGTTGTGCCTTCATGTGGTTTAGAGGTCAGAGTCAATAAAGTATATGCGTTTGCTTGTGTGAGGAGGGTGCATGTGGGTGTGTATCACTCAGTCAGACTGTGTGTGTGACCTACATCCTCGGCCATGCAGAAGTAATGCGTGGCAGCGCACATAGAGTGCATCCAGAAAGTATCCACAGCAATTCACTTTTTCCACATTTTGTAATGTTAAAGCCTAATTCTAAAATGCTATAATTCGTTTCCCCACAAAATTTTATGCAAAATTCTACACACAGTATACCGAGTGTATCTGATCAGAAAGATGAAGGGAGGCTGCCTTTTCCCTTACTCCTGCATCTTCTAATTCTTGACATCACTGAATGACGCAACCTAACGCAATCGATCTGTTCCATAGTATAGTATGTGTTGTTCTGCAGCTAATTTTCATGAGAAAGGAGTTTGCCTTCAAAGTTAAATTTAAATCTTAGGTGAACGTTGCTGCAAGGTCAAAGCCATTTGAAAATGCTATAGTTGTGGGAGCACAAGTGGTAAACAAGCATCTTTGTGTTGTCGAATTGATCATTTGATCTTTCACTGCATGAAATAGTCTGCAATGGCATATCACACCTCAAGACAGAAAGATCACAGATGCTTATGCTCAGCAGGCGGTCTGTCAAAACTTGATTGTTGCTGAAAATGGATAGATCCAAATAGCTCCTTAGTTATATATAAGCTAGTGTTCAGGGTATGGTTTTTACATACATAGTGTGAGCTTGCAACGGAGCATAACTGCATCAATGTGGCAAATTAGACCGGTCAACAAAAAGATTTGTAGCATTTATGCAAAAAAAATAATTATGTATTTTTGGGTGCTGAATCCAAATATGACCTGTTTTTTTCCCTGTAAGTCCCCCTCCAAATCATTTTTTTGTGCAATGCAAAATTATTGCAAAACATTTTTTTAATTAAGTGGCTTACCATAGCTGGCCCAAAAGAAACACTGTAACATCATAATGTCTGTTATGCCATGGTTTAGATGACTGCAGACTAGACATGTGCCGATTACCGGTTTCAAGGTGTACCGTGGTATGAAAACGTCATACTGTCCCTAGTGTATTAGTTATTTTTTATGTCCCTAAAATGCAGGGAGAAATCCCCCGCTTACAGCTGCAAGGTTCAACCCTCCCCCAGTGGTTGTTGCTCAGTGTCAGTAAGTCAGCTGTGCTACACGATGGCTGGAGGTGAGACTCCTAAACTTTTTCCCCCATCAAAGAAAACTAATTCACTGGTATGGGAATACTTCGGCTACAGAAAAGTTAAAGATGGCCACTGCTTAGAGGAGGAGGAGGGCCAACCGATATGTAAAACATGTTTGCGGAGGGTGGTTGCCGAGGAGGCAATACCTCCAATATGATTTCGCATATATACAAAATTAAAGGTTAGTGAACACTGTCATGAACGTTTCCCACTAGCTACGTGAGTTAACTCCAGCATGTTTAGTGTGTCTAGCGGTGGTAAAACGTGGTGTTTCTTTTCCTCTCTAACAACTGTCTGTGTTGAGAAAGAGAGTGTGTACTGTAAACATGATACGAGTCATACACAAGTGCTTTTTATGGAAAATAATTCAAATATTTTTGTTCTCATGGTGATAATGTTGAGCTGTGGGTTTAGGCTCACCTAAAGGATTGCATTTATTTTAATTTTGTTTAGAATATTTCGGTTATATTTTTTATTTTAAGTTAACATTATACTTAGAGGGGGGAATCTTTGGGCACTTAACGATTCGATTACGATTTAGAGACAACGATTCGATTATAAATAGATTATTGATGACACCCACAAACCCCCCCAAGTTATTAGCTGCTTTCAATGTTTCTTACATTAGTTACAAAAATTGTACAAAAAGCCTCTCAGGCTTAAATAAACGACTATTTCAGTATCAAGTTAACAGTTCAAAACAGTAAATAAAATATTCAAGTCCCCATTCTGTATCAGCAGCTTTAAACGACATTTAATTAATGTTGTGAATCAACCGTTAAAGTTGTTTAAATTGGTCCCATCATTCCATAAGTTCCCTTCTGTCTACTTTAGACATGTGAAAGTTTTAAAACTGTTTTAAAGATAGTTTAAAGTTAAGATTTTGCTGATTTAGGAGTATTTTAGATAAAAAGTTAATTAAATTCGCTACAACAGAGCCTTCTAGAGAAGTTTCCTGCTTTAAGATGGCGGCTGTTTACCAACGCCGGCAAGTCTGTCATTTCGCATCTAGTTTCAATACATGTGCTGCTAACGCCATTGAATCTGTCATTTTGTATCTAGTTCTGTATACATATGGTATCTTTTATCTATCGTAACATGATATGGACGTAGCTTGTAGCGGCTTTCGGCAGCAGTCAGGTATTATTGTTTTTTTTTTTTTATCTAGCGGCATGAGTTGACACAGAGCCGTGAGTTGAGCATTGTCATTTGCCGGGTAATGACAAGTATGATGTTTACTCTCGGGACGCAATGCGGTCCGTTCCTCATTGCGTCCCGAAGATCGCGCTGACTGTGTTTAGTTCCGCTTTACTTGACATATTTCAATAATTGGAATTTGGATGTTTGTGAATCGTTCTCGAATCTTGCACTGCCGAAACGCGAATAATCTAAGAATCGGAAATTTCGCACACCTCTAATTATACTTATGTTCCAGTTTGATAATATGTTTTGAAAAATAAAAATCTTGTTCAATTGAATCTTTTTTTTTTTTTTTTTTAATGAAACCCAGATATCTCAAAGTAACATATTTTAGAGCTGTAATTGCAATACCGTGAAACCATGATATTATCATACCGTCAGAATCTCATATCGACACATGCCTATTGCATACATAGGATACCAACAATCGGGACAATGTGACATGTCCTGTACTACACTGCTGCCATAGTGCTCCCATATGCGAAAATCTCTGAACTATGACAAGCTAACGTTGAGAGAATGATTCAGGAAAATGTATAATTATGCAAAGAACTAAGAGTTAACTGCGAACTTCATAATATAGGTTTTGAAGTCTATAGATGAATCTGTATAAAATACCACGAATGTAAGAATATCAAAAATGCCGGTAGCGTGAAAACTTAAGCATACAGAAAAAACTGATCACAGATGAAATCAGCGACCAAAAATTGTATACTAGTAGAATATAATTGTTTAAAAAAAAATAATTTTTTGAAAAAACTTTTTTGCTGGTCAATGTTATCAAAATCAGCAACCAATACAATAACAAGGATTTATTTGTCATGTAAGTCTCATGATGTTTCATAACAAAATTGTTTCCATGTCCCAAGCAATATGTACCATCATAGTGTATACATTTGTTTTATATTGATATAAAACTTAATAATTTCACATCCACCGTTGGCTAAAAAGCAAAGCGTGTTGTCTTTGGCACTAAAATGAAACTACAGTGGTACCGCTACATATGAATTTTATTCCTTCCAGGACCTGGTTTTAAGTCGAAATGGTTGGTTCGAGCGGGATTTTCCCATCAGAATACACGATAATTCGATTAATTCATCCCACAGCCCAAAAATGTACCTTAATAAATACTGCTGGTACAATTACAAATGGCAATTACACATAACAAAACAAATAAATTATAAATACAAATTAGAATAATATAAATAAATCGGAAAGAATAAAGCGTTTTAATTGTCGCCTTAACTTACATATAACTGGCGAATAGAGATCGGAGGAGATGGCGTGTGGAGGTCTCTTTATCCCTAATCCATATGTCCAAAAGATGTTCAATCTCCTCCGAAATAGCGCTATGACACTTAGAACATAGTCCTCCCTTTGGATGCTTTGACCGTTTTGATGGCTTCCATCTCCTTGAGGACCGTTGAGATCTTAGCCGTATTTCGGCCATATTGTCAGGCACGTTCACTGACGCGCACACCAAGCTCACATTTTTCAATCATTTCCTTCTTAATTTCAATGCTAAGCATCACCTTTTTCCACCACCTGCGCTAACCATCTTGGGACCCATGTTGATTTCTCTCACAAGAAAATCTGCCGTACTACTGTCTTGCGGGAAAACAATCAAATTACGACGCTGTTGTAAATCGCTGTATTTGGAGCGTGCTGTCATGTGTGGAGACAAATGACGAGGCAAATTTTACGTCAGATGTTGAAAGGATCGTATGTCGAGCATTTGTAAGTCGAGGTACCACTGCCCTGCATGAGTCAAATATCCACAGCTGATCCTTTGTTCTCAATCGACTCCCCTAATCACACTGACATCATTTCCTAACAAGAACTTGCAGCAAGTTCCCTGGGCTGCAAGGGTCAGTCACGGACTGTTATTTGCTCACGATTGTGTAATTCATTCAGTAGTGTTGCTTTTTCATTATTACTCAGTTTGCTTGTCTACAGGTATGGGCATGGGGAGTTTGTGGTTGTGGGGGTAAGTGGCAGAGAAATTACTTCCTGACTTGCCTGACGATTAGCCATCTGCTGTGTTCATCCAGTGGCTGCCAGAGGTTGTGTGGGGGTCAAAGCGTGTGTGACTGTTTTTCACCCTCCTATTCACTCCCACTTTATCTTGAGAATTGGAAGTTGTTGTAAATGTTTATAGTTTGGATGGCGTAGAATAGTCACACCTGCAATTCTGATTGACTTTCCAACTACTGCTCATGAACTCTTTCTGCTTGGTTTAGTCAGTCTTGTTCTGCATTGTTTGTTTTTGTCTCCCCATCTCACTAATGCCATTCTACAGTGTATCACAAAAGTGAGTATACCCCTTGCATTTCTGCAGATATTTAAGTAAATTTTTTCATGGGACAACACTGACAAAATGACACTTTGACACAATGTAAGTAGTCTGTGTGCAACTTATACAATAGAGTTGATTTATTTTCCCCTCAAAATAACTCAAAATACAGCCATTATTAGCCACTTTTGTGATACACTGTAAGTGGTAATATGACAAAATTACCGTGTGGTCAACAAAAGATGTCCACGATCCGATCGGAAATCGGTCCCAATCATGGCATTTTCAGAGGACCGGAATCGGTTAATAATTTTTTTTCTCAAATTTGATCATTTCTTTTTATTTTCTCACTTACTCACTTTTGTGATACACTGTATGCTGGCATGCCAGGAGAACATGGTGATCTACCCCCTGCTGCTTAAGACTCTTACAGTACATAAGGCTCAAATCCATCAGATGTGATCACTCTCCTTGACGTGCTTACGCCGTTGAGTAACAAAGAATTGAGGTTGAAAAAAATGCCATAATAGAGACATGCCACAGCTTCACAACTTCAGCGTCACGTGCATGATGAACCAGTTACGAGTTAGCTGGTGGTGCGGGTCTTTGGTTTGATTTAGCATGAAATGAAAACTGTTAGCATGGTGCCAGCTGTGTGTGTGCAAAGCTGGTGGGGGATGGATGTGCTGAGTGTCAGGATGATATCTAGGTCAGTCAGTTTATTTGCAAAGTATGCATATGAGCTGTTTTATACTTAACAATGTGTCCTTGCAAGTGCTTTTTAACTCACTAGCTGCCATTGACGGCAATAGAAATCCAGCTTGTTTTAATTGGGAGGTCAGGCACTGACAGGCCAATTCATGTGATTTTGCTGTGCTACTAAATATACAGTGGTATGAAAAAGTATCTGAACCTTTTGGAATTTCTCACATTTCTGCATAAAATCACTATCAGATGTGATCTGATCTTTGTCTTAATCACACAGTTGAAAAAAAGTGTCTGCTTTAACTAAAACCAAAACATTTATAGGTTGTCACCGTTTAATGAGGATGGTATTCAAACAATGACAGAAGGGGGGGAAAACAAGTAAGTGAACCATCACATTTAATATTTTGTGGCACCCCCTTTGCCAGCAATAACTTCACCCAGACGCTCCCTGTAGCTGAAGATCAGTCTGGTACATCGATCAGGACTAATCTTGGCCCATTGTTCTCTACAAAACTGCTGCAGTAGCTGATGTTGTAGTTCAGTCAGATTCCTGGGATGTCTGGCATGAGTCACTGTCTTTAGGTCATGCCACAGCATCTCAATGGGGTTGAAGTCTGGACTTTGACTTGGTCACTCCAGAATGTGTATTTTGTTCTTATGAAACCATTTTGAAGTTGATTTACTTCTGTGTTTTGGATCTTTTTTGTTTTGGCTGTCTTGTTACAGCATCTGTCCTCTTTTTTAACTTCAATTGTCTAACAGATGGCCATAAGTTTTCCTGCATAACATCCTGATAAACTTTTGAATTAATTCTTCCATTAATGATTGCAAGTTGTCCTGGCCCTGAGGCAGCAAAGCAGCCCCGAATCATGATGCTCCCGCCACCATGCTTCACGGTGGGCATGAAGTGTTGATGTTGGTGAGCTGTTCCATTTTTCCTCAACACATGACGTTGTGTGTTACTCCCAAAAAATTCCCACTTTGCTTTCATCAGTCCACAAAATATTTTGCCAAAACGTCTGTGGCGTGTCCAAGAGCTTTTTTGCGAACATTAAATGAGCAACAATGTTTTTTAGACAGCAGTGGCTTCCTCCGTAAAGTTCTCCCATGAACACCATTCTTGCCCATAGTTTTACATATATTTGATGTGTGCACAGAGATATTGGACTGTGCCAGTGATTTCTGGAAGTATTTAGCAGTCACTCTAGGGTTATTATTTACCTCTCTGAGTATTCTGCGCTGAACTCTTGTCGTCATCTTTGGTGGACGGCCACTCCTTTGGAGAGAAGCAACAGTGCCAAACTCTCTCCATTTGTAGACAACTTCTCAGACTGTCGATTGATGGACATCCAGACTTAGAGAGATGGTTTTGTATCCTTTCCCAGCTTTATACAAATCAATAATCAATGGTTGCAAGTCTTCAGACAGCTGTTTTGACCGGGCCATGATGCATATCAGACAATGCTTCTCATCAAGACATTTCCTACCAGGCGTGTGTTTTATAGTGGGCAGGACAGCTTTAAACCACTCATAAGTGATTGGGCACACACCCGACTTAAAATGTTTGGTAAAAATTGGTTTCAATTGCTCTTGAAGTCTCCTTTGGCAGAGGGTTCACTTACTTATTTTACCCACTTGTCCTTGTTTGCATGCTATCCTCATTAAAATGTGAAAACCTATAAATGTTTGGGTAGTTTTAGTTAAAGCAGACACTGTATTTTCATCTGTGTGATTTTGACAAAGACCAGATAACATTTGATAGTGATTTTATGCAGAAATGTGAGAAATTCCAAAAGGTTCAGATACTTTTTCATACCACTGTAATCAAGGTTTGACATAATAATATGATATGTATTGGCATCTTGGTGATTACTTAATTGAGTAATAACTTCTTCCATTCATAGTTGAAACAATATATGATACAATGTTGTCAGATTTGGGGTTTTGCCTTCGAAATGTAATGATCATGCATTAAAGAGGAATTGTTCTTCCCCAATGTCCTTGGAAAGCAGTTGGGTAAGACAATTAGGTGCAAAACATTTACATGTTCAATATGAACTAGGTGTGCCAAGATTGAAAAATCGACAATTCATTGAATAACAAATCAATCCAAAAATATTTTTGATGATCAGTCACTTGGAGACATTCATTACTTAAAAAAACAACAACTATATCTTCTTCTTTGAGCCTCCTAACATTAAACATTCTAAACGTAATCCTCATGTTGGTAATTCATCGAAATAATATAGTATTAGTAGTGTTATTTATGTAGTATTTATGATTAAAATCCTTGTCATTTTTTTGATGATTGATGGATTCCGCCATCTTCGACTTCTTCTGCCACTTAGTATCCAAGCATTCCTGGTAACACAACAGACTGCTGGCTTTGGGAAAGTGTCCGAGTATTTTTGATTAAGCACGTTGTCTGGTGTATTTGTTTTCTCATGTTCAGTACATCACACAGAGTAGGAACAGTTGCAAATGGCTTGCTTGTGGGTTCTCTCACATTTTATTGTTGACAAGGTTATTGCTGAGCGAATAAGTTATTCCACATGACCGATTAGGCAGTACTGTCTTGATTTGACAAATGACAGTTTGCATACAATTCGCACACCTTGCCCTGAGGGGGGAAACTGCCATCCACAAGACTGCTTTCTTCTGTGTGTGCTTGTTGGTGAGAGAAGTGTTTGCATAAGGTTGAAGTTGGGCAAGTGTTGCTGACAGTCAGAACATAGAAGCTGGGAACTGGGTTTCCAACTTCCAACTTGGGCTGCAACACTCACAAATTTTTAGACTCAATTACTCCATAATTATCCCATCAAATAATCACATAAAACATTTTGAAATGTTTGAAAGAACATTCTGCTTCTGGAGTGCATATCTATATATTTCTGTCCATCTTGTTCTGCTTTCCAGCAGTTGCATAGCACTTAATCGTTTTGGAAGTGTAAACTTTTGATTTTCTTCTGCCTCAACTATTTCTACATAAGCTCTGTGTGTTTCTGTGGCAACATTTGCTTATATGGAAAAGTGATTCCAGCATAGTTTGAGGCATAGATTTTGCTTCGACTTTGTAATTGGATTGATCATTTAGTTAATATGTTAAACATTATTGTTCTCAAGCTTTTATACATGCAGCTGTTTGGTTTTAAATGCAAATGCTAAATATATAGATGACTGATGAGGCAATGCTACCTTGTTTTGGAAGATGGCAGCATAGAATGCACACACCTTGCCCTGAGGGGACTAGCGGTCTTGCAAGAGAGTGTGTGGTTTTTTTTTCTTACCCAATGCATGTATATGTTATAAGGTAAAAGCGTTTGAATAAACTTGATCTAAAGCAAGTGTGGCTTCCTCCACAGTAAAAAGGTTGTGAACTGGTATCCAAACCACTCTTTTGTCCGTATGGTATAATACCGTCATACAATGTATTGTGTAATACATGGAAAGTACATTGATTCTGTTGCCTGTGGGTAGAGATTTGTTGTGTCTCTCTCAGTCCTGTGTTTGACTGGTGATCTGTTAACCATGTCCTTGAACTATAATTAGCTTGGATAGACTCCAGCTCCCCTATGACCCTGAACAGTGGAGGTTGTTTATTGCCTAAGCGGATGAGGTAAGGTGACTGTACCTGATTGTCATTGTCTGATGTTGTGAGCTGTTGGAAGGCTCATATCAAGGTCTTGATGAAACTGGTTGCAATTCTTTATATAGATTTCTCAGTCAATCGCAGTGACCGTTTTGTTCCATTCGAATTTGTCGCTCAGGGTTATCCACTGAGATGGAATCAGGAACGTCTGTGTCTTCATTGTTCCTCTCCAATGTCCAACATTTTAGAATGCATTTTGATGCAGGGCAATATGATGCTTATGTCGTAGACAGATTATTAAGACTAGGGAGTTGATTTGAATTGTAGAGAAAAAAAAAATACGCATAATTTCTTCAATGTTGCTAAAAAGGGTACACACCAATACGACTAGCCCTAAAAACAGGAAACAGCTGAATCAACATCCTGCTTGGCAGCAAGCTTCCACACAGGCGGGCATCTGTGGAAACCTCTACAATGTCCTCCTGTGTGTTTGGATTCCCTTGGATTCTGTCCAGACTGATAACACTGGAAGTGTGGAAACTTGGACAGTCGTTACGTTTCCATGCGTTGAAGAAAATTCAACTATTCAATCGAATGAAACCAGACATTTAAAATGCTTGTAAGCTTTTATTCCGACGCCTACATTACATCCTTTTGTCTTCTTTCTGAGACACCCACACTTTTGAACTTTTGCGATAGAAAACGTCTAGACAGCATGGCTAGGTCAAGGTTTAGTGTACGGTAATGCAGGAAGTTTTATTCATTGAAGCATCTTGGCATGCAGCACCCCATAAATGATGGATATTTGTAGGTCAATGCATGTTCTAGATATTTCCTGGAATGGACAGATTAGTGGAAGTGCAAGATGGCCAAGCTTCTTCAGTACCTGGAGGGCTTTTAGCACACTGGCGCGCCTACAGATTGCTGCTAATGAATTAGTGAGAAGGTCTGGAGGGTTGTGGCCTACTGGCCTACTTCATGCACATGCACTGCTGCTTTAGTGAAGCACATGCCTGAAAAATTTGCGGTAGAAATCTATCATATTCAAAGCATGACTGTTGAGTTAAATATTCTTCATCCTTTTATCACAGTCCTTCAGAAATATTCTGAAAAAGTCTCCAGTTTTTAGTGGTGTTTAAGTCATTCTGTTTGCTTTGTCAACAGACTTGTAAAACTGGATGCCGTGATTAACCGAGCTTTCAAAATGCTTAATGTTTTATGTAACATAATGTTTAATTTCTTTTCTCTCATTCAGATGCGTTTGTGAACAGCCAGGAGTGGACTCTCAGTCGCTCTGTGCCGGAACTCAAAGTGGTGAGTTGAGTTCACTGACCAAACTAGTCTATTGCATCTAGCCTATAAAGTTTCTTCTCTATTGAAAAGCCACACTCTCTCTACAGGGCATTGTAGGTAACCTGGCCAGCGGGAAGTCAGCACTGGTCCACAGGTACCTTACAGGAACATATGTCCAAGAGGAGTCACCTGAAGGTACAAAGAAATATTGACACAATTTCTCTTTGATTTGGATGAGGAAGGATAGGAACATCAACCGGTAGCCTTCTATGCTAAAGTTAATTCCAGTATATTAAAGTCCTTCTACAATGTAGGAACTTTGCCTCAGAACTACTTTTCTGGAACTTTTCCTAGGTCACACTACAGACATGCTCTGGAAAATAAAGTTTCTAGTCATTTTAGGGGCTTAACAGTTATCCTGATCCTTTAGGATAGAGTCTGCAATGCAGAACCGCATTTCTGATTGGTTCAGCTACAATCAAAAACAAGGTTTTATGTCAAATAGCCATAAGTCTTGATGGGCTAATGATACACATATCCATTGAATAAACAAGATAAACAGGGCTGGAGTGTAGCGGACCTCTCTTTGTTTTTGACTGCTGACTAAGCAATTAAAAAAACAGGTCCATGGACTTAAAGGTAAATTTCGTATTTAACTGAAGGTGCTGCAGGTAGGCATGTGCCGGTTACCGGTTTCACGGTTTACCGTGGTGTGAAACATTCGCGGTTTCAAAACCACAAACATTTTTCGTCAGACCGTAGTACGGTATTCGCTATTTTTCTTGTGTTAAAAATGCAGCCAGAAGCGGCGTGGCACAGCAGCGCTTACCCCCTCCCGTTTGTTGCTGTGTGTGAAAGTGACGCTATCGGCTAGACAGCCAGCTAACCCAAAAACAAATACTCCACACATAAGGTGTACTGTTCTTCAATTTATTGAGCTCTCCAATCATGGTAAGTGTAATATATAAAATGAATACATTTAAAATGTTGTACAATTAGATTTTTCCATGTGAGTAGCTTCAACAGATTAGCACCATGGAAAAAGTTCGCTAAAAACAAAACACACATTTTCCTTTCAAATTCAATATACAAACTAACTAAAAGCTTACAAAGATGAATGTTAGCCTAGGCTTAACTGGGAGAGCAACTTCGTTGAGTGTTACAGCCGCAGAGTGAGAAAACAAGCTTGATTCGCTTAAATGAAGGGGAGAAGGGGATAGCGTCAAAGATCGCTAATTGCGAAAGATGATCTTGCCCTAAGCACAAGTCCACGTTCGCTGGATCAAGGAGAGGTCTCACTCCCAATGTTTTTTATTTTTATTTTTTATTTTTAGATGAAACCTTTCCACAACAATATTGACATTTTAACTAACTTATACATTTTTAACTAACTTATGAATTCTTTATGTTCTTTTTAAGACAAAGGCATGACATCATGTAGACTAGAGTTGACACAGTGGCTGAAAATGGCGAAACTTCACTTAAGCTTTTCCACCCTCAAAAAAAAAAGTCATGCAGTATAAATTTTTAGAAATTTTATTCAGAAGTGTTTTTACATTTTTTATAGAAATTATTTTGTTCTTGCTCTAATCTTGAGCAATTTGAGCTGTGGCTGTGAGTACAGTCTATAAGTTATATTTATTTTAATTTTATTTAAAATATATTTTTTTATTGATAAATTATTTATTTTAACAATATATTCATGTTCCAATTTGCAACTATGGTCTGAAAAAAAAAATCCTGTTCGATGGAAAAAAGTTTTTTTTTTTTTAACCCAGACATCTCAAAATTTTTTGGACCTATAATTGCAATACCGTGATACCGTGAAACCGCGGTATTTTTGCTCACGGTTATCGTACCGTCAAAATCTCATACCGGCACATGCCTAGCTGCAGGACACGTAGCATAGTCACTTTTGTGTGATCATTTTTTCCAAATAGTGTACTTTGCTTTCAATACACAATATTACACGGTTCGTGCCTCAATACTGTCTAACTTGAAGGCTAGTAAGCAAACTTGGTGGCTTAAACTTTAGCCCGACAACAATGGTATAACAAACAAAAATTTAAAAGTTACACATTGGTAGCTTGACTTACGATATCCATTAGTTCCATGACTATGCTCATAAACTTGAATCATATTTTTTCATTGAAATCAGTAGAAAAGCTAAACACAATAATGTGCATGTGAGATGTTGAAGGGCATTCGTAACTATCACTTCTTGCAGCACAGGGCAAACAAATCAATATAAAGACAGGTCAATCATCTCTCCAGCTCTGACAATACTTTCTGTAGTTTTGTCAATAGTACTTGCATGCAGTGCTGGACGGATGTGATCACACTGGCCAGAAGTCTAAACATCTGAAGGACTTTCTTATTTTTTGGACAAATTGAACTCATTTCGATGAGAGCATGCATCACAAGCTTGCCAAAACTTGTGGATATTTTGGTGTAAACTTTCCCGCTTATGACCGCCGTTTCCAATTTCCTCTGTACTACCCCGGAAGAGAAAAAAAACAACCGCACAATCTGCAATTTATTGTCTGTCCACATCTGTGGTCTCTTTTTGTCTGCTAGTAATCCACAAACAAGCCGTATTTTTCGGACTGTAAGTCGCAGTTTTTTTTTCATAGTTTGGCTGGGGGTGCGACTTATACTCAGGAGCGACTTACAGTTGTGGTCAAAAGTTTACATACACTTGTGAAGAACATAATGTCATGGCTCTCTTGAGTTTCCAGTTATTTCTACAACTCTGATTTTTCTCCGATAAAGTGATTGGAACAGATACTTCTTTGTCACAAAAAACATTCATGAAGTTTGGTTCTTTTATGACTTTATTATGGATTAACAGAAAAAGTGATCAAATCTGCTGGGTCAAAAATATACATACAGCAACACGAATTAGCAATTTCTTGTGAGTGATTATTGACTTGAACAATCATTGACTTGAACAAGTCAGGAAAGTCACTTGGAGCCATTTCAAAGCAGCTGCAGGTCCCAAGAGCAACAGTGCAAACAATTGTTTGTAAGTATAAAGTGCATGGCACTGTTTTGTCACTGCCACGATCAGAAAGAAAACTCAAGCTATCACCTGCTGCTGAGAGAAAATTGGTCAGGAGGGTGAAGATTCAACCGAGAATCACCAAAAAGCAGATCTGCCAAGAATTAGAAGCTGCTGGAACACAGGTGTCAGTGTCCACAGTCAAGCGTGTTTTGCATCTCCATGGACTGAGAGGCTACCGTGCAAGAAGGAAGCACTTGCTCCAAAAGCGGCACCTTAAGGCTCGACTGAAGTTTGCTGCTGATCACATGGACAAAGATAAGACCTTCTGGAGGAAAGTTCTGTTGTCAGACGAAACAAAAATCGAGCTGTTTGGCCACAATGCCCAGCAATATGTTTGGAGGAGAAAAGGTGAGGCCTTTAACCCCAAGTACACCATGCCTACCGTCAAGCACGGTGGTGGTAGTATTTTGCTGTGGGGCTGTTTTGCTGCCAATGGAACTGGTGCTTTACAGAGAGTAAATGGGATAATGAAGAAGGAGGATTACCTTCAAATTCTTCAAGATAACCTAACGTCATCAGCCCGAAGATTGGGTCTTCGGCGCAGTTGGGTGTTCCAACAGGACAATGACCCCAAACACACGTCAAAAGTGGTAATGGAATGGCTAAATCAGGCTAGAATTAAGGTTTTTGAATGGCCTTCCCAAAGTCCTGACTTAAACCCCATTGAGAACTTGTGGACAATGCTGAAGAAACAAGTCCATGTCAGAAAGCCATCAAATTTAACTGAACTGCACCAATTCTGTCAAGAGGAGTGGTCAAAGATTCAACCAGAAGCTTGCCAGAAGCTTGTGGATGGCTACCAAAAGCGCCTAATTGAAGTGAAAATACCCAAGGGACATGTTACCAAATATTAGCGCTGCTGTATGTATATTTTTGACCCAGCAGATTTGATCACTTTTTTCTGTTCACCCATAATAAAGTCATAAAAGAACCAAACTTCATGAATGTTTTTTGTGACAAAGAAGTATCTGTTCCAATCACTCTATCAGAGAAAAATCAGAGTTGTAGAAATAACTGGAAACTCAAGAGAGCCATGACATTATGTTCTTCACAAGTGTATGTAAACTTTTGACCACAACTGTATGTGTGAAATTATTAACACATTATGATATCATTTCATATGTTATTTTGGTCTTTTGGAGTGACACTGAAGGTTTGGTAAACTTGTTAGCATGTTCTTTATGCTATAGTTATCTGAATAACTTAATAGCTATGGCCACGTTCGCGCTCTGCCTTTGGCAATGTGTGTTCAATTGTATTATTGACTTTTTATATTGAAATGCATGCTCTCAGTTTGTGGCGCTTTCACGCCCACGTGGGGGCGCACTTGCACTTGTTCACGTGAAGAAGAGCGCTCACAGGCCAGAAGACCAACAGCTACGTAGCTCTGACTGAGTGGGCGAGTTAGCGAGAGAGAAACATGGCTGCGAACCTACATTCATTGTTAATGCTTGTAAAATATCTCTACTGAGGCAACGCCTGTGTGTATCATCTTTTCTGTTGTTGTTGTGTGTTTTCCACCCGCGATCCGACACTTAGAGCCAGTTGTGTGGTTGTTTGAACGATGCGCTAATGATAGCGAACGCATGCTAACCGTTTGTGTCATGTCATTGCTGTAAAAGCACCTAATTATCATTTATTTACGTCAATGCGAACCTGTTGGTATCGAGGACGAAATTGATTCAGCAAACTATACGGACGTCCAGCATCGTCATTTGGGAGTTTAGCCCGCTTAATAGCCAGGACGGAGCCGTAGCGTCATGGTGAGGTCAGTATATTCGCATTTCGTTGTTCATGCACTGTACACTTATTCAGCATGTTGTTCTCTATTGTATTTTTATATTAAATTGCCTTTCAAGATGGCATGTCTGTTCTATGTGTTGGATTTTATCAAGTAAATTTCCCCCAAAAATTCGACTTATACTCCGGTGCGACTTGTATACGTTTTTTTTCTCTTCGTTGGGCATTTTATGGCTGGTGCGACTTATACTCAGGTGCGACTTGTAGTCGGAAAAATACGGTAGCATAATATTCAACAACTCTTAGATGTTCCTCACCATTGCAAACCCCAACACTAAAAAGTGTTAATGTACCTCAAAAATCTCGGAAATTGGGTCTTCCTTAGCACCCTAAAGAACATGCCAATTCCTTTTTGCAAAATCCCTACTTCCAGGGTTAAGAACATCTTACAGTGTGAATGTGGCGAGTTTTCCAAGTGATGGAGCATCATCATCCATCCTCTTGATTTGATTGCCGTTTACTTTCATTGTGTAAGCTTCTCAAGTTTTTGATGTTTTTATTGGCGCAAGTGCTGGTTCAAACTGACTGACTAGCTTGATCTGTTGCTGCAGTCCAAGAGAAGTTGCTGTGTTGTTTTCAAATTCCTGGAGCCTAAAAATATGCCGTAGTCTCGATTCCCATGGCGATTGATTCAGAGCTGAGACGGTGGCTTTGGAACAGCACAGCAACCACAGCGCCACAAAGCCACTAACCAGAACTATTCTAAGGCTGCACACCCAAGCAAAGCAGCAGCAGCAGCAGCTTGGTTCTGTGGTGTGTTTAGGGGTGCTCGGACATACGGGCGTGAGCCCAGAAGTCATCCCTTAGCTGAATGGCGCGCATGGCTGATTGAGCGTTTTTGACCACTAAGTGTGTGCAAACACGTTGTACATGGGAGCAATCACATATTTACAAATTTACTGGGCACAAATAGAAAAGCATGAAAGCTCAGTGTTGAAAGGCGTGTGCTTGGTGGTTCATTTGAATGCTTTATCATAGGGACTTGGCCGTGATCTCTTGCTTGCTAGCCTAACAGTGGGAGAAAGGTGGAAGATTTGCTCTCTTCACCCTTTACCTGTGTTTTTTCTCTTCTCTGTCTTCTTGCTTCATGATATACTAGCTGACGTGGATGCAGGTAACTATTCTTTTCCTCATCTTTTTATGTTCATTAGAGACGCAGCAGCCTGGTGAAAGCAGCTTGGATTCCATTAAATCAGTGGTTCTCAAACAGTTTACAGCAAGTACCACTGTAAAGAAAACTTAACTCAGGGCCAACATTACCTCACTGGCTGTCATTGATGGCTCTAGACGTCCCATTCAGTCTGACTGTGAGGATCACTCCCTGCCCATTCAAAATGAATCCAATGTCTTGAGCCGCCAATTGGTAGCCAGTTAGTTAAAATAGTGTTATTGTCCAAAAGAAAAAAGGCTGTGCCTCGATTTCGATTAAAAAAATGGTAGTGTACTTAAAGGAACACCTTTATTATGTGCATCTCAGCGTAAATAATAATATTGTTCATAATAATAATTGTTTCATAAATCGAAGAAACACAGAATTAAATTTTTTTTTAATCGTAATTTCGGCGAAAAAATGTAAATAAAAGCAGTGTAAAAGTAAAGTGTTTCCAGGAAGTGTTTGCCCTTGGTGCTGGCAGACATTTTCTCAATGCAGATACTGTTATAGCCAAACGAACGCGCGTATCACAGATTTCCCTTCTTCGTGACCGCATAAACACTCATTATCAAACACACCTGTGCTCGGGTCTCAGTGTATGTGCGTGGCTAAAACCAATGTTGTAAGTGGTGTCTTTTGTGTTAAACATTTTCTCTGTATGACATTTGATGCACGTGCAACATTTTTCTGTGTTGCGCGTCAAATGCCACACACACACCATCTGTCGTGATTGATCACATTCGTGATAACGTACTCGTCTCTGCTTGGCTTCGCTAGGCCTCTTTAAAAATAAAACCTGCGCGATTATAAGTGTATCTTTATGATGCCAGCACTAAACACAACAAAAATACACATACGTCAGCGAATTCCTGGTGTCATTTCCGCGGCGGTGGTTTGATGAGTGCCAGCTAATGGGGCATTTACATGGTGACGCTGCGACACCGAGACACGTTGTGGAATGGCCTCACCTTTATATGGTGACAGCAAAGACGTAAACTTTTGAATCCGGCCTCCAAAGCAGAACGATTCGATTTCGCGCCTTGCTTTGCAACCATATGAATGAAAAGCTCTCGCTCCAATGACACACGTCACTTTGGGCATGCGCAGCGCTGCTACTAAACATTCAAAATGGCACACGTGGTGGAACGTTGGCTTTAATTTACTGGTTATAATATTCTTAATTTAAATACATTTAATGTTCATATTTTCGTGCCTTTTATACCAAAAATTAAAAAAAAAAAAAAAAAAAAAAAAAAAAAAAAAAACGTGGACACCACTGCTTGGAGTGGGCGGGTATGTTGTCGTCCGGGCTGAGGAGGTTGTTGTCAAGAAAGTGCATCATTGGCTGTCACCTTGTAAAACTGCACTGCCCCCATTGTTTAAATGGAGATGGAACCATATACATGCAAACATGACATTTGTCGTATTTTTGGAGCGTCACCATGTAAACGGCCCCTAAGTTGGAAACTCATGATGAGGAGCAGCTTCGTTCGTATGAAAAGGAGAAAGGCATTTTCCGGCCACCGGTGGAGACACCGGTGGCCGGAAAATCCTAGCGTTAAATTATTTTATGTCATGGCTTTCTCCCCACGTCTGACTTTGGGAGACTGAGTTAAATTCAAAGTAAAAAAGGGTTTTTCAGAATTTGTGGCATTAATGCGCTTATGTGAAGGGAAACTACATACGGCATTATCGTAGTGACGTCAGTGCGTCGACAACCGCGTGAATGTCAATCCAAGAAATTTACCATTTCCCTACTTAAATGCATTGAGCAACTGTCTTTCATGTGAAGGTCATTTATGTAAGGCACCGTCTGTCCCTTAAGTATTGAGTTAAATGGTATTTCTTTTAGAGGTGGGAATATTTGGGCATCTAACGATTCGATTACGATTCAGAGGCTCCGATTCGATTATAAATCGATTATTGATGCACACAACCCACTGCTTTTAATTTTTTGTACACACGTTCCAAAAGTGTTCAAAAATGCAAATAAAATGCTCAAGTCCCCATTCTGTATCGACAGCTTTAAACTACATTCAGTTAATTTAATGTTGTGAATCAACCGTTAAAGTTATTAAAATTGCTCCCGTTATTCAATAATTTACCTTCTGTCTACTTTCGACGTGAAAGTTTTAAAACTGTTTCATCATTTAAAGATGGATTCAAGTCAACATTTTGCCGATTTGGTTTTTTTTTTTTTTTTTTTTAAGATGAAAAGTAATTAGGTTCGCTACAACAGAGCCTTCTAGAGAAGTCTACTACTTTAAGATGGCGCTTGTTTACTAGCGCGGGAAAGTGTCATTTCGCATCTAGTTCTTGGTATATGATCTAACACGGCCATCGTCTGTCATTTCACATCTAGTTCTGGATATATATGATATCTACCATAGCCGTATGTTGCCGTATGTTTGTAGCAACTAGCAACTGGGCACTGTTTCTAGCGGCTGACGGCTGCAGTCAGGTATTGTTTTTTTTTTTTTTTAATCTAGCGGCATGAGTTGAACATGATATTTACTCTCGGTCCGTTCCTCATTGCATCCTGAAGACCGCGCTGACTGTTTTATTTCCGCTTTCCCTGGTATAATTCAATAATCGGAATTTGGATGTTTGTGAATCGTTCTCGAATCTTCCACGGCCGAATCGCGAATAATCTAAGAATCGGAAACTTCGCACGGCTCTAATTTCTTTACTTAAGTGAACTGAATTGTAGTTGATAAATACACTGTATTGGATTTAAAAAATCTTGATTACATCTTTTGCGTACCACTTAAGGCAACCCGCAATACCACTGGTAGTGCACGTACCACAGTTTGATAACCACAGCATTAAATAGTTTAGTTGGTTCTTGAGTGTTCTTATCAGGGAAAAACAACATTGAAAACGATTACTCCAAGCTTAAATTGCCTGGCTGTTGTAACTTTCATCTTAGTTTGCTCTTTTCTCCCTTCACCTCATCATTTATCAGCCATCATTGATCAAAGTAATATTTTCTTGCTTCTTAACTTCTCTGAGATACATATCAACCTTCATGATCTCTCTCCTACATGAAAGCATTCTGTGTAGGCAAACTTTTCCCAATCAGTAGAGGAGGTCGTCAACACCCAATTTCATCCAATAGTATAATTCCAGTTGAAACATTCTAGTTCTAGTTGTGTTGTCAGGATTTCTCAAATCACTTGAAGTAATGGGTGTAACATGTTCTTCAGGTGGTCGCTTTAAGAAAGAGATGGTGGTAGATGGGCAAAGTCACCTGCTGCTCATCAGGGACGAAGGGGGCCCCCCGGAGGCACAGGTGTGTATTAAATATATGGCGCAAAAATCTGTACGCTCTGTACACTATATGGTTGGTCACTGATTTCCTTTTCTACTTTCCACTTACCTACAGTTCGCTTTGTGGGTTGATGCAGTCATCTTTGTCTTCAGTCTGGAGGATGAGATCAGCTTCCAGACAGTTTATCACTATTTCAACCGCCTTGCCAACTACAGGAACGCAGCAGACCTCCCTTTGGTCTTAGTCGGCACGCAAGGTCTGACCTCAACTGGCACACACATGTACTTACAAATCCATTCCAAACTGTTTTTCTTGATACATTGTTGCCATCTAGTGGACATTTTTTGCTCCGTGACTGTACATTCCAGTCAAATTCACAGCAATTTTTATCTCAATAGGCCGGACCAGTACATCTCAACCTAATAAGTTGTAAATAACAACGAATTTTGTCCCAGTTTAGGTGCAAATAATTACAAGAATAATATTCAAATAAATAAATATTCACATTTCCTGGTGAATATCTTATTACAAATACTTCAAATCAATAAAACCATCTTGAGTAAATGAGCGACATTTTAACAATACTTTGAATCTGTGTTTTCATTTGTATATACTAGTATGCAACTTAGAGATAACAGTGTGTCAATATATTTAAATAATTTATGAAACATCATCCATTCATCCACAATTAAGCACTGCTTCACCTCCTAAAAGAATATTATTTTATATTGACAAATTTCTACATCCATCGCATTTTATTCACCTTCTGCGTGTAACGCATTTTCTCAGAGTAATTTGATAGTTAATTTACAGTGTTGAATCCAGGCGAATCGACGGAGTGAAACCTAAAAATAAAGTCAAAATATAAGTATGTGCTATATTTATTAAAGAACTCAGTTGTCGTTATAAGAGCGAAAGCGAAACATAGCTTATCGATCCCGTCATTCTCTCTACTGCCTATCCTCACTAGATGTGAGGGTTCAGCTGACTCTTAGTTGCCAAGAACATCCATCTATTTGAGCTGAGACACAATGACTCATGTAAAGCATTAGTCTGCACAAAAAATCAACAGCATATCTTTTAATAGACTGCATCAAATTTGCTTGCACGTCTCACGAACAGTGACTTTTAATATTTTCCATGTACAAAGCAGTAGTTTCAGCAACTGCTACAAGTTTTTCTTTATGTGTATAATGACTGAAAAATATCAGATACCTTGTTAAAGTGCCTGTGACAGCATAAAAAAATCTTAGATAGCATTAATATGTTACTTAAAATCATATTTTGAGACCATTTGACTGTATACAACAATTAGGCAAAGCGCAGATGACGAGAAATTAGTCTTTTAATCTCCCGTTTAGCCCCGCCTGTCATTATAGAGCTCTAGTGTCCCCAGCTGGATGATGACGTCAGCACGTTAACGATTTCAGCTGATTTAGAATTCAGCCCATTGAGGAAGAAGATTCAGAACAAAGAAAATGCGACAGAGCAGCAAAATGTCATCATTGTTTCAATCTCTCTACTCCAATATTTTTACAGGATATTCTTGTTATCGAAGTATTTTTCCCCAATTGCTAAATAAATAGTACTGTATGAAAAGAGCGTAAACAAAACAGGGGGCGTGACAGCTAGACAACTAACCCAAACCGAGTGGCTTTTCCATGTATTTTTTTCGCCTTTCGAAAACGAAAAATCACACAAAACTACCCCGACTCATGTCACACACGGCGGCGAAGGTGACAGCCTTCACCGATCGGCCAGCCCCCGGCAGCAAGCATGTTTTGGCTCGTCGTTCCCCTGCTGCGGCCGTAGCTGGAGTGCTCGTTGCCGGGGACGCAGCTGGAGAATGACCACCGAGCGGCTCCTCCAATCTTTTTCGCCTTTCGAAAACGAAAATTCACACAAAATTACCCCGACTCATGTCACACATGGCGGCGAGGGTGACAGCCTTCACCGATTGGCCAACCCCCAGTGGCGAGCAAGTTTCGGCTCTTCGTTCCCCTGCTGCAATCCCGGCAGGAGTGCTCGTTGGCGGGGACGCAGCTGGAGAATGACCGTCGGACAAACCGTCCAACGTCGGAGGAGCGCATGGCTGCCCGAGCCTAAGCCGAAGATAGTGGTCTATTGGTGGGCACACGAAGAGGGCAGTCGGGGCTGGAAGTCTGGACGATATGGAGAACTGCACGAGCATAAGCCGAGTATAGCGCTCTCCCTCCGGGCACGCAGAGAGGACTGAGGTGGGTGTGCGACAAGCCGCCGGTCATCGGCTAAGTGGCCTTCTCGGTGGACAAGGAGCATTGTCACCCACAAAATACAAGCCACCTCCTTATTAAAACGTGTGCCATGATCCCAATATTTGACATAATACACAACACGTAGTTTACTCACTTCCTCGTCGGTCCAATGGTCCCACAGTTGTCGTACTTGTTTTGGCCATTCTCCACGGTGAACAGGAACTATTTGAAACCCAAAAAAGCTCACACGCCTCTCTCTGGCGCAGCAACAAAACCCTGCTGCCAATTGGCTGGCGTGATACGAAAAATAAATGAAATAATATGCAAAATCAGCTGAATCCGCAGTCCATCTGCATGCTATATAGCAATGCTGTGTTGTGAGATGCTGACCCGGGTGACGTCACATTTGCATTCCTCCTCAATCTATGAAGTCACTCATTTTCATGGCGCGGGATTAAAAAAATTAAATACATATACTGATCGCTTTCACACACACCGAAGCGGTCCATTTTATTGAGGAGCATAAAATACCGCGTGAAATATGAAATAAACATGCTTTTTGCTGTCATCGGCACTCTAAAGTTACCGATGATTGACATGTTTGTAACTTTGATCTGGCCAAAGACCTCTCGGTAGCTCTACGATCAATGGCACAAATGTGTTAATCATCGTTAAGCTTGGTGCACAGCCTGAAGTGTCTCTGGTGCAGCAACAAAAGCCTGCAGCACATTGGGCTGGATGATGCGAAAACAAACAAATTAATCCTCAAAATCATCTGAATCCGCAGTCCTTCTGCAAGCTAGTAATGGCTGTATTGTGAGATTGTTACCGGGCTGACATCACATCCTCAATCCAGGAAGTCACTCATTTTCATGGCGCAGGATTAAAAAAAATTGAATAAATAAACCGATAGCTTCCACACACATCCAAGCGGTCAGTTTCATTCAGGAGCCTAAAATACTGCCTGAAATATGAAATAAACATGCTTTTTGCTGTCATAGGCACTTTAAATTCATTGTAAACTTTTTAACATTGTATAAATCTAAAAAGTTTTGACTTTCAAACATGAAGTTCTTGTAAAAGAAAATATACTGTGCATTTAAATTATACTTGATCAGACATTACTTTTTGATTACAATGGATTCTATTTGATTGTTATTACCATTTTGCAAATTTTTAAAAAAAATCAACTACCTGAGTATATAGACCAGTGGTTCAGGACCATCAGTGGTGTGTGGGCTCCCTCTGGTACGCAAAACGTGAATTACTTGTTATACAGTGCATCAATCAAATACAGTTCAGTTGTATTCAACTACAAAAGATTCGCATTTATTGTTTAAGAACTAATTTGAATTCAATGCCACACATTGACAGCTGTAGTTGTCTAATTCATTTGACTGAGAGGGCTGACGGCAAACATTTGCTGTCAACCTCTCCCAGTAAAAATGGACGTCTAGCGCCATCAATGGCAACGAATGAGTTAATGTTGTTCCTGATGATGTTACTCAGAGAGCGAAATGGTCTTTCAAGGTAGTATTTGCTGTAGTGTTGGAGAACCTCTACTATAGACTTTTTGCTGCGCTTGATTTCACCAATACCAGCAGATGGCGCCAAATAACTATACAGCAACGTGAATTGACTGTGGCTGGGATGTTTATTAAAAAAGAAATGAGATATTGGTGTCTGATATAATGCACGATTCACATATTGTTGAAGTATATTTTTCAATTTAAATCCTTTCCAATACCCCCCCCCCCCCCCCCCCTTCAGATGCCATCAGCTCGACCAACCCGAGAGTGATTGACGACAGTCGGGCCAGAAAACTGTCCAACGACCTAAAGCGCTGCACTTACTATGAAACCTGTGCCACCTATGGCCTCAATGTGGAGCGAGTCTTCCAGGATGGTAAGAATCTTTATTGCATAGTCCAGTCTTCTGGGAAGGTCACATTACCCTGCTGCACATTCGCCAACTCTTAATCGCACGTCAATTAGGGGGGAAATTGACCCGCTCAGCTATTTAGCTCTAACCGAACAGCAATTAAGTTTTATCATAGCGGTGGGAGCAAGGCAAGGAGGGGCACTGCAGAGCCTTCCCCGGGAGGATTCATAAAATACCGATGCATTAAAGGACAGGCACACCCACAGTTACCAAGTTCCAGAAATGGTTACTGTTCCCTGTCCCGGATAGATAGCGCCCACATGCTCAGAAATCAGAATATGCTGATCTTTATTTGAACTTAAGTAGTTAGAACTTTTGTGTGCAGTGTGGTAGCGCATTACCAACAGCTGGATACGTCGCACACAGTGTATCAGTATGAGTAAAATATGCTTCGAAAACCCTCCTGCTTGAATACATTACGTTTTAAGTAGCTATCAAGTTGCCAATTTTAGCCTAACCACGCAAAACTAACTAAATTAGTAGGTTTTGAAAGGATATTGAGAACATTCAGAAAAACTATACATACCACTATTTTTGTTGTAATAAGTATGAGTTGTTTTTATCAAATTTTTGGGTGCCAAATCCAAAACTTGGTTATTCTCAATCGTGTCAAGAGTTTTTAGCTATAGGATCCCCGTTTTCTTAAAAATATATATTTGGCTGAAAACACAGACAAGACTGAAAAAGCAGTTTCTGCTCTTGCACACCTCTTTAAAATGAACTGCTGTATGTTAAGCCAAAACAACTGTTGTGTTTGATAGAACAATATGTCTATATGCTGCCATAGCAGATTCATGGTGCAATAGGCCCCCGAACTATTTTTGATTTGTCCGTTTTACCCTGGAAACCCCCGTTTACAGACGTCGCGCAACCGCTTTTGTTCCAACCCAGCCATGAAACGAAGGTAATTAACTATATTTATTATTCAAAATATCTGTCATTTTTAGCTTAGAATCATTAATTGATGTCTAATATTTCATTTTTTTTTTTTTATTATTCACTTGCATATTTTAAACTTTTAAACAAATGACTTCACAATGAAAGAAATGGTGTCCGTAAAAAAGTCACAGCTATCTACCTCATAACTATCGCTTACCGGTAATTGTATTTTAAAAAAATTTTATTTACTGCCTCATTTTCTCCGATATGTTAGATGATAAATAATCGATCCAAACAAAAAAAAAATTGAGAAAAAAAAGTTTAAAAGGGTAAATATATGAAAAAGAAAATATCGAGCACTCCTTGATGTCTGTGATTTCTGCATAGCGACCCTTGTTATATTACCATGTTTCACCCATAAAATGCACCAAATATCCGGCTGTGGCCATTCACAGCTGTGTCTTGACACTCGGTGATACATGCTACATAGAGTTTTTGGATCGAAACAAGGTAAGTACACGATAATACCTCGTTAAAGTCATGGTGTCTGTAATTCTGCTCTCGTTTGCTCTCACCTCCAGATAAGGTTTTGCTCTTTAAAATTTTTTTTTTTTAAATGCCCTCCTGTTCAAAATTTTTCTTACCCCAGAAAATTGAGATTTTAAGCTTTCCAATGATGTATCACACATGTATATCGGACAATTTTGAAAACTGGCCAAACCGGGGGTCTCAAAGCGGAACTTCCAAGTGACCTGAGCGTTTTCCGCCATATATTAAAAAACTGTACTTACGTGGTTGTTTTATACATTTTTAAAAAATCGTGTATTGCAAGGAAATATGCAAAAAAACATGACTGCAATGTTTCTTTAACACTATTTATGTATGTTTTTTTTTTTTTTTTAAACAAAGGATAGGCTAGTTTTGTGGCTGTAGCAACACGCACTAAAATATTTTTTGAATGAGCATCATTTGATTATGTCAAGTGGTTTTCACTAAATAATTTTTGCTAAAGCTAATTGTATTATGTTAATGTTCAGAAATGATCATTCAATACTTTTATGTTGACGCTCAGATTTGTTCATTCAACATCATACAATTATCTACTTGCGTTCACCGTGGATAAGATTATTTCAGGCAACCATTTGACAGAAAATAATTAAGTAGAAATCATTTTTTCAGTGTAGTAAGCTGTGGAGAAAAAAACAGGATCCAAGTTTGGATTACGTACAAAAACATAATCAAACAGCTGTCTGAATCCAATGTCTCATTTTTGCCAGATACTTCATCACCTGTTTGTGCGTAACTCTCTTGAATTAGCAAATTATTCAATTTTAGCTGGATGAGAAACATCATTTCATATATTTTCTTTGGAATTGTTGTGAAGGCAACCTTTCTGTAAGCAGCATGTTGTCTGTCATATTGGAAAGATGTTTGTTTTCCTTTCCTTAATGGTTGCTAGATGAGCACTGTCTGGTTTATTTGTTTTACTTTGTGATTGTGCATGTGACCCATGTCTATGCGCATGCACACTTGCGCGTCTGTGTGCGCACGCATGAAACATGTAATGAGAAGTGAAGCCTCGTCCAGTTGGGAGTAGTGACCTCTGTGTGAGGGACGGGGGGCGGGGGTGACTACGCTGTGGTCCTCGTCCATCAGCGTGCTAATTTAATTAGCCTAATTACGGCGACATGAGCCCCAAATGCACACACGCGTGCGAGCGCATACACACACACGTCTGCGGTTTCTTTCTCATCTGTCAATGTGTGGAAGCAGAGCGCATCGTTCACACTCTCTAACAAGCTGAGATGAGCACTCGCTAATGTTCATCCGCTGCTACACATGCACACGTAAAGTTCACCTGCAGGCTACACATGTGCTATTAGGAGAAGTCGACCATGAAAACAAAATAAAGTCAAATGGCTCATTTTTGTAATATTCTGTGGTGGTGCGTGTGTATGCTAACAGCTCTTTAAAAAAAGTTGGTATGATCATTGTTGTCTTATTTTTACCAGAAAGCCATAAAGCTCAATAAAAACAATTGTTTAAAAAGCTGTATCTGATATGCATAGTTAAAATATAGCAAATATAATATAAAACAAAAGCACAACATAAAAATCCTTGTTACAAACATTAGTAATTGAATCCCAACTTTCAGATAAATTGGGGATAATTCATATTAAGTTTAGATTAAGCAATTGATATAATTTTGTACTATATATGACTCAATTGTGATGATGGACCTTCTTCCCCAATCTAAAAAGGCCCACAAAGCTCCCATTACTTTCATTAATTCAATTTTATTGTACACGTATTTGTTCATAATTAATTTGGACCTTTAAATTTATTTGTGCAGCTTGTGCACATATTTTAAAATGTAGTCCTTTAAACAACGGTTAACCAAGAGTGTACATAAAATATGAGATTTAAATATTAAATTAGGGATGTCCCCACTTCGGTAACATGATCAAAAATCAGGACAGACTGCGAAATTTTCAGAGCATCGGAATTTGGTGACAAAGATCCCAACATACCAACCTATCCAGAAGCAGCGGTAGGAGAATGTTCTGTCAGCTGTGGGAAAACTATAACTGTAAGCATGATGTCTGTGGTATGGAGGGATGTGCTTTGTTTTGTCCTTACTAAATTGTCGAGGTATTGTATTGGGATTTTATAATAGCAGATCCTTAAAATCAGGTGACTCGGGTGCCAAAATATGCGATAGGGACATCCCTACTTTAAATGTCTCCTGCCACACTTTAACTTCACAGACTGCAGACTCAGCGACACACGCAGTCAACATCTTTATGTGACGTCCTGCCATAAATCTGTTTAGCGCGCCGGTTTTAGAGCAAGGGACCGCCTCTCACACCAGGTTTTGAGATTGATGGACACAGATAAATTGGTAATTAAATTATAAAATTAAATGTGAGGTTTTAATATTTAGCGCATTCTAACGATAACTGTTCTTAACCCATACCTCCTGCTGGCTGCACGCACTCCAACTCATGAGCACAGATTCATCCAGTCATAACAATTTTTTTTGGGACACTGTAGGAAATAGTTGGTACCCATCTGATACACTACAGTTATTCATTATCTTTAAAAAAAAAAAAAAAAAAAAAAAAACATTCTAACTTCAAACTGTTTTCCTCATTCATCTTGAAAAACCTTTTGAAAAAAAATGCTAGGGGCGCACTGATCAGTTTTCTGACTAATTACCGATTTTTGAAAACCCCAACCTGCCGATTTCAATTTTTGCCGATCCCGATTTTTTTTCATAAACAACAGTATGCCTTTAATGTTCCAATCAATTCAATCTTTTTTTTCTCATCTTCATGCTTTTTAATGCTCAAGCAGTTTGAATGTGAGCCAAATGTGACCTTTTCATTAAGCCAGTATTATCTGACCGAATTCACTTACAAACGAAGCACAGAGTAATGGTATCTGGCAGCTCCAAGACAATTACCACACACAGGGTTTATGCGGTTTATTAAAAAGCATTAAAAGTCATTAAATGGATTTTTGTCAAAATTCAGCTCTTAAAAGCATCAAACTAAATGTTTGAGGCATTAAAAATTATGGAAACTTGACAGTTAAAAACACTTTAAAAAATTTTTTTTTTTAACATTATTTATTAGTTGTCTGATTACTGGGTAGCCGGTATAAGAGAACATAAGATAATTATGGGATAAGAGAGCTGATAGTATTGGCTACCCGATAATATCGCCCGATAAGCACATTTTAAAATGATATTGGATACTATTGAAATCGATTTTTCATTATCAGTTTTGGGCCAATAGGCATGTTGCCTTCAAAGTGCCTTTGCATAAGGGCTGGTCACAGCCTAGCACAGCAGTTATGCTGATTGACCATTAGATATCTCCAAACTAAGATGTTTGGGATTTGTAAGGTGAGCAGACCATTTGCATTCGTGGTGCAAAAATAAATAAACAATAGATGATTGAAAAATAATCAATTATAAACCCATTACATACCTCATTCACTGTACTCAAGCTGTGTGCCTTTGTTGTTCTTTTGAGCCATATTATGTGATATGGCAGTGCCTTGTTGGCACTTTGCACTAGATTAAAAAAAAAAAAAAAACTAATGCTTGCACTATTTTGATTTCAATAATTAATATAGTGGTGCAGTATAGGCATTTTTCCATAACTTAATTTGTTCTTATTTTTCACAGAATGTTTATTGAAAAACATTGAAGTTGTTACATTTATCACTGTTAAAGTATTCAGTGGGAATCACAGTAGAATTAGCCAGAATAAGTGCACTTATGTTCTCACATTAATGAGCACAAAGACTCAATTGGCGGACACAATCTGTCAGATTTTTAGCGATTAACCAATCACTGATCCCCCACAATTTCTGAAATCGACATCAATCAATCAGTACATCATGAGAAAATTCTACCAAAAATATCATTCATTTTAACTGTTTGGAGTCATTTGGCCCCACGGTTGCAAAAACTATTCACATTGAACTTCAACCTATAAACAAATCTCCATTGGGTCCTTTTGACAGTGAACTAGACCCATGAAATCAATTACCATTGGCTCCCATTGTTTCTCCATTAGCGGGTTTTGATTAAAAACGTCCTCATGAAAAGCCGTTGGCACATTCAAATACAAGGTTTACACCTTGTGTATTCCCATTTCAGCATATTACATATATATGGACACTTTTCTAGTGCTGCAACGATTAATCGATTAACTCGCGTATTCGATTGGAAAAAAATATTTGAATTAAATTGTAATGATTCGAGTATTCTTTTAATTAAAGTGGCGTTGTAATGGTTTATTTTGAAAGTGTTTGCATTTTTATTCATTGGGGTGGATACACTGCCCTCTGGTCTACCTCATTTCACATGGCTGAATCCGACTGCTCCCTGTTAACACCAACGTAAGCCAAGTTTTTGTTTGACTAAATGTTTTTTTATGCATTCATAATTTAGTTCATAGGCATATTTAGCCGTTTTTGTGGGAATATGTGTCCCAACCATTTGTTAAGAGCATTGTTAAAAAAAAAAAGAAAAAAAGTTAACATTTTATAGCATTTAAATAGCAAAAGTCTGCTAGCTTAAGTTAGCCAAATGTTCTTTTGTTGTACATAGATCCTCTTTTTTTTTTTTTAAATACAATTTTAGGTTCAGCTCAGGTATTTAGATTTTTCATGTTACTTATCCGATTACTCTATTATTCGAACTAACTAGTTCATCGATTATCGACAACTAAAATAATTGATAGCTGCAGCCCTACACTTTTCACATGTTCACACGTTTGACCAAAAGGTCACCGTCTATGACCAAAAAGTCCCTCAAAATCCAAGGGAGTTTACCGACCAGTATGAAAGCATTCCCATGCAATTTCTCCAGAAATTTAATTTTCTAGTTACCTGTAACATTTTGCTGAGAGATAAATGTTTTGCAGTAATTCCAATCTAATGAGAAATTATGCTGAATCCACCGGTCAAGGTTTGAACTATGCTGTTATTGTGATTCAATGACTGGTTGACGTCAAACCTCATTAATGTGTCACGTCATTTAGACTGTAGACTCGTTTTCTCGGTGAAAATGATAAAAGTGTTTTGGACCATGGATGTGCACATGAATAATTATATAATCAGGATTGCAAAATTATTGCAGGATGGATTTCGTTTCAGACAGAAATCATAACTAAACAGTCTGTCTTCTCACCTCAATCCCAAAACATTCCATCGCACACTGCCCTTGGCTCGCCTCGTGTCACTAGAATGTAAATGTTTACGATGGACTCCTCATTAACCAATTTTAACGAGTTCAATTTAAAAAAAAAATGTCTTAGATGTTTATTGGTTAAGAGCGAGACACTCAGTAAAATCTTAACTCTCCCATCTCCTTGCCAACCACATTGTAAAAAGTTCTTCCTGTGTTGTTTTTGACAATAGTGTGATAGTAATGTTTGAAGAGGAGATATGATTGATATCTAGGGAAGGATTAATCATTCTGATGTTTTGTATTGCAGTTGCTCAGAAGATCGTGGCCACTCGAAAGAAACAGCAGCTGTCCATCGGCCCGTGCAAATCGCTCCCCAACTCCCCGAGTCACTCGTCTATTTGCACTACACAGGTGTCTAACGTCCAGGTCAGCCAGGTCAGTGGGGCTTCTCGACATCAGGTAGCTCCTCACTTTTTGTAAAAGAATTAGAAAATACCCAACAGGCTTTTGATCAATCAAATATTTTTGAGGACGCTCATTTCTGTTTTTAGCCCCCAAAATAGGTTGGGCAACAGTTGTCAGACATATAACAAAAGATTTTTTTTTTTTAATGGTTTTACTCAATAATTGGTCTATTCCTGATACTAAAGGTAATGTCAAAATATTAACAGAACAGAGAACACATTAAAAAATAAGACGTTTCATTTTGGTACGCCTGTTTATACTGCATTTTGAGTTCATCCTTAATCTTGCCCCAAAAGCCCACTATCATTACCAAAGGTCCAATATGCATGGCATGAACACTATTAGCAAAATATTGTCAATTGACTTAAAATGGTTTCCCTTCCTGAATGTTTTATTGTTTCAGACAAGCAATGGCGGTGGCAGTTTGAGCGACTACTCGTCATCAGTGCCGTCCACGCCGAGCACCAGCCAGAAGGAGCTGCGCATCGACGTTCCTCAGAGCACCAATACACCCACGCCCGTCCGCAAGCAATCCAAGCGTCGCTCCAACCTCTTCACTGTCAGTTTTTGTCAATGTTTGCTCGCCGTTTCTTAGTGACATCATTGTGAAATGATCATTCGAATCTCTCCCACAGTCAAGGAAGACCAGCGAGACAGACAAGGATAAGAAAGGTCTGGAGGCTCGAGCCGACAGCATCGGCAGCGGGCGAGCCATTCCCATCAAACAGGTAAGACTTCCTGTCTGCTCGCTCTTCATTAAGAGTGAAATCACATACTTGACATCAATTAGATCACCAGGCTCTCTTGGGTCCTCCGAGTAGATCATTAGGAGACTTGTGCCTCCCCTCCCTCTGTTCCCCCACTTGATCGCCCACTTTACGCCATTGCGTTGCACTTCAAGCTGCTTCCTTTGCATTCGTCCTCTCATCTGCAGCCCAGCGCTTTGGCAGCCACGCTCGCGTTTTCAAGGTATAAAGGGCCGAGAGGAAGGGGAGGGCGAGCGACACGCTGTGATGGTGAGGCGAGCCTCGAAATTGCCTCTTAATTTGCGGCCAACGTGTCGCAGCGGCGGCGGGCTCTCCTCCCGACAAGCATATCAGGCAATTAGCGAGCGCTAATCATGACCCTCGTGTCGGCGCCGTAGCCTCGTTTGTAATCTCTTAATGAACAAATTGCATCTCTGATTAGGGGCCGTCTCACCGGGAGAGAAAGCAGACGAGAGTGAGACGCCGCAGTAGAGCCAGCATTAATTGCCTCAGGTTTGGCGTTCTAATCGTGTATTTCAAAACTGTAATGTAAATTCATCTCAGTGGCTGGAGTCAGGATTTTGGTGGCGTTAATTTGCTCCTAGAGCAGTTTGAGTGCCAGAAAGACTTGACTTGTTTTGGAGGGGTGTCTTCATTATGTGAAGATGATAGTTGAGCTCTCTCCAAGTGTGCAACAAAATTTCTCACTGGTCATCTGTGTCACATAGAAACGAAAGTGCTCTCTTTATGTTATGATCCTCGCATCCTGTTGCGTGTTCACCAGTAAGGTCAAACGACGAGGTTAGATTTTAAACCCTCCTGGGAGCTGTCAGTCACAAAGATTAGAGGGGAAATCAGTTGGTGCTAGAGTGTTTATTGGGGTTTTAACTCCAAAGAACTCACCTGAGTGCCATTTTGTGGCCACTCCTGAGCTCATTAGAGCGACTCTTGGCCACTCGAGGTGATGCCGGTTCAACCCGCCTCTTTTTAAAGTAGAACATTTTTGTGAGGAGCACACTCATTAAAATTACTCATTGCCAATGGTTAGGTCGCAGTAACAAGAACAGTGTAACCTGATTGGTCCTGTTATACATGGTGCCAATGCATGTTGGTTGATAATTGTTCTTGTTTTTTCACACGATCATGGTTGTCCTCAACCAAAGTGTGCTCATATTTTCAAAATACGTTGAAACATATCCTGACTCTTTTTAGTACTTTTTATTGCTGTTTTTCTTTCTAATGCTGGACAAAATATTTATGTGTAGCCAAGTGATGAAACATTCTTCCGATACGAGTTTCTGCAGACGTAATGGTGAGTGAAATGTCCCGTTGAATAATAAACCTTGGAACCACTCTTTTTTTGTTTCTGGAATGCAACGGATGCATCCAGCTTTGTTTACTCCTCCACATCTGCTCCACGCCGCTAATTAGTCGCTAATTGGCGCAGAGAAAGCCAATGGCTCACTCAAGTCTTTGTCAGGGAGTTTGAGTGAAGAGTTGTATGCTGTAGTCATAGACACAATTTCAGATGACAAAAAAATCATTTGATATTAAATGTTTTATTAATGTGTCAAGACTGATTAAGATTGTATGTCACACATACTAGCAGTAATAAGAATGATAGGTACAGTACAATACAATACGGAAATGGTAGGTTAACAAAACCAATACACTTTAATGTAATTCACGTAACATGCTAACTTAAAGAATATCATATGTAAATAACTATGACTTCAATTAGCGAGCGGGCTCGACACTTTCCCCACAAATTTACATTGCAGAAGTAACGTTAACCCTCAAGTGAAATTGTCATTCTGGTTAACATGATTACCTGAAATCATAATGACAGGAGCAGATTGCGGCATGATGAAGAAAGTATACCAGTGTCAGTCTATGTTAAGTTGCATGCATGCGTGCAATAATGGATGAATATGAATGATGCCTGATGAAGGAAATGCTGACAGTGAGAGAGGGGGCTGTAGATGTAGTCAGTGCCCCTCAGAATTTTCTACTGAGCCAAAAGTAGATTACTGACATTGCATAGTAACTAGAGCTGGGAATCTTTGGGCACCTAACGATTCGATTACGATTCAGAGGCTCCGATTCGATTATAAAACGATTATTGATGCACTCCCCTCCTTTTTTTAAAAAAATGTTTTGTACATTAGTTCCAAAATTGTTCAAAAATCCTCCCAGGCAAAACAAAACTACTATTTCAGTATCAAGTTAACATATAACAGTAAATAAAAAACTCCAGTCCCCATTCTGTATCAGCAGCTTTAACAGGGTACCCGCGGGTTATTAAAAGTATTAACTCTTTCACTCCCAGCCATTTTCACCAGAGCAAGTCCCTTCGCTTCCGGCCGTTTTTTTTTTCTGGATTTTGACTGATTTTGCAAGGCCAACAGAAAATTATGTTCTATTTCTATATAAACTTGGAAACCACCAAAAGAAAGATTAGACTGTATTCTTTCAGCAGAAAAAAAAGTAAGTTCGTATCTTTTTCCATTCTTTAGAAATCAGCATTAGAAAATAGCTTAGTTTGAGCAATTTTCCAATTTCTGATGAAAAAACGGAGAAAATGAGCTTTTTGTAAACGCATACATTTCAAACATAACTTTGACTTTAACAAAGCTATTTTTTGCATTAGTTACATTCCAAACATCTGAATGTTTTCATTTTACAAAATACCATGAACAACCAGACAAATAGAGCTTTAGATAGCAAAGTAACAATTTATTCACACACGACTACTGAGAGATGACGGTTTGTCGCCACGTCAGCTGTGTAAACTTTTCCCTCATCGTTGTCTGTCTCACAAAGATGGATTATTTTTGCATTTCTGCGGGGTCTGCTTGGCGAGCCGCTCCACGGGGGGTTTCACTCGTTTTGCATGGTCGTCCAGCGCCTGGCGTCCCAGGCGTCCTCTCGTTGTTTTGTCCGGTTAGAGCGCCGCCTGGGCTCAAGCCGCCAGCGCTCTGACAATGCTGCCCGGCCGTTCACTGCTGTTGAATCGGGTTGCCTAGTCTTCCAAAATGCGCTACTGCCCTCCAGTGGCCAGTTTTATTGCTTTAAAATTGGTTTGGAGCGTTGTTCTTTGTTTCTCGGATACAGCGGAAGCTATATATGCTTCTTATGAAAAAAAAACACAAAAGACGTATAAATACGTTTGCGGGACAGTTCAGCATTTAAAAATACAACGTATTTATACGTTTCTGGGAGCAAATGAGTTAAAAAAGCATTGAATTTAGTTTTCCATTATTAAAGGTATTAAAAGTATTAAATTAGCTGTTGTAAGTCTGGAATTTTTTCACCGTGGTCCTAATTTTCAAGAACATATCAGTGCAACCTAAATTATTTCCGTGACTTTTTTTTTTTTTTTTTTTAAATCCATAACGAAGATGACGCATAGAATTTTTAGGATGCACTGCACTACAAATCGAAATGCAACTCGTGCGTGCCAAACCACCACAACCGGCAAAACGGAGAATCCTTCCACCTCTGCATCGTGAATGCGTCCGTTTGTCGGTGGAACGAAAACCCTGCAGGCAGAAGTATTGTGGATTCTGAACACCAAAACAGACCACCATTCATATACTTCAAATGAGTCCATTGGTGATCTGTTTCGGATATTACGTAATTTTTGGTCGGCATCGGCTGTCACAATGTTGGTCATATTGCATTTTGTTCCAGAGGGAGCGTTCCCGATGTCTTAACTATAACGAATTTTCAGTTGGCAGAAAAAAAACGCACATTTTCTTAATGTTTAAATAGTCTACATATTCTTATGACCATTATAAATGCATTTACACAATGAAATAACGCTGGAAAAGTTTGTTAAACATAATGTTGCTCAAATCGTGTTTTTTTTTTCCAGAGGGAGCATTCCCGACTTCGTAACTGCAGCCAATTTAAGCTCATCAAGACTTTAAGATAGAGGTAAAATCGGGCCTAAAAAGTCCAGCCCGACCCAAACTGGTCCACGGGTAAAGCCCGACCCGCGTTTTGTGTGATAACATTTGTGATGATGTCTGCATAAAAGCCTGTCTTTTATAACGAATTCTCAGTTGGCAGAAAAAAAACGCATATTTTCTTAATGTTTAAATAGACTACATATTTTTATGATCATTATAAATTTATTTACACAACGAAATAACGCTGGAAAAGTTTGTTAAATATAGATTAACAAATGCGGTTTTGCGGACTCGCAGAGGGGAAGATTAAAAAGGGCGTATAGGCACGCTCTGGCTCTGCAATGACCATACAGTGCCTTCTTTTTTTTTTTATGCAAATTATTTATTTTATAACAAGTATTCCTTAGTTTATCATTCATACATCGTTAATATATAGTTATTTCAAAAAGTTAGCGAGAAAGAACCTTGGCCCGGCCCGACGTAATAATTGAGATTTTAATTTTGGTCATGTTTTCAGTTTAATTTAGCTGTTTCCAGCTTGCTATGTTTATAATAGCGATGTTTGTTTACCGCTTTTCTTCTTACTGTGAAGAGGGAGGAAGTTACATCGGCCGCCGCTATGATATTTAAGTCATCAGCCATCTGCTGTGAGCGGGGAATTTAACGCCTGCTTTCACGCACACTGCTTCCCATGTCAGTCGACACGGGAAATTGTTTTCACACACAACTGCTGCACGGTTAAGTCCTGCGATATTCCCGTTGTTTTGGAGTATGTGATAGGGGCTCAAGTTACATCCAGATACTTTAGGTTGCAATTTATGGGTCATGCGAAGGCAGTGGACCTGCTTAAACATTTCGGTTTGCCTTTCGAATGAATGTGAATTTCGCCGTTTTAACTCGAGAGTTAGCCATGTTCACTGGGGTCTTGGCAGGTGCACTAGCGGCTAGCCTGTTACAGAAGATGGCTAGTCTGAGTCCTGTCCTCCTCCTCTTTTTGTCCATAATTATTGTGTGCGTGTGTGTGTTTAAAAAAATTCTGACAGACTTTATAAGGTTACTTTAAATGTGTTTTAATTGTATCTTCAACATATGTGCATTCTTTTGTCAAACACACTTAGTAATTGAGGTTAAATTTGATGTTCAGTGCTTTATTTATTTAATATGATTCAATATGATCTAAATAATGGGTGCGAGAAAAGTATTAATTTTCAGTTGAAATGGCATTAAAAAAGGTCGTAAGTCTTGGATTTCGATTTATCAATCCTGGGGGGACCCTGTTTAAACAACATTCAATTAATTTAATGTTGTGAATCAACTGTTACATTTGTTAAAATTACTCCCGTTATTCCATAATTTCCCTTCTGTCTACTTTTGTCAAAGTTTTAAAACTATTTCATCATTTAAAGATAGATTCAAGACAAGATTCTGCCGATTTAGGAGTATTTTAGATAAAAAGTTAATTAGGTACGCTACAACAGAGCCTTCTAGAGAGGTCTACTGCTGTAAGATGGCGGCTGTTTACTTACGCCGGAAAGTCTGTCATTCGCATCGCTGTTCAATAATACATGTTTTAACACCGACGTCGTCTGTCATTTTGCATATAGTTCTACATATATATGATATCTACTGTAGCCGTATGTTTGTAGCAACTAGCAACTGGGCGTTGTTTGTAGCGGTTGTCGGCCGCAGTCAGGTATGATTGTTTTTTTATCTAGCGGCATGAGTTGAACATGGTATTTACTCTCGGTCCGTTCTTCATTGCGTCCCAAAGACCGCGCTGACTGTGTTTTACTTCCGCTTTACCTGGTATAATTCAATAATCGGAATTTGGATATTTTGAATCGTTCTCGAATCTTCCACGACCGAATCGCGAATAATCTAAGAATCGGAAATTTTGCACGGCTCTAATAGTAACAATGTTTATTCCGAAGGAGCTTGAATTTAAATTAGGTTTACAAGAAGTGTATTTGCTGTATTCAATACGAGGCTGACAAGTTTTCAATACCTATGAAAATTTTCACAAAACCCTTGTAAAACATGTAAACAATTTAAACAATACAGGATACAAAGTCGATTTTCATTTAATTAAGTATAAATGTAAATCATGTGTAATTCTCAAAAATACCACCATGATAAGTGGAGGCTCATTTGATGCTCACATTCATCATGTGCATGGCCAGGGCGATAACTCGAAGTTTATGAATTGATTAAATAATTTATTTATTTTAATTGTGACTAATTCAAAAAGTCATTTATTTCATTTCGAAAAAGACTTTAATCAGGACAACAATTACTTTTGTTCAACGTTTGAATTAAAAAATAGTAATACTAATAATTTTTTTAAAATTGTTTTGAGATTTCGCTCTCTTTTGGTGAAGACTGAATCGAAAAAACTGAAATTCTTTGGATGCATTGCCCAGCCCTATCATCGACTATACACTACATTTGTTGAAAGTACATTGGATATAAGTGAAAGGCAAAAAGTGTTCTTTTTCATTTGTGCCATCCTTACCACAACAAACCTGTCGCTTCACAAATATAGTGCAAAAACAATAATTATTCTACTATACAAACGAGTAAGAACAACGTTTTCATTGTAATTTGAATTTGTGTACATTTTGATGTGATTACAATGATTGACTATTACTTTATTTTTTGGACTACAAGTATAAGTCGCCCCCTGAGTATAAGTAGCACCAGCCAAAAAAGATGCACAGTGAATAGTGAGGGGGAAAAAAACATGTATAAATCGCACTGAGGTATAAGTTGACATTTTTGGGGCAATTTTAGCGATGCTGTGGGGCTGTTTCCCTTCCAAAGGCACTGGGAACCTTGTTAGGGTGCATGGCATCATGAATGCTTTGAAATACCAGGACATTTTAAATCAAAATCTGTTGCCCTCTGCCTAAAAGATGAAGATGGGTCATCACTGGGTCTTTCAGCAAGACAATGACCCTAAACATATGGCCAAATCTACACAGAAATGGTTCACCAGACACAAAATCAAGCTCCTCCCATGGCCATCTCAGTCCCCAGTCCTCAACCCCATTGAAAACCTGTGGGGTGAGCTGAAGAGGAGAGTACAGAGGTGAGGACCCAGGTCTCTTGGATGATTTAGAGAGATTCTGCAAAGAGGAATGGCTGAAGAGCCCTCTTTCTGTCTTTTCCCAACTTGTGAAACATTATAGGAGAAGATTAGGTGCTGTTTTGTTGGCAAAAGGGGGTTGTACAAAGTATTAACACCAGGGGTGCTAATAATTGTGACACACATTATTTAATGTCAAATAATTATTTCTTTATGTGGGATTTTTTTCCCCACTGAATAAATGCACTTGTATTGAAGATTGGATTTTTCTCTTTTTTTCCCCATTAAGGTCCCATATTATTTAGAAAGAAAAAAAATATTAGAAGCTAAAAAACACATCTTTATTATAAATCCAATAATTATGGAGGGCACTGTATATCAGTTGAAACTCAATATTTTAGGCAAACAGGTTTTTTGTTAAGTAGTTCAAATGTAACATTTTAAGTTTACAATATTAACTTGATAAATGTGTTAGGAATCCTCAAAATAACAAGTTACTTAAGTGTATTGAACTATTTGAGTTATGACTTGAAGGCCCAGCCAAATTTTGGGGAAAAAAGTGGGAGTTATAGTCTGTAAAATAAGGTAAAAGTTAATCAAATAAATCTCATTGCCGCCACAGGCATAAATTGAATTTGCAAACCTTTGAACTTGGTTGACTCCGCCCACAGTTCCTGAGATAATAGTTTACTCGGTATACTTCCGGACATGGAGCAGAACTTCTTCCTGTAAGGAGGCGATTAGTGCTGTAATTGGCTCTCCCGGTTGTAGACGAGTGCGGGGCTGGCTGGTTTTGACAAGTATGCTCGTCCCCCCTCGGCGCCGGCTGCTTTGTCAGGAGTTAAATTGCATGGTTAATTCGGATGTTATTTACCCTGTAATTCATTAGTTTGGGCCGCCATTGGCGGCTTGCAGGCTGTAATTTCACGCTTGGCAATAAAAGATGTCTCATAATCTGCTTCATTTAGCAGCCAAAGAATTTAATGAAATTAACTGTGGCCCTAATTAAGACGGTGAATATTAAAGACCTGCTATCAAGGCTTTAACGAGGGTGACACTATCCGCGTTTCGCCCGATACGAAAAATATCATTTCCCTGTGAAAGGTTGTCACTGCTCGGAGCCATTTTGGCCGTGATGACATTTTTGTCACGCACACTCACCCCTGCAAATGAGATTTTGCAGGGGGCGTCGCTCCCATTTTAGTCGGAGGAATAATTAAAACATGGCACACAGGCGTCAATCAAAGAACATACTCATTACGCCTCATCTCCAGTTTTTGTTTGCCATGGGCTGTCTCATGATGACCGTCTTTGGCCGGAGGCTCTTCATGTTTTATGTCTGTCAATCCACTAAAACTAACTAACTGCTGAAGTAAGCTTTTGGGTTTGTCATTCATTGCCTGGCTCGCCAATTCCTTGGGAGGGAAGTGACCCTTACATTCAACTTTATTTTAACTTCAGAATGTTTTTTTAAGCATCAACACCTTTCCAATATCGGACAACTTTTGTCAACGTTTGATCCAATGAAGCATTTTACTGATCACCTATCAGCTGCCGTAACCATTTGGCCACACCGCCTGCAATCTCGATGCAGCCACACACACTGTCTGGAAGCATGATGGATGAGCTGCGATGGCCGGCGCGATAGAGGAGGCAGCGTCCAGTTTCCCTCCCACCCACTGTCACCACCCCAATCTGCTGTCTAAGGGTGACACCTCCAATTTAGCTTCCCGCTCTTGTGGGATTTCCATGAACAAAAGGGCTGTGGCCCCTCAGAGATCTAGCCGTTCTGTGGAAAGCGTGTCCTCCCCTGTCTCATAGATTGAGCGCCCCTGTATCACGTCTAGGATCACACTCGGGAGGGTCCATTGTGTGAAGAACACAGGGGTGATGGAGGGATTAAATGCTCGATTAGTTTATAGCAGACCACGAAAGTTCCTTTGCTGCTTCACAAAGTAGAGGCTTGGTAAGAGCTGTCCTTGATTTAAAAAAACAACAACAAAACCTTCCAGTAGAACAAATTATGGAAACTGCGACTGGTTGTAGGAGAGATGCTAAGTAGTCAGCGAAACAAACTTAATATATTTAATGAATAGCAATATGTCATATTGAAAAAGAAAAAGGTTGATTTTTTAAAATTCTTTTAAATAAACAGGAGATGACGAGATACGATTCAGGAGCAAAAAGAAACAATGATCACCTATGCTAAATAAATTTAACCCCTGGGTGTTATTTGTCCATTTTTTGGCTTTTTTCGTTTTTTTCTGTGTTTAAAAGGAAAAAAAGCATATGAAAAAATACACTAGGGAGCTGATATTTCCTGCAGGATACTAAATCATGTAGAAGTTCGAAATGGCACCATCCGGCAATTTCTAACTTATTGCAAACAGGCTGGGAAGATTTGCACTAAACTCTTGTTATTTTGCCATTTTTTGGCTCATTGACTCCCATTATAAATCATGATTTTTAATATGCTGTAAACCTGATGTTTTATCATGCATTTTCCGTGATTATTGATGCAATCGCTTCTTTGGCGAGTCAAAAACATGCAGATAAAAATTTTTTTGTGTTGACACCCAGAAGTCACTAGATGGAGCCATAGGCCAATACATGAATTTTCTTGCGAAGCTAGCTTCAGATCGGTCAAAAATTAATGCAATAAAGACGGTTGGCTTTACAAAAAAAATGGTGTCAATGTTGTCTGAGCTCACTTTCAGTCTATTTGGGCATGCGTATTTGCAATTTTGCACGTTTGCACAAGACAATAAAAAGGTACTTCCCGGAAATGCAAAAAAAACCAAAACAAAAAACCACGTGTTTATTGTTGTCGTTTGAATTTCAACTTTTATTGGTTGGGTGTTTGAATTTCTTTACTCTCATTGGTTCTGGGCATTTTGGGAGTCTCTGTTCTCGCGAGGATCACCATTTTGCATTTCTTCCAACACAACTTATGATCGATGGCGGCGAGAAGTATTTCACCGCAGGACACGATTCGAATGGTGTTAGAAAATCCTGATTCCGACGACGACGACCTTTGTTCGGACGCTTCTTTGGAGAGCCCAGAAGACATTGAACAAATTCTTCCGGACTTTCGATGCCGGAGGAGGACGGCTTTGATGACGAGGATTAGGAAATAGTTGACAACAAAACGAGATGAAAGCGGGGAGCAGAAGGCGGGGGCACGGACATGACCACGTTGAGGCGCATGACGAAAATGACGGCGATCGAGGTAATGACGAGAGTGAGTAAGCAAATGTTTTGCATATCAAGGTTTGTCTTGTAAAAGCTGATCAAAGATCAAAGCTGTTATTGTTGCGTGCGCTTGTGCTTTGCAGGCCTGAGGCACATACTCCTGCCGCCGGCGCGCACTCAGGTGGCCAATGTGTGTTTTTTCACATGCCGGACATTTCGTCATGCAGCGCGTTTGTGCTGTTCACGGAGATCTACCCTCGTTTGTGCTGTTCACGGAGATCTACCCTGAGTGGAACGTGAAGAAAAGCTACAAGCGCCGACTATTTCTTGAGGAACTTGGCAAGGCTCTAATTCGGCCAGAAGTCCTAAAACGGGAACCACCGCCTTCTGCTGAAGGCTTGGTTGAGCAGCGAGCTGGACCCCCGTCCAAGCGCAAACAATGTGGCCTTTGCACAAAGCCACTTCGGGCTTCGAACATAATAATAAATAATAATACATTTTATTTATAACGCACTTTACATTTGAACAACAAATCTCAAAGTGCACATCATGAATTGTGTATGTTGTTATTATGTTAACTGTTATATTGTATGTATGTTTTGTAAAATTGTTAACATAAATTCTATCATCAAATCAGTTATTGTCACGTTGTCACAGTCTTGTTCTAAAACAAAAAATCTATTGTTACGACTTTTACTTATCCAATGATGTAATTATGTAATATAAAATATTTTAGTTTGATTTATATATAGCCTATATAGCATAGTTAGTTTTACTATTAGGATAATGCTGCTATTATTGTCCATAGGGGGCCAAAACAAAAAAACTATATGTTTAGATAGGTCTGATGCCACTGAACATTTTGAGTGGCTGAAAGTGAAAAAAGATTCAGAAATGACTTAGTTATCACACTTCAAAGGAAAAGCCATTTTTTGGACAAAATCACAAGAGTTTAGTGTAAATGAGAAAACTGCAAATGTGTAAAAACTGGGCATGCATAAAAAAATCGGTTGTTATGACTTAACGACTTATTCAAGCCTCTAACTATGTGATATGGAATATTCAAATTAGACTTTTGTTTTTTATATATATACAGCATAGTTAGTTTTGCTATTTGGATAATGCTGCTATTATTGTCCATAGGGGGCATTGAAAAATAAAAAAAATAAAAAACTATATATGTGTAGATAGGTCTGATGCCACTGAAGATTTTGAGTGGTTGAAAGTGAAAAAATATTCAGAAATGACTTAGTTATCACACTTCAAAGGAAAAGCCATTTTTTGGACAAAATCACAAGAGTTTAGTGTAAATGAGAAAACTGCAAATGTGTAAAAACTGGGCATGCATAAAAAAATCGGTTGTTATGACTTAACGACTTATTCAAGCCTCTAACTATGTGATATGGAATATTCAAATTAGACTTTTGTTTTTTATATATATACAGCATAGTTAGTTTTGCTATTTGGATAATGCTGCTATTATTGTCCATAGGGGGCATTGAAAAATAAAAAAAATAAAAAACTATATATGTGTAGATAGGTCTGATGCCACTGAAGATTTTGAGTGGTTGAAAGTGAAAAAATATTCAGAAATGACTTAGTTATCACACTTCAAAGGAAAAGCCATTTTTTGGACAAAATCACAAGAGTTTAGTGTAAATGAGAAAACTGCAAATGTGTAAAAACTGGGCATGCATAAAAAAATCGGTTGTTATGACTTAACGACTTATTCAAGCCTCTAACTATGTGATATGGAATATTCAAATTAGACTTTTGTTTTTTATATATATACAGCATAGTTAGTTTTGCTATTTGGATAATGCTGCTATTATTGTCCATAGGGGGCATTGAAAAATAAAAAAAATAAAAAACTATATATGTGTAGATAGGTCTGATGCCACTGAAGATTTTGAGTGGTTGAAAGTGAAAAAATATTCAGAAATGACTTAGTTATCACACTTCAAAGGAAAAGCCATTTTTTGGACAAAATCACAAGAGTTTAGTGTAAATGACAAAACTGCAAATGTGTAAAAACTGGGCATGCATAAAAAAATCGGTTGTTATGACTTAACGACTTATTCAAGCCTCTAACTATGTGATATGGAATATTCAAATTAGACTTTTGTTTTTTATATATATACAGCATAGTTAGTTTTGCTATTCGGATAATGCTGCTATTATTGTCCATAGGGGGCATTGAAAAATAAAAAAAATAAAAAACTATATATGTGTAGATAGGTCTGATGCCACTGAAGATTTTGAGTGGTTGAAAGTGAAAAAATATTCAGAAATGACTTAGTTATCACACTTCAAAGGAAAAGCCATTTTTTGGACTAAATCACAAGAGTTTAGTGTAAATGAGAAAACTGCAAATGTGTAAAAACTGGGCATGCATAAAAAAATCGGTTGTTATGACTTAACGACTTATTCAAGCCTCTAACTATGTGATATGGAATATTCAAATTAGACTTTTGTTTTTTATATATATACAGCATAGTTAGTTTTGCTATTCGGATAATGCTGCTATTATTGTCCATAGGGGGCATTGAAAAATTAAAAAAAATAAAAAACTTTATATGTGTAGATAGGTCTGACGCCACTGAACATTTTGAGTGGCTGAAAGTGAAAAAATATTCAGAAATGACTTAGTTATCACACTTCAAAGGAAAAGCCATTTTTTGGACAAAATCACAAGAATTTAGTCAAGATAAAATAACGCCCAAGGGTTAATAATGAATAAACAATTAAAAGCAGGCTGGCCTGGACCTCAAGTGTATCATGATGCCCTCGAGAAGATTCAGTGCCCGACCTTCCAAATCATTAGAGGTGGGAATCTTTGGGCACCTAACGATTCGATTACGATTCAGAGGCTACGATTCGATTATAAATCGATTATTGATGACACCCACCCACCCCACCCTGCTATTAGCTGCTTTTAATGTTTTGTACATTAGTTACAAAAACTGTTTAAAGAAAAGAAAAAAAAGCCTCACAAGGCTTAAAAAAATGAATTAATAAACATTCAATTAATTTAATGTTGTTAATCGACCGTTAAAGTTGTTAAAATTGCTCCTGTTATTCCATAATTTCCCTTTTGTCTGCTTTCGACATGTGAACGTTTTAATACTATTTTAAAGATAGATTCAAGTCAATATTTTACCGATTTAGGAGTATTTTAGATAAAAAGTTAATTAGGTTCGCTTGGAAGGTTCGCTACAACAGCCTTGCAGGGAAGTCTACTGCTTTAAGATGGCGGCCGTTTTATAACGCCCGCATCTAGCTTTTTGTACATATGCTGCTAATGCCACCGAGTCTATTTTGCATCTAGTCCTATATAAATATGATATCTACCGTACCATTATGTGGACATACTTTGTAGCAGCTGTCTGCAGCAGTCAGGTATGTTGTTGTTGTTGTTTTTTTTTTTATCTCGCGGCATCAGTTGAGCTAGAGCCGTGAGTTGAGCATTGGCATTACCCGAGGGGCCGGGTAATGACAAGCATGATGTTTAGCTACTCTCGCTCCATTCCTCATTGCGTCCCAAAGACCGCACGGCGGACTGAGTGTGTTTTACTTCCGCTTTACTTGACATATTTCAATAATCAGAATTTGGATGTTTGTGAATTGTTCTCGAATCTTCCACGGCCGAATCGCGAATAATCTAAGAATCGGAAATTTTGCACACCTCTACGAATCATACACTTTTTTTTATCATTCCAAATGCGTACAAGTTAACCCTGTAAGGGGACCTGTGTGGCTATCACCATAGTGGAAATTCACTATACCGCTGCACCCGGGTCACCATAACGTTATCTGTATATGATGACCTTGCTACCGAAAAGAAGCTGAGATCTCCCATTAATATCTTATCCAAATAGTAAGACACTTAGTGAATAAGACAAACATTATGGAAATGAATATACAGTGGTACCTCGACATACGATTACTTCGACACGCGATCTTTTCGACATCCAACGTAAAATTAGACTCGCCATTTGTTTCTACATCCGACGACATGCTCGAAATACGACAACATGGCAGCACCGCAGACGAATGCACGGCGGATTTCCTTGAGTGATAAATCAACACGGGTTTCAGAAAAGGTTGGTACAGGTAGTGAAGCAAGGAAAAAATTGACGCTTACCTTCTAAATGAAGATGCAAATTATAGAAAAATATGAGCGTGGGGTGGGCACCCGTTAAATGGCTCAACAATACATCTCCACGGTCCTCCTCCGACCATCACCGGTCTTTATAAATTAAGCTGACAATCCTTATTGTGGTAACATCTCCAAAGAAATCGCCAGCTTTGCCACTTTTTTATCATTTATTTCAATCACAACTTATTCAACACAAAACGCCCACTGTCTGCCGCAATTGACGGAATTCTCAAGAAAACATAGAAAGTGAAAGTGAAACGTTCAGCTCACCGCTCTCTGTCTCTGCCACGTCAGCCCCGCGGTGCGTTCAGGTACAGCAAAAAACGTCCGCCACATTAGAACCATATTCGTTACATTAATAAAGGAATTATTATTTTTATTTTTATTAGATTATTCCGATTTTGATTTGTGATTTATTAGTTTTGCTAAGTGTAATTGACATTTGTAATAGTACCAGCAGTATTTATTAAGTATTTAGCTTAGGTTTTTGGGCTGTGGAACGAATTAATGGAATTATAATGTACTCCTATGGGAAAATCCTGCTTGATATACGACCATTTCGACTTACAAACAAGGTCCTGGAACAGATTAACTTCGTATGTAGAGGTACCACTGTACCATGTTAAATGAACAAATATATGGGAATAAATAAATATATCGAAAATATATAGGTTGCGTTCGAATTTGAATAACATAACACTCTTGTCCTTTCAATTCAGGATTAGAGAGGTTTTTTTTTGTTTTTGTTTTTTTTTTTTACTGAACAATACATGTCTTAGTACAATTCATAATATTAAACATTAAAGCAACCTGTTATTTTATATTTTTTGTTGTATCTGTTCTCTTTGGCGGGATATAGGTAAAATTACTGTATATCGTCCTTCTCTGTAGTTGTGACGTGCGATGACAGTAAATGCTTATTCTACTGGTGTTTTAGGAAACTCAATCTGGCACCCTAACTTAACAATGAGAGTGTGTTTGCCCTATTATAGTTCAATAACACTCTGAGTTTTCTATAAGGTTCAGACTTTTGGAGAATACCGTAGACTGCATAGACCCAATGCACCCTCTCATACAACCCTGAAGTACTAGTAAAGTCAATACAATGCAAGAATTTTTTCATTTTTCATTGTTTAAAAAAGCTGCACAATAAATATCCTACTATTATTTATGAATTCATAACATAAAACGTTAAAGCAACCCGTTTTTTCTATATTTTGTTGCAGTATCTGTTCTCTTTGGTGAGCTTTATGTAGATTGTCTGTCTGCCATTACATTTCAATAACGCTCTGCGTTTTCTATAAGGTTCAGAGTTTTGCAGAATACCATAGACTGCATATTCCAAATGCACCCTCTTATTTTGGTACGAAAGTACACTTGAACAACCCTGAAGTACCAGTAAAGTTAATACAACGTAAGAAATTTTCACAACACCATGTGTACTCCTGTATCCTCTCTCAATTTTTTTAACCCTATATTGCCAAACGTATCACATTTGATACACCTAAAATTTCATGATTTTGAGACTAATTCAGAATTTTGAATCTGCAGGTTCCATGAAAAAAACAAACAGGATTTAGCAAGGGTTATAGATATCTGAGCGCTTATTACACATATTCATTTTGACTTTTCTTTTTACAAATTTGAAAAGGTTTCATTAGGACCTTATTTTTCAAATTTTGGGATTATCTGATGATTGCTTCATATTGCTGGCATTAGAGGGTTAAAGCATGCTCTACATCAGTGGTCCCCAACCTTTTTTGTACCACGGACCAATGTAATGTATGTAATGTCTATTTTTTTCATTGACCGGCAATGTGTGGCAGAAAATTACAGTAAATATTAGAGTTGTGCAAAATTTCCGATTCATAGATTATTCGCGATTCGGCCGTGGAAGATTCGAGAACATTCAAATACCGATTACTGAAATATATCAAGTAAAGCGGAACTAAAACAATCAGCGCGGTCTTCGGGACGCAATGAGGAACGGACCGAATTGGCGTCCCGAGAGTTAGTTCAGTGCGTTCGCTTTTGTTGCTTCGTTTGCTAGCTTTTAGCCACATATTACGCAGAATGGACTTGGTTGTAGCCTTCTCTTCAGGCTCAGCAAGTGGCATTTTCCCTGAAAAAAGCTGTCCAAAGACGTCGCCGCCCGCAACTAACAGCAGCTAACATTACTGTTTACATTGACGTCGCCGCCCGCAACTAACAGCAGCTAACATTACTGTTTACATTGACTGACGCCACTGCTATAGGTGTGCAAACCCCCCAGTAATGGCAGCCAACCACTAGATGGCGACGTGCACAAATTTACTCGGATTAGTCAATAGAGTAGAAAGGTATATTGATGTGTCAAGAGGCACAGGTCAGGTTGAGGTCGTTAACAAATTGTCTATTATTTCCTCTGTGGTTCTGTAGCAAATGCGCCACGGACCAGTACCCGTCCCAAAGTCCGGTGCTTGGGGATCACTTCTCTACATGATAAATTACAGTACAGATAAAACTCTTTGTCTAACAACAATAGTTTGTTAAACCGTTGCACTGCTATGTCAGGTTTGAATGTTTTTAACTAGACTTTGGTATTGCAAAGTCTTACACCAAACCTTCATGTCTGGAACACAGCACAGGCCTATTAAACATCTTTGTCTGACATGTGACTGCTGAATGACCCCCAGGTACGAACCTGATGTGTCATCTAATGAATGACCTCATCTTTCTGCTTCCCGTCAACAAGCGACCTTTTCTAAGCGTTCCTTCTTTTCAGTCTATATTCACAATCCAGCTTTCCCTACCTGAGTTTAACTGTGACGCTTGCCAGTGCCTTGGGACATTTTTGGGCGGTTAACAAATGACATCATCTCCTCATCAACCTGGCCTCCCCACAGCTATCGACCTTTTCCTAAGCACTAGGCCACAATACTTCACGGGGCGGGGAAGTGCCAAGTGAGTATATCTGAGGACGTATTTATTTCCTTACACGATGACCTTGTGTGCCGTCATGACAGCCATCCGCTCCTGAAGGCGAAGACACTGTGTGTCACCCAGCCTGCAGACGCACATAACTAAACATATTAGCCATCAGCGTTCAGTTAGCCCCAACCCTATGCGAGGTGATCGCATGTCACAGATGACTCAAATTATTGTGCGAATGTCTCCTGCCCCAAAAAGTCTTTTTAGACAGACTGCCGTGAGAAATGTTATCACTGAAGGTCCCATCCTAAGTCATCGCATTTTCGGACACTTTGCGGTTTGGATTAATATCAGGTGTCTGTGTACTGAATTCTATTTAGGCAGTAACCTTTCTTTGCCTTGTCAGGTGTTTCAACCCAAAAGTTTTTTTTTTTTTAATGGAGCAGTGTAACGGCTTATTGCTGCAGTGTAATTTTTTTGTTGACACTTGTTTGAATTTTATCAGGATTTAATGATCACAAAGGATGTACTAGAAAATAGATGGACTGCATGTCCCAGACTTGGCACAACAATCTGGTACATCTAACAAACAGTGCATTAATTAGTAAACTCCACTGCAGTGCATATGTATTGGCTTTAAAGTGCTGGCTTATCTCTCCAGTTCTAATTGTTATCCAGATAAAAAATATTAATTTAATTATATTGGCTTAGTGTTAATAAAGCATCAGCTGTCCAATTGCTAGCACTTTTGTTTTATTTGAGTGAATTGAGCTCACCACGCAGAACCCTCAGATGTTTACATTCTCCTTACATTTTATTTTCGATTAGTGGAACTACAGTTCTTTATCATATTTTTATTATCTTTTTATTATTATTTATGTTTTACAAATTTTATTATGAAATCATCACATCATCTGCACCTCAAGGTCATTTTTCGGCCATTACCACTTAACCCTCTTACTCGAGGAAGGCCTACTATCAAGTCCTAGCTGTGTCCAGTAACCAAATATACGATATCAATATTTTTTTTGGACACACATTTTTTAAAAACTATTACTAATTTTAAAGAAAGGGTGATTAAAATTATATAAACATGGAATTTTTAAATTAAATACCAATCCATTAATTATTTACAGGTAGAAGTTTTATTTAGGTTAATTTTCAACTGTAGTCCCTTGGCAGAAGCAGTTTTGTACAGTAAGCTGATAAAATCCAAATACAAAAACATGGATACAACATCCCAGAACAGTGATTAGGTTAACATGGACATACTTTCTTTAATTCGAATAGCCTTCGGAATAAAATTATGATTGGACGCACTGTTTTCATGGACATTTAGGCATCACACTTTCAGCTGGAACAAATTATTTTGTCACGTGCAGATTAACCAAATAATAAAGGAAGTAGTAGAAGAAGAAGCCGTAGCGACTTCAATGTCAGAACATCACGCTGTTAATTGCTACTTTATATCATAGACTGTACTATCAGTTGACGGGACACAGGACTCGGTGCCGATCCGTAGGGGGCTTATTTTGAAAAACTTAAAACTCAAATATTTTTAAGACCAAAGCCACTAGCGACCTAAAACCAAAATGGGCATCTCCCTTAGGCATATATGAGTCTTCACGAGGAGCTGCATCAAAAAATTCAAAGGTTTTCCCCCAATAAAATCACGATTAAATATGTTTTTATATACAGTACAGGCCAAAAGTTTGGAGATAACTTCTCATTCGTGCGTTTTCTTTGTTTTCAGGAGTATTTATATTGAAAATTCTCACTGAAGGTAATAAAACTATGAATAAACATATGTGGAATTACAGTATGTACTTGGGAAATGTATGTACAAAAAAGGTGAAATACCAAAAAACATGTTTAATATTCTAGTATCTTCAAAGTAGCCACCCTTTCCTCTAATTACTTTTTTTGCACACTCTTGCCATTCTTTTGATGAGTTTCAAGAGGGAGTCACCTAATATGGTTTTTGACTTCACATGTATGCTTTTTTAGGGTTAATTTGTGGAATTTATTGCATTATCAATGGTGTTGGGACCTTCATTTGTGTTGCGTTGAATGAGGTGTGTCCAAACTTTTGCCCTGTACTGTAAGTATAACAAAACTGATGGTGAAGTCTATGTTTAGATGTTAGCATTATTTTGCGTATTCATTCCATTTTTCTACAGTCAGATCTTCCAACAGTTGTTTTGCTTTTAATATGTCCAGTAGGGGTGCACGATATCCATCTTTTGAAACCGATATCGATAACTTCCTCCTCCTCAAAGCCGATATCGATAACCAATAATAAATATATAATTTTTAAATGTATATTCACCTGAGTTTTTGAAAACCTGCTGCTAGAGGAGAGGAGACTGTTGTGGCCTTGGCCCATGAAACAACTTTCTTAACCTGCCAATTATAGGACAGCAAGCCTATCAATAACCAAAAGGCCTCTCAGTAACTTACTTATAACTAACACTGTAAAATGCAAACATTATATAGTAAGATGCATCTCTGATTCCTCATTATCAAAAAATATGGTACAAAAATGATTAATGGCTTGCCTTATTATAATTCATATAAACGGCAGTGACTGAACGCATTTTCAATAAAGCATGAGGTTTCTTCTCTGCAGAGCACAAAATCCTTGTCCAGCCACTGCGCTGTCATATCAAGCAAGCTGACAGGGCTAGCATTACACGTCCATATGTCCGTGATGAAACTTACGTGCCGTGCGTGGTTGCCGATTGAAGTATGGAAGCGTTTGGCAATCTCATCATACTTTGCCGGTAAACATTCGGCTTGGAATGATGAACTTGGGCTCCAAGTGACGTAGTAGCCGCCTGAATCCTATGTCTTCGACGAGGAAAAATGGTTGGTTGTCTAGTGCCATCATTTCTGTGATCATGTTTGTGATCGCTATAGCCCTTGGTCATCTTTGTGAAACTCTTCAAGGGCCTCGTTAAAGGGTACAACCCCGGCTTTTTTAGCTGGCGTAACAATTGAATGGGCAGCTCATACTCTTTTAAAATACCATCGAGGCTTTTTAAGATGTGTTGTAGCTTGACACGTTTTTCCCCTCCTTGTGGATCTTCGGCTTTGCAGTTGTTACAAATTGCGAGTGAGGCGTTTTCCCCTGACAACTTGAAAAAAAAAAAAAAAAACACTACCGACGTACTAGCCAGCCGTGCTACACACTGCCGTCACTTGAGCGTTACGTCACATAAAGGTAGCGCTTGATTTGTGGCACAACTCCCTTTTCTTAAACCACACACGGATACATTGTACAGTACACGCATACAACAAACGCACACATCCGAATCCACCGACACCGTGCCAAAAATATTTTACTGTATATTATCGGCCCTATTAATAATGTTATTGTATTTATTATGATGACGTCATAATTCCTATTATCGGACCGATATTTATAATTATCGTGTACCTATAATTTCCAGCAACGTGTTCGTCTTAAGATATAGACCAGTTTAGTTTTGATCTCACCGTCTTCCGGTCACTTTGCTTCAACTAGCTTCCTGCAATAACAGAAACACAAATACTGACTCCACATACATCCGACAGTTCATTTTAGAATTTGGGAATAAATATTTTCGTTTGTTGTCAAGGACAAGAGAGTTAAGATAATTATTTAGGTAAGTCTAAATGATACAGACTACAAATAAACATATCAGGAGGAAAAACAACATCCATCTATTTAATTCTGGAGTGGTATAGATTCAGCCAGAGCACAATTTACGATAATGAGTTTTGCAGACAACCAAAACATGGCAACTGACATGTGTAGAAATTTCATTTGACTCTTTCCACGTGATTTGAATCTATCTTTGCTGAATTGGGTTTTGTGTGATTTGTGTTGTCCTTCGTCATCTAATCGAGCTGAATTTGACCCCCCAAAAAAGTGATTTGGTGCTATTCATAAGATTGTAGCTTCAGACCGCTTGGAAATGTTTTTTAATGGATGGCAACGCTGGTATATGGCAATGTAGTATTTCTGCTATTAGTTGACTGCCAATTACCTGAAATGTTCGGTCACCTCAGGCTTCCTGCTCTTTCGCTCAACCACTGGTCCTCTTATTTCAATTCAGTTCTTTCCCTCAAACAGTGGTTGTCTTAATCAAAGCTGAGCGTTGAGAGCAGCGGCGAGTGTGCTTCAGCCCATCTCAGCCAGCGGCCTCTTCTCTCACTCGTCTCCTCCTTCTTGGGTGTTGCCACCGCATGCCCCCTCCCTTTACGGCTGGACTCTATTAATATCCTGTGTCGGCGTGTTAATGTTGTTGAGGTCCAGTGGAGTGACACGCGTGGCAGCGCGGCTTTAATTGCTAATCAGTGGACAGTTTTATCCGCTGCCGCCGCCTCCCATTACCCCCCGTCACTCCTCCCCTCGCCATGCCTTTCTCCCCGCCATCTACACGACCTTCGTGCTCTCTCACCTAATGAATGGAGCACAAATGAAGTGTGGGCGGCGGTCGCTCGGCCTCGCTGCTCAGTCAGCCGCGGCTGATGTGCGTAGGAGCGGCGAGCAGAGAAGCAGCGACGTTAACAAGCCTGAAGAGGGAAAAAGTCAGACAATTAAATGACGCTGGCAAATGTCGTAAGCTCGTTAAGGCACTCGTGTACGCTGAGACAGACAATTGCGTGATTATGGCACTAAACGCACTCAGACTCGTTAGTGGATTTTTGAGAGATAGAAGCACTGTCTTGTCTGAACAACACGAGACTGTCGCAAACATGACCAACCTATTGGATGTACTGTACTCTTTGGATACATTTTACAGTACTCACCAAGATTTTTTAATCCTTATTTCAATTCAGAAATACTGTGATGAACGTTAATGGGTTTTGAATTTCCATATTGATATAAATTGTTTACCTCAGGTAAATTTTAATGTTGCATAGAATTTTTTGCTACCCAATACGATTAGGATATGGAGCTGTGCAGTATCGGACGATTCTGTAGTGATACCACACTGTTTGAAACATTCATTCATCTTCTGTACCACTTATTCTCACAGTGGTTGCGGGGGTGCTGGAACCTATCCCAGCTAACTATGGGTAGCCGAAACTGGTTGCCAGGAAATTACAATGCAAAATGAGACAAACAACCATTCACGCTCTCACTCATACCTGGGGACAATTTCGGAGAGTTCAATCAGCGTACTATGCATGTTTTTGGGATGTGGGAGGAAACCAGATTACCCAGAGAAATCCCACGTAAGCAAGGGGAGAACATGAAAAGATCTTGATCTCGGAATGACAAGAAAGACGTGCTAACCACTCATCCACCGTCCCACCTTCAAACAAATATACATTAAAGAAAAAAGTTAAATTAAATTTTTATACGTTTTGCGTTAATTACTCACCTGAAGAGGGAAGGCTGCTCTTATCGAACTCATCTGTAAAACAATCTCTTGATCGCTTAGCCTCTCTTGAACCTCTCACCTCTACTTTCAGGTCAACTTGGAGTAGCGTCACTAACGTCCAGTGTTGTTAATAACGGCTTTAGAATATAACAGCATTATTTTCCACAGTAGTGAGTAATCTAATTAATTACAGTTATTATCTTGGCAACGCCGTTACCGTTACTGAGGCGGGAAAGGCGTGCGTTACTATATTGGTTGACTGACGCGAGAAAAGTCTGAGAAACTCACGGAGACGAGAGAGCAGAGCAGGAGTGGGGAGGGGGCAAGGGTGAGTGACGCTGTTGCAAACGCGATGCTACTATGCTAGGTGGCTCCAATAATACCTGACTGTAGCCGAGAGCTTACAAACTACGCCCACATGATGCTTTGGTAAATATCACACATATACAGAACTAGATGCAAATGACAGACACGGCTTCATTAGCAACATGTATAATAAAGAACTAGATGCGTTAGTAAACAGCCGCCATCTTAAAGTAGTAGACTTCTCAGGAAGGCTCTGTTGTAGAGAACCTTCCTAGCGAACCTAAGTAACTTTTTATCTAAAATGTTACTAAATTGGCAAAATCTTGACCTGAATCTATCTTTAAATAATGAAATAGTTTTAAAACTTTCACATGTCAGAAGTGGACAGCAGAGAACTAATGCAATAACGGGAGCAATTTTAACAACTTTAACGGTTGATTCACAACATTAAATGACTTCCACACATAGCAAAGGTTACTATCTAGTTATCGCAATATCCCTGTGTCTAGTTAAGTTTAGGGTAAAGAATTGGGCTAGGGCCAATTGTCCCAATAAACCCTTCAAACTTCCACATTGTGTGATCTGTTTTTTTGTTTATTTTTTTGGGAGGAAAAAAAAAACATGAAAATTATCACCAGTTACTTTTCCAAGTAACTAATTACTCTTGCATTCAGGGTTACTAACACAATTACTTTTTGGGAGAAGTAATTTGTAACTGTAATTAATTACTTTTTTAAGGTAAGATTAACAACACTGCTAACTTCACATATGTTTACATCAAAACAAACCGGTGATAAATAGGCAACAAAATCAGGCACCAGAATGTTGGTTTTTATATGTTCTGGTTACTACCCATGACATGGAAACGGTACCCAATTAGCACTGCATTTCAGTACCCAAACACTGACTGCCTTATGTCTTTGTCTTCTTCTTCTCTTGTGGTTTTATGGCAGTTGGAAACAAAATCTCAAAGATTACATATGGTGTCAGCTAATGTTGTACCGGTACAGAGTATCGAAAGGTGCCCATGTAACGGGTAGTAACTAGACCGAATAAAAATGAAAGTTCTGCTGCCTGATTTTAGTGCCATTTTTCCACTTAATTGTTTTGTTGTAAAATTATGTGATGTCTGTGAAACTAGTCCTACTTGTTCTGATAGTAGAGGTGAGATGATCAAGTGAGGCAAACCAATCAAGAGTTTGCCTTGTAGATGAGGACGATGAAAGTTTATTATTGCAAACCACAAATAAAATGTATATTTTTTTCAGACGACGCGTTATCGGTTCAGTACTGGCATCGGCTAATACTACAAAACTCTGTGTCCAAATCGGTATTCGGTGTCAAATATAGTATTGGAACAACGCTTGGCTGCTAGTGTTGGTATAACACTACATATGTCAGTCGATAAAATAAGCATATATTTTACAGTATACGCTTATTTTTATCCTGTCCCAAGTCAGTTCAAAGATGGATAGATCGAGATCATTTAATGTCGGGAGGGGTGGAACGGCACTTATAAATCATCGGCTGCTATTGATAGCAATAGACATGAAATCATTTTTATCTGGGATGGCTGGCAATGAGTGATCACATCCTGCTTTCCTTTGTCTCACATATAGTGTATGCCCGGCTCTGCTACACTAAGCACCCCACGATTCGATTCGATTACAATTCAGGGTGCAATGATTCGATGATTGAACGATGCTCACGGGATTGACGATTATCGCGATTATCGATGCATCATACAGTATTAAGTAATAAAGTAGCCAAACAAATTATTTATTTAAAATGTCCTAATGTTTCAATGGGAACTATGAAAACATTCCCACACAACAAAAAGCTGCCCTTAAGCTGTTTTTTTTTTTTTTTTTTTTTAAAAGAACGTGCTAAAACATTAACCATTTCAAAGGCAGTACTTATTTCTTGACATGCCTATACAACATAGCTGATCTTAAGCTGCTCTTTTTCACAAAAACAAAAACATTAGCTAAAGGCAGTACTTATTTCTCTCAACAATACAATGAAATTTACACTGATTGAATGAATTCCACATTTTCTGGAAACAAACAAAGTGCCTTTAGAAATAAAATAAAATATTTTTTTTTTTTCACAGATTTCTGTACTATTTAACATGTTTGTAGTGTTACTGCTGTACTTAATCCTGGTTTTACACTTTCTGCATCTGGAGTAACTTTTGTGCACCACCAAACAACGCACCAATCGACACGTTTGCAAATTTGCTAATTAGCATAGCCTCACCTCTTATAGACGCTCACAGGACTTAGCAACACACTAGGGACATTTTCCTATCAACACGGCTTGAACCTACTGCTGGACAACTGAAAGGCAAAGAGCAACGAACTATCTCTCTTCCCCTCTCGCTCTAAAAAATATCTTGCGCACAGAAGAGGACCCAAAGCGCGACCCGTTTCTTGCTTGTCTCATACACAAATGTATTTTCGAGTCTTTTAAACAGGAGTAAATTTCTCACTCAGTAGCTGAGCCATCTTAACCTTTTGGATCCCTTTAGGTGTCTGGGCGGCAAACGTGTCTTGAATTTCATTCCACAAGCAGCGGTCTGTCATTAAGTTATTAGGGAAAATCGTCGTCGTTTAACATTTATGAATCTTAATCGAATCGTCACGTGTCGAAGCTCGATGAATCTAATAATCGATTTTATTGGCACACCTTTATTATGCTGTATGCCTTTCTGCAGGGTATGCTACTGAAGAGGAGCGGCAAGTCCCTCAACAAGGAGTGGAAGAAAAAGTATGTGACGCTGTGTGACAATGGGCTGCTAACCTACCACCCCAGTCTTCATGTAAGACACGCATACACACACAGTAAAGATGCTGTTTGAGTTATTTTTCTTATCTTTTTGCATGACACATAAGCATATTTTAGTTATTTATTGCTGGAACACACTATCATAATATAAATCGTCATGCCGCTTATCCTCTCACAAGGTTCGCAGGGTGCTGAAGCCTATCCCTGTTACCATCCAATATCAGGGCTCTCATAATAATACTGCCGTATTTCGAACATGTCCAACACTGATGCCCAAGCGAAAACAAATGTACTCTATTCACATTCACCCATACCGGACTAAAACCATCAGTTTTCCACTATCTTGTTTGTCCTCTAGTATATCAGTTTAATCATCTATGTGTATTTGTTTCAATTTAATATTGGTGCCACACAACTGTGAACAAAGGTGAACCCCGAGAGCTTTGAACTGCTGCACCCCGAGGTTGATGGTTTGATTCCTTCCGGCGAGTTCTTGTGACACACTTGCGCAAAGCTTGCACATCCATCAGCAATTAGAACAGCTGATGCAGTAAATTAGTGCGAAAAGTCATCACTTAACACATGAGCACACGCAAAGTGCCTCCAGCACAAAAACACTGGTTTTCCTAAGCAGCTCGCCGTCAATTAGCGTGTTTGCGGAGGCTAATCGGATGAAACTCAATCAGCGCCGCTAATTGCCATACTATGTGCAAAGAAATCAGATTAATGTTGCTAATTAAGTGGATGGAAATAATGCTGCCATATTGACCAGGAAAGTATTCAACTTCTGCCTTAGTCATAGTGAGGAACGGGGTTGGTTGTCACACTTGCATGAAGTCGACCACGAGAGGGCTATGTTGCACAATATCAAACTCAATATCAACCTGATTAGGATTGATCAACTTTAAACTGATCAGAATTGCACCTGAAACAAATCTATAGTGTCACATCACCTTGAGCAAAGAGGCAATTACTATTTTTAATGTCAAATTTAAAATTGAAAGTCTTCACTATTATTTTTATAGGCTTTTACGAAATAGTTCTGTAGTGTTAATTGTATGAAGGTAAAGCTACAGTTTTGATCAGGGGTCGCGTTAACCGAATATATTCCGTCGTTGACCGGTTTTTTAAAACGGTGACGGAAAAAACTGAAGTCCATCCGTCATTTTGACAGGTTGCAATTCACACCCCAGACCACAGGGTGGCGGCTAGTGAGCATATTAATTAGCTATTGTCTCTCTTGATGCATTACGTCGTTGGCCTTACTCGGAAAAATGTCAAGGCAACTGAGTGTTTGCCTAGCACGGCCAGACTGTTCTCCCTGTATTTTTCAAACACTGAGAGACAAGTCTGGGACACAGCCTCTCGAGTAGGTACAAAATCAATCGACAAATCAGATTTGTTTATTTGCGTGACGTGTTCTTCATGAGCAACGTCACTCTTCCGCGCCGAAAGTCGTCTCTAGAACAACACGGATGGCGAACGGGAGAGCCGAGAATACGTTTTAATCCGCGGTAAATTCAGTTTTAAATGAGCTAAAACACATCGACACGAATTATTGACAACAGTCTGTCTCGCGCTAGCCATGTTGAATAAACTCCGTTCTCCTCGTATGTTTACTTCCGCGCGCAAGTCCCTCGTCCTGCCCTCGTCACTTTGCTAACGGCACGTCTGCCCGTCGCTGATTGGTGCACTCCGCTGTCTGTTTGCCTCTTGTTAAGCTTGAATATTAATTAAAAATGAATGAAAACTAAATACTATTGAATATGTCATTATTATCATTTTAAAAATGTAAGTGACGGGTAAAAATAGAATATGACCGGATTTTTATGACACTGTCTGTCAAAATGACAGACAACGAAAAAGTCTAGCGCAACATCTGGTTTTGATTCACATCTCTAGATTACTGTGGTCTCAAAAAATATCTGAAACTTTTGGAATTTCTCTCATTTCTGCATAAAATTGCCATCAAATGTGACCTGATTTTTTTCAAAATCACACAGACGTAAAAACAGTGGCTACTTTAACTAAAACCCCATATTTATGGGTTTTCATATTTTAATGAGGATAACATGCAAACAATGACAGAAGAGTGAAAAATAAGTGAACCTTCTGCCTAAGGACACTTTAAGAGCAATTGAAACCAATTTTTACCAAACAATTTGTCAGGTGTGTGCCCAATCACTGATGAGTGGTTTAAAGCTGCCCTACCCACTATAAAACAAACACCTGGCAAGAAATGTTTTGATGAGAAGCATTGTCTGATCAAGGCTCGGTCAAAAGAGATGTCTTAAGACCTGCGATCAAGGATTGTTGATTTGTATGAAGCTGGGAAAGGATACAAAACCATTTCAAAAGTCTGGATGTTCATCAGTCGGCAGTCAGAGAAGTTGTCTAAAAATGGAGGGAGTTTGGCACTGTTCCTTCTTTCCAACGGAGTTGCCGTCCACCAAAGATGACGCCAAGAGTTCAGCGCAGAATACTCAGAGAGGTAAAAAAGAACGTGGCTGCTAAAGACTTACAGAAATCCCTGGCACAGTCCAATATCTGTGCACACATCAACTATATGTAAAACTATGGCCAAGAATGGTGTTCATGGGAGGACTCCACAGAGGAAGCCACTGCTGTCTAAAAAAACATTGTTGCTCATTTAATGTTCGCGAAAAGGCACTTGGACACTCCACAGCAGTTTTGGCAAAATATTTTGTGGACTGATGAAACCAAAGTTGAATTGCTTGGGAGTACCACACAACGTCATGTGTGGACGAAAAATGGAATAGCTCACCAACATCAACACCTCATCCCCAATGTGAAGCATGGTGGAGGGAGCATCATGTTTTGGAACTGTTTTTCGCCTCAAGGCTAGGACAACTTGCAATCATTAATGGAATAATGATTTCAAAAGTTTATCAGGATGTTTTACAGGAAAACCTGAGGCCGCCTGTCAGACAGTTGAAGCTAAAAAGAGGATGGATGCTGCAACAAGACAATGATCCAAAACGCAGAAGTAAATCAACTTCAGAATGTTTTCAAAAGAATAAAATACACATTCTGGAGTGGCCAAGTCAAGTCCAGACTTGAACCCCATCAAGATATTGAGATTCATGCCAAACATCCCAGGAATCTGACTGAACTAAAGCAGTTTTGTAGAGAAGAAGGACCAAGATTAGTCCTGATCGATGTGACAGACTGATCTGCAGCTACAGGAAGGGTCTTGTTGAAGTTATTGCTGCCAAAGGGGGGGGGCACAAAATATTAAATGTGATGGTTTACTTACTTATTTCTCCCCCTTCTGCCATTGTTTGCACACTATCTTCATTGAAATATGAAAACCTTTAACTGTTTGGGTGGTTTTAGTTAAAGCAGACACGTTTTTTTCATCTGTGTGATTTTGACAAAGCTCAGATAACATTTTATGGTGAGTTTTTGCAGGAATGTGAGAAATTCCAAAAGGTTTAGATACTTTTTCATACGACTGTAACCAGTCTGTAGCCAGCCAGTTGCTTGCTAGTTTTAAGCCAAAAACATGAGTTCAAGTTGGTTTTCATAATTTGGATAGGAATGGTTGTCACACAATCATCAATTCAATGAATTCAAGTGATTTTTGTTATAACTGCACAGGGTCAACTAAATTGTTTTCTAGCAGCTCAAAGATGTATACAACATAAATTAGAATACAAAAAAAAAAAAAAAACACAAGACAGGAATACACAAAAATGTGAAAGCAAGTAGACACTAAGACTCTGCATATTTTCCTAATGTCACAGAAGACTATGTCTCACCGTTTTTCAGACAGTGAATAGATGTCGTACAAGAAGTCGACGTTCAGTTCCATTCTTTATTTAATTTTGGGTTGAATAAATGAGTTAAATGAGTCACTGAATGCAATTACATTTTTATTTTGAATAAGGGAGAATTAAAAGGATAAGAAATCTCACTCTCTAATTAATAAATGACTATTCAAAGATGTGCTAATGGGTAGATCTTTATGAAAGAGTAAAATTTACAAACAAACCTTCTCCTTTTTCTGAGTCGCTAAAAGCAGTTGGCAACTTAGCTCTAAAAGTCCCCTGTTCCTCACCTGTAGCTTTACACATCTCTTTTAACATCACTCTTAAATATGTAATTTTTCCCCTAATCCATCTTTCCTTTTCTGTGATATTTTCATCAATCATGCTTCGTATGGATTCATGTTTTCATTTATGTCAGCACTCCTTGCTGTGCATACACACACTTCATGCTTAAAGCACATTTTCTATTTCCATACACTGTGGCCACCTGCTGTGGATATGTTCAGTCGATAGACATACGTCCTGGACGCCACGCAGTGAGAGTAACAACTAGGCCGATGATGAAAGCACTCCAATGCAAATGGAGATTCAATTACCTCGGTCAATCTGTTGGAGGAATGCATCTATGTTTGAGTGTGTGTGTGTTGAGGTTTTACCCAGTGGGCTGCCTGTTCGATGGCTCTCTAGTGGCTTGTTAAGACGCCATCAAGAGCACTTGGCTTTGAATTGGCCTTTTGTTAGCCTGGACAAGAAAAGAAGCGCGTGTGTGCTTGTGAGGATGAAGGGTTTAAAGGAGTCAAAGCGCTGCAGAATAACGTTAAAAGTGGTTTAATTAATGCGCGTGGCGAAAACGGAGAAAATATATCATAAAAATATCTTCATGTATGTTTTTTCAAAATATGGTTAGCAAAATATTTGGTCACTTTGCTCATTGTTTAGAGACCACAGTAGAGCTGGGAGATATGGCCTAAAAACAAAATTTTCGATTTTTGCGCCCAAAATTTGTTTTTGGTTTTTTTTTTCCTTTCCAGTCTTACGGGAGACAGACAAGTAAACTTAGAAAGCTCAAGACAGGTTTAACCCTTTATCAGGATCTCATAATATTTATTGTCTGCCACTGACAGCGCTAGACGAATTCATCTCTAGGAAAATGATCGCTGTCAGCCATCCCAGTCAAAATAGATTGGACGTATAGCACTGTAAATGGCACCGAAAGATGAACATTCACTGTCAGTCCCCTTAGTTCAAATGAATTGTACGTCTATTGTTGTCAATGGCAGGCAAAGACTTAAATAATAAAAGAAAAAACTAGCATTATTTGGGTGTATAACCAAAGTATATTTCTGCTGTTATTCTTTTTTTTTTTCTTCTATTTTTTTTAATTATTTATAGATATATAATTGATATACTGTATGTATATATATATTAAATATCTATAATTCAAAATTTATAATGGGGTACTGTACTGGTGTTCACATATCTATGTGGACATTACTTTCTGGACCGTATAGGCCATCAAATATTAATATTGGGCCTTCAACACCCAAAATGTGACGTGATGTGGACGCCAGATCTTTGGTTTTTTTTGTTTTTTGTAATTACCAAAAATAGTCACTAGCCCTAGTACAAAGGATTAAATATAATGGCAAATTTTGAGAAATTTAAAGTAATTCATAGAGTAAAATCGAATTCTTCACCCAGGCCTAGAAGAAAGTGTTGACAACAGTCTTTAATTGTTCTCATGTGCACAAAGCACACCAGGGATATAAGTGTGGTTTTAAGAAGTGCCCGTTGTTCATCCATACCATTTGTCCCTGCATCAGAGGAGGTCTTATAATCTGTGGTAACAGTCCACTTCTGAGTCTGGAGTCCACTTGAGCAAGTCTAAAAGGATTAATGTGTCTTTGTTTGCCGCCTCCTTCAGCCTTTAATAACAGTTGTTTTTTGTTTTTTTTGCTTACATTTACATAGCACTGGGCATTCATATTTAAATCTCTTCTTAATTTTTCTTAGGACTACATGCAGAACGTCCACGGGAAAGAGATCGACCTGCTCAGGACCACGGTCAAGGTGCCTGGTAAACGGCCGCCACGGGCCGTATCCACCTGCGCAGTCATGCCCAAAACCAACGGACTGACCAAGGACTTGAGCAGCCTGCAGCTGGGACACAATCCCGGTAAGGAGGATAATTTGACAGCAATAATTTAACATCATATAGCGTCAACATTTTTATTTCTTGCTGTCCTTGGAATCAATAAAGATGATTAGAACGAAATGTAGCGGGAAAAGGCGGAGAATGCTGATTAGCACATGACAAAAGATGTCATAAAAGAGACACGAGTCTGTTTGTTACTCACACACACACATTCAGGAGGCCTAGCTAATAGCATGAATATTCAGTGAGGCGTACTCATGTACTAATTATTGTCATGAATATTAATGTAATAAGAGACAGAATCCACTCTGCCAGCACCAAAAATGTGCTGCAATCAAGTGAGGAAGGGGAGATATGGATGGTGGGGGGGACTATGAGAGGGTCTGGGAGGTGAGGAAGAATGTGAGCGAGGTTATGGCTTAGAAGGGAAACTGGGGTGTGGGGTCACCCAACTGTTTGACAAAACACTCATCAAGGGAGTTCGCATATACAGTACCAGTTCGCAGTGCCATGTGCAACACCTATAACACGTGTCAAACTGAAGGCACGGGGGGCAAAACCGGCCTGCTACACCATTTTGGGAGGCATTAAATTTTTTTTTTTTTTTTTTTTTTCTTTTTTTCTTTTTTTTTTTTTTCCTTTCATTAAAATAAAATGTAAATAAAATTTCTGTTCTCCTGAATTGCAAGATCAAGGACTGCAGAAATCGGAGAACAGGAGTTCCAGCAGATCCTTGAAAAATCTTAAAAGCCATTGAATTATTTGCCAAATAAGGCCTTAATTAGCATTAACATGTTATAAATCCAATTAGAGCTGAAACGAATACTCAAGCAACTCGAGTTTAAAAACTGATCCGAGTAATTTTATTCGCCTCGAGGAATCGTTTCATTTTGCCAGCTCTAAGCGTCACGTTTTGCCTGGACTACTTTTAATGCGGGACAATGCACTGACGTCACGTGCGTATAGGAAGAAGCAAAAATACCTGACTGCAGCCAACAGCCGCTACAAACTATGCCGACGTTGCTAAAAACTACGCCCCCGTGATGCTACGGTGGTAGCATGTAGCGTCTGATGCGTGTCATAGATATCACATGTATATGGAACTAGATGCAAAATGACAGACTCAGCAGTGTTAGTAAACAGCCGCCATCTTAAAGCAGTAGGCTTCTCAGCGCTAATAAATAAGATTAATGTTACTGTCCTTTGCTCACTTAATGTTAGCCCTGTGGAGGGCTAGGTTTCTATTAATTATGACCACTGTCGATGCATGGCTAACATGTCTTACATACAGGCTTTATTTAATCTTTAAAAACATAGCGCTGCAGAGTGATACTGTGATGAGGGTGTAAAATGAACAGATAATAAGGCCTACTGTCAATTTTAGCTCAGTAGTCATTGCTGGATAAAACACCAAGTAGCACTGGTCCCTAATGTGCTCTAATGCAGCAGGTATCATACATTTATTTTGAACACTGCAGAAACTCAAAATCCTATCAGGACTTACAGTTTAGACTAACTTAAAACTTAACTATAACTTAAAAATAGCTTGACACAAATGGAAATTTAGTTGAAACACGTGGGAGAAAACACGTAACTTTTTAAGTGATGTGCGTTATCCAGCGTAATGACATTTTTAGGAAAGAATTTTTTTTTTAAAAATTGGATCTACAATTTTTTTGAGTGAAAGCAGTGAATTAGTCTTTTTTTGTTTTTTAATCACATCTGAGATGCAATTGTTGGCTGTTTTCAATTATGTACATCGAAAATAAATACATTGATTGACTGAAAATGGTTCAATATTAGATGAAATGTCTTGTTTTCTCATGTATATTGATAATTGCTCTTTATTTAAAAAAAAAAAGTTTTATCCGATTACTCGATTAATCGATAGAATTTTCAGTCGAATACTCGATTACTAAAATATTCGATAGCTGTAGCCCTAAATCCAGTTGAAAAAGTTTTAAGAATGTCAACACCTAACTACAATTACTTATTTAATCAGAAAAAAATCATTTATCATTCTAAACTTATAAAAACCCTTCTATGATTTCTGGGAACGTTATGGCACCAATCTCGTTGTCAATGCTCTGTCAAAACGATAAAATTCAGCGAGAATCTTGACTCATCAGGTCTTTTGCAAGAGATATTTATTTTGTGGTAACAATAAAACTGATATGATTAGCTCAATTCACTTCCTGATTCTTGTTGATATAGCTCCACTTCCAGGTATTACATGCAACGACTGGACCACACTACTTGATTCGCAATTTTTTCTTTTTTTCTTCCAAATTTTGGTTCAGATGGCATTAAAAAATATTGAATTAAACTTTAATTTTAACTTTAACTAAAAAGATATTTTTTAAAGAAAAATATATGAAAGAATATTTGAGATCACGAGGCTCAAAAACAGGATTGGGATGGTATTCCAAAAAAATTAACAATAAAAAATAGCTGTCTATTCATTTGATCAGTAATTAGTTGTTGATTCGTGCTAGCCCTAGTTGCCAGACATAAGAGCCCTACGAATGAAATCAAAATTACAATGTTGCCCGCTGCAAAGATAAGTTTTACACCTCTGACCAAAAAGTCTGCTAGTGAAAAAATATCCGAAGTATCAAGTTTGTTGATTGTGTGTTGATGTGTTGATTTCATCAGAAAAGTATTTTCTGTCCTGGCAGGTTCGGTGAGCAGCAGCTCGTCAGTATCTCAGATGGCGAGCGGCATTAGCCTAATGTCCTTCAGCAGCCGTGGCCCAGACGGCATGGGTGGGCACCAGCGATCATATTCCGTCTCCAGCGCCGACCAGTGGACTGATGCTACTGTCATTGCCAACTCGGGAATCGGAACCGGTAACTTCAGCGCACAGTGGCTTATAAGATACAGCTCATGATAGGATGCTATATAGCAAGCTCATGGGGCCAGCATACAGGCAAACAACAATTAACACCCACAATCAAGGACAAAGGCAAGACATTTCGATAAAGCTAACTTTATATATACAGTGTATCACAAAAGTGAGTACACCCCTCGCATTTCTGCAGATATTTAAGTATATATTTTCATGAGACTGACAAAAATGACACTTTGAAACAATGAAAAGTAGCCTGTGTGCAGCTTATACAATAGATTTAATTTATTGTCCCCCTGGCAACAAAAGTGACTACACGCCATAGAAACAACGTACATCCCTAAATGTCCAAATTGAGTACTACTTGTCATTTTCCCTACTAAATGTCACATGACTCGTTACAGGAGTGCTGTCAGCATTGCTGCAGATTGAAAAGGTGAGGGGGTCAGCCTGTTAGTGCTCAGACCATACGCCGCACTCTACATCAAATTGGTCTGCATGGCTGTCACCCCAGGAGGAAGCCCCTTCTGAAGACGGTACACTAGAAAGCCTGCCCGTCTCATCATAGGACATCATTCCAGTAATCCATGTGCTTTGTTGACATGCCTTCAGCAAACTGTTTGCGGGCTTTCATGTGTACCATCTTCAGAAGAGGTATGATATATAACCACACAACACAAACATGTGGTGCATAAATAAAACAGTTAACGCAATCGAAGCCCAAGTTCACATGAATTGGAGGTCTATCCCCATCAAATGCAGTTAATGAGTTAATGTGATTATTATTAACTAGCAGTATGGGCCGGCGTTGCCGGGTTTGTGTAACGTGAACGCAGTACAACAGCATCGCAGACGAATCATACTTTCCTTAGAGATGCAACTGTAATGTAGTAAAAGAACACCATAGTGGGGTTAATGCACAATTGCTTTGTTGTGCATACACCGCACAAGCACAAGATAAGGCAGCCTTTATTGAACAGAAAACACAACATAAAAACGGCAACCACCGCTCTCGGTCATGGTGGCACAACTACCCATGAACCATTGCAGGCATAACACGTAATAAATAACAGTAGCTATAGTATGAATATCCCGCCAAAATGAATCCCTTAGTAAAATTCCGGAAGATTGTACTTTTATTTTTTCAAATCCAGCATCTTGTTGTGGAGTACTCAAAGCCACAGCATATCATCACAGCGCATTTACATTTGCACATGAAACATTTAAGTTTGAAATCATCATTGCAATCACAAGAGACGTGTCTTTCGCCCAAAAGACAAAGGCACTGTCGCCGCCACAATCAGGGAATTTCTATGCTAATTTTTGGAGTTTCAAATTATTTTTCAGCACTAAATAAAGGCCTACAGATATCAACCCCATATAAGAACACTCCCAGTAACATACAGTACAACTAAGGGTGTAACGGTACATGTAATAGTGTTGAACCGTTTCGGTAGATGGTGCTCGATTCGGAACGGACGCGTACCGAACGACTTTCTGACGTAATATAACTAGGGGTGTCAAACGATTAAATTTTTTAAATCGGGTTAATTACAGATTTAAAATTAATTAATCGTAATTAATCACAATTCAAATTATCTATAAAATATGCCATTTTTCTCTGTAAATTATTGTTGGAATGGAAAGATAAGACACAAGATGGATATATACATTCAACATACGGTACATAAGTACTGTATTTCTTTATTATAAAAATAAATCAACAAGATGGCATTACCATTATTAACATTCTGTCAAAGTGATCCATGGATAGAAAGACTTGTAGTTCTTAAAAGATAAATGTTAGTACAAGTTATAGAAATTTTTTATTAAAACCCCTCTTCATGTTTTCGTTTTAATAAAATTTGTAAAATTTTCAATCAAAAAATAAACTAGTAGCCTGCCATTGTTGATGTCAATAATTACTTACACAATGCTCGTGGGTGCTGAAGCCTATAAAATCAGTCGCACCCAAGCGCCAGCAGAGGGCGCCAAACTCCGAAAAACACAACAAGTACACATTTCACTGTGCAGTCATTTTAATCTGTCTGAGCGGGGCATTTGTGCGTTAATTGTGTCAAATATTTTAACGTGATTAATTTAAAAAATTAATTACCGGCCGTTAATGCGATAATTTTGACAGCCCTAAATATAACCCTTGCTTTTCGAGGCTGTGAGTTGATCGGGTTACAGTTTCTTTGTGTAGATTGTATTTACTCTATCTTCTCTACTATAATGAGGACCAACACGGTAGGACAGAAACGTCAACGGCGCGACAACATGGCCGCCGCGAGATCGCAGTGAAATGCGAGCGTTAGGGCCAATCAGCCAATGCACACCAGTTGCAGTGCGGCCACGTGTTAGATGCGTCCCAGAAGCAGCTGAACGCGACACACGCGAAGAGAACGGCAGAGATTATTATTTGACGCGAGACGCGGCCCTTGGGCGTCAATACTACTACCGGTAGCTAGGATCGGGCCGGAAGTCACTCGTGTAAAAGTACGGTTGATCCAGTCGATTTTCATACTAATATGCAATCTTAACCTACTTTTTAGAGTCCATCAGATCTCTTGAGTGGTAGATCGGGGCACAATTGACTTGTCTTTGTTGATTTACTGCTGTCTTCTCTGCTATAATGATGACCAACATGGCCCCGTGTTCAATACAAAACCCTCCTACCACAACAAAACAAGTAGGAACTAATATTCACATCGGAACTAAAGTTATAGAACATAAAATATACAATATAAATGAATACTACATCACATTTGTAAAATATAAACACATAATAAAATAAATAATAGCCCATTTAAATAAAATAAATTGAAATGAGCTAAAACACCTGTAATTAAATAATAAGAATAATACACAGATCCTGCTTACACAATTAAATTTATTAATTTCTGTGTGGCGCTTTAACTTGAGAAAATCCACCAATAAAGCTTTTGAAAACCGTTCATGAGAAAAAAAATGTTTCATTGAGGCATTTCATTTGTAAATACATGTTAAAATCTTTGTCATTGGGATTGCTTTTCTCTTTACCACAGGACTTCTTTTTTTCTTCTTTCTTTCAGAAAGATTCTTTCTTTCAGAAAGAAAGCTGACCAATACACGGGGTCTGAAAGGCAAATTGTTGTTGGATTATCTTTAAATACCCGCTACTTTTTCATCAGAATTCTAGCTTTGTATAGGCTAATGTTCCCATAGTTGAAAGCACAAAGTTGTGTAATAAACAACTAGCACATTTATATTTTGCATTTTGTTTTCTTACTGTACCGAAAATGAACCGAACCGTGACCTCAAACCGAGGTACGTACTGAACCGAGATTTTTGTGTAATGTTACACCCCTAAGTACAACCGTGTAAAATCTCGTCAAACTCCACCCAGCCGTTTCGGAGTCCTTAGGGAACGAACACACACACAAGCACACACATACACAAAGTTCAATCTATATTTAAGTTTAGATAATAAAATAATAGTAATAATTTTTTATTGCGTTTTATAATCAAATATTTCAAAAATAGGCTACGATATAGTATACTGCATTCTATCGTTATCATCATATAAAATGGCATCTATGATGATACGATTTTCCTGTATCGCCCAGCAATAGAGTAAAGCTCAGAGTGACATGCTGCATTGCATTGACGATCATCTTGCCTGACAGTGACAGTTATGTCCTAAATGTTGTGCTTCCAGCCTCCGCAAATCATGTTTAAAGCTGTGAAATGCTTTCAGCAGGGTGCTTACACACAAATGAGTGTCTTCTCTTTAGCTCTTGCACTCCTCTATTTCCCAGTGTGTTATCTGAACCTGTCAGCATGACTATGGTGAGCGCTGGGAAACACTTGTGAGCACAAGCCTTTCTTTCTTAAGCATTGACATTCTGAAAGCAGATGTACCATATTTTTAAGACCGCCTGGAGCGAGGTCTCAAAATCTCACACCCAATTCCAATGAAGTTGGGACATTGTGTTAAACATAAAATAAAATGGATTACTTTCATTCATCTTCCGAGTCATTTATCCTAACGAGGATTGCAGGGGTGCTGGAGCTCCTCTCAGCTGACTACAGGCAAGGCGGGGTACACCCTGGATCTTTTACCAGCCAATCGCAGGGGAAATTGGACTGCAATGATTGGTGAATCAGTTCTACCTGTATTTAATTAAATACACAACAAAGACAAGATATTTATTGTTCAAATTGATAAACTTTGTATTCAGCACATAATCATTAACTTAAATTTATGGGCACAACAAAAATTGCAACTCCTCTGTTATTTATGCACAGATCAAAATTTAATTAGGTAGGTATATTCTAGGGATGTATAAGCACCAATCCTCGGAGCCTGATTTTTTGTTTTTCCTCTCAGGTCTGATTAATTACATTAATTAATTGTGGAATTCAAATTGCTACTCCTCCGTTATTCGTGGATGGATCAGAATGATATTTGGTTAGGTGCACATTCTAATGGGAACAATAAAATAGAGGAAAACTGGCTGAAGAGGCGTCTGTTATGTAACATATTTATGGTTATTCAGAACTACACAACATAATTTGTTTACCGAACTCTTGATTTGACTCCAAATCTCTACCTAATCCATTCATATTTTCATCTTCAGTATAGCTTTTGAGGAACTCCACCAACCCTGGAAGTAGAGCGCACACCCAGAGACTGTTACTGTGGTAAAAATAAATATACAATGCTGGCCAAAAGTATTGGCACCCCTGCAATTCTGTCATATAATGCTCGATTTCTCCCAGAAAATGATTGCAATCACATATGCTTTGGTAGTAATATGTTCATTTATTTTGCTTGCACAAAAACACAAAAATGAATGAAAAAAATAAATCATTATCATTTTACACAAAACTCCAAAAATGGGCCGGACAAAAGTATTGGCACCCTTTGAAAAATCGTGTGATGCTTCTCAATTTTGTGTAATTAAAAGCACCTGTCCCTTACCTGTGGCACAAAACAGGTGGTGGCAATAACTAAATCACACTTGCAGCCAGTTAAAATGGATTAAAGCTGAGTCAACCTCTGTCCTGTGTCCTTGTGTGTACCACATTGAGCATTGAGAACAGAAAGAAGACCAAAGAACTGTCTGAGGACTTGAGAGGCAAAATTGTGAGGAAGCATGGGCAATCTCAAGGCTACAAGTCCATCTCCAAAGACCTGAATGTTTCTGTGTATACCATGCACAGTGTCATCAATAAGTGTAAACCTATTGTGGCTACTGTGGCTAACCTCCCTAGATGTGGACAGAATAGAAAAAATGACAAGAGATTTCAACGAAAGATTGTGCGGATGGTGGCCAAACTTTCAACTGTTTTGAGTTACCAACGCTCGTTCCATTTTAGCCTAAGAAACAGAAAAATTAATGTGGGCATTGGCATATCAGCCTGCTTTATAGAGGTTGAAGCCCTGTCAATTCACCACTCAGGTTGTTGTTGATGTTCTTATGGACATGAACGTTAAAGTCCTTCTTCTCTGCCATTTGTGAACTGATTCTCTTGATACTTGGTACCTATGTAGCATGGGCTAGTATCCACCAATCCATGAAGAACTATTATCGATTTTTTTTTTTTTTTTTTTTGTGTATCAGGATTGATCAGTATTGTTTTTGGTAGCCCTTTTAATTTTTGTTTTAGTCTTTGTCTTTTGGACGAAAATACTTATTAGTGTTATTCATATTTTAGTAATTTCAAAATATTTTAGTCAACAACATTTTGTCTCGTTTTAGTCGACAGTTATTTAAAATGTTTTCGTGTGTAAAATTCAAAAGTTTTAGTCCAAAAATAAAGTTTTCCAACAATTTAGATGAACATAGACAGACGAGCATATATTGTGGCGTTTACAAGGACGACAACAACTTTGTGATGATAATACACACTCAGCAGGAAAAACAGTACATTTTTGTTTTTTCAATTAAAGCTACCTAGAAGCCACGAACTGTATGTAAAAAATGAATAAAGAGTTGTCCGAGCGTTTAATATCCTCTATACTTATTGAACAGAAAAACCAAGTGGTTCTGGTTTGGACTTGCCAGCGTTTTAAGATGACGCTCGCCATTCTGAAGCTAATGCGAACGCTACGCTAAATTACGCTAGAATTACAATTGGTGTATGATGATCACTCGGGACAGACCTTTAAAGGCTAAAGCAACATTGCATAATCTCTCTTGAGGAAACAAACCTTACCGTGTTTCCAAACAAGCAAGATGGAGCACAGCTTGTACCTTGAGACACATCCTAAACTCCAGTGAGGAGAGTGAGGGAGAGGCGCAGCAAATCTCACATGAGTGACACGACCCAAACACTGCCACGATGCAAGCTGACATACAATATGAAAATGTCACACATTGTGAACATATGACAGAAAGGATGTCGCATTTTCGTCTCGTTGTCCTCTCGCCAGATGAAAACTGGCATTCGTCTTCTTATGTTCTAGTCTCCCAAGCCACGTTTTTAGCTTGTCATCATCACGCCATCGTCATGAAAAAACTGTTCGTCGATGCAATATTTTCGTTATCGTCATTGATGACGAAAACAACACTGGGATTGATTAAGAATTATAAGCCAGGAGAGAGCAGCCTGCTGTAGGTTAGAAATTTGCCAGTACAGGGCAGTGCAGATTTATTATTCGCAACTCATGCTTAATTTGCACATGAGTTTAATTTAAATGCACATCAAGACACAAAACTATACTAGGCCTGCAAGCAGGACTGAACGGGCCCTCGCAATCTAGCGCAACTCGGACAGTGTGCAGGTCAGGGTGGTGACAGATCCTCCTCTCTAATCATCTCATTAGAACCTAACATGCTCGAAAGTCGCCTCTTTACATTCACACACCTAAGAGATAAAAACCCCTATTGGAGAGAGTACTACAAAAAGGGAGCCACTACTGAGCTGTGCAGCCAAGCCCTTATTCAAAACCAAAATGAATCTTCTACCTGGACCAATTCGACCAAGTGTGCCAAATTCTGTGGCTCTATAAGCTGCCTGAGTCTCTGAAAAAAAAAATTTCCTTTTAACGGCGAACAAAGGGTCGTCACGGCAACAGAGACATGTGGACATGGGCCCTAAAATAAGTATTTCAAAAGTTCTTGAAACTACAATGACCAACCTGAAAAGAACTGGACATGTATTGGAAAAACGAGTGACTTTCTATTGCCACTAGTTGGCGCTGTTGGCGCTAACCTGATGCAGGTTTGAGGTCAACAGATTTTTTTCTCATGGAGGAGGAACCTGTCTCGTAAAAAAAGGCATTTCCTGTTCTCACTAGGGGGCGCTAGGCCTAATGGGTAATATTTCAATGCACTCGTGTTAAGGGTGGGATACTGCACATACATGCCAGATATGAAAAAGATTGAACGTTGTGTCAAGGAACTATTAGTCATTTACTGAATTTGTCATTTTGTCGAAAAAATGGCCAACTTTGGCACCACGCCCAGGTCAGACCCATGAATGAAAACGCACCATTTTAAAAACTTAAGCTCTCATATGTCTCCTGAACAGTCTCACCAATTTTGAAGATGATCCAACTAACTCCCTCGGCGAAAAGGTCTCAAATGTGCACCCTGTAAATCGATAAAAATTTCATATTCGATCCAAAATAACGGATTTCCTTTTGGGTTTGGAATATGGGTGTCAATGCTTTTTGGAGCGGTTTTGAACAAGGTATAGACTCCCCAAATTTCATTGCTCTACGCTGGCAGACCATAATGTTATAGGCCAATTTTAAAATTTCAAGCGGGTGCCACTGAGCCATTTTATTTTTTTTGCAACGTTGCAAAATTATCAAAATTTACAATTTTTCGCACGTATGTGCAAATTTTGGAGACTTTTCGTGCATGTTCAGGCCTCCAAATTGGCCGTTTTCATTTGCCCTGAAAATTAAAAAATAATAATAATCCTTTGAAAAACAATAGGGCCTTTGCACGCTTAGTGCTCAGGCCCTAAAAATGAAATTCCATGGACCTGCAATATGGTGCTACAGTGCATTTTTTGGACCACGTAACGAATAAAAAGAATGCGTTGAACCACTCCTTCTGGCTTCTCAGCCCGGTCGTCGACTACACCCTATAGGTTTCTAGTTACCCAGTATAGATGATGTATGCACACCCTTCAGCCTGTTAGTGTCCTGTTAGCATATTCATGCTTGTTGCTTAAACAATGATACTAAAATATCCCTGGAGTATCATTTAATTCCCATAAAGGTTTCAAATTTGAAATATAACCTAAATTCTTTCGGAGTTTCATTGTAAGCTTTCCAGAAGATATTGATCAGAAATGTTTCACCCTTTTGGCTCCAATAGTAATGACTTGCGTAGAAACGGCAGATACAGTAAAGTCACTAGTGAGCCTTGTTGGTCGCTCATTCCGACCCGAGCTGCTGTTGTCCAAACTGTTGACAGGCTGAAGGGAAACAATCATAGGGAAAGTCAAGAAGGAAGTCTCCAGGCTGCTTGGAGGTGGGGGTTGGTTTGGTGGTTTTGTTTGATGTGGATGGAGCGCAGCGCGCAGATGGGAGCGCCGTTAATCCATGCCCGTTAATTGCGCGCTCGGGGATGGCATCTTGTCAGCAGAGATAAGTTGTCACATTTTCCACTTGAGCTGAGACTAAACGATTGTAAAATAAGTTATGGCCGTCCTTGGGGCTGTCTGCCGTGTGGCGGCCAGTGAGCATGTGTGTGTTTTTACGTCCACACACACGCATTTACACGCGCACACACATACTGTGGCCATGTCAGTGTCACTGCTGCACTGTGATATTGATGGAAACTGAATGTTATTTTATTCTGCCGCTAGTCACAGCTGTCAGCACACGGGAAAGAGATGGAGTGTGGCGAGAGATGCTGCTCCTGTTCCACAAATTCATCCCACCTTCACTTTTCAATCAGTATCACATAGAGTGGGGGAAAGTTTGGACATTGTCATGGCTTTATGGTGAAGTCTTGAGATTTTTAAAGCCATCATTACATTTTTGAAGAAAGGCATACAGTAGATTTTCAAGAATTTACAACTTTGAAACATTTTGTAAGTTACCGTATTGGCCCGAATATAAGACGGCCCTGATTATAAGACGACCCCCTCTTTTTCAAGACTCCAGGTTGCAAAAAAAAAAAAAACTTTTTAAACACAAAATTAATTTTTATACTGAAAATAATTACAGTACATCTGAAACAAATGATTATAACAATATATTTGAGAGAAAAAGCATGTTATTTTGTCACAATCAAATCTTAGTATCTGAACATTTAAATATGTAAACTAAAGTGCAATCACATTCGTAAATGAATGGCTTCTGGTTTTTGAAATGTAAACAAACCAATCTATTGTGATAAAACAACAAAATTGCAATAACTGCATTAACCATCAAAGTAAAATCTAACTAACTGTTGCCTTGAAACAAATCTGAATAAAGAAGAACATTGCAATAAAATAATGCAAACTGGTTAAACTTGAGAGTAGCTGACATCTGTCATGACAGAACATCGCTTCAATGATATCTGGCGCCACCTAGCGTCGTGAATGGGTATTACGTCTAGACCGCGAATATAAGACGACCACCACTTTTTCAGTCTTATTTCAGTGCAAAAAACACAGTCTTATATTCGGGCCAATATGGTAATAGCAATTTATGGAGAAAACACAAGTTTAAAAAATTGAATTTTGAAAAGGCTATGTAGTTACGTAGAAAATACATTTTAGCATAATCTTTGACACAGATTTCGATGTGTACAGTAGGGCTAGTGATCTGACCCAAAAATAAAATCACATTTTTCCCCCATATCGGCCAGTCTCGAGTCTTTTCATGATTTGTTAAAAACTTGTTTTCTTCTGCTTTTTCCTCCCACTGGTTTTAAAGAATCTGCAATTAAAATATGAGAAACTAGAGGGGAGTTAAACATTTTCTTTCACATATGAAGTAAATATTAACATAAAACTAGCAGACCCACAGACTGAACACTCCGCCTCTAGCAACAGTACTTTGTTAACTAACTTGTTTTTGGGAGCATACGTTGTTGATGTAACTAATTGTCACAGTGCAAAAAGAGCATGAAATTTTTTATAATTCTTGTCTATGAATGTTACCAAGGCGTTTATGTCTAAATGTCCATTGCAACATAATGCTAATTTTTCTTTGTGAGTGAATGCCGCCTATTATTTTATATTGGCATTAAGTTACCGGGTGTTCGAAAATCAAACTGTCTTTTATAATTCAGTGCACAATATGTGTAATTTTCTTTGTCCTTTCAGCTTTACAGTTAAACTCACCTGTAGTGTAGTAAGCTGCACGAAAACACTCAAAATTGGACTCTTTCAGGGACTGTTCAAAATCAGTCATGTTCAATGGTACCTCAAGATGCAAAATTAATTTGTTACAGCACAGTGGCTTTTGTATTTTTTGGTATAATGAATAGAATTTTAGATGTAAATCGCCTAATTTGTTCCAATCTCTATTAAAACACCACATTAAAGTTTATAATCAGCGTAAAACTAGAATAAAATAAGAGCACACCTTTGAATCATTCAATATATCGAACCTAACCATTAATACCTGTCATGATGTAAGTAATTGAAAATAATGCAAATAAAAAAATATGAACATGTGGAACTTTACCTTTCGAGTGAGGCGACACCTGAAGAAATCAGTGATACCAACAATAGGCCAATAGGAGTTCTTGGTATACTGAGCATGATGGGAGAGAGTATGACCAATGGGGGCAGCAGGATCTTAATTCTAAATAGTCTGTTAGGTTCCTGCTCATTCTACAGATGTTATCACATGACTACTCGAGCTCATAGAAAAAAAAACTAAAAAACGAGCTAACTTATCATGGCAGTATCATGGCAGTTCTTGCTATTTCTCTCACTGTGGCTTGGAAAAAGTGTGGCGTGTAAGTTATATTCTTATTTTGTTTCATGTACAAGAGTATTGTGTAGCTCACTGTGGTGTATACATTTGATTTTTTTACATTGATGGTAGGCCTGAACGATATTGGGAAAAACTATTGCTGCGATTTTTTTTGGGTTTGCGATATATTGCGATATTAAAAAAAATTTATATATATTTTTTTCAAGATATTTTCACAAGATGACTTAAATAGCTGTTTGGAAAGACTTTAGATCACCACAGTGTACAGTCATCCCTTGTTTTTCGCGGTTAATGGGGACCAGAACCCGCCGCGATAAGTGAAAAACCGCGAAGTAGCCCAGCCCCCCATTTAAAAATTTTTTGGTGTGTGTGTTTTTTGTGCCCAATGTATTTATTCAGATTTAGCATTGGAAAGAAATACATACAGGTTGACCCAAAAAAAAGTTTACACTCAGTTGACTGCTTGTTTAAAAGCCATTGAAACATATCTAAATAGGTTGTCATGCTTAAGTGATTCATTAAGGTCACTCAATGCAGCTGGTAATCTCTCGTCTCTACAATTCCTGTGCTTCTGCTGAAAATGAAGAAAACTTTAGCTGTACCTGAATTGCTGCGTGCCGGTCTGACACCTACTGAGATTGCAGCAAATCCGAGAATATCCAGATGTGCAGTCTACAAAGTTAAAAAGAAGCTGAAAGATATTGGAACAGCCTCACGAAAACCTGGGTCTGGAAGTGCCGATCTGTGCGGACCAAAAAATTGATTGACAAGGTGATATGTGGCCACCCCAGAGTCCAGATCTCAATCCCCTGGATTATAGCATATGGGCAACTGTGGAGGACAGTGCCTGTAAGAAGCCACAAACTTCTGTGGCAGCCTTGGAGAGGTCCATTGTTAGATCTTGGGAAAAGATGACAGCATCCTACATAAAGAAGCGTTCCGCAGGCGCCTGGAGGCTGTTGTGACACTTAAGGGAGGACACATTGAAAAATAGAGTGTACTGTACATGTTCTTTACAATAATGTATAATTTGTGATTCAATTCTAATTATAAACTGAATAAACATGGTATTTAAGTTGTATTATGGCAGTGTAAACTTTTTTTTGGGTCACCGTGTATAAGACATGTTTTTTTCTCACTCCCCCCACCCCCCAAAGTGATTTAAAAAATGTATATAAATAAATGGTTTTTAAGCACTTCAAATTTCATAATTATGATAAGTTTTAAACATAACTGTCCAACCAAATCATTTTTGAACAAGAATAAAGTACTGTAGCAGATAAATGCTTGGCTTTATTAAATGCTTCTGTTTATCTACTTTAGCTGTGACTGTTGAAGTGACATGTAGAAATTTCAAACTCCTCATGATCACTTCTGGCATTTAAATGTCTCCAACGTCCCCACATTACACACATTCATTCCAGCGCTGCTTCCTTGCAATTGTTTAACAAGTTAAACGATGATTGACAGATGCCCGTGTGAAGTCTGCTTCTTTGGCCAGATCAAAGCCATTGTTGTGCCGCAGTGACTGAGAGGATCAAAAGGCTGGGAGAGGGAGGGTAGGAGGCTGTGCGCAGCCCAGAACGTGAGGCGTATGTGGATCAAAAAAAAGAAAAACTATCGCACGTGCTTGCGATGGGACTATTGCGCACACGCACATCGCGATGGCGATGTTTAAACGATATATCGTTCAGGCTTAATTGATGGTCAAATGTAGTCACATTATTGCGTTGCTGTGAGCAGGAATGATCTCTTATAGTACGTATTATGTTTCGTATGCTCAATAATTTTCGTAATATGAAGCGAAAAATTTTTCGGGGGGTGGAGAGAATACATTTTTTCGCGTACCGAAGCTTTTGTATCTTGAGGTACCACTGTGTCTGAATATACGTATATATTAAATTAATTACAATTTAGAAGCCAAGTTGCTCTGTTTTTCTTTGTACAGTACTTTGAAAATGGAAAAGCAGAGATCTATTGTGTATGGATTCCTGATTTTAATAAAATGTGTTATATTGATGCATTAGATCTTCAATTTCCTGTTAAACTCCATCGAACGTTTTTATTTAACTCCCCCATCTTAACTTCCAATGAAAATTGATCTTAAAGGTTCCATCCGATTGCAGCCTGATAAGGCCCTTCTTTCCCTTTTCAGACGCAGGCCTGGGGGACTCCATGTCTTCCAGTCCCAGCATCTCCAGTACGACCAGTCCGAAGATGGAGCCGCCCCCATCGCCACACGCCAACCGCAAGAAACACCGGCGGAAGAAAAGCACCAGCAACTTTAAAGCAGACGGCCTCGCTGGTACTGCTGAAGGTAACACCAGCTTTAACGTCCCTAATTGTGGTTTAACAAATTTTGTCATGAAGCTCAAAATGCAATTCCTGGGAAACGCATTCACTCTATTACACGCACCCACACACGAATGCAGAACAGATGTGCGAGCAGCCGTGGCAGATGTAATGTTGGCTTCTCCATCAAGCAGCTGACGAGTGAAATTATGGTCAGAAAGACAAATGTACTAGTTTTCCTTTTCTTTATTTTCATCTCCTTCCTTCATCATCATTTCCTAATTTCATCATGTTTCCTCCTCCTTCGGTACTGCTCTTTGTTCTCATTTCATCAACGCTCTCTTCATTCCCCTACCCCCGTGAGTCAGCCAGAGAGGCTTAAGTGAAATATTATAAATAATCTGTGGTATTGAAATCTTTTATCAGCGCTGTCACTTCCATTATTCAATAAGCGATTAGTTACAGTCTTCCCAATTTAGCCATTAAGAAGCGAGTGCACTCAGGCGGCTGCCGGCTTACCGCCGCTTGTCATGCCGGGCGGGCGGACAGGTGGCTGAAGTATCGCCATGTCAGAGTGAAGCCCAGCGTAATTCATGAGGGAGAAACGCCCTCTATCTCCCAGCTCCCCCTGATAGGACCCACAGCACTTGAAGCAAAATTAAAGTTAACAATTGATTTGGTTACCATAATAACGTTGGATGTGACATTTATTGCTATAAACAGTGGAATCCATCCTAGTGACATTGCTTCAACAATGATTGCTACCTTTGGCTCACATTGTGAATTGCCACATAGGTAGAAAAGTTCCAGACTCGCTGTCTATCATCATTTTTTATTTGGATGATCAAAGCTTATTTTTCTGACAGTGCTGTAACTTGTCTCGTGTATTTAAAAGAACCAGACGCCTAGAGTCATTAAATCTAAAAATATAGAGGGCCAAAAGTGGTATAACCGAGAAATGCACATTCCAGGAAGCCATAATTGGGATGATAGAAATCCACAATACAAAGTAACATAGTTCTCCATAGATGTACCCAGCCTTTTTACAGTGCCTTGCAAAAGTATTCGGCCCCCTTGAATCTTGCAACCTTTCGCCACATTTCAGGCTTCAAACATAAAGATATGAAATTTAATTTTTTTGTCAAGAATCAACAACAAGTGGGACACAATCGTGAAGTGGAACAACATTTATTGGATAATTTAAACTTTCTTAAGAAATAAAAAACTGAAAAGTGGGGCATGCAGTATTATTCGGCCCCTTTACTTTCAGTGCAGCAAACTCACTCCAGAAGTTCAGTGAGGATCTCTGATCCAATGTTGTCCTAAATGACCGATGATGATAAATAGAATCCAACTGTGTGTAATCAAGTCTCCGTATAAATGCACCTGCTCTGTGATAGTCTCAGGGTTCTGTTTAAAGTGCAGAGAGCATTATGAAAACCAAGGAACACACCAGGCAGGTCCGAGATACTGTTGTGGAGAAGTTTAAAGCCGGATTTGGATACAAAAAGATTTCCCAAGCTTTAAACATCTCAAGGAGCACTGTGCAAGCCATCATATTGAAATGGAAGGAGCATCAGACCACTGCAAATCTACCAAGACCCGGCCGTCCTTCCAAACTTCCTTCACAAACAAGGAGAAAACTGATCAGAGATGCAGCCAAGAGGCCCATGATCACTCTGGATGAACTGCAGAGATCTACAGCGGAGGTGGGAGAGTCTGTCCGTAGGAAAACAATCAGTCGTACACTGCACAAATCTGGCCTTTATGGAAGAGTGGCAAGAAGAAAGCCATTTCTCAAAGATGTCCATAAAAAGTCTCGTTTAAAGTTTGCCACAAGCCACCTGGGAGACACACCAAACATGTGGAAGAAGGTGCTCTGGTCAGATGAAACCAAAATTGAACTTTTTGGCCACAATGCAAAACGATATGTTTGGCGTAAAAGCAACACAGCTCATCACCCTGAACACACCATCCCCACTGTCAAACATGGTGGTGGCAGCATCATGGTTTGGGCCTGCTTTTCTTCAGCAGGGACAGGGAAGATGGTTAAAATTGACGGGAAGATGGATGCAGCCAAATACAGGAACATTCTGGAAGAAAACCTGTTGGTATCTGCACAAGACCTGAGACTGGGACGGAGATTTATCTTCCAACAGGACAATGATCCAAAACATAAAGCCAAATCTACAATGGAATGGTTCAAAAATAAACGTATCCAGGTGTTAGAATGGCCAAGTCAAAGTCCAGACCTGAATCCAATCGAGAATCTGTGGAAAGAGCTGAAGACTGCTGTTCACAAACACTCTCCATCCAACCTCACTGAGTTCGAGCTGTTTTGCAAGGAAGAATGGGCAAGAATGTCAGTCACTCGATGTGCAAAACTGATAGAAACATACCCCAAGCGACTTGCAGCTGTAATTGGAGCAAAAGGTGGCGCTACAAAGTATTAATGCAAGGGGGCCGAATAATATTGCACGTCCCACTTTTCAGTTTTTTATTTGTTAAAAAAGTTGAAATTATCCAATAAATGTTGTTCCACTTCACGATTGTGTCCCACTTGTTGTTGATTCTTGACAAAAAATTAAAATTTTATATCTTTATGTTTGAAGCCTGAAATGTGGCGAAAGGTTGCAAGGTTTAAGGCAAGGCAAGGCAAGGCAAATTTATTTATTAGCACAATTCAACACAAGGCAATTCAAAGTGCTTTACATCACATGAAGACCATAAAAATCACATTTAAATCAACACAACGTAAAAACCAAGACAAATGATCGCATTTAATCACAGAATAAAAATAAATAAATAAAAATAAAACGAAAACAAAAATAAAGCAAAAACTACTACTAATAATAATCATTGAAATCAGCAATGGAGATATGCACAAGAGGAATAGAAGGCAGGTAGGTTCAAGGGGGCCGAATACTTTTGCAAGGCACTGTATATCCAGAAATTAGGCGTTAAAATTAGGAATGTCCCCAATCCGATCACGTGATTGGAAATCGGGCGGATCGGGCCATTTTTCAGAGGATTGGAATCAGGTGAAAAGGGTCAGGTTTTTATTTTATTGTTTTAATATATTGTTTTAAGGGCTAAAAAGTAACAAAATAATTCAGATAGACAATGGCATTGCCAAAGAAAACAAAAATATATACATTTTATACCCCGCAACACTCTCAGAAAAAGCGGAAGAGGTAGAAATTTAAACCGTACAGTACTGTAATGTGTTTGGAACTTTTGTTCGTTTTGGGGGGAAAAAAATGTTTTTAAGACTTTCTTTCGGTATCTGATCAGGATCGGCAGATTCTCAATATCAGGTGACTCGGACTTGCGTGCAAAAATAAGCATTTGGGACATTCCTAGTTAAAATTTGAACCATGTACTATGAACAGCTCAAATGTTAGACTTTAAATATGGATGTTTAATTGTAACATTTAATATCTGAGTCCACACCCCCTTTTGGTAGGGTTAATATCTCCAAAATGAGTAGAGATAATGGTCTAAAATGTTGCACAGTTGCTACTTAAAAGAGCATTAAAATAAAAAAGAAAAGCAAATCCAGAGTGGTGAGTTGCGAGTGTTCTGGTGATTTGGCATTGAATTACAGATACTCACAAAAATGAATGCTACCTGGTTTTGAAATCAGAAACCTGCTAACAATAAATTCTGACAATACCTGAACGTTTTAATAGTGACAATCTGCAATATTCAGGGTTGTCGTGAAGCCTTAAAACGTCTTAAGACACTGAAATTTGGGATTACTAATTCTTTTAGAGGTATATGTCGAGGTAATTCTTTCCTTTGCATGTAATTATGTCAAGAGTTTTTTTTCTGAGGAGTTGGTCTTATTATTTATTTATTTATTTATTTATTTATTTATGTTTAATGAGGTTATCTATGAAACTTGCCCCGGAATTGGTGATAAATTCTACTCAAAGTGGTCTTAGTATTCACCTTTTTCAGGGCAAATATCAAAGAAAAACTTTATAATGTTTCAGTTTTGGTCGATTTTAGCGACGCCGGTGGACAAGAGAGATAGTGTTTTGCGTTTCCCATGAGGACCAGCGCACACCCGCAAAGTGTCATAAAGTCATTAATAAATCAAAAATCAATCTCCCGGTCGCCTGCAGATGGATTAAACAACATTTCTGTTTCCAGTAGCTGTGTGAAGGATGAATAGTAATAACGTAGTGAATCCAGTTGTTGCTAAACAACAGCATGTAGCCCTTTTCACACACATATCCAGAGAAATTCCCGTGACGCGGGATTTACTCGCGTCATTGCTTTCACGCATGTAGAGATGTCCTGAGAATGACGCGAGTTGGACATTTTCACAGACTTGTCCCAGGTTGCCCACTGGCGCTCTCTGTGCGGGCACGATTTTATAACCCAAACATTATATCATTTTTGGTCTGCATCGGCTGTAAAAATGTTGGTCAAATCGTGTTTTGTTCCGGAGGGAGCGTTCCCGACGTCGTACCTGCAGCCAATTCAAGCTCATCAGGACTATATTTAAGCCCAGGCGATCCAAGAGAATTGTGGAAGGAAGAATCTCGCTGGCTTGGGAAGGAAGAATCTCGCTGGCTTTGTTTTGTTGTGTTATCGACTCTCTGCCTACCGTTTAGGTTAGTATTTTATTGATCCCCGTTGACCTACTGCCACGGACGCATTGTGTTATTCCCCCTTTTTCGCGATTACGTCTATTTTTGTATTTAATAAACCCTTAAACGCATCCCTCCGTTGTTTTCTGCTATGAAGTACAACCGTGTTTCCGCAGTAGCTGACCCTTGCATCGGCATCATTAAAAAACACACATTTCCAAAGATGGACGATGGACTCTCTTCCTTGGGTCTACTGTCACGGACACATTGTGTTATACCCCCTTTTCCGTGATTGCGTGTATTTTTGTTCGTATTTAATAAACCGTTGAACGCATCCCTCTGTTCTTTTATGCTTTGAAGTACAACCTTATTTCTGCAGTAGCGGACCCTAACTTCAGCAACAAAAAAAACCACACATTTCCAAAGATGGGCGATGGACTTTCTTCCTTGGCTGTACGATCCCATAGCAATATAAATTTTGTTATGTTTTCAGTTTAATTTAGTTATTTACAGCTTGCTATGTTGATAATTGCGATGTTTGTTTACCACTTTTCGTCTTACTGCGAAGAGAGAGGAAGTTTCGATCGGCTCGCCATGATATTTACGTCACCAGCCATTGCGCCGTGACTCGGGAATTTAACGCCTGCTTTTCCCGCACACCGCTTCCCGAGAAGGTCCCGGACATTATACTAAGACGCGACCCTTGAAATGTCCGCGTAATCTCTGTGTCAATCGACCCCGGAAATTGGTTTCACATACAATGGCTGCACGGTTAAATCCCGCGATAGTCCCAATGTTTCAGATTGTGTGAAAGGGGCTTATGATAGTTAGCAACAGTGTGGCTTACTGTGACCCACCCCCCACCCCAACTGAACTTGTCGGCACTGACGAGTTTGGTTGACGGGGGGCAGGGTTGGGTTTGCATCATTTCAGAGAGTGAAAGCCGGGCTTTTTTGTCCCTCCTCAGACAAAACTTGTCTCTTTTGTTACTCTGCCATCTTTGCAGAATTCGCGTGAAAGTGTTAGCGTCCACTTCTGTCTTTTTAATGAATGGGGAAAGGAGGAAGTGACGTATGCCGTAAAGCAGTGAGCACATTTGTAGTTATTTTTTTTGTGTGGCAGGGTTCCTGCCACCCTCTTCAAAGGTAGCGTCAGTGAAAGCGATACAGACCCCTTCAAGATATAAAAGAGGTGTCATTCAACTAGTTGTCATTCAACATATTATCACAAGTGTTATGAAAATATTTTATAATGGTTGAAAAGTTACCTAGTGTTGCTTTAAATCATTGGATGCAATTGCCACGATACTAAATGTCCAAGGTTTGGCACCTGCGCCTTAACGCATTAAAGTGCGTTCATGATGAAAATGTTCATGACATCACTATCACATGATCGACGCGGTTTATGCTGTGGAAAAGCTTGCGCTCGCCTCTCCTGAGTCACTTGACCCGTTGGTCCCACCCTGCGTTTTCCTGACTGCACCACACATTCAGAGGTTCGAAGGCATCCCGAGAATGTCAGGTGACATTATCCGAGGTGTGCTTTGTGTCCATGCGAGAGTCTGTCGTGAACAACGGTGTGCACCATTTTCCAGGTTATTAAAGTTGTAAAAGGCAGCTGATATGGAGAGTAATGACCTGTGTCGCAAAGCAATACTGTGCGCGCTGACATTTAAGCTTTTAATTTGTGTTTCCCGAGGCCCCGTTTGTGTCCCTCTCACCTCCCCTCTCATTGCACCTGGCGGCCTGCTGTCACGTACACACACAGGCACAGTATGCATGTAGGCCCCTCCCCCCTATATTTGGTTTGTTCTGTTTGTGCCGCTAAAGGTTGCCAGTGTCAGAGTTCACAAATTGCCTCGACGCCGCCTCTCCGCGTGAATGTCGCTCACAGTAGCCGAAAGCGCTGGCGGTAATTACCAATACCGCGTGAGCGACCGGCCGTCTGGCAGCGCTCGGATACGCCACGCTGTCTCAAGGAGGAGGATTTACTTGCAGCTTAAACAAAAGGCCCACTTTGAACTCATTTTCATGTTGTATTTGAGAGACTTGGACCTTTCGCCAGACTGAATAAATCAAATTGTTACATAAATCGCTAAAGTTCTTTGAGGGCAAACCCTCTTTTTTACACAAACACAACAACAGTAGAGCCAATATTATTAAAACAGCTCAAACGTTATTGAACATATTAATGGTACATGATAAAAACTGATTAGTGATTCTATTTCCTCTCTGTCACCTGCAACAGAGCAAGAGGAGAACTTTGAGTTCATCATTGTATCGCTTACGGGTCAGACGTGGCATTTTGAAGCCACTTCGTATGAGGAGCGAGACGCCTGGGTGCAGGTCATCGAGGGTCAGATCTTGGCCAGTCTTCAGTCTTGTGAGAGCAGTAAAAACAAGGTGGGTACACCATTATGACCTGTTACTCGCATGCTTGAATCTTTTCTGACTAAGTGTGACCACCTTAGCATTTTGTGTAGCTACTATTTGAGGGCATGTCCTGTTTTCAGTCTCGTCTGACCAGCCAGACGGAGGCCTTGGCGCTGCAGTCCATCAGAAATATTCGTGGAAATAGCCGCTGTGCCGACTGTGACGCTCAAAGTGAGTAGAAACATTTGCTTTATTGCATAGTGAAACCCCGCTAGATGAAGAAAGATCACCTTAAATCTGTGTTGTTTTTGGTAGCCCCTTTAATTTTTGTCTTAGTCTTAGTCATTTGGAAGAAAATGCTGTTTTTTTTTGTTTTAGTCAAATTTGTCAATTAAAAATGGTTTATTCTTCGTCGAGTTTTAGTTGACGAATATTCGAGATGTTTTCGTTTGCAAAAATTCAAAGGTCTTAGTCTAACAAAATCAGTTTTCCAACAATTTTGACAGTATATGTTTTCAAATATACAGTGTATCACAAAAGTGAATACACCCCTCGCATATCTGCAGATATTTAAGTATATCTCTTCATAGGACAACACTGACAAAATGACTTTGACACAATGAAAAGTAGTCCATGTGCAGTCTATATAATAGTTAATTTATTTTCCCCTCAAAATAACTCAAAATATAGCCATTAATATCCAAACCCCTGGCAACAAAAGTGAGTACACCCCTTAGAAAGTACATCCTTCCCTAAATGTCCAAATTGAGTACTGCCTGTCATTTTCCCTCCAAAATGTCATGTGACTCGTTACAGGAGTGCTCTCAGCATTGCTGCAGAGATTGAAGAGGTGGGGGGTCAGCCTGTTAGTGCTCAGACCATATGCCGCACTCTACATCAAATTGGTGTGCATGGCTGTCACCCCAGGTGGAAGCCTCCTCTGAAGACGGTACACAAGAAAGCCCGCCCGTCTCATCAGACCATTGGACATGGTTCCATGTGCTTTGTTGACATGTCTTCAGCAAACTGTTTGTGGGCTTTGTGTACCGTCGTCAGAAGAGGCTTCCTCCTGGGGTGATAGCCATGCACACCAATTTGATGTAGAGTGCGGCGTATGGTCCGAGCACTAACAGGCTGACCCCCCACCTCTTCAATCTCTGCAGCAATGCTGAGAGCACTCCTGTAACGAGTCAAATGACATTTTGGATGGAAAATGACAAGCAGTACCCAATTTGGACATTTAGGTATGTACGTAGTTTCTAAGGAGTGTACTCAGTTTTGTTGCCAGGGGTTTGGATATTAATGGCTATATTTTGAGTGTTTTTGAGTGAAAACTAAATTAATTCTATTATACAAGCTGCACACAGACTACTTTTCATTGTTTCAAAGTGTCATTTTGTCAGTGTTGTCCCATGAAAAGGTATACTTAAATATCTGCAGAAATGCGAGGGGTGTACTCACTTTTGTGATACGCTGTATGTATGCATTGATAGAGATCGACCGATATGGGTTTTTTAGGCTGAAATACTTCAGACATTGATAAAAATATCTGCCCCCATATGAGGCGGCCACTTCCTGTGTGAAAGAGGGCTTTTATTTGGGGTTTTCTCTACTATTACACTACAGAAATATGAAATTCTGTGGTGTTTTTTTTCCAATGTATTAAACAAGATGACCTCTGCTGGAGTGGACATGATAAAGGTGTTGTTGTTCCATGACTACTTAGTGCAACCATTTTTAACATGAAGATAATTTACACTAGGTGTTGTTTATTCCTTTAAATGCATGACATTTTCTGTAAGAACTAATTTCTATATACCCTGTTTCCTCCTGTTCAATATGATGAACAAGATTTGTGTATTTTTCCCCTGTGTTTTTAAATGTTAATGTTTAAAGTGTGTATGAATATTTTTAGGGGTATAATTCTGGAATGGAGTGTTTGAAGGTGTATCTACCAGCACCACTAACAGTGTCACTTTGATACATCCAGACCCGGACTGGGCCAGCCTCAACCTCGGCGCCCTGATTTGTATTGAGTGCTCAGGTATCCACCGGAACTTGGGCACACACCTATCCCGGGTGCGCTCGCTGGACCTTGATGAGTGGCCCCTTGAACTCCTCAAGGTCATGTCGGCCATTGGCAATGACTTTGCTAACAGCGTGTGGGAGGCCAACTCACAGGGTCACCTGAAGCCTGGACCAGATGCAAGCAGGTAGGAAACACCACTTCAGTTGCCCTAATATGGGAGCAATGTTTGTGTGATCATGTTGTTTCCCAGACAGCTGCCATTACAACATTCATTCGTTCATCTTCTGAACTGCTTATCCTCACGAGGGTCTTGGACCATTATAACATACTGATACAGTGGGGAGAACAAGTATTTGACACACTTCCAATGGGAAAACCCATTGACAGTGTATCAAATACTTGTTCTCCCCACTGTATATATTTACACACACATTGTCAGTCAACAGAGGAAATCAGTCTCCTCTTAATGAAACTTTTCAGTTATTCAAGTACATTTTGTTTCTTTTATGCCAGATAACAACAACGGTTATCTCAAGGCACTTCACACGGGAGCAAGCCCTCTAAAGCACATGTGTGAAACTGGCGGTCCAGGGGGCAGATCTGTCCCACCACATCATTTTGTGGTGCATTAATTCATCCTTTGAGCCGCTTATCCTCACCAGGGTAACGGGTGTGCTAGACCCTATCCCAGCTAACAGCGGGCAGGAGATACGGTACACCCTGAACTGGTTTCCAGCCAATCACGGAGCACATAGAGAACAACAATCATTCACGCATACACTTACACCTACGGACAATTTGGAGTGTTCAATCAGCCAACATGCACGTTTTTGGGATGTTTGAGGACACCGGAGTACCCGGAGAAAACCTACGCAGGCATTGGGAGAACAAGCAAACCCCTGTGAGGCAGACGTGCACCCAACTCATTTACCGTCCCGCCAAATCAACAAGTGCAACGACTTGAAATTTTTCTCTAAAATAGAATGGATGTAAATTTTTTGTAGTAAATAAACCGGAGAATATATATTCTGTCCCTTTTTTCTGACAAAACAAATGTTAAAAATTAAAAAAGTAAGAAGCTATTTACTTTTCTTTCATTGGATTTTTTTAATTAAATCACATTTTTAGTCAAAATTTTTAAAATATAAATGGAATAGTTTCAGACTTCATGTTTTGCTCTGAAATAAAACTTAAATGAAATTTCTGTAGTCCACAAATGGCAGAAAATGTACACCCCCCAACTCATTCAATTTAAAAAGAATAAAGAGAATATTTTCTTTGTTTTTTAAATTGAATTCCAAATTTAAAGTTTTCCGGGGTTTTTTTTAATTGTAAATTGAAAGAAAAAGTAAAATAAACTAGATACATACATACATATACAGAGATAAAAAAGGCAGTGTTTACATTGTTCCTTTTTTAATTAAAAAAAAAAAAAAAAAAAGCAAAAATTAAAACATATATTTGGAAGAAAAAAAAACTGAATATTTACTGTCGTAAGCAGCTAGACATCCAATACATTTTTGGGTCGAATGACTGCTGCCAACCCTCCTAGTTAAAATGGCAGTGAAAGAGTTCAATATTTATATACAGTAGGCTGGCCGATATAATGGACCTCAAAAGGAAACAACTACAATGTGGCCCGCAACAAAGATGAGTTTGACACCCCTGCTCTAAGGCTCACAGGCTCTCTGTGGGGCCAATGTCTGTTGTGGCTGAAACACAGAATAGAGGTACTGAGGGTAGATAAATAGAGAGAAAACAGGATAGAGGGGTTGAGTGACAAATGAACAATGGGCACAACAACAGCTGTATCAACAACAGTAAAAGTCCCATGATGACAGATACTGGTCCGCGCTCAACACCACCGCCAATAACAAGCAGATCAGTCTGAAGGTGCAGTTGTGCAGAGGGCACCAACCCCAAATGGGACGGAGGGAAATACAAGGAAGAGGCCTGTGGCATCATCACGAAGAGATTAGCCAGAACATTTCCAAGTCATCCCTGACCTCAACTCTGGGAAGTACACATCCGAGCATACGTTGAGGTGTTGGCATGTTCAGAGAAGCACAAGTAAAAATGAGCACAAGAGTGCAACGACTGCAGTGAAAATGCAAATGAACATAAATCAGTCAGCCATCGACTGTGCGCATGCACGCACATACACACACTCACCAAGTGTATTGACGTGCCATTAACCCCAGTCCATCAGAGTGCTAATGCTTTTATTGTTGCTCATGTTCCTATTTATTTATTATTCTGATGTATGTTTCCCCCTGAAGAGATTAGAGCAAGTCAATATTATCTCAATTTAGCTGCGACGCTTCACTGCAGCTACATCACTCCCCAGCCCGTCAATAGTATTTATCAGACCATTCCTTAAGTGCCTTGATTTTTACTCACGCCCTGTTCATGACTTCTGTCTCTACTCTCCGAACGTCATGCTTATTTCACGGTTACGTGCCACTAAAACCTTTGAAATGAGCAAAAAATCTGCTTTTGAAACACTGGCCACATTCCTTCAAAACCACTGAAGTGCGGCCATTTCCTTGTTTTTTTTGTTTTGTTTTTTTTTTTTGTCTTAGACATTAAGGTTTGGCATTAAATCATGAATACGACATATGGAAATCGTCCCTTTGTCATGTAACATGTCTGACAAAGGTGTGTTTTGTTGGTGCAGTGCACTGATTACATTTATTAGTCAAACTACAAAATGCACTCAAGTTACGCTGTACATTAGGGGTGTGACAAAATATCGAAATGGTGAGGTTATCGATATGCTCCTGCCAAGAATCGAGATATCGTTTTGGTGTCAATCTCTTTTAAAAAAAAAAAAAAAAAAAAGTAAAAAATAACCAACAAGTTGCTACCAAAATTTTCCACCATCATAGTGTCTCAGTTAACTCTAAGGCTGCATTGACTGTTCTCAACGCCCAATCCATTTAGACTGGGAACGTTCGGTCATTCGAAATCAGAGCATTCACAGTCATTTTCAGGTATTTACAGGTCACAAAACACAATCGCCACATTAGAACCCGATTCTGTGTAGTGCAGTACAATAACATTTGGCCATGGCTAATCATTTTACATCTTGCCATTGTTGATTTTGAATAGCGTCCAGGATGTACTTCTGCTTCTTAGGATGCCCTGCGTGGACCGTCACAGGCTAGAGCAGGGGTGGGCAACCCAAAATGTTGAAAGAGCCATATTGGACCCAAAAAACAAATATGTCTGGAGCCGCAAAAAATTAAAAGCCTTAAATAATCCTAATAATGAAGGCAACACATGATGTACATGTATGTATCTGTATTAGCTACAGTATATTAGCCTCCTATCAAAATGACTAAGTCGACTAAAAATACATAATGAGCCTTCACGATTTAATGTTTATTTTCCCTGCAGTGCATCCACCGCACCACGTGACATTACACGTTAGTAGCGTGTGCTCAACTGAGCACACAGGGAAAAAAAATGACGAGTCGAGAAATTGAGCAAGAGCAGGAGGTGTGATCAAAATCTATTATTGCTTGCTCAGAATAGAGGCAGCACAGGTGTGCAGAAATTGAGCGAGAGCAGGATGAGTGTTTTCTGTGCTCAAAATCCATTATTGCTCGCTCAGAATAGAGGCAGCAATATAACACCATGTATAGATAGAAACGTGTGTCGCAGGCTATGACGCAAATCTTCGTTGAAAGAAATGTTGAAATGTAATATTTGTTCTACACATTTTTACAGCATTGGAAAACGTTAAGAATGTTTGTGTCCTCCTACAGAAACCATATCAAAACAAAAAATATATATCCCGCAACCATCTTTGTCTATTTTCAAACATTTTTGAAAATGCTCCAGGGAGCCAGTAGGCTAGCGCTAAAAACCTGCATGCGGCTCTCAAAACACGGGTTGCCGACCCCTGGCCTAGAGCATCACAGCGCCACGCTAGGACGCTGCACATAAAGTAGCAAAAGCGCACCCTGCAAGCAAAGCAGACCCACCAAGTAGACCGAGACCCACGATTTTTGAGCAGACCAGAGTTCAGTTGTTTGGTCTAAACTAGGGGTGTGACAAGATATCGAAATGGTGATATATCGTGATATTTTGTATCCCAAAAGGTTATCGATATGCTCCTGCCAAGAATCGAGATATCGTTTTTAAAAGGTGTCACTGTTTAAAAGAAAAAAAAAAAGAAAATAAAAGGAACCAAGTTGCTACCAAAATCTTCCACCGTAATAGTGTCTCAGTTAACTCTAAGGCTGCATTGGTGGTGCTCGACGCCCAATCCATTTAGACTGGGAACGTTTGTTCATTCGAAACCAGAGCATTTACAGTTATTCTGTCCAATTTTCAGGGCATATACAGGTCACTTGCTGTTCATTTTAGGGCATTAACAGGTCATTTTCCTGTTGAGTTTGAGTCACTGCCTATTCATTCAGGATATTCCCAGGTCACTTCCTGTTCTGTAACTCAAAATAAACAGGAATTGACCCATAAAATACCCCAAAATCAACAGGAAGTAACTGAAAATCAACAGGTAAATGACATTAAATGGCCCCAAATTACCTCATTGCCAGGCATTTGCTGCCACTGACGGCCATAGACGTTCGATCCGTTTGAAGTGGGAGTTCAAATGGATTGGACGTCTACTAGTGATAAACTCACTCCAATTCACAGCAGAAGCTTATTTTTCTGTTCATTAATTGTTTATAGAATATCCTAGAATGATTTCCTGACCAATGTATCGATAATCGTTGTATCGCAATTTTGTCAGATCATCGTTTTCGTGAGCTTTGTATCGCGTATCGTATCGTGAGGTACCAAGATGTTCCCACTCCTAGTCTAAACTGGAGTTCGGATGCACGTTCACATTTACAAAACAAAGCGGACGATCTGGGAAAAACAACTCTGGTCCATTTAAAACAGACCAAACAGTGCTAGTTTGAAAGAGCTTTAGAATTCAAATGATGGGGCACAGCCTTACTGCTGACGTTACACGCACACGTTTGCATCAACTCTTTTGAAAACATCCATGAGGGCCAAGCATCATTGTCACAGTCATCACTGGAGCGCCACATTTGATCGAAATCATGGATGAGGAATCCAGCTCTTTGCCGGCAGTTGAAAGGATTACAGGGAAAGCAGAAGGGGGGGCTGATAGATGGAACACTCTCCCCACCCCCCACATGGTCTCTCAAGTGAGTAATAGAGGCCGAAATTTCATTTTGCAAGTGGCTGATTTAATGATCCAAAGGGTAATTAATGGCCTGATTATCTTAATGTTAAATATGGCCAGCAGCAATTACACTGACCTCCTGCCTGTCAAGGTCTGTCCCCCCACACTCACACCTCCCAAACACATCCTGTTTGGAGGTATGGAAGGGAAACCGGGAGACTCAGCAAAATAAGGAAAGAGGGAGTTGGTCATGTAAGAGGAAAAGAAGGTTGGAAGATGGAAGGAGTCAAACGAAGCAAGAGAGAAAATGAAAGAAGGTTGTAGGATGGAAATGTAAGGAATGAGAGAGCTCTGGGGTTATGATAGTAGGCAAGTAATGAAAGAACAAGAGGAAAATTAGAAGGAAAGGATGGCAAAGGGAGAGGATGGCGCGAGCCCAGGGGAAAATGGAGGAGGGTTGGAGAAGGAGGTGCATTAGCATGGCTGCCTGTATTAAACACCTCCTCCTCCCAATCTGACTGCCTGGTCTGGCCGCAGGGAGGAATTATGTTCATGGAGATCACGCCCCTGTCCAATGAGATATGTGACAGGCCAGTCTCCAGCTGTTGTCATCATCTCTTTATCAACCTCTGGTTTGTACCCACCGTTCATGGCTAGCCACGAGCCCACCCACAACATTGTCTAGTCCAGGTCTCATTAACATCTGGGAAATGAGGCCTAGACTCTTAAAAAATTGCTCTGCACAGCAGCCCTTGAAGATGAGAAGGGATACTTGTTGACATGGTTGTGGTGAAACTGCAACGATCTGCTGCGCTGTAGGGTTTCTTTGCAAGTATTTTTCGGTGCAGTCCAAAGCACAAAAAGACTGAGCCATCCTCTAAACGTTCCCATTAACCTCTCGGCTGCCCGCGGTCAAGCGTCCTCACCTCAGCTGGCGTGCTCGCTGGTATCAGCGCCACAGCTGATGCCACAGCTGAGGGGGCTGCTAAGTTTGGGCTCGCTGCCTGTGGTAGAACAGCCGCAAGGGTCGGCCTCTTTAGTCCATACTACTGCGGCAGCACCCCTACTTGTGTTGTTGGCGTCGCAGCTCATTGTTTTAATTATCTGTGGAGTGACACGCCAACACCAGCACATACAGCACCCTGGGCCCGTTTAGGCTCTACTTGACGCAGCGTGTTAAATAGGCCTCAACGGACAGCAAGTGACAGTGCCGCCAAGCCGGCCTCCTGGCTTCCAGACTGCAGCGCTTTTGTGTGGCCACGTGCCTTCCTTCCAAATAATAACCTTTGGCGGTTTGTCCCAGGGGCTGGCTTTGGCCTGCTTTTGCTCATGTTTGTCCTGGGTGTTATGTGCTTCTGCAACCTTTGACTCAACCTACTTGGTGGGAAATGTGCATCTTTAGCCGATTTTGGACATAATATACTGCAACATTAACACGTGATTTGTCCCACAATATACCCGGATCTTGGATTTCCGGCATAAAGCCATTAGCCAGAATTTACGGAGGTCGGCCGCTTTCAGCAGTTTCATGCAACCTGGCCTGGAATTACGTCATACCTGTCTAACGGTTTTTAGATTCTGTATGAAAGATAATGATCTCTCCAGATGGGAAAAATGGTGGTTAAAGAATGAGCTATGCCACTTAACAGAGAGCCAGTTTCAATTTAGAGTGGTTCTGACCGATAGGACGCCAATGGAAACAAGCTCGGAGTAATAACGCGTCACCCCCGATCCTGAAAAAGCCAGCCCCAGCACCAACTGATTTCAAATGAGACCTGCTGCTTTTAATCTGAGTTCGGGTGTCAGGTGCGACGGCCGCTATGGCAGGGTGGTGAGATTGGGCTCAAGGGACTTGATAGGGGCGGCCAGGAGAGGGGGGAAGGCAGGGGGCCCAGATCAGAAGATAATTGCCCCCCAGGGTCAGAGCAGTGTCATGGGGAGGAGGAGGGGCTACTGCTGCTGGCCCGGTTCTATGATAGTAGCAAAGATTGGACCTCTGTGATTTTTAGTTGACAAAACAGAGCAACCCTGATAAAGACTTAAGGTATTTGGAGTAAAATTCACTAGAGGTTGTCAGTCACAAACATTTCGTGTTTCCTTCTCTTCTGGAACATATTCCACTTGTGTGCTGCTATGATCGGCTTTGACCAATGTTGACCGAGCCCACCCCGGCTGTCCTAATCCCTTCGCCATTATCGGCAGCCCCTGCTGATGCGCGGCGTCCTCTCGGCCTGCATTTTAAGCAGCGCACGCTGGCAGAAAGAAGCCTCCTGACAGGCGGGCCAGTGCAAATAATTGGGCCTACATTCTAATTCATCCTTGATTAAATGAGTCCTAATAGACATTATTTTTTACATGACTGCCTCGCTGGCGCCCGCAGCAGCGTCCTCCGATTCGCCTAATGAGCCCTCCAATTTACTATTGACATTAAACCGGCTGACATGAGCCAATCAGCTTCCCTTCATGGTTGGTCGTCAGCGAGAGGTTCGGCTAATGTGGGCTAAAAGCACAGATTTTTATGCCTGAGTCATCACAGCATCATAATGAGTAAGTGAATAACAGTCACTGCATGCATAGCTCTAGAGCAGATAGGAATCTGTATATATATAATATTTACGCCGCCGGTTAGCATCCTCCCACCCTGTGGCTGATTGGCCCACTCAGCGAGTAGCTCATACCACGTTGGTGGGGGGGTGGGGTCCTCCTCGGTTTTGTGGGTAATATGTTTGGATTGAATGGGTTCACGCGCTGCTGATAAACCTTTTAGATGCTTTTATTTAGCTCTTTAACTCTTTTATGCAAATTTGTTAGTTACCAATGCAAACTGGTTCTTTAGCAAGCATTGGAGAAATAAATACTTCAAATTTGACTGTGGTCAAACTTTAATGATTGTTTGTCATTACACCTAATGATAACACTGAATTGCACCTGCACGTCATACTGGCTGCATGTAAAAAAGGTTTTAGGTTTCGCCATCTCCATGTTTAATTACCCAAAGAGAGATTAAGCCGACATGTCCCATGGTTTCAGACCATTTCTACTTTTTTCTTTCAACTGTCTCACCTCATTTGCATGGGTTAACCCATTCACTACTGTCTAGTCGAGTCGTGCGGCTGACTCGCCCCCTCCCCCTTTTAACTCCTTTAATTATCTGTGCCTATTGGAGGGCAGCTAACGACCGTCCAGCAAAGGCTAATTGATTTTAGCCTCTTCTCCTTGTTCTTTGTCTTGACTTTTTTCCAGCGTGGGAAATTGATGTGCAGTAGGTTTTAGTGGAACATTCCGCAGCTCACCTTGTACCCAAAAGTGTGATGTGGTGATTCATCTTGACTGCACATTAGCTCGGCAGTTAGCTGATGCTCTTACCCATCTATTAATCTATTAATTAGAGGGCTAATTAGGCCAGAAAAGGAGCCACTGACACTGTGTCACTCTTAACCCTGTTTCCTACCGCTCATTACCTCTGACACACATACACACACCCTCTTAGACTGTAATTAATGATCGCCTTGAACAGAAGCCTATTAGCTCAAGTAGTAACTGTACCTTTGCTTTTACTTTGAAAGAGGATTTCATGCGCTAATCTAAAGGCCAAAGTTTGTCATGGTTGTTTTTTGGTTTTAATTGATATATTGGGATTTTTTAGATATAATTATTCATTCACTTTTGGATTTTTGTGTTTTATTTCAAATCTTTTCATGTTCTCAAAGCGATGTTATTCAATATTCCTGATTTGTCGGCAGGGGAGCTAGAACAGTAGGGAGGAATACTTTTAAAAGTGTCTGTTAGACCAGTGTTTTTCAACCAGTATGCTGTGAGAGATCATCAGGTGTGCCGTGAGAAATGATCCAATATCGCGTTTTTTTACGGCATCGGGCGGGGTTGCAGTAGGTAGAAGGTTTCAGTCGTGTGCGGATGAGCGAGGTATTGCTCGTGTCGTGTTAAAGAACTGCTCTGATTTCTAGCCATCAGCCGCCTCGCTGTCCACGACAGTGTGGACCCCAGCACGTCAACTGCGCATCATTTGATTAGACTCGTCAAGTGTCGATATACACGAAAGTGTCCTTTCCATTTTATCCACGTGTGACGACCGTCATTCCTGCCCGTGTTTTATTCCAACACATTGTTGAGTGCAGTAAAGTGGCTGATGTCTAGAAATCGGAGCAGTTCTTGAACGCGACACGAGCAGCTATCCAACAGCGCCATGGTGCCAAGCAAGCTTAAACGCCATCTCCAAACAAAACACCAGTCGCTTCAAAACAAGTTGATGGACTATTTTGTTCGCCTTGGTGAAAACACAGAGAAACATGTTTTGTGAAAAACTACAAAAGTAAATGATGAAGCCAAAAAGTCCCACACTGATATTATATGAGATATTAATACTACCTGCCTGCAAAGTCATTGTCACCCAAATGTTCGGTCTGATGCGGTTAAAGACATTGCTAAAGTCCCCCTTTCTGATGATTCTGAGCTTTTCAAGTCTAACTGCTATAAAAAATAAAAAACAGGGACTGAGAGCTGTTGAAGAAAATTCCAGCCAGGATATCGGCTTTGTGTTCATCTAAACAGGCTCAAGTTTCACACTTAGTAAGTATAAATACTGAGAAATTATTTTATAATTAGATATACTTTACAGAAAGTTTTGGAACATTTTTGGTTTGTGGTGTGCCGCGAGATTTTTTCCAATGTAAAAATGTGCTGTGACTCAGAAAAGGTTGAAAAACACTGGGTTAGACATTATTTGAATACTTATCACAGATATCATTCAGTAAATTTTACCACATTTGATGCTAAGTTGACATTGTTTCCAATGTCTTTGGGTGAAGTCCTTTTCACACTGGCGTAGTATTTGTCTAGTGACAGTGACAATCTACGTCATCTCCCCGAGCGTCCATAGCGCGCTTAAAACAGGGTGCCCTACATAGGTCAAAACGTACTAAATATTATAGATTTTTAAATCAATGGTAATATTTTATGTGTTTCTAATAGGCATGTGCTGGTATGATAACCTTAAGCCAAAATATCACGGTGTTGCAATTACAGATCTAAAATGTGTTATTTTGAGATATCTGTTTTGTTTTATTTTAAATCCATTGAACAGGATTTTTATTTTTCACAACACATTAGCAAATCAGAACATTAGTACAATATAATGTTAAGTTAATTAAATAAAAAATTATAATTAACAAAATATTCTGAATAAAAATAAAATAAAAGCAGTCCTTTAGGTGACTAAACCCACAGCCACAGCACATTATTACCAACAGAACAAAAATAATTGAATTATTTTCCATCAAAAGCACGTGTGTATGACTCATATCATGTTTACATTATACGCACACTCTTTGTCAACACGGACAGTTGCAAGAGAGAGAAAAAACACATGTTTTACCACCGCTAGACAGACTAAACACGCTGGAGTTAACTCTCATTGGTATTGCCTCCTTGGCAGCCACCCTCCGCAAACATGTTTTACATGTCTGTTGCTCTGTAACTTTTCTACAACCGAAGTATTCTCATACCAGCTATTTCATTTTTTTTCGATGAGGGAAAAAAGTGCAGGAGTTTCACCTTCTCCAGCTTTCGTTTAGCACAGCTGACTCACTGACACACAGCAACAACTGGGGGTGTTGAGCCTTGCAACTGCCAACGAGGGATTTCTCCTTGCATTTTTGGGACATAAAAAAATAGCTAATACGATAGAGATGGTATGACGGAAAATTTTTGCGGTTCTGAAACCTTGATGTTTTCATACCACGGTATACCTTGAAACTGGTAATTGGAACATGTCTAGTCCCTTGGCAATGTGCAACAGCAAAAGGAAGGAGCCACTGCATGCATGCATTTTCAGCTTTCCTTATTTTAAGGGGGAAGGTGAGATTATAACAGCAGTCAAAAGGGCTTTACTAGTTTCGGCAAGAACATGTATAGTATGATGTCATTTGTGAACTACAGTACCACACAAAAGCGGATCCAGATATCATTAAACTTACAAGGGAGAGATATGTGAGCCACTCTTCATATGTCCCAAAGCTTGGGAAACTTAGAGAAAGAGTATTTTTAACAGCTTTCTCTGCTGTGACTTAAATGTGTCCGTCCGTCAGAACAGCAAGATTTCACGAGGCCAGCACCTCTGCTATTGGACATGCTCAGAGTTTACCACTCCAAAATAGTACAAATTTCTATTTTGGGCCGAGCCCCTCCACGGCAAATTCACTCAAGGTTTACCACTCTGTCCAAAATGGCTACGCCCCCTCCCACATACACAGGGAATAGGTTTTTCTCACAGCACACTGGTAATGGTAAATGGTGTTACACTTATATAGCGCTTTTCCACCTTTCAAGGCGCTCAAAGCGCTTTACACTATCTCACCATCCACCTACTGGTGACACAGCACCAGGAGCAACGTGGGGTTCAGTATCTTGCTCAAGGACACTTAGGCGTGTTCATCAGGGCGGAGAATTGAACCCACAACCTCTGGGTTTGGGGGACAACTACTCTACCACTGAGCCACGCCACCCACTGCATTATAAGCATTCAAATCAAAAGTTACCAAAGTGTCTTTCAATAAATTTGTGAGGTTGATGCATCATATACAGTGGGGAGAACAAGTATTTGATCAATGTGTATCAAATACTTGTTCTCCCCACTGTATATCTTAAAGGTATAAAAATTTAAAGCAGTTGTAAAATAAAATCTTTAAAATGCAGTAAAAGTTTGAAAGTCGAACCCACCCATTTTGGGGAGATGGGGGAGTGACAGAGAAGTACTTATAATCCAAAACCTGGAATGTATGTATTATTTCCAAACCCTGCTGCCTTTTTGATTTTATTGTTTTACAAAATATCACTTTACTTTTTGTTTTTTTTAAATAAAGAGAGGAAATATGCTTTCTTTTCTATTTGGTCAGCCGTATTATACAAATGAATGAGTAAATGTCTAAAATTTGAAGTTGTTCATCCATGGTTGATTCAAATGAATTATAAAAGAATCCTCACATCTGAAATGTATGTGGCAAAAATTTGTTGAAGTGGTGTTAAATTAATTTAGTGTGTAATTATGCTAATTATCTGGGTGTGATTATCAGTGTCTTTTTGAGGGTCATGGATAGATGACCTCTTCAATCCCACTGATGGTAGCCAAAGGGCCTCTGGCCCCTGTGTGTGTGCGTGCATGCATGCATATAAACACACCCTGACAAAAGAGGCGCTCAAAAGGAACGCACACACACATACACACAATGTGAGGAACAGGAAATCTGAAAACCTTGGTGAGCCTACTGTTGCTCTCCAAAATATTAGAACGGAATCACAGGAGCTCCCAATTTTTTTTTTTTTTTTTTTTAAATCCAGAGCCAGAGAAGCTGTCAGTCAGCAGGTGGATGCTAGGAACAGACAAACATAGCACCCCCCCCCCCCCCCCCAAAAAAAAATACTGAAATTAATAATAAATCTAGAACGAGACTCTGTGACGGTTCATCAGACTATCCAGACGTGGTAAAGATACAGTAAATGCCTAAAATGGGGAGTTTATCCTCTGGGTACTGTTTTTTTTTCTTTCCTTAATTTAAATTACACACTTTAACCCCTCTGGGCCTGTATGTGTGTTTGTGTGCATGTGCGTCTTTGCCTTCTCACCCATACTCATGTTTAATTATCTACCCAGCATGCCTGAGTGCAGGAAAACAGCGCTCTGCCTAATGGGATGTGAAAAGAGACACACATTAGCTCACAGAAATATGAGGCTCCGCATTCACAAGATACACACATACATATAAACACGCACATGCACTGTGGTTAATTAGTGCAATTAGCCTCTCCACTGTCGAGAGCTGTGTGTTTTCAAGACTCGTTAGTTAGTAATGATGGAGTCACTGTGTACACACGCGCCCACACGCACACACACACACAGACTCCGAGTCTAAGCAACAGAGGTGTTGGGGGAAGGAAGGCATGCGTTTCCTGGGTCCATTGGCCTTGATTTCCCTTCTCGGGGACAGAAGGTCGGCATCCTGCTGCGTGTACACACACACGCTCACAAACTGAGCGACACCTCCAGGCTTTGTCCGGGGGTCACGGCCCGTGCTCTCGTGGACGGCCTTTCTGGTCCGGAAGAGATGCCTCCGGGACATTCCGTGATGCTAGCCACTATTGCTGGTCTCCAGGAAGTTAATGAGATTGTGGCAAGTTCCCACACAAAGTCTTGGCTTGTCGTAATGTCACCTCAAATTGTGCACGCGCACATTTTAAGAGTCTGTTCGACAGCTCAGGTCAATTTGAGTCAAATACTAACAGTCAACAATTGAAGTTATCCAAAAACACTTTACACATGGAGCAAGTCAAGAAGCTCATTTCTTGCATGAACTCATTCACTGCTAGCCCATGTATACGAATAGTTTTCAGGGAGTATGTAAAAAGTAGGATGTCAACTCACCAGTGTTGTTAACTCACACTCCCAGCCATTTTCACCAGTGCAACCCCCTTCACTCCTGGCCGTTTTACTGGATTTTGACTTATTTTGCAAGGCCCACAGAAAATTCTGTTCTATTGCTATATAAACATGGCACCCACCAAAATAAAGATTAGACTATCTTCTTTCAGCAGGAACAAAAGTAAGTTCGTATCTTTTTCTATTTAGAAATCAGCATTAGAAAATACTAGTAGCTTAGTTTGAGCAATTTTTCAATTTCTGATGACAAAACAGAAATTGAGCTTTTTGTGAAAGCATACATTTCAAACATAACTTTGACTTTAACACAGCTATTTTTTACTTTAGTTACACCCCAATTATCTGAATGTTTTTCCTTTTACAAAATAAAATAAACGAGACAAATACAGCTTTTGATAGCAAAGTAACAATTTATTTACACATAACTAACTGAGAGATGACGCTGTTGTGGCCGCGACAGCCGGGTAAACTTTTCCCTCATCGCCGCCTGTCTCATGAAGATGGATTTTTTTTTAGTCTCTGCGGGGTCTGCTCGGCGAGCAGCATGGACTCAACGGCATTGTCCGCTGCACTGGTGGTCCCGGTCGTTCTGCTCTGTCGTCCAGCGCCTGGCATCCCGGGCGTCCTCTAGGTTGTTCTGCTCGGTCGTCCACCGCCTAGCATCCTGGACGCCATTCGGACGTCTTCCGCCGGCGCTTCGGCCGTGCGGCCCGTCCGTTCGTTGCCGTTGAATCATGTTGTGGGTCTTACCAAATGCGCTACTGCCCTTCAGTGGCCAGTTTTATTGCTTTAAAATGGATTTTCATCTTTGTGCTTTGGAGCTAAATTGAATCAGAACCCAGAGATGTCTCTTGTAGAATAAAAAAAAAAAAAACGTAAATACGTCTTTGGGACACTGAAACAATTAAAAATGAAAAGTATACGTTTTGGGGGGCAAATGAAACGACGTTACTGTGGATGTAAAGGCGTGCGTAACTATGCGTTACTACCTTTTTTGAATGACGCGAGTAATGTCTGAGAGACACGGAGAGAGCAGAGCGGGAGGAGGGGAAGGGGATTGTGACGCTGTTGCAAACGCGATGCTAGGTGGCTCGGAGCGATAGCATAGTATTCGCGTTTACGCTAGCACTAGCATTTAGCGTGGCGAGTGTCATGTTAAACACTCGGGAAACTTGTTGGCGTTGATTGAATTGAAAATGTTTTCCTGTTCAGTATGAATTATCATCACCAAGTGGGTGGTGTCCTTGTAGATTCTACAATAAAATAATATCTTTTGGTTTTTATTACCAAAAATAGTCACTTGCTCTTAACTTTTCTTGAATGACGTATCCAGTTTTTGATTTTTTTTTTTTTTTTTTTTATCAAAACAACAAGAGCAAAGATAGAAGATTGAAGAGATTCAAGTCTCACCTGCATATTGAAAAATAAATCTATATATATTAGGGGTGTGATGGTACACACAAGTCACGGTTCGGTACAACAAAAAAAGGCTTTTTTTCTCACAGCGTTTAAAAGTAAGTTTTTATACCATTGCACTCTACACGTAATCAATTACAGGTAAAAAATAAAAATAAAAAAAAGGGGTGACCTGTTATTCTGGATTGAAAAAGACTTCAGTTTATAAACATTTTTGATGTGAAAGACATTATAAAATGGCTCATGTAATAACGTGTAGAACATGAAAAGAAACGTCAGTTACTTTGCTGAATAACTAATTACTTTTACGTTGAGGTAACTAAGTTACTAACTCAATTACTTTTTGGGATAAGTAATTTGTAACTGTAATTAATTTTTCAGAAGATTAACAACTCTGCAACTCACTAATGCTCACAGGTGAATTTTCTTAATATCGGGTTCCTTCCCAAATACACATCAACACCTCTTGCGCACTCACCCTTCCCTATCACATCCTAATCTCACATATCTTCCCTCTCGTTATCCTTTTGGTTACAGGGTCATTAAGAAAAAATTTAGGTGTGTGCATACCATATATGAAACCATAAAATGCATAGCGTACGATGAATAAAAGTGTCTTAAGATAAAAGAGTGCAACATCCATGTGCATTATCCCTCAGTATCTTTGGAAATTATGATCTTGGGATGAATAAGGTGTTTTATTTCTAGTAATACAAATAATATAGGTCGCTGAATATGTAGTTGTACAGTCGCCTGACTTTGGCTCAGGCAGCGGGGGGCATAAGTTGTGTAAAAATTGGATGGATGGACAAATAACTGTATATATGATTTTAAAAATCCTGTCATTTGGGGCAGCAAATTGAAAATCTAGACTAACTGGCAGACGTATTTTTGTCTTATAATCATAGTAGACTTCAGATTTCAGACACTTTCAGGTCCCTCGTTGTCCCCCAGCGGGCACATGTTTTCTTAGAGTGGGAAAGCTCAATGTCTCGTCCCCGCCCTCACACTAATCCCAAGGGCCTGAATGAATGGCTGTTTACATGGTAGGATTTGGGCAGATAATCGCAACCGGATTAAACGCGGCCGTAGTTGATGACTTTAAATCGGTAACAATGCTGTCCACAATCACTACGTCTTACTTTTGTAGGATGGCACCATATGCTGCCTTTGAGTTAAGGCATCACATTATTCCATTTTTTTCCTCTGTGTCTTGACAGGGAGGAACGTGAGCGCTGGATCCGAGCCAAGTACGAGCAACGGGTTTTTTTGCCATCGCTGCCGTGCGCCGAGCTTTCGCTCGGCCAGCAGCTGTTGAGGGCCACGGTGGAAGAAGATCTGCGCGCGGTTGTACTGCTGCTGGCGCACGGCTCCAGGCAGCAGGTCAACGAGACATGCGGCGAAGGAGACGGACGCAACGCGCTACACTTAGGCAGCCGCAAAGGCAACGTGGTCATCACACAGCTTCTCATCTGGGTAACTTGTCAATTGTTATAACTACGGTAGTGTAACCACTGATCCCGGCATTACGACCACACAAAAACAGTCTCTATAAACCAGACGCATTGACGAAATTTGCACCAATAGATCGCTTATCTTCTGCAAAATGCATGCCACATATTTACTCTGTTGATTTTCCTTGGCAAGCAATCATATTTTTACAGATTCTGATTAATTTGAGGGTGTTTCTTTCTGTAACAATTAGGCTAGGTTCATACTGCAAGTCTTAATGCAAAATTCAGATTTTTTTTTTGGTCATGTTTTTTTGGCACCGTTCAGACAGCCTTTGTTCATTGAGCCCGTTCAAGTATTACACATGCGCACTAATTTGCAGTCTGACACGCGGTGAGCAAACTGACCCGGATGCGCAGAAGCATCAAAACAAGTGACTACCGTACTTTTCGGGCAAAAGCAAAGTGATGCACTTTAAGCCTTTTCTATACTTTATTGTAAGTTGAGCTATATATTTTTTCTTTAATATTAAAAAGGACACAATATTATGCAGAGGTATATTAATAATTTATAGGCAAATGATACAAATTACACTGGCGGCAGAGAGTTGTGGGGGGGGTCCGCGAAACGTTTACGTCTTCCTGGGGGGGCGTAACAGGAAATAATTGAGAAGCACTGCGCTAGAGTCCGCGTAACCATGTGATGTCATCGCTCTGCGACATCAACAACAATAGCGACCTACTAGTTAAACTAATTTTACAAATTGAATAAAAACGACAACATCAAGAGGGTTTTCAATATCAAATTATTTTACCTCATAATAAAGTTTATTTTTAAGAACTACAACCCTTTCTATCCGCTGCTCCCTTTAAGGATTTAGCTTAGGTTTTTGGACTGTGGAACGAATTAATCAAATTGTAATGTATTGTTATGGCAAAATCCCGCTCGACATATGATTATTTTGACTTACAAACCAGGTCCTGCACCGAATTGAATTCAGATGTGGAGGTACCACTGTGATTGTATGTTTAAGCATTATTTTCTACATTATCAGGGGTCGAAGAAATTCGCAATTTGCATACTTACATACTTTGAGCAACAGTCTTTCGTATGAATGTCATATATACTTTCCCCTTAACTTTTTGTCCATCTGCTTTCAGTACGGTGTGGATCTAATGGCGAGGGACGCTCACGGCAACAGCGCACTGGCATACGCCCGGCAGGCCAACAGCCAGGAATGCGTGGACACGCTGACCCAGTACGGCTGCCCCGATGAACGCTACCCGCTCATGGCCACACCCAACTTGTCGCGCCGCAACGCCAACCGCAACAACAGCTGCAGCAGCGCGAGCAGCGGCGCCTTCATTTGAGGCCTCATTGGGAGAAGCTAACTCTTTTCTTTAGGGAACCGCTCACTACCTGCCGCGACTCTGGACGAGCGTGGAAAGTACCCAAAGCATGCTGGGTACCGTACTGGGTCACTTTCACCTCAGACTTTCGATAGCTGGCGTCCTCCTTTTCTTCTCACACTACAAGGCCAGTTTGCTCTCAGGCAGCGTCACTTTCCCGGCCCGAGCATATCGTTACGCATATGTATTTCAAACTTCTGTGAACTAATTTACCCGTGTTAAATGTGACAATGTTGGATCAGGCTCAGGGACACGGTCGGTCAGAACCTGCACGTCTAACATTTCAGGACTTACTAAGTACTCCGCTCGACTTGGACTGAAACGACCTAACTTGACAGTTTCAATTTTCAATGACTTTTTCCAAGCGGGAGCCATGATTTGGAGAGAAGCAGGTATCGTGAAGGGCGCTCCTAACAGGATTACAAAGAGTGCTTTTGGAATGCGTGATTGTGATTGTGTAGCTAATTAATGCAAGAACAGATACTGAGTGCAAAGTGTGAATACAGTATGTTGTGATCCAGAAAGATTGTATGACTTGACCCGACCTGGAACTTTACGTTTAAGCGATTGGCTGGCATTGACGGAGATAGTCCATCGCCGTCAATGGCAGCCAATGAATTAGGACTGCTTCATGACTTCCTCCCACCTCTTCTTAAAGACACGTGTCCGTGTCCAAATAGCTCCTGACTTAGCAGAAAGTCCTAAGAAATCAAAGGGAAGGAAACGCTAACCACTTCTAACTCATGTAAACACACACTTGCAAAGACATGACTCACGTTACTACACCGTCCCTTTAACACTCACAATGAGGTCACATGATTCGTTGTCCATTTGTCTGGTTCCTGGTGGAACAAAAAGGGAAACTCTACGGGTGTTTTTACACCAGGAACTCGTAAACTCCTTCTATCTTTCAACTTTAGGATTTTTTTTGTCCTGTGCAAATAATTTAAAGATAATGTTATGTTCCTCCTCGACTGAAGGTGGTGCTCATTTATTCCACTACTTCAAGTTAGACCTCGAACCTGGGGGCTATTTATTTATTTACTCACTCTTTCTACTTTTGCTTCAGAGTGTCGAGTCTGACATCGGGAAGGCCGACACTTGAAAGCGAGGCTGTATTAGTGGATGATTGAGGGCTACAAAATATGCTAATAGTCTTGCATATCTCATTGATTTGACTGAATGTGCGGTTAGTTCGCTGTGTTTTCTCACTACATGCCAGTCTGCCAACTTCTTTCATATTTGTATAAAGCCTAAGCTAGGTACACGCATTCCGATTTTGAACGTATTAACCTGACAGACATGGATCAATGCTTGCCATTGACGGCGATAGACGTCTCATCCATTTTGACTGGGAGGGCGAGAGCGATTATTATTAAATGAATTGGACATCTATCGCCGTCAATGGCAGTGAATGAGTCAGATGATCACTATGCGTGTACCCCGCTTTAAGAAAAGAAAAAAAACACTCCGTTAATCTTTGCCTTTGTTGTGACACACCTGCCTTCATTCAACCTGTGTTTGTATACCCCACCATTATTGACCCCTGAAAATGAACTTTTATATTGTCATATTTTTATGACACGTGCTATTTTATTTATGACGTAAATGCACTAAATTCACTCAGCATTAGCTCATAGCCTTGAGGCGGCTTGCTATTTTCGCCAAGCAGCTAGCAGTTGGCTTGAAGTTTCCTCAGATTTATCCGGACGTCTTCTAAAAAAATCTATGCTAGCACTAGTAAAAAAGAAAACATTCAATCATAAAATGAAAAGCTTGTGTGGTTTAGGTTTCACATGTGCTAACAGGGGAGCTTTAGCTAGCTCTGCAAAGGTTAGCAGCTAGCGGTTGGCTTGAAGTTTACTCAAATTTGTCCGACTTTGTTATTCTTCACTTTGCCAGCACAAGTATAGAAATTAAAATTAAAAAGTTAGTTAGTTTTCACTTGGGCTAACATGAGAGCTTAAGATAGCTGTCAGAACCCTCATTTCCCCTTCACCACTTGTTCAAATCCATCCATGTTTTTTAATCTGTTTTCTTGTTCGGACACATTATTGATGTTCTGTGGTTCTAATTATTATTATTGTTTAGTTGGATGTACAGTAAGATAAAACAGTCTTTTACTGTAATGTGTCTCTTTTCAATAAAGACCAGAATGATGCTCACTCACTTTGGTTTGGAAAAAAATGAATCCAGTGTTTGCATGGGTTCCTCCCACATTCCGAAAAGTAACAGTTTGTCATTGTTTGTTGTTCTGATGCACACCCTTTGGCCACCAGGGGGAAGTAGAATCCAAATATGAGCTACATTATGGACATCTAGAAATATAGCCTGTCTTCAAAGAGGATAAAGAATACATGCCTACATGTGAGTATTATGTCTGTCAACTTGTGTCTTAAAATGTACCTATTTTTTTTTTTATTTGACAGTAAACCAGGTAGGAGTGGCAATAAACAGCATATAGTGCCTAAGTTTGCTGTCTGCCAAGCTGCTCCTTATCGTAAAGTGAGTCAAGTGAGCTGGCCATTATATTATCACACTTTAGATTATTTGTTCATAAATTAAAGTGCAATGAAAATCTGAAAGAAAAATAAAAAAAAAACACATAGGTCGGGTCACCCTTATTTGAGAAAAGCTTGTTTCAGGATGTTTAAGTGCCATTGACGGCCAGAGGTGAGTAGTAACGTGTTATATGTACTCCGTTACATTTACTTCAGTAACTTTTTGAGAAAAAATGTACTTCTAGGAATAGTTTTGCTAAGCCATACTTTTGACATGTACTTCAGTAGATTTTAAAGAAAAACGCTAATCTTACTCCGCCACCTAAGGCTACACGAGAGTCGTTACATTTTTCATCTTTATTCTACATATTACATTTATTTTAATTTTTTTGTCAGCGATGCCAAGAGTAGCTCTACCAATTTCACCAATGAAACGTCGCAACAATAATCACATGACTCCGATTATACTAATCGGACTCAAGCTTGCCGTTCAATGAGCATGCCAGACTGTTCAATCACGTGGTGTCTTTAAAGAACTGAAAACTGGAAGTATTTGAGAATTGAGATTGAGCGCTGCCCTCAACATGACTTGAAAGCGCAGATTTAAACCTCTTAGTTTTTATTTGGCGCCCATTGACCACGGAAAAACAGATATCCTTTTAATTTCATAATAGTAACTATGAAGGAACTATTCACCATTCAAACTAGGAACTATTTTCTCCACTAGAGGGCACTCATGTTCTTTGGACGACTAATTCCTCATTTCTGTCATTTTTTTTCTCTCGGCGGATTTCTATGATTTTTGTTTTGTATTTCTTTGGCTTAATGTGGTTATTTGATAGGTTATTGTGCAGTATCATTATAACAACAGTTCATATAGACAAGTTTCCTGAGAGAAACATACTGTAGGTGCCGCCATCTTTGACAATTTCTGCTCCGAACGTCCAGGTTAGACAGAACAACAAGTGCAGTTGAAGTAAGCAGTGTGTTACCAAAGTTAAAACAGCAAAATCAAACCAAAGGAACCCACGGAATCTCCAAAAATGGATTCAGCATGACGTAGATGAGACTCCGAGACTTTCTGTGCCATCCTGGAAGCGTCTAAATATATATATATGGTTGAAAGAGGAATGTTTTGATCAGCGACCAGCTAGTAGCTACAATGCAATGTGTGGATCTACCTCGCCATATGCCTTAAATCGAAACCAGCTACAAATAATAAGTTAAAGATGTACTTTAAACCTAAGGATCCACCTAAAAGATTGTATGTTCTTATCACTTCATTGATCATTTTTTGACAAAATTATAACAACCTGTGCAGCCTGTGTTAACGTGAGGTGTCTATTGATACGCCGGCCACTTGAGTGACCAAGTACAAATAATATTACAGTTGCCGAATGCAAATGGGATGACACGGATTTTGTTGTTACAAGGAAATACTACAAGGTATGTACGTATAAACAAAAATAGTATATCATTCTTTTTCATTGCAAATATTGATCGCAGTAAAACTTTTGGACAACATGATGCCATTTCTTTTTTTAATTTAAAACTTGGCGCATGTGCAAAACAGGTCAATAAATCACAATTTATAAAATTATTTGAAAAAATATTAACAAAGGTGGAGCATAAGTCGAGCCTTCATCATACAGTGTATCACAAAAGTGAGTACACGTCTCGCATTTCTGCAGATATTTAAGTATATCTTTTCATGGGACAACACTGACAAAAGAACACTTTGACACAATTAAAAGTAGTCTGTGTGCAGCTTATATAATATAGTTCATTTATTTCCCCTCAAAATATAGTCATTAATATCTAAACCCCAGGCAACAAAAGTGTGTACACCCCTTAAAAAGTACGTATATCCCTAAATGTCCAAATAGAGTAGAGAGCAAACAGTTTGCTGAAGACATGTCAACAAAGCACATGGATTACTGGAACCATGTCCTATGGTCTGATGAGACGGGCGGGCTTTCTTGTGTACCGTCTTTAGAAGAGGCTTCCTCCTGGGGTGACAGCCATGCACACCAATTTGACGTAGAGCGCGGCGTATGGTCTGAGCCCTAACAGGCTGACCCCCCACCCCTTCAATCTCTGGAGCAATGCTGTCAGCACTCCTGTAACGAGTCACATGACATTTTGGAGGGAAAATGACAAGCAGTACTCAATATGGACATTTAGGGATGTACGTAGTTTCTATGGGGTGTACTCACTTTTGTTGCCAAGGGTTTAGATATTAATGGCTATATTTTGAGGAGAAATTATAAATTAACTCGATTATATAAGCTGCGCATAGACTACTTTTACTTGTGTCATTTGTCAGTGTTGTCCCATAAAAAGATGTACTTAAATATCTGCAGAAATGCGAAGAGTGTACTCACTTTTGTGATACGCTGTATGTCCATCAACGTACAGTAAGCTTTGTTATGAGGCACATCAAGTTGTCTTCCCATTCCTAACAGCGTTTTCCACCTGTCAACAGAAGAACAAAAAATTTGTAACTAAAGATGTCCGATCGGGTCCGATCCCATCATTTTCAAAGTATCGGAATCAGCAAAAAAATATCGGACATGCCTTTTTTTTTTAATATATATATATTTCTTTTAATAAAATCGTTTTCTAATTGTATTTAACGTTACAGACAAAATGTCTTACACTCATCCAGAGTCTTAAGTTTTTGCTTAAAGTAGGGCTATCAAATTTATCGCGTTAACGGCGGTAAATAATTTGTTTTTTAATTAATCACGTTAAAATATTTAACGCAATTAACGCATGCGCTGCACGACCTACTCTCACATTGTCGCATTCAATCTATAATGGCGCCATTTTACCTATATATAGAGCTAAAGGCAATGTAAAATGAGTAGAGTGAATTTTGGCAGTCTTTGGAGCCTTTTTTTAATTGGCTAAAGCATTACAATCCCTCTCTCAACAATTAGAAATATCGTGGGGAGCAATGTGGGGAAGCAAGGTAGTAGTTGATCTTTTTCTTAACACCCTATGTTATTTCCCAACGCAGAGAAGATATATCAATTGGTGCCACTACGCACAGTCATGGTTGCACTTCCCATCATGCATTTGGGCAGAACAGTTAAATGGCTACAGTATCATTTACTGAAAGCTCAACAAATACACTAGATGGCAATATTTAGTCACAATATACAAAGTCACATTTATCCTTTAAGAATTACAAGTCTTTCTATCCGTGGATCCCTCTCACAGAAAGAATGTTAATAATATAAATGCCATTTTGAGGATTTATTGTCATAATAAACAAATACAGTACTTATGTACTGTATGTTGAATGTATATATTCGTCCGAGTTTTATTGATTTTTTTCTTAATGCATTGCCAAAATATATGATCGGGAAAAATTATCGGGAATGATTGGAATTGAATCGGGAGCCAAAAAAAAGCAATCGGATCGGGAAATAGCGGGATAGGCAAATACTCAAACTAAAACGATCGGGATCGGATCGGGAGCAAAAAAACATGATCGGAACAACCCTACTTGTAACACTTGCATTTATGCTTTTACATAATTGTGCCATCCTACACGTACCGATTAGCAATAGGCTAGCAGCAGATAGCATGTGTTGCAGCCACAGCAGCACAGTAGTTAGAGTGAATAACATTAAACATCTTCATAATTACAATTATACTCGTAATACCAATATCAAAGACAAGTCGTTTCATGCGCAAGATTTTGGCTTTAGTACTTTTTGAACACCAGACACATGAAAATGCAGGGATAGGATGAACATACCTTCCATAACACCAGCGGCAACATGGCATAAACGCCCGGTCTTTGCGGTGGCACGGGCTTGGCTCCACATCTGCCTTCATGAACATTTTGTCCTCCCATGTTGTGATTATGACAGATGGATGCAGTATTTCCAAACTGTCTTCTTTGAGGAACTTTGATGAGTGATGCCACTCCAGCTCCACTGTCGTCTTGGATGGAGGAAGTGTAAAATGGAAGTCGCGAGCAGAAATGTGGAAGTAAAGCGTAAGTACCTCAGAAACTTGTTTATAGAGAAAAATAATACCTTTGTTAAATAAATTTTTAAAAAATCAAACAAAAATGTAAGCAGTTACTCACAATGTTACTCATTACTTGAGTATTCTTTTCACCACTTTTTTACTTGTGCTTGAGTACATTTTTTGGATGACTACTTTTACTTGAGTAATTATATTTTTGAAATAACACGACTCTCACTTGAGTAAATTTTTTGGCTAGTCTACACACCTCTGCTGACGACAATAGACGTCCAATCCTTTTGCAGGGAAGAGAATAAGCCTCTTCCAGTTCGAATTGGATTGGACGTCCATAGCTGTCAACTGCAGCCTAATCAGACGACTGATATTTTGGTTTAATTATCCTTCCAAGTCTTTTTTTAAATGGATAATTGCCTAAACCATGTTGCGTATTTTTAATGGGATCAATTATTTCATGCCGTGTGCAGCATTATTATTATTACGAGGCAACTGGTCTTTAGTTTAGACAAGGGCGAAAGTTTGCATAGGGACGGTAGGGACATAACACTACAAACTTTTCAGGATTCTCAAATTGTCCCCACCAACTTTTAAGCAACCTTACTTGCATTATATAATGAGTTCTGTTATATAGGTGATTTAGATTGTCTTCCCTAATGTTATATGGATAGAAGTGACCCAACCATTATTAATAGAATTATTTTCATTATGTTCAGACTTACATTTATCCCTTTTCACTTGCTGAATGAGACAGTAGATTTTTGTTACCGAAAACGTTTGATTGGCTGATGACTTACCCCCCCCCCCCCAACACACAAACGCACTCACAGCCCCGACAGAAATACAACATGTCGACAACATGCCGCCTCCTCCATCCCTTTCACAGGGAAGGGATATTAGACGTTTTTTCCGGCCAGCAGCAGCCACTGTAGCTTTCATTTGGCTGTGCTTGTGGACAAAAGCAGTAGTGTTTTACCCAAAGGAAAGCTCCATTTTTGTTTATTTTTGTTATTTCCTGACTACGACATTTTTTCAGTTATATTTGATTTCTTTATTTAGACAGACAATGTTGAGTGGCAAATTATTATTTTTTTGTATTTCTGGATAGTTTTGTTATTATTAACAAGTTTGTACTGTGTATGTTATGTAATTTAAGTTTTGTTCAAATATTGCTCTTTAAATTTGCAAAAATATTTAGTCCAGACATTTATTCTGGAAGTTTTCAAAATGTTTCTTTAGTAGTTTTTGAAAACAAAGGTTTGAATTGAACAGCGTATCACCTGAACCAATACATATGAAAGTAAGTATTATACAGATTAATTTTGCTATGATCAATTAATTAGGTTCATATCACCCAATCTGTATGGTCTCCCGTCCCCAACAAAAAGTGTTTATGCAGGTTATGCTGTTATATGGTCCCTACCAATTTTAAGACCAAACCTACGCCCTTGAGTTTAGATATAATTGGATTTTTGTAAATTCACCCTGGAATTAAGGCGTGTTCTCTTTTAATGGAAAAAAATGTTTTAATTACTGACACATTTGGGGATACTCGGCAATTAAATAATGTTCATATTGAAATTGAGCCAGTCTTCAAACGTGGTGCGTCAATATGTGTTGACATTTCTGAGTTCAACCTCATGGTTGTTTCTTTAGTGGTATTTCAAAAGGACTTGAATTCAGTTTCCGTTTTGTTATGTTTTTTTTTTCCAAGTTTGAGCACCGTTTATTAAACATATGTATATATTTTTTAATAGAAATTAACGTTACCCTTGCAGGAATTTCGTTTTCACACATTTCGAAATTCACAAGCTTTGTATTTTATTATATCGTTACTTGTCCGGTTGTTTGACGGGTTCAGGAGTTAACAATTGATGCCATATTTAATTTATGGCGTCTGAATAATTATAAAAGTCCAATTAAAAACGTATTTCTTTCGAGATGTAAATTGACATATCAATACTTTAATGTGGCAAATTTTAATTGCATGTGATTGGAAGGATAAATGCAAAAATACACCAATTCTATTTACTTGCACGTTTTAATCAATCGGAAAACGTAAATTGAGTCAATCATATCTGAAGTCCAACAGAAATATTTCTTGACATTTCGGGCCTTTCGAGCCCACGGCCTTCACAATAAAATGTTTCAAACTTTGATTTCAAAATCTCATGTTTTAAACCTGCAAATTCCCAGAAATTGCTGCAATTTGAAAATTAAAATCAATAGAGAAATCACAAGAGACCTTTTTTTTTTAATTGACACGTATTTAATATTCGTCACTTGCCACTGAGCACACTTGATTTAAATAAACTAGCAGCGTCTTTGGGGAAAATAAAAAGAGAAACCTCATACAAAAAAAAAAAAAAAATCAATTCCGTCCACGGTTCATGTTGATTTTTTCCCCCTGTATTCATAGTCACTTTAAATGTGAACATTATTGTCCCTTGTCTTTAATGAATTGATTTAAATCCCATTGCACTTGTTTGGGGGAAAAAAAACGCATTTACATTTCTTGACTTTGAAGCTTTGGCCTGATCCTTTTTGTTTGTTTAAGAGAGGGGACTGTTAAGTGCACTGAAGCGCGAGGCCATTTCTGGTCATCTGTCCCGGTTCGAATTAAGGGTCTAGGGTCGGCTCTGCTCCAGCTGCTGGTGCTGACTTCTTATTGCGAAGCGGCTAACGTGCACCGGGATCGGAACCACGATTTTGGGATTCCGGGACGGTTCTCCGGACTTGTTGTTGACGTTCCCGGCTTTGACCCGTTTCCACTTGGCGCGCCGGTTCTGGAACCAGATCTTGACCTGCACCTCGCTCAGTTTGAGCGCATGCGCGATCTGAGAGCGCTCGGTGAGCGACAGGTACTTTTTGCAGTGGAACTCTTTCTCCAGTTCCAGCAGCTGCTCGCTGGTGAAGGCGGTCCGCCGCCTGCGGTTCTTGCCGCCGCCTCCGGGTGGGCCCGAGCCGGAGCCCGTACCCGTGCCGGCCGATCCGTGGAGGTGGAGGCCCTCCTCTAGGCCGGCCGCCGCGGAGCTCAGCGTGTTGTCGTCCGAGCTGTAGTCGCCGTCGCTGTCCATGGAGAAGCTCTCGTCCCTGCGCGTGCAATCGTCCTCTTTGGACTCGTCCGGACTTGCGTGTCCTCGCGCTGACACGGGAACAACACACGTACCGTGGGATTAATAACAAATGCAATATTTTTTATGATCCATTCACCAATTTTCCCAATATACTTGGGTATGGGCTGGATTTTTTTCAAGGTGCGCCTTGGACTATAGTCGCTATGTGTCTCCTATAATTAAATGAACAACAACAATAATAATAATAGTAATTCAGCACCTCCGCGACCCTCGTGAGGAAAAGCGGCATGGAAAATGAATGAATGAATGAATAATTAATAATAATTAGTTGCAGGCCTCAGCCAGTGGAAAAAAACATGTGAATTTACTTTAACTAAACATCTGACTAAAATGTGGCAAATTACGTAATTTTACCAGGTTTCTCGAAAATTAAATCAGTTTGACGGCGATAGACGTCAAACCAATTTCGGCTCGAGTCGACTGCCAACCCTTCAAGTTGAAATGGAGTGGACGTCTACAGCCGTCAAAGGCAGCCACTGTTTTGTTTTTTTTTCATATATAAAAAGTGTCATGTTTAATGATTATAATGCTTCCAAAATGGATTGGACGTCAATAGCCGTCAATGGGAGCTAATATGTTAAAACATGAGATGCATATTTTTCGTAGTGGAAATAATGGGCGTCAATGTCAGCCAAACTTTAAATAACGTGCAAATTACTTTTTTGGTTTGTTTAATTATAATAGGTTTGTTTTTCGTGTTGCCAAATAGATTGGACGTCTGTCGCCGTCAATGGCAACCACTATGTTTAAGAAAAGACGAGAAACGATAGATTTAATTTTTTTAAAAAGAGGGTTAGTTTTCGTGTTGCCCAAATGAATTGGACATCTATAGCCGTCAATGGCAGCTATAAGTTAAGAAAAAAATGAAGTGCAGAGTTTTAAAATATTTTTCGTGTTGCCAGAGTGGCTGGGTCGTCTACCGCCGTCTATGTCAAAGAATTTTAAAAAAAAAAATGATGTGCAGATTTTTAAGCAAAATAAAGAGTGTTATTTTTCTTGCTGATATAATTGATTGGACGTCTATCGCCGTCAGTCGTCAATGGCAGCCAATTAGTTTATTATGTGCATCATGTTCAAATAAGTACATTCCAATAACTTATTTCAATGGTGCAAATCATTTTTAAAGTTAAGCAAATATTCTCAATCACTATGAGTACCTGTAGCCGTTTGCGCCGACGTATCCGCGTCTTCCTTTGCCGTCGCCGGCACCAAACTCTTGGAGTCTTCGGTGTGCTTCCGGCCCGGGTCCTGGTGTTGCTGGCTCGGCGAGAAACCTCCAGGTAGCGAGGCCATGAGCGTGGAGGTGAGCGCCAGGCTGGGGCAGAAACCGCCTTGCAGCGCCGGGATGTGCGGATGCGAGTGCGGGTGCTGGGGGTGTCCGGCCGGCTGCAGGGTAGGTGGCGGCGGAGGTGGCGGCGGCGGCGGCGGCGGCGGCGGCTGCAGCATCACCGAGCGGTACGGCATGAACATGGGGTAGCCCGTGTACACAAAGTGTCCCGGGCTGGGCTGCGGAGGCCCCCCGATTAGAGAGTCGATGCTGAAGGCAGAGCTGCTTCCGAGTGGCCGCTGCATCACCACGAACGGCGGACCGGACGCCGCACTCATAAGGAAAGACGCCGGACGACGAGCACTGTGCGCGGCGGCGAAGGGGCCACCTTGCCCCGCGGGGTTCAGGTCAGCCCGGGACGCTTAAGAGGAGCCCCGGACGTTTCGGTTAGGGAGCCCGGGAGGCTTCAGGTGAGCGGGACGCAGACGCCTTCCATCCCAAACCGCCTTCAACTTTCACCGAGGTCCCTTACGAAGCTGATCCTTGCACTTTCCACCACACCGAGCGCGTCCACGGACGTTTTGAGGATTTCAATTTGCGCTGCCCGCTGTTTAATTGCGCCGTTTAGCGCCCCGCCCCTCTCCGCTCAGCACCTATACTCCCGATTGGTTGGGCGCCATGACGTCACCCCTTGTCTTTGGGGTGCCGGAGGAATGACGTCGGTTCATGTTGACAAAATTCTCACACTGGGTTTATTTGACTGTATTAATGGGAAACGATCAATTAACCCTTTCATGCACGAATCATATATATATCTATGTACATATATTTTTTTTAAATTGCCATTATCAGATAGGATAAAGGACAAACCAGCGTCCCAGGGGACAAATGCGGCCCACAGGACAATATTTTGTGGTCCACATTTTCCATCCAGTTGTAGTATCAGTGTTCCCTGCATGTCGCCTTTGGGGAAAAAAATCAATTAAATAGTAATGAATAAAAAAATGTTTTTTTTTTTTTTTTTTTTAATGCTCATAAAAAAACTATGAGTATTAAAAAATATATATGAATCAAATTAATTTACAAAAATTAAAAAATAATAATAATAAATTGTAATGAATTGAAAAAACGAGAAGAATGAAGATGAAAATTCAAATAGGTGTGGCCTGTGTGTCTCATTTTATTTTTTGTTTTGTTTTGTGACCTTACAATAACGTAACTTTTTGGCTGTCATTGATGATAATTGACGTCCATTCTAACGGCATGGGTAAGGCCTTTGCAATATCAATTTCCCTCTTTTACTAACTACCACAACAATGTAGAGTCTGTGATTTCTGGGTGTAATCCAGCGGTTCTGGAAGTGAAGTTTAACGCCCTACCAATTGTATGCCATCCCCCCATGTGAGTACAGTACAATTGTACTAAATTTTAAAAGGGAAGTTCAGAATTTTTGACATTAGGCCTAATCTTTGAGTTAGTGGGGGTTTAATTAGTTGGTGGAGTTGATTTTAACAAATCCCGTGCAGTTAGTGAGTTATTTATTAGTTTCAGTGCTCCGGATTGGCTAAAATAGCACAAGTCAATGAGCCTGTCCTAGCATGCCAATAAAAATCAACATAACCATGCATGAAAATCACCAATGACCCATGCAATGAATAGTGTTGACTATGTTTTCTGGATGAAGTTATTAAAACCTACAATTGCATGTCAATAACTGCAATATGAACAGCAACATTTGTAATCCAGTACCTCTGTAGGTAACAGGCGGCAGAGCGGAGTGATATTTTTTCCACCGGTGTGTTTATATCGTAGCCAGCAGCAAGTACCCACAGTTTGTATCATTCGTCGTTTTTCATAGGGAATTTGTGGAAACTCATTTGCCCATTTGTTGTGTCCGTTTCCACAGCGTCTAAATGCACTTTTCACTATGTTGCTTTTTTACAGTCAAGACTCTGTAGATCACAGGTGTCAAACCGATTCCAAAAAGGGCCAAGTGGGTGCTGGATTTTGTTCCAACCGATACCAATGAACTTCCTACTGAAACAAGCAGCACCTGACAAAGTTTAACTGGTTACACATGTAAAAGATCTGATTGGTGAAAAGGTGTCCTCTTCATTGGGTGGAAAGCAAACCTGCACCCACTTGGCCCTTTCTGGAATCGGTAGATTAATACTGCATTCGAGGAAGGTGGGAAATCGTGGTGGGAGTTTTCCAACCTCCAACCAGGATAAATATCATTGGAATGCCACTCTAAGTGGGGCCCCTATAGTCCCGAGGTCAGAAAAAAGTAACCCAACTTCACGAGTTGCTTTCACTCGTCACTCAACAAAATGCACTGCCTGTGAAAAAGCAGACCATCAATAGTAAAACTAAGGAAGGCAGTTTACAGTGTGGTCTATTTACTTTAGCCGTCGTTTTTCCTCTACTATTTGACCGCTTATGAGAAACCATATTTCCTGGAGGTCACCATGTCTTTTGATGGCCAAAAAAAAAAAAAAAACAACAACACTTGGAACACTTTGAGGTCACTACTCATACCATCTGAGTGGGATAAGTCCGACTTCCCATCTTACTCAAACGCAGCATGAGCACGAGTGGCCGAAGCACTCCTCTCTATTGTGGTTGCATTACGCATCTAAAAAAAATAGTCTCGCAGATATAATTCAATTCAATTCAATTTTATTTGTATAGCCCTCGATCACAAAAATGTTGTCTCAAAGGGCTTTGCAGAGGCAATATGATACACAATCAGAAACAGCAAACGAAGCAACAAAGATGAATAAATAAATTCAAGTCCTGGGTATCCCCCATCCTTAGACCCTCCATGTCGGCAAGGAAAAACTCCCAAAACTCCAGAGTCTTCGGGAGAAAACGAGAAACCTTGGGGAGTACCACAATCAGGAGAGATCCTCTCCCAGGACGGATAGACAGGAAGCCCCAGGACCGCTAATGGGAATTAGCAGGCAAAGTTACAGTCCGTAAAAAATGCGGTGGAGTACGGGAACAAGAAGAGGTCCATCTAGCCAGATGAGACGGGGGTAGCAACGAGGACGTCCATCCAGCCTGGGGTCCGGACAGTCAGGAGGCTGCAGCTGAAAAATAGCCCCTTCCCAGAGGGGAGGGGGAAAAGGGGACACCGGGTGACTAGTGATGAAGAGACTAGACAACTAGATATTAACATTAGGAAATAGAAATAAAGTAAGATAAGTGGTAGGTAGAGTGAGAAAAAAGGAGATAGAACTCAGTGGCTGTACTTCCCCCAGCTTTATAGCTTCTAATGCAGCTTAGACTAAACTTTGAGTCTACTCCGACTTCACCTAGCCTGACCATAAGCTTTGCTGAATAGGAACGTTTTTAATCTAATCTTAAATGTGCAGACTGTCTCGGCTTCTTTAATATTAGCTGGAAGCTGATTCCATAAAAAAGGGACTTGGTGGCTAAAGGCTCTAGCTCCGACAGTACTTTTAGAAACCCTGGGAACTACCAGTAGACCTGCATTCTGAGAGCGGAGTGTTCTGTTGGGGCGGTATGGAACCAGAGCATCGGAGAGATAAGATGGCCCCACCCATTAATGGTCTTAAATGTATGAAGGAGGATTTTAAATTTAATTCTAAACTCGACTGGAAGCCAGTGAAGGGCCTGGAGCACAGGGGTGATGAGCTCTCTTCTATTGGTTCCTGTTAAAAGTCCTGCTGCTGTGTTTTGGACAAGCTGAAGACCTTTTAGGGAACTTTTAGGACAAGCTGCAAGTAGGGAGTTACAGTAATCCAATCTCGATGTAACGAACGCGTGAATTAATTTTTCTGCATCGCTTTTAGATAAAATATTTCTAATTTTGGCTATGTTGCGCAGGTGAAAGAATGAAAATTCTGAATAGATGAATAAATGAATTACGGCAGTTTGGTGTGACATTGTTTTGGCCGCGTGGGTATTTTGAACAAAGATCTGCAATTTGAATTTATTTGACTATGTTAGATCTGTTGATATCGTTTTTTTTTTTTGTTAGCATGCTAGGAAGGGACCAGTGACTCGTGCTACCTTAGCCTCTGCGGAGCCCTGAAATTAATAAATAACTAACAAGCTGCATGAAATTTGTTGAAATCAACTCCACCGACTAATTTAACTCAAGTTTACTCGAAGATTAAGCCTAATCTCAAAAATAAAAACGTCCGCTTTACAGTGTATCACAAAAGTGAGTACACCCCTCGCATTTTTGCAGATATTTAAGTATATCTTTTCATGGGACAACACTGACAAAATGACACTTTGACACAATGAAAAGTAGTCTGTGTGCAATTTATATACCGTATTGGCGCGAATATAAGACGGCCCTGATTATAAGACGACCCCCTCTTTTTCAAGACTCAAGTTTGAAAAAAGACTTTTTGAACACCAAATTAATTTTTATACATAAAATAATTACAGTACATCCGAAAAAAAAAAAAAAAAGATTATAACAATATATTTGAGAGAAAAAACATGTTATCTTGCCTCATTCAAATCTTAATATCTGAACATTTAAATATGTAAACTAAAGTGCAATCACATTGGTAAATGAATGGCTTCTGGTTTTTTAAATGTAAATAAACCAATCTATTGTGATAAAACAACAAAATTGCAATAACTACATTAACCATCACAGTGAAGTCTAACTGTAACTGTAGTCTTGAAACAAATCTGAATAAGGAAAAACATTGCAATAAAATAATGCAAACTGGTTAAACTTGAGAGTAGCTGAGATCTGTCATGACAGAACATCTCTTCAATGATATCTGGCGCCATCTAGCGTCCTGAATGGGTATAACGTCTAGACCGCGAATATAAGACGACCCCCACTTTTTCAGTCTTATTTCAATGCAAAAAACACCGTCTTATACTCGGGTCAATAGGGGGTGTACTCACTTTTGTGATACACTGTAAGTGCGTTTTTAGAATATGACAGCTACCGGAAGCACCCGGTGAGTGCAAACCACTTGGCCACGGCGTTTAAAACTTTTTCCAACGCATTACATCTCAGCTAACCGATTAAAGTGTCAGTCAGCATGGAATGGTCGCCAATGCCACATTATCATATGTAGCCTGCGTGACCTCCGACCCCGAGTGGATCTCCCAGTGGACGCCCCCTCTCCCCCGGTGGGCCGCGTCAAGGGCACGCTTGAACGCCCCCCCGCCGCCCTCCAAGGGTCACTGGGACACGATGTCATTAAAGGCGTCCTGATGTGTGGTGACATTAAATAGCAGTATTTTTCAATTAGCGCTGACAAATTCAATCAAAGTCGCATAGATTAGCAGGAACGAGCCGCGGCTCATTTACAGGCAATTTTAATTGCGCGGCCATTAGACGAGCAGAGCGCGGCCTCGCTCTCATTATCAATCATGCAAAGCATCAATAGTAAAAGGTTGGAAGGGAGGGGAGGGCCGGTGGGCCCGCGAGTGTAGGCGTGCGCGCATGGCCAGCGCGCACGCCAACGCTCAGCTACACTCCATACAGCAGCTAATAAATAGTCGCTTTTGTACTTATAAATTATCCAGTTTAATTAACAACAGGGATTATGATTGGACGATGATTTAATTAAACCTTTCCTGCATGCATGGAGAGTGCTTCCTTCATCCATTACAGAAAAAAGGGGGGAAGGAGTGTGGAGTGGGCTTGGCAGAAAGGAGTGAGAGAGTAAATGTAGAAAAAGCTCTAAAAGAAGTTGCTTAATGCTAACCTGGTTGCATTAGCATCAACGAAACAGTAGTGATCTACTAAATTCATATCTATGACTTCAAACACCTAAAATATTTTTCCCGCATAAAATGAATGAAGATGCCATTAATCTGTTTCAGCCACTAAGAAAAAATAACAAAACATGTTAAGAAAAAAATGTAATTTACATAGCATTGTTCATCATAAAAAAATACAGCTTATAGAAAATGCTATTTTTCTAGAAATTGCGAGAGAGTACTTTTATGTTGGTTGGTAAACTCCCACAGGTCACTTTCGGTTGATTTTGGGTCGTTTCCTGTTAATTTGGGTCATTTCCTGTTGATTTTAGCCCACTCCTTGTTGATTTATGAGCAGTGTTGTTAATCTTACTTTAAAAAAGTAATTAATTACAGTTACAAATTATTTCTCCCAAAAAGTAAGTGTGTTAGTAACTCAGTTACCTGAATGTAAGAGTAATTAGTTACTTGGTAAAAAACAAACAAACAAACAAAAAAAAAAAGCAAAAAAAAAACAAAAAAAAAACAAGTAACTAGTGATAATTTTGATGTTTTTTTTTTTTTTCCTCAAAAAAAAAAAACAAAAAACAAAAAAACAGGTCACACAATTTGAAGTTTAAAAGGTTTTTGGGACAATTGGCCCTAGCCTAATCCTTTACCTTAAACTTAACTAGACACAGGGGTATTGCTGATGTTGCGATAACTAGATAGTAACCTTTGCTATGTATGGAAGTCATTTAATGTTGTGAATCAACCGTTAAAGTTGTTAAAATTGCTCCCGTTATTGCATTAGTTCCCTTCTGTCTATTTTAGACATGTGTAAATTTTAAAACCGTTTCATCATTTAAAGGTAGATTTAAGTTTAGTTTTGCCGATTTAGGAGCATTTCAGATAAAAGTTACTTAAATCCGCAAGGAAGGTTCTCTACAATAGACCCTACTCACATGACGTCACAACCACGCCTCCGCGCCATGCTGTCCGTCTACTTGTCGTGTTGATGCATTACCGCTACGTAAATTCCTCCTATTATGGCGTGTTTTTCTGCTGGTTAACATTAATAATCATAATGGTGAAGGCGTGTGTGGCGGTTGGTTGCAGTAACAGAGAAGATAGACGGAGAGACTTGAAGTTTTACCGTATTCCGAGAGACCCGGAGAGGAGAGCGAGATGGACTGCTGCAATTCGACGAGAAAACTGGGCTCCAAACGATTACCACGGATTATGTAGTAGTCATTTTATATCTGGTAAGATGCATTTAATATATATTTAAAGGATTTTGGGCTGACAACCACAATTAAGATCATTGCGAGGCTAATCGCCGACAACATACAGTTTCAAATTCAAGATGCTTATTTCTTCCATCATCATTACATTTTGAATAATATTTAGCTGGTACCAAGTGAAAGAAGCTGGCGTCGTCTACGGATCATCAGTTAAAGAGGTGTGTCCAAACCTTTTGCAAAGGGGGCCAGATTTGGTGTGGTAAAAATGCGGGGGGGCGACCTTGGCTGATTTACATAGGACAATATATTTAAACAAATTTTAGCAAGCCCTTCTGTGTGTCACATTTACTTTATTTTTTTTTTCATTAATTCATAATTTCAACAATCTCGCCTTTGTGGCGTTCTCTTTTGACACTCGGGCTCTTGCGAAATACTGCTGCTGTGAAATTAAACTAGCTTCTAGTTGCTATAATTTCTCGCTGCGTATCTTCCCAGTAATGTTGTCGTACATGTCAGCGTGTCTTGTTCGGTAATATTATCGTGTCCCATCGAACTCTTTGAAAACAGCGACTGTCTCTTTGCAAATGAGGCAGACACAGTTGTTGCGTGTTTTATTGAAGAAATAGTCCAATATCCACCTATCCTTGAAGCGTCGGCCATCGCAGTCAACTTTTTTTTTTTTTTTTGTGCTTGTCACCATTTTAGAAATCACACAGGGTAATGTTGCTTAGAGTGCTGCTTTTAAAGTTTTTCAAACTTTTGTGAGAATAGGCTGATTTTGTGTGGACAAGATAGTTGTAGATATCAGGGTAGCAGATGTCAGGCAGAGAGGGCGAAGACAGCGGGTCGAAAAATATCGATTTAGGCATCAAATATGGATCTGGCGAATGGATAGACTGAAGCTTTTCCACATAACGCCTTTTATGCAACGCATCCAATGAGTTTACAGCGTCTGAAAGCACTGGGGCTTCCATGAATTGCTCTATAAACTGAACGACTAATTGAAACCGTTGAGAATACGGATAAACAATGACGGGCAATATGGCGGCCGGATACAGCGACACATCATTCTGTGACGTCGGTGAGTAGGGTCTATAGAGCCTTCCTGAGAAGTCTACTGCCTTAAGATGGCAGCTGTTTACTAACGTATCTAGTTCTTTATTATACATGTTGCTAATGCCGCTGTGTCTGTCATTTGCATCTAGTTCTGTATATATGTGATATCTACCGAAGCATCATGTGGGCGTAGGTTGCAGGCTATCGGCTACAGTCAGGTATTATTGGAACCACCTAGCATAGTAGTATCGCGTTTGCAACAGCGTCACACTCCCTTGCCTCCTTCCCACTCCTGCTCTGCTCTCTCGTCTCCGTGAGTCCGTCTTTTTCAGACTTTTCTCACGTCAGTCAACCAACATTGTTCACTGTGTTTCTTGTTGTTGTTTGTACTTCTTCTGTCTCTCTCCTTCTTTTCTTCTGTTCCCCAATAACCCCTTCTTGTTTGCTGCTTTCTCCAAATAAACAAGGTTTACGTTGGATGATCACAATGGGAGTACGTCATACTCCCATGTGGTACATTAAAACTGTTCAGACCAATTGAACACTCAGATTTCCACTCTCCGTGTCAAGCAGCTGGACAGGAAAGGTTAGAAAAATGTTTTGGTTACATTATAGAACAATTTGGATTACAATATTAATTCCGCCATGCACACAATTCATTTGTGACCAGACTGTGAAGTGCTTCAATGATGTGTCGTCATATGTAGCTGCCATCTTCATAAGATGACGAGAAATATTGTCTCATCTCTATAAACAATATCCTCGTCTCCTTGATGGAATTTCTGGTCAGCTGGCTAACATGTAAACAGAAGAGCTCAGCGTGACGAAGTTGCAATTACAGACATAAGATTAACCCCTTTGAGCTTTTGGGGCATTTTCAGGTCACTTCCTGTTGACATGGACAGAGGCGTCGCGTCCCATTAGGCAAACCAGGCAATTGCCTAGGCCCCCCAGCCAGCAGGGGCCCCCAGAGGGCCAACAGATTTAGCACACGCAGCTTTACTGCACTGTCACAGCGACAAGTGCAAGAGTGCCTGTGAAAGCCTTGTGTCTGAGTTCCTTGAAGGGGCCCCTTCACTCGCTCTACACGCCCCCCTCACGTGACTCAGCGTGAGAGTAAGTGGCGATTTGGCTTTTTTTTAATTGGCGTATATCCAACATGAAGAGAAGTTATCCTTCTGGAAGCGATAAAAGAAAGAAAAAAAAGCAGAAGAGGAGAAAAGAAAGCAAGACAGCGGTGAGTGTACTATGTTACTGTAGTTTTATGTCCTAATGTAGCAGAAGCCGGGCACTTTGAGTGTCCTAAGAAGCGCTCTATGAGACCGAGGCGTTATTATACCTTTATTAAATATGCTATTGCTCCAAGTCAAACTGTCCCCCTTACTTGCACACGCTCGAAGGGCCCCATGTTGCTTGTTGCCTGGGGCCCCCGGTCACCCTTGCTACGCCTCTGGACATGGGCTCACTTTTCTGGTGATTCTGGGTCATCTTTTGTTGATTTGGGTCACTTCCTGTTGATTTTTAGGGCAAATTCGAGTCACTTTCATTTCCAGGACGTTCCAGGACACCGTTGGATAAGTTTTTGTCAGTCCGAGAGTCGATGTGAGCCAAAAGATATTGACTGGTTACTTTCAAAGTCACCCGATGGAGATTTGATTTTGGGCAGAAGTTAAAATGAATGAGAGTCAGTGAGGACTTTTTTTGTGGTTCCAGTATAATTGACCATGGAGTCAAATTACTCCAAAGGATCCAATGTGTGTTCTCCCCAAAGCAAAAATGTCTTGCTGTAGCATTATGAACATTTAAAATGTCCCCTTGTTTTTTTCCATTGGAAAGAAATGCTTTTTTTTTGGGGGGGGGGGGGGGGGGCGAAAAAATGTATGTACCCTAATTTTCGGACTATAAGCCGCTACTTTTTTCCCTCATTTTGAATCCTGCGGCTTGTAGTCCAGTATGGCTTATTTGTTGATTTATTTGGGTTAATAGTTAACACTTTATTTGACAGTGGCATCATAAGAACATCATAATTATGACGTGACACTATCATGGGCATTACTGAATGCTTATGACAGATGTCAATATGTGTCATGTGGCATATTATGTCACTAAATCCATTTATGTGCAGCTCAGATCTTTTATGTCCATTCAAAAGTGAGATAATTTGCTGGATGACACAAAGTGACATCTATTAAAAGCATTCATTAATGCTTATGACAGTGTCATGTAATAATTATGACTGTCTTATGACAGTATTATGGCACCACTATCCAAGAAAATGTTACCAAATACCATAACTAACAATTAATGAAACAACTGTAACAGTAACTGAAGAAATAATTAGCACAGAACATGACTGTTATTTACATCTGTAGCGCCGCCATGCATGCTAGGAGGAATGTTGGATGACAACAGTGTTGAGAGCAGGTGGCAGCAGAGGTTGACTGTCTACCCCAAGGGAGCAGTGATGGCCAAATGAAGCTTTGAGTGACAATAAGGCTTTGCAGCCAATTGGTTCAAAGCTTAATGGTGGGTTATTTGGTGTCATGACAGTCTTACGCTGCCATTGTCAAATGAAGTGTTACCAGTTATTATCTTTTGGTATAAATATCCCATAATACAATGAGGACAACTGCGGTTTATAGTCCAGTGCGGCTTATCTATGAACAAATGCCGTTTCCATGTCAAATTTGGTGGCTGGCGGCTTATAGTCAGGTGAGCCTTATAGTCCAGAAATTACGGTATTAGCATTGTCTGTCTACATGTGTTTAAGCAAAGCACAAAGATAACCTAAGTGAAGGTACCACTGTATGTTTGGAATGGCTTACTTTGCCCAGCCGGTACCCTTCCAACCCCCACTGCTCCTGCTGTTTAAATCTACAGCTAAATGGCATATTTGCTCATATCACCGCTTGTAAAGTGGCGAGGATGTGGCGGTAAAGCTATTAGGTAGCTCGACCCGCCTGATAGGAACAGATGCGTGAAGGGTCGGGCGGGGGGAGCGGCGGGGGACGTCGTCGCCTTAAGCGCCGGTTCAGCTCGCCACTATTTGGCGGAAAGAGTAGCAGCGTAGCGGTATCAAACCTTTTCATCAGCTTTCAAATGCCAGGGTGCGTTTACTCACACGCTCGTCTCCTGAATGCCGCCACACACACGGCCAGAAAACGCTTCAGGCGCTCAAATAAAGTGAGTCAAAAGTGCAGGTGTATTGTTGCTAGGGAGTCTGAACACAAACATGCTAGCCATCTTACAAAGTGCCCCCTGGAGTCTTTTAGCCTTTGAGGTACAAGCATAAGGATAATTATGCCAGTTTTTAGATCAATTACCCCCTTACGATTGAACTCAGGGGCCGTTTACATGGTGACTCTCCGAGAATACGAAGAATTTCAAATGTGCATTTGCGTCTCCATTCGAACAATGTCGCAATTCCGCATGAAAACGATGTAGTATTCATGCCAGGCCCAAGGGGGCAGTGAAGATTTACAGGGCGACAGAGAATGATGCACTTTGATCCCACCAAGCTCCCTCAGCCCGGAAAAAAATATGCCCGCCCACTCGAAGCAATGGCATTTTTCTTTTGTTCAAAAAGGCACAAAATTTGAAACATTCAACATATTTAACATTCCGCCATATTTGCTGTTTTTAATGTTTAGTCGCACCGCTACGCACGCCCAATGTGACGTGTACAAGTGCTGACGTTAACAGCTTGGTCTTTGAAGCCCCCGTCAATCCCCCGCAATCGGATTCTTCTACTTTGGAGGCAGGATTCAGAATTTTTCGTCTTCGCCGACACCATATGCATGCGAGGCGAGTCCGCTACTCAGTCATTGCGTCTTTTTGTCGCAGAGTCGCCATGTAAACTGCCCCTCAGTAAAGGCCCGATTGTCAGGTGTCTCTAAAGATGATCCTGGCATGGGGTAAACGCAGGGGTGAAAGTGGCTAGAATTTTTTGCTGGAACTCCCTGCCTCCATTTTTTTTTAATGGGGGTGGGAGTCAAACCTAAAACCACGGAAATGCAAAAAATAAAAAAATTCCTGCGTGAAGTTTGCATGTTCTCCCTGTGCCTCCGTGGGTTTTCTCCGGGTACTCTGTTTTCCCCACACATCACAAAAACATGAATGGTAGGCTGATCGAACGCTCTAAATTGTCCTTAAGTATGACTGTGTGCGCGAATGGTTGTTCGTCTCCTTGTGCCCTGCGATTGGCTGGCAATTGATTCAGGGTGTACCCCGCATATTGCCCATAGTTAGCTGGGATTGGCTCCAGCGCCCCCGTGACCCTCGAGAATATTAGCGGCTCAGAAAATGAATGAATTAAAGGTTTAACACATGTATTAGGCTACTGCTTTACACTGGAACAAGACATAAATGAGAAACTGATTTCCGTTCAAAATTGTATTTTTTCACTGATTTAAAAAATTCCATCTAAAACTCCATCTAATTTTATATTTTCCCCTCATTTCTTCAAATCTAAAAGCAAAACCTCAATTTTAACTCTTCAATAACATAGGATGCACTTTATAATGGAAGATAATGTAAACATTGAATTTTTTTTTAAATAATAGAATTATATACAGTGGGGTGAATAAGTATTTAGTCAACCACCAATTGTGCAAGTTCTCCTACTTGAAAAGATTAGAGAGGCCTGTGATTGTCAACATGGGTAAACCTCAACCATGAGAGACAGAATGTGGAATAAAAAAAGAAATTCACATTGTTTGATTTTTAAAGAATTTATTTCCAAATTAGAGTGGAAAATAAGTATTTGGTCACCTACAAACAAGCAAGATTTCTGGCTGTCAAAGAGGTCTAACTTCTTCTAACGAGGTCTAACGAGGTTCCACTCGTTACCTGTATTAAATGCACCTGTTTTAACTCATTATCGGTATAAAAGGCCCCTGTCCACAACCTCACTCAGTCACACTTCAAACTCCACTGTGGCCAAGACCAAAGAGCTGTCGAAGGACACCAAAGACAAAATTATAGACCTGCACCAGGCTGGGAAGACTGAATCTGCAATAGGTAAAACGCTTGGTGTAAAGAAATCAACTGTGGGAGCAATTATTAGAACATGGAAGACATACAAGACCACTGATAATCTCCCTCGATCTGGGGCTCCATGTAAGATCTCACCTTGTGACGTCAAAATGATAACAAAAACGGTGAGCAAAAATCCCAGAACCACACAGGGGGACCTAGTGAATGACCTACAGAGAGCTGGGACCACAGAACAAAGGCTACTATCAGTAACACAATGCGCCGCCAGGGACTCAAATACTGCACTGCCAGACGTTCCCCTGCTGAAGCCAGTAGACGTCCAGGCCCGTCTGCGGTTCGCTAGAGAGCATTTGAATGATCCAGAAGACGACTGGTAGAATGTGTTATGGTCAGATGAAACCAAAATAGAACTTTTTGGTAGAAACACAGGTTCTGTGAATACTGAATTGCATCTGAAGAACATCATACCCACTGTGAAGCATGGTGGTGGAAACATCATGCTTTGGGGCTGTTTTTCCGCAAAGGGACCAGGACGACTGATCTGTGTAAAGGAAAGAATGAATGGGGCCATGTATCAAGAGATTTTGAGCGAAAATCTCCTTCCATCAGCAAGGGCATTGAAGATGAGACGTGGCTGGGTTTTTCAGCATGACAATGATCCCAAACACACAGCCAGGGCAACAAAGAAGTGGTTTCATAAGAAGCATTTCAAGGTCCTGGAGTGGCCTAGCCAGTCTCTAGATCTCAACCTCATAGAAAATCTGTGGAGGGAGTTGAAAGTCTGTGTTGCCCAACGACAGCCCCAAAACATCACTGCTCTAGAGGAGATCTGCATGGAGGAATGGGCCAAAATACCAGCAACAGTGTTTGAAAAGCTTGTGAAGAGTTACAGAAAACATTTGGCTTCTGTTATTGCCAGCAAAGGGTACATAACAAAGTATTGAGATGAACTTTTGGTATTGACCAAATACTTATTTTCCACCATGATTTGCAAATAAATTCTTTAAAAATCAAACAATGTGATTTTTCTAGTTTTTTTTTCCACATTCTGTCTCTCATTGGTTGAGGTTTACCCATGTTGACAATTACAGGCCTCTAATATTTTCAAGTGGGAAAACTTGCACAATTAGTGGTTGACTAAATACTTATTCGCCCCACTGTAAGTAACATACATTAACAAAAAAATAAGTACAAATAACATACATTTACACAGTGATATGGAATATATTTTGAAGACTAAGCAAACAGACTTTTTTTTTTTTAATTATAAGGAAATAAATAAGTAGCCTTACATAAATGAACAAAAATAAGTCCAAAGTGCACATTAACATGGAAGCTTAAAATAAAATAAACCTCATGAATTCTTTCTTTCTCTTAAAGATCAGATCAATTTTCCTTTGCATTGCTCCTTCAATTCAACAAGCTTGTTTTTTTTCTTCTATTTGTTTTTCCAAAAAAACGAGCGGGCTCTGGCTGCAAACCGCCCCTCCAGGCTCCTCTTCTGCTCATCTCAGTCCCCTGTTTGCACCCAACTCTCTTGGAGAGAAAGAACGTGCATTTGAACCAATCAGAGATAACTATCATTTCTCATTACGTGTCAGTATGTTAGCCAATTGAACGGACAGCAGAGTCCATGTTTTTTTTTTTTTTTTTTTTGCTGCTTGCGACGCGACTTGTCAGAGGCAGAGAGAGAGACGCTGGAACGAACAACGTCAAAGAAATAAATGAATAATAAATATCGGTGGAAATGGCTGATGTTACACAAGCTCTTTATAGCCTTGTTGTTAACACTTGTGTATGCAAATCTGACGTTAGCAGATTCTTATTGGAGATGCGTGTGTGGCAGCATGGCAGGTTTTGGTTGGACAGTTGCCGTCATATTTGTGGGATCAAAGCGGCGTTCTGGGCAGTTCCGCTTAATAAACTCATAGTGGAACTCCGTTCCGGCTCATTCCAGTCCACTTTCACAACTGGGTAAATATCATTGCTTTCTATGTTTGGCACATAGGGAACAGTTTTTTTAACCATCTTGCTCAAATTAAATGACTCATGTCGAAGAATGCGGCTAGTTTGTTAGTGCTTTGTTATGATTAGGTGGCTGCCACAATGGCTTTTTCCATTCAAAATTCTTGTGAATAAATGCTTAAAGGGTATCATAATACTAAGGGGCTGTGAGATATCAATTGAAACGTTATGTGGCAAGATAACAAATATTAATAAAGTTAAAAAAAAAAAAAAATCACATTCACGAGCAATTATCGAAAATAGATAGAAAATTACGAACATTACCGAAAGTATTCCGGAAACAGCCGAATGGGGCGGAGATGTCACAACAAGGAAACAAAAGGTCAAGGGAGGTGCCATCGTTGTTTATCGACGAGAGTTGCGTTCGTGATTTATCAAAAAATCGCTAAAATGGTTCAAACCTGTCATGCTATGTGGTGTACAAATAGCCATTTGTCACAATGTAGTACCCATGAGTTCCCAAACGCGAGAAAAAGAGCTGGACAACACAGACAATGAGTAAAGTTCGTCCGTGCTAAGAGGGCTAATTTTGCAGACCCAGCCTCCGGCACGGTTTTGTGTGGTGTGCATTTTACACTTGAAAGCTATTCGAACTATGGACAAATGAAATCAGGTTTTGCTAAGAAATTGCTGATGAAGTCAGACGCCCACCATACATTCAGTATTCTTTCTCCTCCAAACACGAGAACCTGTGTTTCTACCAAAAAGTTCTATTTTGGTTTTATATGACCATAACACATTCTCTCAGTCCTCTTCTGGATCATCCAAATGCTCTCTAGCGAACCGCAGACAGGCCTGGACGTGTACTAGCTTCAGCAGGGGGACACGTCTGGCAGTGCAGGATTTGAGGCGGCGCACTGTGTTACTGATAGTCGCCTTTGTTATTGTGGTACCAGCTCTCTGTAGGTCATTCACTAGGTCCCCCTGTGTGGTTCTGGGATTTTAGGATTTTTGCTCACCATTCTTGTTATCATTTTGACGCCTCGGGGTGAGTTCTTGCATGGAGCCCCAGATCGAGGGAGATTATATTTTATATATATATATATATATTAGGGCTGTCAAAATTGTCGCGTTAACTTTTTAATTTTTTAAATTAATCATGTTAAAATATTTGACGCATTAACGCAGATGCCCCGCTTAGACAGACTTAAATGACAGTACAGTGAAATGCTCACTTGTTGTGTTTTGCCACCCTCTGCTGGCGCTTCGGTGCGACTGATTTTATTGGCTTCAGCACCTATGAGCATTGTGTAAGTAATTATTGACATCAACAATGGCAGGCTACTAGTTTATTTTTTGATTGAAAATTTTACAATTTTTATTAAAACGAAAACATTAAGAGGGTTTTTAAGATAAAATTTCTATAACTTGTACTAACATTTTTCTTTTAAGAACTACAAGTCTTTCTATCCATGGATCGCTTTAACAGAATGTTAATAATGTTAATGCCATCTTGTTGATTTATTGTTATAATAAACAAATACAGTCCTTATGTACCGTATGTTGAATGTATATATCCATCTTGAGTCTTATCTTTCCATTCCAACAATAATTTACAGAAAAATATGGCATATTTTATAAATGGTTTGAATTGCGACTAATTGCGATTAATTATGATTAATTAATTTTGAAGCTGTAATTAACTCGATTAAAAATTTTAATCGTTTGACAGCCCTAATAAATATAAATATATATATATATATTAATTATATTATATATCTTGTATATCTTCCATTTTCTAATACTTGCTCCCACAGTTGATTTCTTTACACCAAACGTTTTACCTATTGCAGATTCCGTCTTCCCAGCCTGGTGCAGGTCTACAATGTTGTCTCTGGTGTCCTTCGACAGCTCTTTGGTCTTGGCCATAGTGGAGTTTGGAGTTTGACTGACTGAGGTTGTGGACAGGTGTCTTTTATATCGATAATGAGTTAAAACAGGTGCCATTAATATAGGTAACGAGTGGAGCCTCGTTAGATAGACCTCGTTAAAAGAAGTTAGACCTCTTTGAAAACCAGAAATCTTGCTTGTTTGTAGGTGACCAAATACTTATTTTCCACTCTAATTTGGAAATAAATTCTTTAAAAATCAAACAATGTGATTTTCTGTTTTTTTCCCTCACATTCTGTCTCTTATGGTTGAGGTTTACCCATGTTGACAATTACAGGCCTCGCTAATCTTTTCAAGTAGGAAAACTTGCACAATTGGTGGTTGACTAAATACTTATTTGCCCCACTGTATTATAAAATGCAAAAAAGGTTGATTAAAAGTTGGTGGGGACATTTTGAGCATTCTGAAAAGTTGGTAGTGTTATGTCTCTACCGTCCCTATGCAAACCTACGCCCTTGGTAATCTCACATTACAAACTAAAATGGTCACGAATCCTGAAAAAGTGACAATCTGGACCTAAATTCCTCAAAAATCATACTTATTCTCTGTGAAATGTGGATCTTTTTAGCTGAAACATAGCTATCATTCTGGTACATACTCAGGTGAGTTGTACATTCTGCCATTTAGTGGAATGGAATTTAATTGTTTGGCCTGTCGCAGGCTGACAAAGATGCCTTATTTGTCTAAATATGATCATTTTTGGAGAAATTAAGTCTTAACTACAAACAATGTGTTGCAGTTTGCATGGCGGTTGGACAGCTGGTCTTGGCGGTGCCGGTTTCAGTGATCCATCAAATGCCCCAACTTTCCAAAGAGCAACAAGCAGGTGTGCATCGTCCCGAATCACTGTTATTACGCTCAGAAGACAGCCGGCCCCCCTCTTTAGGCAGAAGCATGTCAAGTCACTCTGCTCCACCTTTGACCATTGGCAGGTAAGTATAGCCTAGCACCCGTGTTAAACCCAACGAATTAGAGGCGTCCATGAACGAGAAAGACACTAGTTAAAATGTCCAGACACTGTTTCAGCCGCTTTGAGACAAGTTAATTAGATCTCAACTTGTCTCAAACACTTGTTATCCAATTATCACCCGCAGCCTCCATCGCACCAATGGGACGTGAGGAACCGGCAGCTAAAATTGGGTTAGCGTCGCCTCGTCCCGCTGGCTTCCGCTGATGTGACGGACGGATGAATGGTCGCCTTGTTTCACCGACTTTTCTCAGAAAAAACGTCTGAAAGCTGCAGGTGACTTCTGACCATGAGACCATTTCTGTTAACAAGGTAGCTCACGCTTGGGCTTCTAGAGGAAACGACGGGCACTTCAACCCCCAAACGTTCACTCAGGCCTTTGATGGAACGGTGAACGCTGCTGAGAACTGAGCGAGCACAGGCGTCCCCTCACTGCGTCCAACGTCATTAGTAGGGAATGAGACGATAGGGCCGCCGCTAATGAGCCCTGGTGGCATAATTAGCGGCGAGCTGGGCGCTTGGCCTGCTGCTCATGGCTAATGGAGTGAACAAAGCGGCGAAGGAGCCATTAAGTCAAGGTGTGGAGATCGGATCACCGTGTGAAACATTCCAAATGTTGTCGTCGTTTAGCCCTGCTTGGCTTACTAGCTATTTTGTCTAACAAATTTCTCGTGGTTGGGTTAAGTCCAACTTTCCGATTTCTTTTTAATGCCCTTTTAAAATTTAGTGTATATCTCTAGTCATCCTATTTTTGTGTGTGATGAAATCATACAGTGTCATGTTGAGCTGGTCGCTGTCAGAAGTTAAAAAGTGCATGTGACATGACAAAAAAAAATCTTAAATAGCATTATTATTGGAATTAAAATCATATTTTGAGATGATTCGACTATATACAACAATTTGGCAACGCGCAGAAGATGAGAAATGCGTCTTTAAAGGGCAACTGAAGACCTTTCCGGATTTTGGTGTAATTTTACGAATATAAACTTAGGACGAGTTCTTCAAAACAACCATGACATTATCAACACGTAATTGCAAGGATAATTTGCGTTTTTTTTTAGTTTTTTTGCACTCCGTTAAATGTCCCTTCGCAAACCCGGAAGTGTGACGTAGATTCCCCGACGCAACAGAGAAGATTATCCACAGCTACAGTGCCTTGCCCTTGAATCTTGCAACCTTTCACCACATTTCAGGCTTCAAACATAAAGATATGAAATTTAATTTTTTTGTCAAGAATCAATAACAAATCGGACACAATCGTGAAGTGGAACAACATTTATTGGATAATTTAAACTTTTTTTAACAAATAAAAAACTGAAAAGTGGGGCATGCAATATTATTCGGCCCCTTTACTTTCAGTGCAGCAAACTCACTCCAGAAGTTCAGTGAGGATCTCTGAATGATCTAATGTTGTCCTAAATGACCGATGATGATAAATAGAATCCAAATGTGTGTAATCAAGTCTCCATATAAATGCACCTGCTCTGTGATAGTCTCAGGGTTCTGTTTAAAGTGCAGAGAGCATTATGAAAACCAAGGAACACACCAGGCAGGTCCGAGATACTGTTGTGGAGAAGTTTAAAGCCGGATTTGGATACAAAAAGATTTCCCAAGCTTTAAACATCTCAAGGAGCACTGTGCAAGCCATCATATTGAAATGGAAGGAGCATCAGACCACTGCAAATCTACCAAGACCCGGCCGTCCTTCCAAACTTTCTTCTCAAACAAGGAGAAAACTGATCAGAGACGCAGCCAAGAGGCCCATGATCACTCTGGATGAACTGCAGAGATCTACAGCTGAGGTGGGAGAGTCTGTCCATAGGACAACAATCAGTCGTACACTGCACAAATCTGGCCTTTATGGAAGAGTGGCAAGAAGAAAGCCATTTCTCAAAGATATCCATAAAAAGTCTCGTTTAAAGTTTGCCACAAGCCACCTGGGAGACACACCAAAATGGGGAAGAAGGTGCTCTGGTCAGATGAAACCAAAATTGAACTTTTTGGCCACAATGCAAAGCGATATGTTTGGCGTAAAAGCAACACAGCTCATCACCCTGAACACACCATCCCCACTGTCAAACATGGTGGTGGCGGCATCATGGTTTGGGCCTGCTTTTCTTCAGCAGGGACAGGGAAGATGGTTAAAATTGACGGGAAGATGGATGCAGCCAAATACAGGAACATTCTGGAAGAAAACCTGTTGGTATCTGCACAAGACCTGAGACTGGGACGGAGATTTATCTTCCAACAGGACAATGATCCAAAACATAAAGCCAAATCCACAATGGAATGGTTAAGAAATAAACGTATCCAGGTGTTAGAATGGCCAAGTCAAAGTCCAGACCTGAATCCAATCGAGAATCTGTGGAAAGACCTGAAGACTGCTGTTCACAAACACTCTCCATCCAACCTCACTGAGCTCGAGCTGTTTTGCAAGGAAGAATGGGCAAGAATGTCAGTCTCTCGATGTGCAAAACTGATAGAAACATACCCCAAGCGACTTGCAGCTGTAATTGGAGCAAAAGGTGGCGCTACAAAGTATTATTGCAAGGGCGCCGAATAATATTGCACGCCCCACTTTTCAGTTTTTTATTTGTTAAAAAAATTTAAATTATCCAATAAATTTTGTTCCACTTCACGATTGTGTCCCACTTGTTGTTGATTCTTGACAAAAAATTAAAATTTTATATCTTTATGTTTGAAGCCTGAAATGTGGCGAAAGGTTGCAAGGTTCAAGGGGGCCGAATACTTTTGCAAGGCACTGTAGCATAGCAGCAACAACGATGTCAGTGATATTTCCACCAAAGGTAACCATTCAGGATCGCTCTTTCGTGACGCTACCGATGGCAAAGGCTCCCAGGAAAGATGAACTACAATTAATCCCTACATGTTTGAACCTGAGGCGTCAGATGACGGCGATTTACTTGACACAGCAGATGTCGTCATGACGCCAATTCACAGCTCGACACTGAGAGGTAAGCCTAAGTCCAGCATCGTGATTTTTTTTTGTTTTTATTTGAGAGAATGCAATTACATGGTTGTATATTTTTTCATGCTCTCCACATAGCTAAAACTGGATATTAGGTAATGGGACAGCTCCTACCGATCTAAATATGGTAAAGCTAGCCCAAATGTGGCTAAATGAATATGTTATTGATTTTTCAAAATAAATGACAAAACGATTTTATTTTCCAGGTGTTGCTGTAAACCGATGCTGTAAATCAAGTAATTACCCATCCAAGACTATGCCTGTGTCGTCAGGAGATCCCAGACGTGAGAGCCAAACTTGAGGAGGCTGAAGCACTAACAGGGGCATGAATTACATAAAAAAAATAAAACCCTAAATTGTTAACAACATTGACACATTGTGTTGACTGTTTAATGTATTCTATTGGTATATAATATATTGTAATTATATTACATTCTGAAAAAATATTCAATAGGCCACAATAATAAATGATACCAGATTTATGTTGAATCAGCATCAGCTTTCGCTGTCAGATTGTGACGCAAGTTATACCAAGCACACAATAGCACACATCAAAGAACATAAATTTAGTTAGCAAAACTTAAGTTAGAAAGAAATACAAAGTTAGGATAGCAACGGACTAGCGCAACATTGAAAAATGATCATGGCGGTGGGAAATATGTATTTACTCTTTTCTGTAGCATTAAGTGTTCTCTATACAAAGATAAATCATTATTAAAATATGAAGGTAACTAGATTTTTCTTTTAAAAAATGTGTACTGTGTATATGACTAGTTTATGATTTTATGTCATCAAAATTTGCTACATTTATTTCTCCTAAGTCATCGTCATCTGATGTCGCAGATGGAAGAAATTCAGCATCTGGCAGGCCTAACAGGATCTCTTCAGTCGTCATCGCTGGACACCGCATCACTTGGGTCATCATATGACTCGACCCACTCTCTCTTGAGTTTGGGAAATTGGGTGGCGACCGACTTGCAATGCTTTTTTCATTGTGTTGAGGGTTTCCGACGCTTAATTTTTTATGTTTGGCTTCCTGGTCGAGAAAAAAAAAAATCCTAATTCTAATTGAATAATAATTTCTTGGTGATCAAATAATAATGCCCCAGTCAAAGCAGAATCTATTTGATGCTATTGTTCCCTCTTCAAATACGCAGACCTTGATGTTGATGTTGTAGTACAATAGTTATTGTTTTATTGAGATGAATTTGATACATTAAGGCCTGGCTGATTGTTTTATATATAGGCTTTATCTTTACCCTGTGACAGGCCAAAAAACAACGAGCCAAGGACCTATTTGGTGCTGGGGACATTTGAATTTACATAATACCTATTGATATAGTAATAAAATCACATGAGTAGACCTGTCAGCAAACCTATCTACTTATGAAAGTGCAACAGCAACAAAAAAAATAATGTCGCACTTCAACAAATAGGCCCCTCGTTTATCAACAGAAGTGCATCAAATTTTAGAATCATAAAAGCCATTAAGGGTCTCTTACGTCTTTGTAAAACCAAGGTTGCATTGTTGTAGGTTTTCAGAGCTGTCGTCGCTGAAATGATGAAAACAATGAGCCGACTGGGGACCTGTATGCATGCTCACAAAAACGGTCCAAACCTTTGTAGAAGTTTTTTTGGACCACTCATAGAGTCTCGAGTCTTCCTGTGAGCAATTCATCGCTACACATTGAGATGGCATGACGAATCTCGCGAGTAAAACCCAGAAAATGTTTGCAATATATGGCGAGGATAGCGTGGTGCTATATATTTCCGTGTTCAGAGTGGTGGCAAGGCTTCCTGGAAGTTACGTCATCAGGTAGCAGTCGGCAGGGCGGCGCGTCCCTCGTTGCTATGTTGTTGCTATGGCCATAACTCAAAAACTACGCGGTCAATTATTATTATTATTTTTTTTAATGTGACTTTTTGAGACGGCGAATGATGCATTTAATACAATTCAACTGAGTAAAACACTCAAGAGCGAAATCCGAAAAGCTCTTCAGTTGCCCTTTAGATCTGCAGTTTAGCTCCTCCTGTCATTATAGCGCCCTGGCGCCTCCATCTTGGTCATGACGTCAGAGAATGAGCAATTTCAGCGGATTTAGCATTGAGCCCAATGGAGGAGGAAGCGTTTTTCAGTGATTCTGGTTGGAGCAGAGGTTGCGCTAGACTTTTTCGTTGTCTGTCATTTTGACTGACAGTGTCATAAAAATCCGGTCATAATCTATTTTTACCCATCACTTACATTTTTACAATTATAATAATGACATATTCAATAGTATTTAGTTTTCATTCATTTTAAATTAATATTCTGTCCGAACAAGCTTAAAAAGAGGCAAACAGACAGCAGAGTGCACCAATTAGCGACGGGCAGACGTGCCGTTAGCAAAGCGACGAGGGCAGGACGAGGGACTTGCGCGCGGAAGTAAACATACGAGGAGAACGGAGTTTATTCAACATGGCTAGCGCGAGACAGACTGTTATCAATGTCTCGTGTCGATGTGTTTTAGCTCATTTAAAACTGAATTTACCGCGGACTGGAACATATTCTCGGCTCTCCCGCCATCCGTGTTGTTGTAGAGATGACTTTCGGCGCGCAAGAGTGACGTTGCTCGTGAAGAACACGTCACACAAATAAACAAATCTGATTTGTCGATTGATTTTGTACCAACTCGAGAGGCTGTGTCCCAGCCTTTTCTCTCAGTGTTTGAAAAATACAGGGAGAACAGTCTGGCCGTGCCAGGCAAACACTCAGTTGCCTTGACATTTTTCCGAGTAAGGCCAACGGCGTCATGCATCAAGAGACAATAGCTAATTAATATGCTCACTCGCCACCCTGTGGTCTGGGGTGTGAATTGCAACCTGTCAAAATGACGGATGGACTTCAGTTTTTTCCGTCACCGTTTTAAAAAACCGGTCAACGACGGAAAATATTCGGTTAACGCGACCCCTGGGTTGGAGTGTGGATTTTTTTTAACGATATTGCCGATCCAGAGGAAGTCTGTGACATACAGCCATATATGTATTTGGAGGAGGAGGAAGATTCAGAAAGTGAAAAAGACGACAGAGACAACAAACACGAGGATGATGACTTGGGCAAACTGCATTTGCAACACAAAATGTCTACATGTTTTTATCTCGCTACTCCAATATTTTTACAGGATATTCTTCGTATCTAAGTATTTTCCCCCCGATTGCTATATAAATTGTATAGTCATGAAAAATAAGTCTTGTGCTAAATGGAATATGAAATACTAAAAATGCATTTATTCAGTATGACAGGGCTAAATTTCTGCATAATGGTCAAAACTGGTGACTTCTTAAACCTCCCGAACTGTATTTTATGCCACTGGAGTTAGTCCGGCTCTTGTCATTTCCCTACCAGGGACTCAGAGATGGAGGAAAGAGCGTAAACAAGAGGATGAGAACTAGACTACATGTTAACCCGAACCAAGCTGTTATGAGCGTGAGCAGAGAACCCTAAAGCAGGCACGTGAGAAGGCGTGATAAAGAAGTCAAAAAGTTTATTTAATCCAGAGCCGTGGGGTTCTTTGATGTAGAGAGCCTGGGCGAAGGTAACAAAGGACGTGAGGCGTTGGCAAGATCCTAGGACAGAGAACGAAAGGTCAATGATCAGATAAGGTCACTCAGAAATATTCAAAATGCGACAAGGCACTAACAGTGTACTGAAAGAGACGATCCAGCAACGTGGTGGAGCTCTGGCTGGCTTATGTAGGCTGGTGATGGTGATTGCTGACGGCTGCCGTCGCTTCACCTGTCAGGTGCTGGGCCTGTAATTGGATGACAGACACACCCACACATTTGCCCAGTCCGGGGCCTGACACAAGTGGCTCTTCCTAGTCTCTTCCTCGCCTTTTGAACAAGAAAATGCATACAAAACTACCATGACTCATGTCACACACGGCGACAGGGGTGATTGCCTTCACCGATCGGCCAGCCGCCAGCGGCGAGCAAGTTTTGGCCCGTTGTTCCCCCGCTGCGGCCACGGCAGGTGTGCTCATCGCCGGGGATGCAGCAGGGCAATGAACGCCGAAAATGCCGCATTCTCGGAGGACAAACCAGCCGACGTCAGAGCGTGCTGCTGCATGAGCCCAAGCCGAGTATAACATTCTCCAGGCGGGTACGCGAAGACGGGCCGCAGGGCGGCGAAAGTCTCAACACAATCAAGAACCGGAGACGAGCGCATGGCTGCCCGAGCACCGGCGCTCCCGCCTTCATTGGCTGGCAACCATAGTGTACGACAAGTCGCCGGTCGTTGGAGGCGGCCACTTCAGCCTTCTCGGTGGACAGGGAGCATTGTCACCGACAAAATGCAACCCACCTCCTTATTAAAACGTGTGCCAAGATCTCAGTATTTGACATAATATATAACACGTAGCTTTCTCACTTCCTCGTCCGTCCGATAGTCCCTCGATTGTCGGACTTGTTTTGCCCATTGTTCGCGGTGAACAGGATCTTTTGGAAATCCAAAAAGGCTCACACCACTCTCCCTGGTGTAGCAACAAAAGCCTGCAGCACATTGGGCTGGTGTGACGCGAAAAATAAACAAATCAATCCGCTAAATCAGATGAATCCACTCTCCTTTTCATACAACAGTATGGCTAGTGAAGATGATGTCTCATTGCCGTCCTATCCGTCTTCTTCCTCAATCCGAGACTGTAGCCGGAAGTCTCTTATTTTCGTAGCGTGGGATTTAAAACATAAAATATATTGATCACTTCTGCACACATCCAAGTGGTCCATTTCATTACGGAGCATGAAATACCACGTGTAATATGAAATAAACTTGCTTTCTTGTGTCACATGCTCTTTAATCTCAAAGCTCAGCTGTGACATATTTAATCAACAATATGAATAGTCAGATGGAAAGTAACTAGTTTAGATTTTGTAAAGTCCAATGCTGATGATTTGTTGCACTGCAGTTAAGGCAAATTGTAAAGCTAAACACACATAAGAGAGAAAATTTACAAATATTGTGCACCAAAATATACTGTAATTTTTGGACTATAAGGCGCACCTGACTATAAGCCGCCGCCCACTAAACTTGACACGAAAACGCCATTTGTTCATAGATAAGCCGCACTGGACTATAAACTGCAGCTGTCCTCATTATGTTATGGGATATTTACGCCAAAAGATATTATCCGGTAACATTTTATTTGACAGCGGCATCGTAAGACTGTCATGAGACCAAATGAACCATCAAGAAGCTTTGAACCAATGGGCTTCAAGAAGCTTCATTTGGTTGGCTTCATCACTCCTCCCTTGGGGGAGACGGTCAACCGCTGCTGCCACCTGCTGTCTACACTGTTGTTGTCCAACATGCCTCCTAACATGCATTGCAGTGCTACAGATATAAATAACAAAATTCATGTTCTGTGCCAATTATTTCTTCAGTTACTGTTCTATTTGTTTTATTAAATGCTAGTTAAGGTTTTTTTTTTTTTTGGTAACACTTTATTGGACAGTGATGCCATAAGACTGTCATAAGACCATCATAATTATGAAATGACACTGCCGTGAGCCTTAATGAATGCTTATAATAGAGGGCATTTTGTGCCATCCGGCAAATTATTTCACTTTGAAGGGATGTAAATGGTCCGAGCTGGACATAAATGGAGTTAGTGCCATAATCTACCGGATGACACTTAATGACATCTGTCATGAGCATTCTTTAATGCCCATGATAGTGTCATAATTATGATGGTCTCATGACACCGCTGTCAGATAAAGTGTTACCTATTAACTCAAATAAATCAACAAATAAGCCGCACTGGACTATAAGCAGCAGGAATTCAAAATGAGGGAAAAAAGTAGCGGCTTATAGTCCGAAAATTACGGTAATTCATTTTTGAAGCCCTGGAGCTGAATGATAACATACAAAAGCTAAGAAACGATAGTTAGGTAATACAGTCGCTTATGAAAATTAGCATCGCATTGCAATGAATAATCAGACGCAAACACGACGGTAACATTCATCGACAAGAAACAACAAAACTCACAAGCATATGCACTTAGTACGCTGCCAATAACAAGTTATTAAAGTTACAGTATATCAACATACTCAGCCAAAAACCAGTACAGTGGTACCTCGACATACGATCGCTTCGACACACGGTCTTTTCGACATCCGACGTAAAATTTCTACATCCGACGACATGCTCAAAATACGACGACATGACAGCACCTCAAACGAACGCATGGCGGATTTTCTTGTGTGAGAAATCAACACAGGTTTCAAAAAAAGTTGGTACAGTTGGTGAAACAAGGAAAAGAGTGATGCTTACCTTTGAAATGAAGATGCAAATTATAGAAAAATATGAGCGTGGGGTGCGCATCCGTGAACTGGCTCAACAATACAGCTCCACGGTCCTCTTCCGACCACCATTCGCCAGTCTTTATAAGTTAATGTGACAATTGTTATTGTGGTAACATCGCCAAGGAAATCGCCAGCTTCGTCACGTTTTTATCATTTATTTAAGAACTTATCCAACTCAAAACGCCCATTGTCCTCAGCAGTTGACTGTGCTCTCAAGAAAACTGAAGAATTTATCTCTACCGCACCGACCGATCTCACTGTGACGTCAGCCCCGCGGTGCGTTCAGGTACAGCAAAAAGTGTCTGCCACATAAGAAACCGATTCGTTACATTATTTCCAGGAATCATTATTACCGTATTGGCCCGAATATAAGAAGGTGTTTTTTGCATTTAAATAAGATTGAAAAAGAGGGGGTCGTCTTATATTTGCGGTCTAGACATTATACCCATTCATGACGCTACTGACGCCAGATATCATTGAAGCGATGTTCTGTCATGACAGATCTCAGCTACTAGTTTAACTAGTTTCATTATTTTATTGCAATGGTTTTCCTTATTCAGATTTGTTTCAAGACTACAGTTACCGTTTAGACTTCACTTTGATGGTTAATGCAGTTATTGCAATTTTGTTGTTTTATCACAATAGATTGGTTTATTTACATTTCAAAACCCAGAAGGCATTCATTTACGAATGTGATTGCACTTTAGTTTACATATTTAAATGTTAAGATATTAAGATTTGAATGAGGCAAAATAACATGCTTTTTATATTGTTAGAATCATTTGTTTCAGATGTACTGTAATTATTTTCTGTATAAAAATTAATTTGGTGTTCAAAAAGTCTTTTTTCAAACTTGAGTCTTGAAAAAGAGGGGGTCGTCTTATAATCAGGGCCGTCTTACATTCGGGCCAATACGGTAATTATTAATAATTATTATATTATTCCGATTTTTATTCATAACTTATTTGTTTTTCTATCTCTAATTGCCATTCGGATTTAGTGTAGGTTTTTGGGCTGTGGAACAAATTATTGGAATTATAATGTATTCCCTATGGGAAAATCCTGCTCGACATACGACCATTTCGACTTACAAACAAGATCCTGGAGCGAATTAACTTCGTATGTAGAGGTACCACTATATATTTACAAAGTTTTATTAGTGAACGGCAGAGTTTTCAGCCATGCAATGCTGCTAATCTAATGTTAATGGTTACTTCATGTATGAATAAAACGTTTAACTACTCTCCATTATGTGTTTTTATTGCAGATTCTTTAAAACTAGCAGTTAAAAAAACACAATCGAAAAAGCAAGTTCAAGAAAATCTAGAAAAAAATTTAGATCTGTTGATTTGTAAACAGATAAATAAATAAATTAGATATTATTAATGATTTTTTTGTCTCGCCAGATAACCTACCCTAGTGTAACTGGTAAAATCAAAAGTGTCAACTGGCGAGACAAGCAGCTGTCCCCCGCTGCTGTTGCAGAGAAATACCAGACGATGAAATTGGAACAGCAATTTGGGTATGTTTGATTTGCTCACGAGTGTCACCTGTGTGTGATTGGTGACAAGAGGCGGAGTCACATAATGGTCACGACTGGCAAGGTCAGCGAGGTGATTGGTCGCATGATCAGAGTAGGGAGGTGTCAGGCGCGGTCGAGGTCGCCGATGATGACTACTGTGATTCAACTTCCCCTCTGATGACAGCCCAGTCCAAAACCGCTGCTTCCCATGTAGTTGTTGACTATATTCGTGCAACACGAGATGCTGGTTTGGAGGAGTGTCACAGATTTTGGTGGAAAACAGGTTAGGGGCCATTAAGTGGCAGCTGTTGGGTCAGTGACTAATCATAGAGAAGCTCTTCTCTCAGGGCTCCTCTAGAACCAGACTCACTGAGCACTCACCTCCCCCTTCCTGCTGAGATGGTGACTGTAGTTGCTTGGTTGTGTTGTTCCACATCTAATGTTGGCAATGATCATAGGTCATAGTCACATATGTCACATATGTGCAATTCATACGTCTCAAGTCTTACAGATCACTTAAAGAAAAAATGATTCAGAGATTGAAGACTAATTACGTTTTACTCAAATTTCATGCCACAACTCGAGAATCATGCCGAAAACAATTCTTCTCAATCTGGTACCCTAAAACCAATGACTTAAGGAGTCAAGACAAGTGACTAGATCCCAGACAATTGGAGTATGTTCAAACAGCAGGTCAATTCCGATGTTTTTTGGTCATATGCTATTCATATTTTTTATTTTTTTTCATGCAGTATGAATATCCCAATTCCGATTTACAAAAGTCTTGTCGCTTATCCATTTTGTAGAAACAATTGCTAATAACCTGACTTTTAATTATTCAATTGGTTCCAGAAATGGCTCATATGAAAGCTAAGACCCTCCCAAATGATGTTGAATTTACAAAAATATATTTCTTTCACTGACAAAAAAAATTACCATTTAATGTAGACATAAAGGTCAAATTTTGGCAAGACAAAAGTTTTGTCACCTAAAGAACGTAGTGTGAAAATTGAGCAAAAAATGTACTTCAAATACAAAAATATGTTACATAACATAAGCGAATCAAGTCGTGGTGCTGTGAGATCCAAATTTGATATTTTGTATGACTTCCATGGGCTTCAGCAAGGATCCATACAATTTATTGATGAAGTCATCAGGAACATCAAAGAAAGCAGTCTTGCATGCTTCCCAGAGTTCATCAACATTCTTGGGTATCGTCTTCCATGCTTCCTCTTTCATCCTACCCCAGACATGCTCAATGATGTTCATGTCTGGTGACTGGGCTGGCCAGTCCTGGAGGATCTTGATCTTCTTTGCCTTGAGGAACTTTGAGGTAGGGATTGAAGTATGCGATGGAGCACCATCCTGCTGCAGAATTTGTCCCTTTTTATGGTTAGGAATGTAAGAGGCAGCTAAGATTTGTAGGTTTCAGATCAAGGTTTCAAAACCACAAAAATTTCCCATCACACCGTCCCTACGGTATTAGCTATTTTTTATTTCCCCAAAAATATATGGAGCAATCCCTCACTTGCTGCTGTAAGGCACAACCCTCCTCCACCGGTTGTTGCTCAGTGTCAGTGAGTCAGCTGTGCTACACGATGGCTGGAGGGGATGAAACTCCTGAACCTTTTCTCCCGTTGAAGAAAACGAAATCGCTGATATGGGAAGACTTCGGCTAAAGAAAAGTTACAGACGGCCGTGGCTTAGAGGAGGAGGAGGGTCAACCGACATGTAAAACATGTTTGCGGAGGGTGGCTGCCAAGGACACAATACCTCCAATATGATTTTGCATTATACAAAATTAAAGGTTAGTAAACACTATCATGAACTTTTCCCACCAGCTACGAGAGTTAACTCCAGCATGTTTAGTTTGTCTAGCAGTGTTAAAACGTGTTTTTTTTCTCTCTGGCAACTGTCTGTGTTAAGAAAAAGTGTGTGTGTAATGTAAACATGATACGAGTCATACACACGTGCTTTTTATGGAAAATAATTCAATTTTTTTTTTTCTGTTGGTAATAATGTTGAACTGTGGCTGTGGGTTTACGCTCACCTAAAGGACCGCTTTTATTTTAATTTTATTTAGAATATTTTGTTATTTATTTTCTTCAATTAACATTATACTTGTGTTCCAATTTGCTAATACGCTGTGAAAAATAAAAATCTTGTTCAATGGATTTTTTTTTAATACCGGCACATGCCTAGTGTATTCTAATGGCATAATAATACTGTATGTATCTTTTTTTTTTGTGAGAAGATACAATGTCACTGAAGTAACAGAGTTCAGCGATAGAGCACACATTTAACGTTAAACTAAACATATATTGCCGTTGATGAGGAAACGGCAATAGTTTGGTAATACAATCGTGTCTGACGTCAGTTCCTTGTGGTAATAAACTGATTGATTAGGGCTTATTTTACAGAGAAGAAAGTAAGTATTTGAATCCCCTGCTATTTTGCAAGTTCTCCTACTTAGAAATCATGGAGGGGTCTGATATTTTTATTGTAGGTGCATGTCCACTGTGATAGACATAGTCTAAAAAGAAAAATCCAGAAATACAAATGTAGGATTTTTTAACGATTTATTTGTGCGATACAGCTGCAAATAAGTATTTGAGCACCTGAGAAATTATTATTTGGTACAGTAGCCTTTGTTTGCAATTACAGAGGTCAAACGTTTCCTGTAGATTTTGACCAGGTTTGCACATCCTTCATGAGGGATCGTGGCCCACCCATCAGTCAGGGTTCTTGGCTGTTGCTGAGAAACAGAAGTTTGAGCTCCCTCCAAAGATTTTCTATTGGGTTTAGGTATGGAGACCAGCTAGGCCACACTAGAACCTTGTTATGCTTCTTACGGAGCCACTCCTTGGTTTTCCTGGCTGTGTGCTTCGGGTCATTGCCATGTTGGAAGGCCCAGGCATGACACATCCAAGGAGGTCGTTCCCCAAAATCTTCCAATACAGGGCCCCAATCATCCTCTCTTTAATACAGTGCACTCGTCCTGTCCCATGCACAGAAAAACACCCCCAAAGCATGATGCTACCACCCCCATGATTCACAGTAGGGATGGTGTTCTTGAGATAGTACTCATCATTCTGAGTCCTCCAAAAACGGTGAGTGGAATTATGACCAAACAGTTCTATTTTACACTCATCTGACCACAAAACTTGCTCCCATGATTCCTCTGCGTCATCCAAATGGTCATGGGCAAACTCAATATGGGCCTTGACATGTGCTGATTTAAGCAGGGGAACCTTCCCTGCCATGCATGATTTCAAACCATGATGTCTAGTGTGTTAGCAACAGTAACCTTGGAAACAGTTGTCCCAGCTCTTTTCATTGACCAACTCCTGTCATTTAGTTCCGGGCTGATTCTTCACCTTTCTTAGGATCGTTGAAACCCCGCAAGATGATATCTTACATGGGGCTCCACTCCGATTGAGATTGACCGTCATGTTTAGCTTCTTCCATTTTCTAATGATTGCTCTAACAGGACCTTATTTCACCAAGATGCTTGGCTATTGCTCCGTAGCCCTTTCCCAGCTTGCGGAGGTGAAGAATTTTGTCTCTGGTGTCTTTGGGCAGCTCTTTGGTCTTGAACATGTTTCAAGTTTGAGTCTTACTGATTGTACGGGGTGGACAGGTGTCTTTATGCTGCCATGCACCTCAAACAAGTGCATCTGATTCAGGCTAATACATGGAGTGGAGGTGGACTTTTAATAGGAGGACTAACAGGTCTTTCAGGGTCAGAAATGTAGCTGATAGACAGACGTTCAAATACTTATTTGCAACTGTATCACACAGATAAATTGTTAAAAAATCATGGATTGGGATTTCTGGATATTTCTTTTTAGATTATCTCTCTCACGATGGGTATGCACCTACGATGAAAATTTCTGAGTCCTCCATGATTTCTAAGAGGGAGAACTTGCAAAATAGCAGGGAGTTCAAGTACTTATTTGCTTCACTGTATATATTAGAAAAACAAATTTGCTCAAACCTCTTAAAACAAACCTAACTGAGCAGCACAATATCAGACATCTCACGGAGGAGATGTTTGGCTTCAGGGATCCATAAACGTGAATATGATGTACACACACAAAGCAGGACTAATTACATGTCTCCAGGGAGCACAACTGGAGCGGACGCTATGGCGTCTTCTTGCTTAAGGGTCTTTTTTTTTAGGCGAGGAGGGCAGTGACGTGGACAATTGCTGAATAATTTGATTAAGAGCAGAAAAGGTGAGTTTGTGTCGGCTGGCTGAACCCACCTGGTCCGAGACGCGAGACGGAATATCGTCTTGTTCCACCTTCTAGAAGCGGGGTCCTAGATTGTAAAGTGTAACCTGAGAAACAGGAAGCTTCGAAATCAGGTCAGAATAGTTTGTCATCATGTGACCTGGAGGAGCCCCAACCCGACCCCCACTATCAAACGTCTTGTTTAGGGGGTCGCCTTGGAGAGGTCGGAGAAGTGGGTCAACAATGTCTCATGTAAACATAAGCTAATTAGTCACTTAGTCGTGGGACATGTTGGCTGTGTTTGCACATGTGCACGTGCGTTGATGCAGGGTTTCTCAATCTAAATTGAGCCGAGGCGTGTTTTATGCAGTTTTTGTGCCTGAATGAGTAGAAAATGTTGCACGTTCCTTATTTTCTAATTTCATCTCAAATGTTTAGGTCAAGTCCCGTTTCGGACCGATTGTAATTTTCTGATGGATTTGGTTGGAAAACCCGGGAGGAGTTAGACACCGAGACATGATGTTAGTGCATGAATAAGGAAAGCACACATTTTTAGTGCGGTGGGTGAAACCAGAGACAGAATTAATAAATGACTGTCATGAAGGAATCTTCACCTGAAGGAGGCTGGAAGTGTGGATCTAACACATTAACAAAAGTTGAACCCATCGGTTCCACATTAAGAGTTTCAAATCCATGTAGGGGTGGGAACCTCTGGGTACCTCAAGATTCGTGACATAATAATGATTATCTCACAATATGGCGATACAACATTTTCCAATACATGGTCAGGAAATGAATTGACAATATTCTGCGATACAACTAATGAGCAGAAAAACAAGCTTTCATCCGTCTGCTTTAAATTTCAATGAGTCGTGTTAGACACCCAAATTGAAGTGGGAGGGCTGGCACCATAGGAGGAGTTTGACTTTTGGGGCAGCATGTTGATGACCCCGAAATGCAGTGTCAGCAATACAATTAACTTACAAGAATATTTATAATAATAAGTTGACAATAAGTGTTTTTGTTTCCACTCATTCTTGAGGGGAATTGCAAATCAGGCTGCTTAGGCAATACTTTTTGCCAAGATCGTCAACCATTGAATATGGTACGCCCGCCGGTGTCGTGCCAATGTAGTTACCCCAGTCAAAAATTGTATCCCCTGAGCGGATCCATATGGAAGTAGATTTGTGTCTTTATTATTCAATCAAAAAAAAGCTGCTTCAAAAAAAAAAAAAAAAAAGTTGTTTCAATCAAAATATTTTCAATCAAAAAAAGTGGCTTGAATAAAAAAAAATGTATTTGAATGCAAAAATAAATTTGAAACTCAAAAAAATGCACGTGAAAGTTATTTTTCTTTGATTGAATTTTGGAGGGGATTGAAGGAACTTTTTTGATTGAAGAAATGTTGATTTGTGTTTGGGCCACATTTTGGCTAGGACGTTTTTGTCTTTATTATTCAATCAAAAAAGAAGTTGCTTCAAAAAATATATATACTTTCAAAAAGAAAAATCACTTCAATCAAAAAAATAAAAAATTTCAATCATAGAAAACTTTTTTCAATGCGAAAAAAATATTTGAGATTGAAAAATTTGCATTTGAACACTTAATTTTTCAATGAAAAAGTTGTATTTGATTGAAGCAATCCTTTTTGTTTTTGGGCCATATTATGAGTAAGACATTTGTGTCTGAATCATTCAATTCCCCAAAAAAGTTGCTTCAGTCAAAAAAAATATTTTCAATCAAGAAAAAAATCATTTGAAAAATAAAATTGCATCCCCTAATATTTTTTTTAATTATATGCAAAGCAAATGACCGTCTAAGGTGCTAGTCACATGATCTGTTCGAAAAATAATTTCGACCCATTTAAAAAAAAAAAAAAAAATCATATCATTCAATTTAGTTGCAGTTTTATTGCTTTACAATTTTTATATATATAGGAAAGTCGATTTCATGCAATGACACGTTTCGGCCACCAGTGGGGGCCTGGCCCCCCTTAAAATCCACTTATGGCTGGCACTCAATTTAGTTGAAAAGCTTACAAGGAGAAGGAAGGGAAACTATACAGCATCCGCAATCGTTCTGCCTAGCCCCTCCTTCACCTCTGTTTTTATTTAGTATGGCCCTAGCAACTGACGGGTGTCTTGCCCTAAAAGGGAAAGGGGAAGCAAGCTGGCGACACCCCTTGTATTTGCTTGGTTATGTGTATGCATGTAGGTGGAATTATATAGATGTGTGTCAGCACATTTCAGCAAAGCAAAGCTGCCTCTTTTGCCTGTCCTTGAACAGGCAAGAGGCCTCTTCAAGGCTTCTTCAAGACAAAACATTCCTTCTTTGTGGTTAACAATGAGCAAAAGCATTTCTTCATTGCAAGCAGCTTTTGATTAGATCAATTACAGTATATGATAAACATCTTAAAATGATCTCATCAAATACATTTCATGAAGTAATAGCATTTGCAAGTAAAAAAACACAACAATATAATTTCTTAAATGTCGCTGCCAGCCCTCCCATTTTTATTTATTTTTTTTAAAACTGGGATCAGAGGCAAGTGGAAAAATCCACATTAAGGAGGCAATCAGCAGCAGATGTGCCCCCATCATCAGTTCGTCAAATCCCCCGTAACTTTTATTTTTACATATCAAACCAAACAGAACAACCAGCCCGAAAAGAAAGTGAAAAAAAAAAAAAAATGTAAAAAATAAATACATTAAAAAAAAAAAAAAAAGCCCACGACGAAACCCCCCATCCCTCAAAACCCCTGGCACATATCTCCGAAACCATGTATTGTTATTATAGTTCCCTTTTAAAGGGGAAAAGTACTAAGGCCAAATAACAAAAGTGTACACATATATTATGTAGGTTTTCAGGCATATTTAAAAAATCTTCATCAAAATGACAGTCTGTGCTCCTAACATATAACAAAAAAGGGTCCCAAGTAGGGATGGGAATTGATAGGATTTTTATGATTCCGATTCCATTATCGATATTGCTTAACGATTCGATTCTTTATCGATTCTCTTATCGATTCTAATTTGGGGAAAAAGAACAAACGTTTTGATTGGCATCGAGTTTGTTTACTCAGAAGTCACAACCTTACAAACTCACAACGAGATCAAAAGAGGCCCAAAGCCGCAATGTTAACTGTGGCAATAAGTGGCAAATACACAAGAATGTGTAACATTTTACTGAAACATTTATCTAATAGAAATAAAAAATATTGGTATATATTGGCAGATAGGTTTTTGTTCTGCCTTTGCCAATATGTGTTAAAGCAGGGGTCCCCAAACTTTTTCCTGTGAGGGCCACATAACTTTTCCCTTCTCTGATGAGGGGCCGGGGTCAGTTTGTTACAGAAAAAGTGTGACGATTGCAGAAGTGCATAAATGTAAAAAATTATTGTTTTTCAGAAAGCCACAATCAAATAACCCTTTCTGGATTCTTTATAATAATAATAATAATTAATAATAAAAACACTATTAATTAAATAGATAATAACCAAATAACCCTCTCTGAATTCTTCAAGGAAAAGGCCAGAAAATAAATAACACGATTGAGGGAAAAAAAAAAAAAATTCAAAATGGCCGGACCAAATGTGGAGGCGGGCCGTATTTGGGCTGCGGGCCACAGTTTGAGGACTCCTAGAGCGCGCATACACCCAAAGAAGAAATGCCGCATCCAAGTGAGTGAGAGAGGGAAACACTTCTACGAGCCTACGTTCTTTGTTAATGTTAATATCTACAGAGGCAACGCCTGTATGTATCATCTTTTGTGTTGTTGTTGTTGTGTTTCCACTCGCGATCGGACACTTAAATCCAGATGTGTAGTGGTTTGAACGATGTGCTAATGCTAGCGAACGAATGCTAACCATACTGTTATTAGCAGCTAATCATCGCTGATTTACGTTGATGCAAACCTGTTTGTTATTGGGGACGAAATTGATTTTTTTCATTTCTATTCTTAGTTTCACTCTTCAAGTGATGGTTGAATAAAGTCAGCAAATTATACCAACGTCTTCTGCATCGTCATTTGGGAGTTTAGCTAGCTGTATAGCCGGGACTTTTATTTTTTTTTTTATAGCCAGGACTGAGCCTTAGCCTCTCTGTGAGGACAGCGCAATCGTATTCCCTCCCGATGCAGTTATCTCCACCTTGCAATGACTGCAAGTCGCTTTGTTGTAATTTTTCCTCGTGAAGTGAAGACACACTTTCGAGCGTTTGAACCTACGTGCTGTCATTGTTATGTGTATGGCTGCAACGCTCGTGCTTACCCGTCGCTACCTTTCATTTTCACACTCTTTCCTGGTGAAGTGTAGTCAAACTTTGGAGCGAGTGGTTCTTGGCGCCATGCTAGTTTGATGCGTCTGGACAACAACACACGTCACGACGCAATACGCGTCTTTAGGAATCGTTAAAGGGATCGTTAAGGCTTTTTCATTGTGATGTCGAGGCCTCGAAACACTCGGAACTGGTTCCGAATTGGAATCGGATTTCGATTCCCATCCCTAGTCCCAAGTAGGGTTGTTCCGATCATGTTTTTTTTGCTCCCGATCCGATCCCGATCGTTTTAGTTTGAGTATCTGCCGATCCCGATATTTCCCGATCCGATTGCTTTTTTTTTTTGCTCCCGATTCAGTTCCAATCAATCCCGATCATTTTTCCCGATCATATACATTTTGGCAATGCATTAAGAAAAAAATGAATAAAACTCGGACGAATATATACATTCAACATACAGTACATAAGTACTGTATTTGTTTATTATGACAATAAATCCTCAAGATGGCATTTACATTATCAACATTCTTTCTGTGAGAGGGATCCACGGATAGAAATACTTGTGACTTTGTATATTGTGACTAAATATTGCAATCTAGTGTATTTGTTGAGCTTTAAGTAAATGATACTGTAGCCATGCCCAAATGCATGATGGGAAGTGGAACCATGACTGTGCGTAGTGCTACCAATTGATATATCTTCTCTGCGTTGGGAAATAACATAAGGTTTTAAGATAAAGATCAATTGCTACTTTGCTTCCCCACATTGCTTCCCATGATATTTTTAATTGTAGGGAGGGGAATTACAAGGCTTTAGCCAATTAAATTAAGGCTCCAAAGGCTGCCAAAATTCACTCTACTCAATTTACGCTCTTTTATCTCTCTCTATAGGTAAAACGCGTCATTACAGATTGAGCGCGAAAATGCAGTGAGTGGGTCGTGCAACGCATGCATTAATTGCAGTAAATATTCTAACGTGATACATTAAAAAAAAAATTAATTACCGCCGTTATCGGGATAAATTTGATAACCCTACCTTAAGCCTAAACTAAAGACTCTGGATGAGTGTAACATATTATTTCTGTAACATTAAATACAATTAGAAAACGATTTAATTAAAAAATATATATATAAAAAAAAGGCATGGCCGATATTTTTTTTGCCGATTCCGATACTTTGAAAATGACGTGATCGGACCCGATCGATCGGCATCCCGATCAATCGGGACATCTCTAGTTCCAAGTGTTCTCAAAGGACCCAGATGATCCACCGAGTGTCGATCTAATTTTCTCCAATTTGAGAAAATACAGCATCTCTTTGATCCATAGCCTTGCGTAGGTGGTACTGAAGATGTCCATCGCAAGAGGATTAGCCTCCTGGCCAAAAAGGTTGAAAAAGCAATGAGGTCCTTTTTCGGAGGAGGTAGAGGACGTGCAGATGGAGCTACACCAAACAAAGTGGTCAAGGGATTTGCAACAATATCTAGCTCGGTGACCTTGGATAAAACGGAAAAGATGTCAGACCAATATGAAGTTAAGAAAGTGCATGACCAGAACATGTGAACATAATCGGCTGGAGCCTGCTTACATCGATCGCAAGTGGATAAGACTGCATCAAATAATTTGGCCAGCCAAGCTTTGGTTTAACGGGTGCTGTGTAGAAACGTGCACTGAGTAAAACTATGTTTTGCACAAATTGAAGATTTGTGTGTCCTATGCAAAACTTCTCTCCAGACCTCTCAGATATACTCTATATTCCCAAGCTCGACTCCCAGACCGCATTCAGGGTGTTTAAAGTGGAGTCTGAACTGATTTTGTAAATGTTGGAATATACTGTCTTAATGGCACCCTTTAATGATGGCAAAGGTGTTAAAAAGGTGTCTAAAGCAGAGGCGGCAGGGAGTGTAGAGCTGTCCCATTCCAAAGGGATTAGACCTCTATCGCCGTCAATGGCATCCAATGAGTTAAAATTGACACGTTTTGGAAAATGTTCCAAGCGACCTGTTGTTATTTTTTGAACAGCATCACATTTTTAAAACGATATACTGTATATGGACTCTTGGCGGGAACATACCGATAACGTTGAGGTATATAAACTATTTTGACATATCACCATATCGGCATATTGTCACACCTCCAAAGCCATGTATGTATAGATAAATAACGTATGTTAAGCAACACCGCATCACAAAATATTCATCCATTCTTGATTTTTAATTTTTTTCAGTGCTCAGTCCTCATTCGGGTCGCAGGTGGAATTTTGAAGGAGTCCCAATGCAGCTTAGTATCGGTACAGGCCGCATTCCAGTGACAATTCATTGCTTTATGGCGCCATCTGCTGTCTGAACACCTGTAATTAAGTGACAGGTTTATTTAACAATTTCAGGGACAGTAGACAAAGAATAGCTATAGTGATTATTTTTGGTATAAGGCAAGAGACTATATTTTTGGTAATTAAAAAAGTATATTAGCAAATTATTATTAAAATTGTTCATCATTTCTGTATTTTTTCTATTATTTTTAAGTAAATTTAAAAATAAAATACAATGTTAATTAAAATTATTTAGGGAACTAAGTATGAATAAAAAACAGTAATACACACTGGTTACAGCACCAAGTAACACTCTAAAAATTTCCCAGACAAAATAGATTGGACGTCAAGCGCCGTCAACGGGAGCCATTGAGAGCAATGACTGTCCTGTAAGAGTTTATTTGAAAAAATTGGGCATGAAAGCGTTAAAACTATGCAGGTCAATTTGTGTCTTTATTGTTCAATTTTTAAAAATTGCTTCATTAAAAAAAAAAAAAAAAAAAAAAAAAGTCACTTCAATCAAAAAATAAGTGTTTGAATGCAAAAATAAATTTGAGACTCAAAAAAAGCATTTGAAAACTTTTTCCTTGATTGATTTTTTTGTTGTTGTTGAAATAACTGTTTTGATTGAAGTAATGCTTTAGTTCAGTTTAGTTTAAGAAGTTTATTGTCCCCTAAGAAGGGGAAACTTGTCTTACAGCAGGTAAGCATAAAGATAACAGATAACACAACAATAACTCAAACACATACAGTTCAATAAATAACACAGACTACACATTTTTAAAATGCTATAGACAGCTTTGCATCTAAGTCCAAGAATTGTGCAAATTAAGCAACCGAATTGCACTTGGTAAGAAGTTCTTTGTCCTATTGGACTTAAAACAAGGGACTCTGAATCTCTTGCCTGAAGGGAGGACCTCAAACATGCAATGTAGGGGATGATTTACACAATTCAGTATGTATTTTGCCTTCCTCATAACATGCCTCTCATGAATACAGTGGGGCAAATAAGTATTTAGTCAACCACTAATTGTGCAAGTTCTCCCACTTGAAAATATTAGAGAGGCCTGTAATTGTCAACATGGGTAAACCTCAACCATGAGAGACAGAATCTGGAGAAAAAAAAAAAAAAACAAAACCAGAAACTCACATTGTTTGATTTTTAAAGAATTGATTTTCAAATCATAGTGGAAAATAAGTATTTGGTCTATACCAAAAGTTCATCTCAATACTTTGTTATGTACCCTTTGTTGGCAATAACGGAGGCCAAATGTTTTCTGTAAGTCTTCACAAGCTTTCCACACACTGTTGCTGGTATTTTGGCCCATTCCTCCATGCAGATCTCCTCTAGAGCAGTGATGTTTTGGGGCTATCGTTGGGCAACACGGACTTTCAACTCCCTTCTCACCCCGTGGCGTCAAAATGATAACAAGAACTGGGAGCAAAAATCCCAGAACCACACAGGGGGACCTAGTGAATGACCTACAGAGAGCTGGGACCACAGTAACAAAGGTTACTATCAGTAACACAATGCGCCGCCAGGGACTCAAATCCTGCACTGCCAGACGTGTCCCCCTGCTGAAGAAAGTACACGTCCAGGCCCGTCTGCGGTTCGCTAGAGAGCATTTGGATGATCCAGAAGAGGAAAATGTGTTATGGTCAGATGACACCAAAATAGAATTTTTGGTTGAAACACAGGTTCTCTTGTTTGGAGGAAAAAGAATACTGAATTGCACCATACCCACTGTGAAGCATGGGGGTGGAAACATCATGTTTTGGGGCTGTTTTTCTGCAAAGGGACCAGGGACGACTGATCTGTGTAAAGGAAAGAATAAATGGGGCCATGTATCGAGAGATTTTGAGTGAAAATCTTCTTCTATCAGCAAGGGCATTGAATATGGCGGAAAACACTCGGGTGACTTGAAGTTCCGCTCTGAGACCCCCAATTTGGTCAAATTTCAAATTGTCCTATATGTACGTGTGATATATCATTGGAAAGCTTAAAATCTCAATTTTCTGGGGGAAGAAACATTTTTGAACAGGAGGGCATTAAAAAGAAATATATTTTTTTAAACAGCAAAACCCTAACTGGAGGTGAGAGCACGCGAAAGCATAATTAAAGACGTTATGATTTTAACAAGATATTATCGTGTACTTACCTCTTTTCAATCCAAAAACTCTATGTAGCATGTATCACCGAGTGTCATGACACAGCTGTGAATGGTCACAGCTGGATTTTTGGGGGATTTTATGGGTGAAACATGTTAATATAACAAGGGTCGCGATGCAGAAATCGCAGACATCAAGGAGTGGTCGAGATTTTCCTTTTCATATATTTACCCTTTACAAAAAAAATATATAATCAAGCGATAGTTATGAGGTAGCTATCCATGAGTTATTTACAGACACCATATTTTTCATTGTCACGAAATTTGTTTAAAAGTTTAAAATATGGGAGTGAATAATTTTTTTAAAGTTTTTCTTTTTTAAACCAGGTATTAGACATCAATTAATGATTCTAAGCTACAAATGACAGCCCTTTCGAATAAAAATATAATTACTTACCTTCTTTTTGTGGCTGGGTTGAAACAAAAGCGGTTGCGCGACATCTGTAAACGGGAGTTTCCAGGGTAAAACGGACAAATTAAAAATAGTTTGGGGGCTTATTGTGCCATGAATCTGCTATGGCAGTAAATAGACATATTGTTCTATCAAACACAACAGTTCTTTTGGCTTAAAATACAGCAGTTTATTTTAAAGAAGAGTGCAAGAGCAGAAACTGCTTTTTCAGCCTTGTCTGTGTTTTCCGCCATATACATTTGTATGTATATATATATATAATTTGTGGGGGGGTGGTATTTTTATTTTGTATTTTATTTTATTTTTTAAGTTGTTTTTTTAAATTGAAAATATATATTTTGATTAAAGCAACTTTTTTTTTCTTCATTGAAGCAACTTTTATTTATTTATTTATTTATTTATTCTTTGAACGAATAATAAAGACACAACCTCAATATAAAACGACCTGATGGCCTGTTTACGTTAGGAAAATATTGTCGAAGAAAAAATAGTGACACTGGCGGTCATTTACGGTATTGCAAGCGGAAGCTGACCACCTGTCTGGGACATCGAGGTACGTACGTCTGACTTTTGTCGCTCAACTTGACCACCTGACTTTACCAACTTCTGCAAAGTTCCTTGGCGTTGTTTTGGTCGGTAGAGAGAGGTCAACTACATGGACAAACTGAAGAAGGTGCTGAGCGGCGAGGATGAGGAAAACAACACGGACGGAACAGGAATATTGGAGGTGATGTCAGCGCAGTTCTTGTGTGGCATGTTAGCTTTTAAAGGCTAATTGCTAGGACAGTTAAACTCGAGAAGAAATAATGACATTTACATGTAAAGAACGTGAAGCTGGGAAGATGTATATTTTCCGTTCTGTTTCTCCCTTCAGTAATACGTTTTAAATAATGTTTTTGTCCTTTCAAGAACTCGCTTATCATGTCCTATTTATTGTACTAGGAAAAAAAACACACGAAAAAAAAAACAACGCACATTTTACGAGACAAAACATCTTTGGATACAGTACACAACTAAATTTATTCATGTACTTTTACACCTGAATTATTATTAAAATAGGCATGTGCTGGCACAATATTTTGACTGTATGAAAACCTTAAGCCAAAATATCACGCTTTCACGGTATTGCAATTACAGCTCTAAAATGGGTTACTTTGAGATATCTGGGTTTAAAAAAAACGTTTTTCCATTGAACAGGATTTTTATCTTTCAAAAAAGATTAGCAAAGTGGAAAATAACTATAATGTTAAAATAAATAAATAAAATATTCTAAATAAAATTACAATAAATGCAGTCCTTTAGGTGAGCCTAAACCCACAGCTCAACATTATCACCATCAGAACAAAAATAATTGAAGCATTTTCCATAAAAAGCACGTGTGTAAAACTTCATGTATCATGTTTACATTATACACAAACACTCTCTTTCTCAACAAAGACAGCTGTCAGAGAGAAAAAAAACACGTTTTACCACCACTAGACACACTAAACACGCTGGAGTTAACTCTCGTAGCTGGTCGGATACGTTCATAACAGTGTTTACTAGAGGTGAGAATCTTTGGGCCCCTAACGATTCGATTACGATTACGATTCAGAGGCTACGATTCGATTATAAATTGATTATTGATGCACCCCCCCCACCCTTCAGCTGTTAGCTGCTTTTCATGTTTAGTACATTAGTTACAAAATTGTACAAAAACCTCTCAGGTTTAAATAAATGACTATTTCAGTATCAAGTTAACAGTTCAAAACAGTAAATAAAGTACTTAAGTCCCCATTCTGTATCAGCAGCTTTAAACTACATTCAATTAATTTAATGTTGTGAATCAACCGTTAAAGTTAAAATTGCTCCCATTATTCCATAATTTCCCTTCTGTCTACTTTCGACATTTGAAAGTTTTAAAGATAGATTCAAGTCAAGATTTTGCCAATTTACGAGTATTTTAGATAAAAAGTTAATCAGGTTCACTCGGAAGGTTGTCTACAACAGCCTTCCAGGGAAGTCTACTGCTTTAAGATGGCGGCTGTTTACCAACACCGGCAAGACTGTCATTTTGCATCTAGCTTTCTATACATGTGTTGCTAACGCCGCAGAGTCTGTCATTTCGCATGTAGTTCTTTATACATGTGATATCTACCGTCGCATTATGTAGACGTAGTTTGTAAGCAAGCAGCATAAAACAATCATCTTGAAAACTCAACGTGGAATTCCTGTTGGTTGAAAATGGACATTTTTAGGGTGAGAGATGACTGTATCTACGTGACTAACTGGCTCAAATTAATTGGTAAGACAGATGAGTATGATAGAGCCCGAGGCAGAAGTCTCTGACAAGCCAAAAACAATAGATTGTGCAGGCAGGAATAGCTATAGACAATGGTTCACAGGCAAAATGTGACTCAGTGTAATAGAGAAGAATTAGCGGATTATTTTATCAACCGGAATACTCAAGTGAAAAGCATGTTTCACTCATACTACTGTGACAACTCAGGACTACAGACTTTAAAAATTCACACACACAAGAACCCCTGAGGGTGACAATTTAGTCGTCAAACATTCAATTAACCTAACGTGTTTTTCTGCCTGTGAGGGGAAAATGATGTTTTTCAAAAAGATTGACCGAATGAACCGTCATTGCCTTTTTGTAATTTACCTGTACCTCTTTCGACTTATTTTGCTATGCTAGGCCACGGATGAGTTTCCGTCACGATTTATTGGACGTGGGCATGGGTGGTTAGTCGACGAATGATGATGATGTTGTCGTCTTTCCCCAGAGAGCCAATCAGGCATCGACACTGGCCTGGGGGACAAGGATGAAGGGCTTCCTGCTGTGCTTCCTTTTGGGGTTGATATGCTCCATTTTGGTGAGTGGGTTTTATTCTGACATCATGCAAGCAGCTTTAGGACAAAGGTGTTCAAAATTTTTTATCCCATGAGCGGCATACAGAAAAATCGGGTGCCACGGCCGCTGAAAAGCTTGTTCTAGAGTTTTCCCTTCCACTGCTGTTTCCATGGTAGCAACCTGTTTGTTTCAGGGCTCTTGTATGCTGTGGTTGCCTGGTTTTGGTCTCCCTGTGTTCGCTGTGCTGTACAGTTTGGGAAACATCTCTGCTTTGGCCAGGTACGCACAATGTAGTTACATCGCCTCTTGTCTCTTAAGCTTTTCAGGAACAGTGGTCACTACAGTGTACAGATATTCAAAAGTTGACACTTAAGACCTTTGTTGGGCAAGAGACTTGGTCATTTAGAATATATACGTATATATATTCACAATTATTACAATTTTTAAAAAATTGTTAATCATTCTATTTTTCATTTTTTATGATTTTTAAAAATATTTTTTAATAATTATAAATATTTTTTAATAATTATAAATTAACATATTAATTGATACAATGTTAATAATGAAACCCTTCATGCACGGATTATCATTTGTAAAAAATGTCTTTAACACATTCATATATGGAGGGGGGGGGTCACAAACCTTTCATGGTCCAATTGCCACCCACGGAACAAAATTTTTTCAAATTTTTTTTTTTTTTTGAATCAATTATTTATCATCTAAAATATTGGGGAAAATGCAACAGTAACAAAATACTATCAAGCGATAGTTATGAGGTAGATACCCGTGACCTATTTACAGACACTATTTTTTTCATTGTGACGTATTTGTTTAAAAGTTTAAAATATGCTAGTGAATAATTTTATAAAGTCTTTTTTTTTTTATTTTTAACATTTGACATTAATTAATGATTCTAAGCTAAAATGACAGACATTTCGAATAATAAATATTCTTTTTATGGCCTGGTTGAAACAAAAGCGGTTGCGCGACGTCTGTAAACGGGGTTCTCCAGGGTAAAATGGGCAAATTAAAAATAGTTCAGGGGCTTAATGCGCCATGAAACTGCTATCGCAGAACATAGACATACTGTTCTATCAAACACAACAGTTCGTTTGGCTTAAAATACAGCAGTTTATTATAAAGAGGGGTGCAAGATCAGAAACTGCTTTTTCAGCCATGTCTGTGTTTTCCGCAATATACATACAGTGGTACCTGTACATACGAAGTTAATTTATTCCAAGACCTTGTTTGTAAGTTGAAATGGTCATATGTCAAGCAGGATTTTCCTATAAGAATACATTATAATTCCATTAATTCGTTCCACAGCCCAAAAACCTTAATCTAAATCCTTAATAAATGCTGCTGGTACTATTGCAAATGCCAATTAAACATAGCAAAACAAATACATTATAAATAAAAATCGGAATCACACAGTGCAACATCTGAACTCCTGTGCAAAATCAGTAATAACAATCACTGTATTTTAGTCACAACAACTATCAATAAAAATATTCAAGTAAATATTCAAGAAAACGACAAAGACAATATTGTAGTGCAGCAGCATCTTTATCGCAATATCAATCCAGGGAATGGATTGAAATTTGAATGTAACGTAGCTCCCTCTACAGTAGAGCCTAGATCTTGAGCCCGAACCCAACCCAACCCGACCAGACTCGACTGAATTTCGGGCCGGGTCGGGCCCAAAATGTCAATCATTTACGTTCGGGTCGGGTCGGGCCGGACCGGACTGCTCTCTCGCTAACTTTTTTTTTTTTCGGGATAAATATATATTTGTATATTAAAACGATGTATGGATGTTAAACTAAGGAATACTTGTTATAAAATAAATAAATTGGATAAAACAGAGAGAAGGTGCTTTGGTAATCACAAACATGAGCCAGTGCATTGTTTGCGCACATGAACGCCGTGGCCCCGCCCTCCTTTTAATTTTCCCCACCCGCTCTTGGCGCTCTCCGCGAGTCTGCAACGCTGCATCCTGGTATTTCCTTTTTGAATTCGATATAGAGCTGCAAGAGGTGAAAAGCAAACTAAAGACGGTGGGATTGAAAAGGCAAGAATCCACGAGTGGTGTGTGGAAAGAATTTAAATTGATAGTGGAAGATGTTACAGAAAACTGTCGGCCTTGCCGAATGCAACAAATGTGGCGCATTGCTCTCGTACGAGAGCAGAAAGACTGGCACATTGACGCTGAGCAGGCATTTTAAAAACTGTACTGGCCTAGATGATATTAGTCAAACATCATTATTATCATTTGTTTCAAGGGCTGCACCTCTTCATGCTAAGCAGGACATCGTGGAGTTCGTGGTGTTCCTTAAAACGTCGGGCTCGAGCCTATAAATAAAACGTAAAATTTCGGGCTCTCGGCCTTTAACACACGGGGGCCGGGTCGGGTCGGGCTGGATTTTTTAGGCCCGAACTAAGCTCTAATCAAGAGAGCAGAGAGATAGGACATAGCATAACAATGGCTGAAGCGGAGAAAGTGGGAGCGAGAAAGATTATTGATGCACCTAACACATTGAAAGCAGACATCTGGAGACATTTTGGCTTCTACGAGGTTGGTGGGAAACTTGACCAGAGTTATGCGGTGTGTAAAAAAATGAAGCATGAGAATAATAATACAAATGGGGAAACCAAATCCGTTGCATCACCGGAATTGTGCAGGGAAGATTTTTGAACGTACTTATATATTTTAAAATGCGCTGAATCGATTCGGCTTGTTGCCCGCATTGAATCGAATCGTCCATGCCCCGCATCGGGATGCATCACCGCATCGATTATTGTTGACACCCTTAATTGTTGAGCCAGTTCACGGATGCGCACCCCGCGCTCATATTTTTCTATAATTTGCATCATCATTTCAATGGTAAGCGTCACCTTTTCACCACCTGTACCAACCTTTTTGAAACCTGTGTTGATTTCTCTCACAAGAAAATCCCCCGTGCGTTCGTCTGGTGTGCTGTCTTGTTGTTGTATTTCGAGCGTGTCGTCGGACGTAGAAACATGGCGAGTCAAATTTTACGTCGAAAAGATCGTGTGTTGAAGCGATCGTATGTCAAGGTACTACTGCATATATAAATAAATACAAGTTAAATTCATTCAAGAAACAATTGAAACTTCATCAAAAAATAAAACAAATTGCAATAAAATGGGGGAAAAAAGAATAAATACATTCGTTCAAATACAGTATGTTTGGCCCGTGTGTATTTTGTTCCGGGAATTTTAGAATTTTTTTGTTTGTTTTGTTTGAAAATCTCTTGTGACCTCAAATAACTTAACTCTTTGGCTGCCATATGCAGTAACAGACATCCAATCCTTTTCAACTGGGAAGGGCTGGAAGTGATCCCTTTACCGTCAATAGGTGTTTTCAATAACATATACTGTACTGTGTGACCTGAGATGTTTACTGTTTACATTTGTATGACCTGTCTGTCTGTCCTGTGGTTTCAGCACAATGTTCTTAATGGGTCCGGTCAGGCAGTTAAAGACTATGTGTGCAAAAGAACGAGCACTGGCTACCACCTTAATGTTGGTGAGATGAAAAATTTATTTCATGTATTATGACATCATTAAAAAGTTGGCTGGGATAGGCTCCAGCACCTCCGCGACCCTCGTGAGGAAAAGCGGCATGGAAAATGAATGAATGAATTAAAAAAAAAAAAAAAAACTACTGTAGCTGTTAAAAATGGGGCAAGATAGTGACCAAATGTGATTAAGCTTGGTGATAACATGTTTTTCCTTTCTGTAGGTGTGTCTTGGGCTGACGTTGAGTTCAGCTTTCTGGGTGAGGAGTTCATCTTTTATTTCTTACATTAGAGCAAGAGCGTAGGCATAATTTGTAGGTAGTCTTTTTTGCGTAGATACACTTAGATATTAGTTGAATTACTATCAGTAAAAATGTGACTTTTGCTGGGTTTAACCCTTTATATGGCGTTCATCAGCAGCCATTGACAAGGGCAGACGTCCAATCCATTTTAACTGGGAGAGGCAGGGAGCGAACGATCACTACCAACCTCTCCCAGTCAAACTGGATTGGACGTGTAATCCCGTCAATCGTGCTGAAAGATGAGCATTCACATCCAATCCTCCCAGTTTAAATGAATTGAACGTCTATTATTGTCAATGGCAAGCAATGGGGCCCGTAACCAGAGATTTTATTCATGTCATTTTTATCAAATTAGTTTTTATTAATATTTTATTAATTTGTAATTCATCAACAATATATGAAAATAATATTTTTTAAAAGTTTAAAAGCATTTTTGTATTCGTGTTGGGAATGTGATTGCGTGTGTGTGGGGGTGTGTGCGCAGGGTGTGTGTGTGTGGGGGGGGTCAAGTCATCAGCCAATCAAACGTGCGTTTGAGGGAAAAAAAATGGGCTGGCACATTCAGCAAGTAAAAAGGGGTCAACGTAAGTCTGAACATTATGAAAATACTGTAATACTGTAAGACTTAATAATGGTAAGGTCAATTCTATCCTTACAACATATGGGAAGACAATCTAAATGAGCTATATAACTGAAGTCATTAAAATAAGGTTGCTTAAAAGTTGGCCGGGACAATTTGAGCATCCTGAAAAGTTGATAGTGTTATGTCCAGGGGTGAAAGTGGCTAGAATTTCTTGCCGGAACTCCCCAACGTGAAGGTCGCCACGGAGACAGAAATTTTATGTATTTATTTTTAATTCAAAATTGTATTTTTTCAATGATTTGCAAAATAGAAGTTAACAAAAACAGCAATAACCCCAACCTCCATCTCCTAATTTTTATTTTCCCTCATTTCCTCACATAATAAATGCCAAATCTCATTTTTAACTACTTGAGAGCATAGGATATATATTAAAATTGAAGTTGATGTAAACATTTACTTTTTTTTCCAATAAAGATATAAGTAACATACATTCAGGAAAAATAAGTACAAATGACTTAAATCACGCAGAGTGAAATGGAATATATTTTTGCGCAAACATTGACTTTTTTTTTTTAAATCATAAGGAAATGAATAAGTAGCCTAAAATAAACGAACAAATATAAGTCCAAAGTGCACATTGACAGCTAAGATGTTCTGAACCTCCCCATCAGAGCAAATAAAACTAAATATGCTAAATAAGCCTCCTCAACTCTTTCATTGCTCTTAAAGATTTGATCCATTGTATGTTGCATTGCCCTTTTTTTGTCGCATCAATTCAACAAGCTTTTTTTTTTTTTTTTTTTTTTTTTTTTTTTTTTTTTGCCGTTCCAGAAAACATGCACATTTGAACTAATCCGAGCTAAGCATCTGTGCTGATCACAGTAGCCAATATGTATGTCAATATGTATGTCCAGGCGTTTTGCTTTGCTGCGTGTATTCTCACATTGACGTGATTAATCATCGTCAGACTCAGATAACTGCAGCAGCTAGGGGAAACCTCCATGCCGTCCGTGGAATAAAATAAAAAATATTGGTGGAAATAGATTACGCTACACAAGCACTTTATTATGCTTGTTGTTAACACTTGTGTATGTAAATCTGATGTTGGTAGAGTGTTTTCTTCTTGGAGCTGAAATGCATGTGTGGCAGCTTAGCATTTTTTTTTTACATAGCGTTTTGACAGTTGCTGTCATATTTTCGGAATCCAAGCACCATGTACAGCATTCCGGCCCTGAATCTTATACTGGAACTGCGTTCTGGCCCTGAATCTTATGCCGGAACTGCGTTCCTGACCTTTCTGGCCCACTTTCACCCCTGGTTATGTCCCTACCGTCCCTATGCAAGCCTACGCCCTTGCATTAGAGCACTACTTAATGTTGGGTTTATGTTACATGTGCCTGTATAATGACAAAATTCTGTGTTTTTGTAACGCTTAATACGTTACTTAGCACATTTCTTATTCTAGAGGAATTTACTTGTATTCTGCACGTCCGCAATAAGCGTTGTGATTGGATTTGATCAGACTAGAAAACAAATACCAAAATACCATTGGCGGAGATTAGCTTTTGTGGAAGGGGATAAATAAAGGCTCTTAAGTTTAAAGAATTGGAATTTTCGGTCAATTATTGAATAGTTGGAGTTTTAAAGTGTCAATTATAAATACTATTTCAGTCTGTCACTGATTTAATTAAGAGCCATATACTGTACTAGTAAGTTTAAAAAAAAAAAAAAAATTGATTGGATTGGCTCATCTATAGTCTCCATATCTGTGGAAATAATTTGTTCTGGCCAGATATTTGTCTCAAAAGAATGCCGATTATGATTAAACATAGACTTCATAATATATTGACATGATGCGGGGCACAGGGCCAATCCGTAGGGGGCCTATTTAAAAAAAAAAAAAATTCAAATATTTTCAAAACCAAAGCTGCTACCGACCTAAGGCCAAAACAGGCACCTACCTTAGCCATATATGAGTGTCCATGAGCAGCGGCATCAAAAAATTCAAAGTCGTTCCCTTATATAAAAAATAATTAATTGGGATTTTATAAGTATAACAAAACTTAAAATGGCTATAAAATGCTCAGATTTTACACTAGATGAACAAAAATCACCAAATGCAGAGATAATCACCTATATTTTCAGGATCAATAGCAATATTTAACAAGTTTTTGCCCAAAATAGCAACTTTTTTATTTATTTATTTATTTATTTACTGCAAGTTTCAAAGCCCTGTGTGTCCTTGTGGTCGGCGTAGGGGTTGGTGTAGGACCATGGTGTTTCAATGTCCGCAATAGCAAAACTGAGCTTTTTCCACTGAAAATTCTTGTGAATAAATGCTTAAATCCCTAAATTCTTTATAGATACGGACGTAAAACATTCTCGATTCCTACGTTAAAAGCAAAAAAACCGTGCTGGTAGCATTTATTTTGCGTAAATATTGCGAACTATGAGGCTAGTCATTTACGAAAATTAGCCTCCTCCATGTGTAAAGAAAGCTTTTTCCGTTAAAAATTCTTGTGAATAAATGCTTAAATCACTGAATTCTTTATAGATATGGACGTAAAACAGTCTTGATTCTTGGTTAAAAGCAAAGACACCATGCAGGTAGTATTTGTTTTACATAAATATTGTGAACTATGAGGCTAGTCAGTTACGAAAATTAGCCCCCTCTGTAGCAAAACAGAGCTTTTTCTGTTGAAAATTCTTGTGAATAAATGCTTAAATCCCAGATTTTTTTTTTTTTATAGATATGAGCATAAAACAGTCTCAATTCTTGGTTTAAAGCAAAAAAACGGGCAGTTGGCAGTTATTTTACGCAAATATTGCAAGGTATAAGGCCAATGCTCTGGCTGTCAATTTCTCCCATTGTTTTTTTCCACAACGTTTCAAAATGCATGCATGGTACGAAAAATATAATAATTACCTTGAATCCTCGAAAAAATCACTCCAGAGACAATTCTTCCTGTTTGTATTGGGTACAGCTTTGGTACTTTTAAAAAAATCCGGATTAAATCCTTGCTGCATGTGCTGACTCTGACCTACTCTACTAAATGAAACGAGTTTGGTGCAGCCCCCTACGGGAAAACGTTACGCAGTGAATGCCAAATGTGTCCAGTCAAGTAATTTTTAAGTCTATGGATTAGAAAAAAAAATAACTTGACATACTTCAGACATCTCTAAAGGTTGCGTAAATTCACTGATCTCTGTCTCCCTCTAGTGGCGCAACAATGGACTTGCCCTGCTATTCTGTTTCTTACAGTTTATGGCGTTCATTTGGTAAGCATTAACCAGTTTAGTATAATTAGTGATAATTACTTAATCATGAAATCCATTTCAATGAACATAAGGAGGCTTTTTCTGTTCATCATTAAACATTGTAACTCACTGCTGGCTTTTTCAATCATGTTAAACTGGTTATGACAAAAAAAGGCTAAAGCTATTTGCTCACATTGCCATTGCAAATATGTACTAAAACGCACAAATGAAAAGAAACAGCTTGTTGTAATTACATTCAAATTATGCTTTCTTCTTCAGGTATGGCCTGTCTTACATCCCATTCGCCAGGTAATATGCACACGCTTGCTTATTAACGCCGTGAATGATTCCAAACATTAAAGTAGAATTTTCTGTGTATCTCAGGGATGGACTCATCAAATGTTGTTCTGCCTGTTTCTAAAATGTCCGCTTGACCAATCAAGATGCGTCAATTCTTCAGGCCAAGTGTCAGATGTGGTTTCACTGGAAACCAACTGTATTGGCCTGCATATGTTACTTGTCCACTTGTTTTCAGCAGGTCATTTTTTTTATCAGCCCGCTTTTTTTCCTTCTGCAAATTTCTATTATTTATTACACAAACAAGTGCTTCCACATTTCTCAGCGGGCTTTTGCATTTTTAATCATGTGTATGAATATTCAGTCAATAATACAAAGTATGTACTGTCATAGGGTACAATTATGAAATCAAAGTGCTTTTACTACATACAGTGGGGCAAATAAGTATTTAGTCAACCACCAATAGTGCAAGTTCTCCTACTTGAAAAGATTAGAGAGCCCTTTAATTTTCAACATGGGTAAACCTCAACCATGAGAGACAGAATGTGGAAAAAAAACATAAAATCACATTATTTGATTTTTAAAGAATTTATTTCCAAAATTATAGTGGAAAATAAACAAGCAAGATTTCTGGCTGTCAAAGAGGTCTAACTTCTTCTAACGAGGTCTAACGAGGCTCCACTCGTTACCTGTATTAATAGCACCTGTTTTAACTCATTATCGGTATAAAAGATACCTGTCCACAATCTCACTCAGTCACACTCCAAACTCCACTATGGTCAAGACCAAAGAGCTGTCAAAGGACACCAGAGACAAAATTATAGACCTGCACCAGGCTGGGAAGACTGAATCTGCAATAGGTAAAACGCTTGGTGTAAAGAAATCAACTGAGGGAGAAATTATTAGAAAATGGAAGACATACAAGACCACTGATAGTCTCCCTCAATCTGGGGCTCCATGCAAGATCTCACCCCTTGGCGTCAAAATGATAACAAGAATGGTGAGCAAAAATCCCAGAACCACTGGGGGGGACCGAGTGAATGACCTACAAAGAGCTAGGACAACAGTAACAAAGGCTACTATCAGTAACTCGATGCACCGCCAGGGACTCAAATCCTGCACTGCCAGACGTGTCCCCCTGCTGAAGAAAGTACACGTCCAGGCCCGTCTGCGGTTCGCTAGAGAGCATTTGGATGATCTAGAAGAGGACTGGAAGAATGTGTTATGGTCAGATTAAACCAAAATAGAACTTTTGGTAGAAACACAGGTTCTCGTTTGGAGGAAAAAGAATACTGAGTTGCAATATACCCACTGTGAAGCATGGGGGTGAAAACATCATGCTTTGGGGCTGTTTTTCTGCAAAGAGACCAGGACGACTGATCTGTGTAAAGGAAAGAATGAATGGGGCCATTTATCGAGAGATTTTGAATGAAAATCTCCTTCCATCAGCAAGGGCATTGAAGATGAGACGCGGCTTGGTCTTTCAGCATAACAATGATCGCAAACACACAGCCAGGGCAACAAAGGAGTGGCTTCGTAAGAAGCATTTTAAGGTCCTGGAATGGCCTAGCCAGTCTCCAGATCTGAACCCCACAGAAAATCTGTGGAGGGAGTTGAAAGTCTGTGTTGCCCAACGACAGCCCCAAAACATCACTACTCTATAGGAGATTTGCATGGAGGAATGGGCCAAAATACCAGCAACAGTGTGTGAAAAGCTTGTGAACAGTTACAGAAAACGTTTGGCCTTCGTTATTGCCAACAAGGGGTACATAACTAAGTATTGAGAGATGAACTTTTGGTATTGACCAAATACTTATTTTCCGCCATGATTTGCAAATAAATTCATTAAAAATCACACAATGTGATTTTCTGTTTTTTTTTTTTTTTTTCACATTCTGTCTCATAGTTGTGGTTTACCCATGTCGACAATTATAGGCCTCTATAATATTTTCAAGTGGGAGAACTTGCACAATTAGTGGTTGACTAAATACTTATTTGCCCCACTGTATGTTGTGATTGAGCATAAAACTATAGTTAGCTTTATGTGCGCTACTCAATTTTTAATGAAGTCATTCAGTTTCTACATGTCCAGATATTTCAGAGCCAATTTTCATTTTTGTGAATACTAATATCTGTCTGAGACAATTTCAAGACTGGCTCAAGAATGTTATTTATCTATGAATTTGTGACACTTTCAGGACCACCGAAAATAAACTGCAGCATTTCTTTAATGCTGATCTTTATTAAAATACTGAAGCTGATCAGTTTGTCCAGTCAAATGTTGTGTGTGACCTGCCGATGTTTACCCCCCGTCTTTGTTCACGCTGTCTTTACGCACGACGACAAGCTAAAGCCAGTAAATCTCCCTCCTGATTAAATCCCACACACACACACGCATACACGTATCAGGTGTCGTGGGTTTACAGATGTCTGACCTCTTGTCAATTTCATGCTTCCGCTAACATATGTGTGCCTTCAATGTTCTCAGTTGACATTTAAATGTTGGTTTGTCACTGACGATTGTCTTTAGAACAGAAAAAAAGCAAAACATTTTCTCGACATTTTTTTTTGTGTTTATGCTGTTGGCCCCTCCAATTAAGTGGCACTGGCTGAACCTTGAAAGAAGGTGTTATTTCTCCAAGCCGTCTTTTTTGGAATAAGAATTTTCTTCAACTAGCTGTACGGATTTCTTACTTTCAAAAGTTAAGTGATTTTTTTTTTTTTTTTTTTAATGCATATTTTTAAGTAACAATGTAATTTCATTGTTGGTGTGTGTATGTGTGTTTACAGCTTTCCTGTTAAGAGTGGAGAGGGAGGAGCTATCTGGGTCCGTTCATTTGCATCCAGAGCTCTTTCACATCTCCACTCAAACACTTGTTTAGTGCTCATCTTTTTTCATCCGTTTCCCTTGGGATTCGTTCAGCACTCAGGTGAGTCTTACTTTTTGTTGTTGTATACTTGTCTTTAGTTTTGTCTGAACAACAAATACTTTTTATATATCCATTACCTGACTGCAGGGTTTCCCCTAGGATATTTTGAAGCTGTGGTGGTGGTGGGCTGGATCTGAGTCGGACATTCTCACCATGTTGTGCCGCAGCGAAATTGTTTCATATTATGACAAATAATAATTTTTTTTCATAACATTTAATTTTTCCAAGAAGAACAATAACAAAGATCTTTTTGCAAAATTTGCATCCTGCCTGGGAACACTTGATTTTTGTGTTAGTTTAGTCATCTTATAAGCAATGAACCTTTTTCAACACTGTAATGTAAGTTAAAACAATACAAATATGATTATTAAAAATATTTGCACAATTCTTAATACTCACCTTGATTTGGTACAGCCAAGGCTTGAACTTTGCCATTTCTGTCCATGTTTGGTCCCAGGCAGATTCCATGTGTTAGTTTTTATGTCTTAGATGAAACTTCTCCTTCCCTGGATTGTGAGCCTACCTGATTTGCATCTCCAGCTATGATCTTGACTCAATCATAAAACGTTATCTTAACATTAAAGTACAATGCTTGTCATAACCGTTTTACTTCTACTCCTTTGAACGTGATGGCTAAATACCTTCGGAAATAAAGGGCACCTCAGAATGTGACGGGCAACGTCACTTTTTGAAATATTTAATTAGCCTCAGAGGCTAATTAAATATTTTGGAATGTGACGATCTACATCACCACAACAATAATAGTCCTTTTGTTACCAGACCCTCGTTAGGAACTTTTCTCTTACCAAAATACACATCTGAAATTACAACCAGTGACAAATAATTTATTTACTTATTATTATTATTATTATTATTATTATTTTTGACTAATTTGGAGTGTAATACATGTTTTGGGATAGTTATTTTGAGGTTTAGGGGGTATTTATGGGTATCCACAGGGTTAATTCCTATTTTTGCGGAAATTATGGTTGAGTCGTCAATGTAGGAACAGAACAGGGATTACCTGTAGTGCATAAATAATGAACTATATTCATTCATTTAGACGTTATGTTAAATTATACAAATTATACATTAATATGTATCTTTAAATTAAAAAAATTAAAAAGTCTAATTTACGAGACGTAAATTTTATTTTGGCGTGGCAATGCGCCACAATCTATTATGTGTAGGGGGAACCCTGGACTCATCCCCGATGTCCACCAGACCTAGTGTGGTCATCATTCACATATCCCCTCCATTGTATGTGTTCATCTTAATTATTGCACCGGGAAAAAGGCTGATTTTAACACATTTTTGTGGCTTCATAATCCAAAAGTGATTACACTTTTTCCTCTAGCACCTCAGTTTTTTTAACATATGAAAAATACTCTACTTGAAATATATGATTGTTTAAAAAAAAAAAAAAAAGTTCAAATATTGACATATAATGAAATATGTAAGAAAATGGCATAACTGCAATGTTTAGCACTATGAAGGCTATAGCTATTATAGTAGTGTGTAAGTAGTCACAACATAGTCAAGTCAAATTTATTTATAGCCATTAATCATCCACCAAAAACCTATTACGAAGCGGTCAATCAGATAATTATTGAAAACAAAAATTCTGTCATGAAATGCAATTCATGCAATCTGTGAACATAGTAAATAGGTAAACGGGGGTTCAATAAACTTGGCACACACGAGGCAAAAAACTGAATTCATCTTTGGAATCAACATGCCACTTTAGAGTGTGTGAAAATGCAACTCAACAGATTTTGTTTCTCTTTGTTCACCACTGTTATCAAATGACTTAAATGTTCGCTGTTCAGTTCATAAGATAATGAGTTGCTTGAAATGCACATATTCTATAGATATATACATGCCACTGGTCGAAAGTTCAGATGCACTTTCTCACGCTGTAGAAACAAACCTGTCACCTGTAGTGTGTATATATGTAAAGCAATAAAACTCATTTTGAAGTTCAGTTTGAGTGATAATTGGTGGCCATAAATTCCAAATAATAAGCCTGCATCAGCTCAGCTCCAGTGAGGCATAAAGTCTAAGTAGCCCATCAGTGCGTTAAATGAGATATGTCTGATGGGCTGTTGCATCATAAATTTTTTCATACACTACAAACATTAACATGAAGCTCACATTGATGGCTCTGCGAAATGTTGGAAGAATCCTAAAATGAACAGGCAGGCATTCCAAGGACGGCTGATTTTGTCAACTCATTGGATTGTGTCGTGCAGATGAAGGTGGAGGAGCAGCATGTTGATGGTGAGAGCTCGTCGGAGCACTGCATATCGCGGTTGCTGACTGCGGTGGAGCGCGAGCTGCAGGTAGGGCGGGAAAAGGGTGACCCCACAGAAAGGGGGCTGCGGGTCACCCTGGAGGACGCAGAGTTGTGGAGGAAGTTCCAGCATATCACCAATGAAATGATAGTCACCAAGAGTGGACGGTCAGTACATACCTGTCAACCCGAGGCCATTGGCAATCTTTCAAATGCCCTTACAAATTGCTCACTAATCTTACAACTTTGTATATTCTGTGCAATATGAAACAAAAACACAACTTTTTAAAAAAATATATGAATTTATTGGTAATATTGTAACATCTGGTGCAATCAAAGAACAATATCTTCAGCGACATTATGATTACTAAAATTTAACAGTGACTTTTGTTATAATTGTATGTAGCACTTTTGGCAATTTCTGCCATGTCTTTTTGATGGCTGCACTTCATGGCACTTCAGCTCGCAATTCAGTTTGACTTGGAAGTACTTCGTTAGTGTCCAATTATAAATTAAAAAGGTCAACTGACAAAATTAACTTACCAATGCAATCTTTGAGTCAGGGAACATTTCTTTGATAATTTTGAGAAGTGATCAGCAATAGTTGGCGGACAAATTGTGTTCGGCAACAAATTGGCAGGATAAAATCTCCGCTTTCGTCACTTTTCATTCTGCAGACTTCATCTTTATGACCAATGCTGTTAATCTTACTTTTAAAAAGTAACTAATTACAGTTACAAATTACTTCTCCCAAAAAGTGAATTAGTAACTCAATTACCTGAATGCTGAATGTAAGAGTAATTAGTTACTTGGCAAAGTAACTGGTGTTACCTCTCTTTTATTTTTCCATTAAAAAAAAAAACAGTAACCTTTGCTATGTTTGGAAGTCATTTAATGTTGTGAAATAACTGTTAAAGTTGTTAAAATTGCTCCCGTTTTTTCTGTCTACTTTCGACATGTGAAAGTTTTAAAACTGTTTCATCATTTAAAGATAGATTCAAGTCAAGATTTTGCCGATTAAGGAGTATTTTAGATAAAAAGTTACTTATGGTAGGTTCGCTAAAGAGTAAACAACAGCCTTTCTGAGAATTCTACTGCTTTAAAATGGCGGCTGTTTACTAACGCTGCCGAATCTGTCGTTTCGCATGTTGTTCTATATGCATGTGATATCTAGGCGTGGATTGTAGGCTATCTGCTACAGTCAGGAAATATTGAGGCCACCTAGCCTAGCATCGCGTTTACTACAGCATCACAACAAACACTCTTCTCTCTCCGTGTCTCTGACTTTTCTTGCGTCATTCAACCAACGTAGTGACGCATAGTAACGCACATTGTCTCATTGCCGAAACGGTAACAAAATCCGAACGGAGAAAAAAAACCGTAATGCACAAAAAACGTACAGATTTTGAACGTACGGCGTACACATTTAAAAATCAATGCTCACTTGTACAAATTACGCCAAAACCGTACACCTTGACAGGTACAGTGGGTAGAACAAGTATTTGATACACTGTCAATGGGTTTGCCCATTGGCAGTGTATCAAATACTTGTTCTCCCCACTGTATGTCAGTAGCATTGTAGAATAAGCTTTATAGTGAGTAAGGGATTCCCAGCAAGTACTATCAACTGGTAGTGATAAATTATTAGGTGTCCCATGAGAATTTCACTTTAAATGATTCCAAATTGACAGTTTACTAACTTCAAATAATGTATCATTGTTCATCTGTCTCTGCCATGTGTTTTGACAGAATGATGAAATACTCTTCCAAGAGTACAATTAACGTGTTTTCATTCACCAACAGTGAAAAATATGTCCCGGGCATGGTTTGTATATCAGACTTGTAATTGTGTGTTGAGCAAATTCTGCTTAATAGTTCGACATGTCCCATCATTCACGTTCGCACACTAAGGGTCACCATTGCTGAAAAGAATTTTCTTGTATTATTTTGTTGTAATTTTATTTTATTAGTGCTAATTATGTGACTGAAAGACTGAAATTGGCATGTCTGAAATTGTTTTGATAAATGATAAATGATTGAATTCACTCAAAAATGACGGTGCTCTATGCGATGGCCTTTTAAATTTTTTAATTTTTCACATCTGGGACTTGGAGGAAACTGCCATAATATTAATATCACAATTGGGGGTTAATTCCTTTAGGGCTTTTGAGTTTTATAGTGATAGACAAAGCAAAGAGGTACATGTGCCTCGATGCACAGTTAAATCAGATTTGATGAAACTGACTTCTAAGTTAGTAGTGGTAATAAAAGAAAAGCCATGTGTGTGCAATAGAAATATATACAAAGCTGGCACATGCATAGTCATTTTCAAAAGCAGTTGCTCAAGCAAAAAAAAATATGGCGTCTATTGCTAAATTAGCCACAAAACTTTAAAAAGGTTATCTTTAACTCCAATACTCGTTTTTGTTGACTGATTGTAACTTAATTTTTTAAAACTGATTCATAAAACAATATATAATACCTGGCACAAATATACACATATTCTAAATGAATACTCTATAAACACCGCTTTCACTTGATGAAATTTTATAAAACATCCAATATATCCGATAAAATACAAATTTATACTTGCCAAGGTAGCACCCTCCTTAGTTCCATCTGAAGGAACATTTTCATGAGCACAGTCCAATATTTATTTCTCGCTCAAACTGCAAGCAGGAGAACAGTACAACATTTTTCTAGTTAGAGTATTAGTCATTTTTTTATTCCCTTCGCACAGTGCGTTATGTTGTTTTAGGACTTCTACAACTGTTAGTTTATAATGTTAATTACTCGGCAAAATTATTTCCTATCTTCTTGAAAATATCTCCTAATGACTACAAATGCTGTAATTTGTTTATTGTATTTAAGTTTCAATGTTTATTGTCCAAAGTTTTTGACCAAACCTTTTTCTTCAAGCTTTAAGAGCATTAATTGAAAAAAAAAATTTATGAACTTGTCTGAATAAATTTGATTAATAGATTGACTGATTGAATTTCAAAACAGTCTACCAACTGTCTTTTTGAGGATATCGTTTTAGTCCGACATCTTAAATGCCTTTTTAGAATAATTGTTACTAGTGCTGAGGGTTATGAAAACTATCTACCACTATATTGGCCATTTAAAGGGGAAGTTCAGAATTTTTGACATTAGATTTAATCTTCGAGTAGACGTGCAGATTACTGCTTTCAAGGTATTCCATGGTATGAAAACGTCACGGTTTAGAAAACTGCAAAATTTTTCCGTCATTCCGTCCCAATGGTATTAGCTATTTTCAAAAATGCAGGGAGAAATCCTTCCCTTGCAGCTGCTCAACCCTCCCCCACCGGTTGTTGCTCGGGTCACTGAGTCAGCTGTGCTACACAATGGCTGGAGGAAGTGAAACTCCTGAACTTTTCCCCCCCATTGAAGAAAATGAAATCACTGGTATGGGGATACTTCGGCTACAGAAAATTTACAGATGGCCGCGGCTTAGAGGAGGAGGGCCAACCGACATGTTAAAGATGTTTGCGGAGGGTGGCTGGTGTGGGGGCAATACATTCAATATGATTTCGCATTTCTACAAAATTAAAGGTTAGTAAACGCTAGGCATGAGCTGGTATGAGATTCTTACAGTATGATAACCTTAAGGAAAAATATCACGGTTTCACGGTATTGCAATTACAGCTCTTAAATGTTTTATTAAGATTTCTGGGTTACAAAAAACTTTTCCGTTGAACAATATTTTAATTAGGGCTGTCAAAATTATCGCGTTAACGGGTGTTAATTAATTTTTTAAATTAATCACGTTAAAATATTTGACGCAATTAACGCAGATGTCCCGCTCAGACAGATTTAAATGACAGTACAGTGAAACGCTCACTTGTGTTTTATGGAGTTTTGCTGGCCACTGCTGGCGCTTGGTTGTGACTGATTTTCTAGGCTTCAGCACCCATTACATTGTGTAAGTAATTATTGACATCAACAATGGCGGGCTACTAGTTTATTTTTTGATTGAAAATTTTACAAATTTTACTAAAACGAAAACATTAAGAGGAGTTTTAATATAAAATTTCTATAACTTGTACTAACATTTTTCTGTTAAGAACTACAAGTCCCTCTATCCATGGATCGCTTTAACAGAATGTTAATAATGTTAATGCCGTCTTGTTGATTTATTGTTATAATAAACAAATACAGTCCTTATGTACCGTATATTGAATGTATATATCCATCTTGTGTCTTATCTTTCCATCCCAACAATAATTTACAGAAAAATATGGCATATTTTATAGATGGTTTGAATTGCGATTAATTGCGATTAATCACGATTAATTAATTTTTAAGCTGTAATTACCTCGATTAAAAATTGTTATCGTTCGACAGCCCTAATTTTAATATATTATATATGTTATATTATAACTGTACAACATTTTAGCAAATTGGAATATATATAATATAATGTTAAATAAAGTATAATGTTAAATTTTTTTTTTTTAATTACAAAAATTAAATGAAATATTCTAAATAAAATTAAATTGGCATGCTAATTAGCCACGTTATCTGCCTCGTTAACAAGCTTACGTTGCAGTATGTTTTACCAATGCTAGACACTCTATACACGCTGGAGTTAACTCTCGTAGCTATTGGGAAACGTTCATGACAGAGTTTATGAGAAATCATATTGGAGATATTGCCTTCTCTGGTAGACACCCCCCCCCCCCCCCCCCCCGGAAACATGTTTTACCTGTCGGTTGGCCCACCTAAACCACAGCTGTCTGTAACTTTCCAGTACCCGAAGTATTCCCATACCAGCGACTTTGTTTTCTTCGATGGGGGAAAAAGTTCAGGTGTTTCATGTCCTCCAGAACATCGTGCAGCACAGCTGACTCACTGACACTAAGCAACAAATTGAGGGTGAGGGGTGAGCCCTGCATTTTTGGGACATAAACAATAGCTAATAGTTTTGAAAACTTGACGTTTTCATACCACGGTATACCTTGAAAGCGGTAACCGTCACGTGCCTAGTAAACACTATCATGAACATTTCCCACCAGCTATGATAGTTAACTCCAGTGTGTTTAGTGTGTCTAGCGATAGTAAAACATGTTTCTCTCTGGCAACTGTCTGTGTTGAGAAAGTGTGTGTATAATGTACACATGATACGAGTCATGTGTACATACACATGTGCTTGTAATGGAAAATACTTCAATTAATTTTTTTCTGATGGTAATAATGTTGAGCTGTGAGTTTGGCTCACCTAAAGGACTGGATTTATTTTAATTTTATTTAGAAGAGTGGTCTCCAAACTATTCCACATAGGGCCGCAGTGGGTGCAGGATTTCACCTCAACAAAACAAGACCACACCTTTCCACCAATCTGGTGTTTTATAAGTGTAATCAGTTGATTGCAGTCAGGTGCTGCTTGTTTTAGTACAAACCACATTGGTTAAAAGGTCTGTGCTTGATCGGTATGAACAAAAACCAGGACCCACAGCAGCCCTTGAGGACCGGTTTGAAGACCCCTGATTTAGAATATTTGTTATTTGGAAAAAAAAAACAAAAAACATTACAGTTATGTTCCAATTTGCTAATGTGTTTTTTTTTTTTAAATCTAGATATCTCTAACACATTTTAGAGCTGTAATTGCAATACTGTGATACCGTGAAACCGTGATATTTTTGCTTAAATTTATCATACCATCAGAATCTCACACCGGCACATGTCTATCTTTGAGTTAGCGGGGGTTTAATTAGTCGATGGAGTTGATTTCTGGGGGGGAAAAAAGGCAAATATGATGATACATAAGTACATCCAAGCACTGATTGTGTCATTAGAGAGTTAGGAGAGGGTAAGTTTTAAATGCTAATTAATAATTATAAAAATTGTCTCCAGCAGAAATGGCAATTTGGTCACCCACAACAAAAGAACAGGTGCCTTAGTACCACCAACGATCATTGTCGACAGTCTAAATTGAAATTACTCTTCAGGATAATGATTATGAACACAAGTACATTCCAGATAATTGCACATACCTTACGCGTCATGAATTTAATATAACTGCTCAATTTACTGTTTGTCATGTGCTTGTCCTAGACGCATGTTTCCTGTCCTCAAGGTCAGCGTGTCCGGTCTGGACCCGAGTTCCATGTACTCCTTCCTTCTCGACTTCATCCCGGCCGATGGCTGCCGCTGGAAGTTTGTCAACCATGAGTGGTTGGCGGCAGGACAGGCAGAAGGATGCAGAGAGGAACGAGGCCACGGTGGCATTTACATCCACCCGGACTCGCCCAACTTTGGAGCTCATTGGATGAAAGCAGCAGTGACCTTCAACAAGGTCAAACTGACCAACAAAGTCAACAGAGAAGGACAGGTAACAAAAAAAACTAAGCGAATATTCAAAGTTGCTCTTAATATGTAATTTCTTTATCCTTCTATTCTTGATGATAATTATTATACTCAGTAATTTGGGGCTTTTGTTGTGCTGGAGACGCTAAGAGGGCAACCACCTGTAATAATCCACTTCACTGGCTCTTCTCACACACTTCACCTCAGTCCCCCTTTGTAGCCACGGGAACGCTGTAAACGCATTTTAATTGGTCGACTGCTGCTTAATGCACTTCCTGTGTAGAGGTTCTCAGTCAGCACTCAGAGGCCACACAAACAAACACACACAAAGGGCAGTAATGCAGTGTTGGAGCAGGGATTTAATTAAATAATTGCCCATCTTATTTATGCATTATGGTAATTATGGTTTTTACCAGGGAAATAATTTTCCCTTCGTGTTTGGGATGAGAGCGAAGGTAAACAATATTCAAAGAACCCCCACACACTCCAGCTAAACATGATGCCAACCTCTCAAGTAGAAAATTGTTTATCTTTTGTATTATCCCGGAGGGCTAAGATCGGTTAATTGGGCCAGATTCTGAACAAGAACAATTCATGGCTTTGGTATGCACATGGGATACACACCAGTGTTTTTGTGCTTGTCTTCCAGATCATGTTAAACTCGCTTCATAAGTACGAGCCTCATTTGTACATTGTGCGTGTGGGGTCCCAACATCATGTTGTTTCTGACATTTCCTTCAAAGAGACCCAGTTTATCGCAGTCACTGCCTACCAGAATGAAGAGGTACAATGCGTTGTTAAAATGATATATTGCCATAACCTCAAAACTTGTGTTGCACCGATACCTGTAGCTGTACCGATATGGCACTGAAATCGGTGAGTACTAAGAAGTAACGTGCCGATGCTTTGCAATGTATACTTTTCAAGATCATTTTCAACTGCTGGTTGCCCTACCCAAGATGGCTGTCCGCTAGCACATTGCTGTAAAAAAGGAGCATTTGTCACCCTTCCCAAAATGATGATAGACATCGCATCGTGTGACGTCCCTTCACCATTCTGCTGGGAATTTCAATCTGTTTATCATTCACTAGCAGACATCAAATCCATTTGAAATGGGAGGGAGGCAGTGAATAAAACAAATGGATTGGACGTCTAACAGTGTTAATGACAACCAATGAGCTAAAAAATAACATTTGTTCTTCCTTTGGCCAAGAGGCACCTTCCCACCGATGAGTTTCTCTAGTAGATGTACAATTCATTTGAAGCATCTTCAAATGGATTGGACATCTAACGCCATTAATGGCAGACAATGACTTAAGTAATGTATGACCAAGCCATGATAGTAGGCATGTGCCGGTATGAGATTTTGACGGTACGATAACCGTGAGCAAAAATACCACGGTTTTACGGTATCACGGTATTGCAATTATAGCTCCAAAATTTGTTATTTTTAGAGGTATGGGTTAAAAAAAAAAATCAAATAAAATTCTGGGATTTTTTTTTTTTTTTTTCTGAAAATATTTGCAAATTGGAACATGAATAATATGTTCAAATAAATAAATAAACAAAAAAATATTTTAAATAAAATTTAAATAAATAGAACTTACAGACTACCCACAGCCACAGCTCAGGTTGCTCAAGATTGGATCAAGAACTAAATTAATTGCTATAAAAAAGTAAAAACACTTCTAAATAAAATTGAAAATTATTGACTGTACTTTTTTTTTTTTTTTTTGAGGGGGCAAAAGCTTAAGTGAAGTTTCGCCATTTGCAGCCACTGTGTCAACTCTAGTCTACATGTCATGCCTACTATGTGTTAAAAAGACGCAGAATTCATAAGTTAATAAGTTAAAAATGGATAAATTAGTTAAAATTTAAATGTTGTAATGTAAAGGTTTCATCTAAAAACACTTGGGAGTGAGACCTCTCCTTGTCCAGCGAGCATACATTTGTGCTTAGGGCAAGATCATCTGTCGCAATTAGCGAGCTTTGATGTTATCCCTTTTCCTTCATTCAAGCTTGTTTCTCAGTGGCCGTGAGATTTATAACCTCGACGAAGTTGCTCTCCCAGCTAAGACTAGGCTAACATTCGTCTTTATAAGTTTTTAGTTAATTTGTATTTTGAATTTAAAAGGAAAATGTGTGTTTTGTTTTTGGCGAACTTTTTCATGGATGACTTCCTGTTGAGGTGGTTGCAGCTCAACGTTGCATTCGTAGGAAGAATTGACGGAGAATAAGTTGTCTTTTAGCCAAAACTCGGCGTGTTTAATTTCCACTGACATGCGGATACATCCTCTCTCATTGCTGTCTTCACAGGCAATCCCACAAATCAAAGTAATAAAGTCAAACACAAAGAAGTAATAAAAGTAGCACTTTAGACAATTAAGTCCCATCCTGCCATCTTGTGGCGAAAAGATAAGATGTCAACAATAGGAACATTATTTCAACATCAACTGAGGACACGTATTTATGAATACAAAACATTTCCTCCACCATTTCTCTCAACACTTCCTCACATTCTGTTGTGTTTGTGCTAATGAAGCTACTCACAAGTGTAAAATACTTTTGTACAACGTTTTAAAACTGTATATTTCAGTTATCATGATTTGAGACCTCCATAAATTCAAGAAAAGTACGCCTTTTGTTTGGAGTATTTCTTTTTTGGTGTTTAGCAGAATAGCGTCACTGACACACACACATCAACAACCGGAGAGGGAGGGGTGAGCGCTGCCGCTTCAAGATACTTCTGGCTGCATTTTTGAGACTTGGAAAATAGCAAATACCGTACTACGGTATGACGGAAAATTTTATTGGTTTTGAAACCGTGACGTTTTCATACCACGGTAAACCTTGAAACCAGTAACCGGCACATGCCTACATGATAGCAATAACTTTACAGTCAAGTGAGTATGCAGTGATTTAGTATTAAAAGGATAATATATGTGCATATACACGGCGGAAAACACAGACAAGACTGAAAAAGCAGTTTCTGGTCTTACACCCCTCTTTAAATAAACTGCTGTATTTTAAGCCAAAAGAACTGTTGTGTTTGATAGAACAATATGTCTATATGCTGCCATAGCAGATTCTTGGCGCACTAAGCCACCGAACTATTTTTAATTTGTCCGTTTTACCCTGAAAACCCCCGTTTACAGACGCCGCGCAACCGCTTTTGTTTCGACCTAGCCATAAAAGGAAGGTAAGTAATTATATTTATTATTCAAAATGTAATTTTTAGCTCAGAACCATTAATTGATGTTTAATATTTAGTTTAACAAAAAAAAACGACTTTAAAAAATTATTCACTCGCATATTTTAAACCTTTAAACAAATTACGTCACAATGAAAAATTAAGCTGCACACAGACTACTTTTCATTGTATCAAAGTGTCATTTTATCAGTGTTGTCACATGAAAAGATATACCGTACTTAAATATCTGCAGAAATGCGAGGGGTGTGTACTCACTTTTGTGATCCACTGTAGACATATTCTTCTATCAAACACAACAGTTCTTTTGGCTTAAAATACAGCAGTTTATTTTAAAGAGGGGTGCAAGAGCAGAAACTGCTTTTTCAGTCTTTGTCTGTGTTTTCCGCCATATAGAAATTTTAAAAATTTGTGGAATTGCTAGTTGTTAGAATTGGTGTCAGGAGCCAAAAAATGGGTATCGGTGCAACACCACTCAAAGCTATAATAACTCCATTCCCGAGAAACGTATATATTTTCAATGCAGATCACAGCTCTGAAGATCAAACATAACCCTTTCGCCAAAGCCTTCCTGGACACCAAAGACAGGTGTGAGTCAATGCAAGGTTCTCTTGTGTTAACATTTTTTCTTATTTTTATTGATCATTATTGGAAGTATACTGTATATCGACTGAGTTGTTGTGCCCAGGAACCCATGTGGACAAAACTTGGCGGAGACGACTGAGGGTCATGTTGGTGTTCCACCATGTGAGTTTGTATTTTTATGAGCAATGTGAACTTTGTTTTTAAACAATATAGGTACAAATAATTAATCACAATTGAAATGGCAAGGAATTGTGTATTTGATTGTATTTGTGCACCTACCCCTGGCTGTTATACAGTGATCCCTCATTTTTTCGCGGTGAATGGGGACCACAACCAGCCGCAATAAATGAAAAACCACGAATTAGCCCCCCCAAAAAATGTATTAAGATCTATCATTGGAAAGAGATACACATAAGACAGGTTTTTTCACGTATAATTGGGGAAAAAAAACTTTGATGTATTTATATATTTTAATAAATGTTTTTTAAGAACTTCAAATGTAACAATTATGATAAGTTTTAAACATATTACTGTCCCACCGAATTATTTTTAAACATAAAAAGTAAAAATGCTTGTCTTTATTAAATGCTTCATTGAGTGTGTCGACTCAAATCCACTCAAGCTACTCACTTAGGGCCCAAGTACACCAGCTGCATGATCGTTGCGATTCCGGTCCGGTTCAGTGTTGACCGCGTGCCACGCAGTACGTCAAACACAGGCAAATCATACCGGCTGCGGTCCGCCAACTCCGTCCCCTCGTGAGCTCTCGCGTTCGTCCATGTTCGCTGGTGTTTAAACCGTGAATAAGCAACTGGGCTGTTATGTCCAGGCCCAGCTCTGCCCATTTTGTCAGATGCATGTCCGGCAAAAAGAAGAAAATAGCCTTTACCATCCGGCGGGCATGCGGCACGCCGGAGATTGATCGCAGTCAATCCGGAGCACTGACGCGGCCGGTATATGTTGAACAATAGGATATAATGGGAACGGATTGGCTCCGGCGCTATTTTTTACCGGAGTCGGACCGGAACCGCAACTATCATGCATCTGGTGTACTTGGGCCCTTACACACAATGAGTTGCTACAGCAACTACTTAACAAGTTAAATGATGTTGACGCTTGCTGCGCTTTGAAGTCTCAGTTTATAAGCGTCTCTAGCAAGATCGAACCTTACCTGTCTGTCAATCATCGTTAACTTTAATAAGCAACTCCAGTGCACTGCCTGACCAAGAAAAGCGGCAGGAGCGAGAGTGAGAGACAACGTGATCGGATTGGGACAGCTATATTCAATACTACATTGATTGATTGATTGATTGATTTTTTTAAATTGGAAAAAAATCCGCGATTGACTGAGGGCGCGAAGTTTGAAGCGCGAAGTAGCAAGGGATCACAGTATATTCATTATTGGTAATGTATTTGTTTTCCAAAACATATCAATGAGAAGGATATTTACTTAATCACAATCTTCACAAGTGTTCAGATAAAAACAAAGAAGTACATACGTTTGACGAATTACAGGCAGACAAATACTGTATTTACATTTTTCGAATTGCTAATTTATGAATGTAACCGATTTGGATTAATGTACCGATAGGGGATTATTTGTGTTTGATTAATATAATATTCTTTTACCTATTTTGAGGCTATTTGTCAACCAGTCCCTTGTAAGCGTTAAGTGTGTAGTGTGCTATGTTGCTCTTCCTGTGTACACAACACAAGAAGGAGAAGAAGAACGAGACATTTTTGTTTTACTAGACATTATTCTGACCACTGCCATTCAATATCAGGTTGGTCTCTGAGTTCGCCGTGTGGAGGTGGCACATTTCCTTATGGTGGTGGCCTTGCGCTTCCATCCCACAGTTACGGGCACCGTGGTTTTGCTGGGAGGCACTCTCCCTATCGCTACTTGCCTCACCACTCACATCCCTCAGGTAACAGTAACAATGCAATGGTGGCCACGTGCTCAAGGTCCGAATTTCTTGCGTCAACGTGTTCTGCTTAATCCCCAGAATGAAATTAATAAAAAGTGACATAAATAAATGTTGATATAAATAAATAAATCAATAATGATATAAATAAATTGAAATGAATAACTGTTAAAATAAATAAATATATATTGGAATAAATAAAATGTTGAAATAAATAAATGAAAATGGATACAAATGTTGAAATTATTAATAATAAATTGAAGTTAATGAATAAAAAGTAAAATAAATATAAATTGAAATATATAAGTAAAATTGAAATTAATAAAAAAAAAATGAAACAAATATAAATTGAAATAAATAAATATTGAAATAGAAGCATTTTAATGACACATTTAATCATTTATTTGTATATTTAATTTTTGCACTCCTGGAGCATATTCAGGTGCTTCAATTTAATTGTATTTATTTATTATTCCTTTAAGAACTGAAAGTGCAAAAAAAATGGCAAACTCGCAGTATATTGTATTCATGTAATTCCATTTAATCCAAGTTTAGGGCGTTTTTCTATGAATGAATATTGCTGTATATAAAAGGGATACAGGAAGCCATGTCTCTGCACCCTTGCCGCTTTTATGAAACAAACCAAAAGTTTACGTGTTCAAAAAAAAAAAAAAAAAAAAATGATTGCACATCCTGCGAAAGAGCTATTGCGCATGCTCACATTGCGATGGCCATATTCAAATGATATGTTGTGCAGGCCTAACAGGAAGTGACCTGAAAAAGATTCGAAGGAAAAGTGACTCAGGAATGCCTGAAAATGTGTGGGAAGTGACCTTTAAGAACCCTAAAATTAACAAGGAAGTGACTCAAAATTAAGTCATTTTCCGCCCTTGACAACAATAGACATCCAATCCTTTTACGCTACGTCTACACTAGGACATAATTTTCTCCCGGGTATTTTGCCGACTATATTTATACCTGTCCGCACTACACTTAAGGTGCGTTTAAGGCCCCCTCGCTTCTACAAGGTGCGCCTGCATTTGTGCAAACTACACATGCGTAGAAAGGAGCAGCCTCGTGTGTTACATCATCGCCCGCACGGTTTACCTCTAAACTCATTACTCGCCGGCGGGAAATTTCGAAATTACTACACCTTCTAGACCAGGGTTGGGAACTCCGTTTTGTGATCAGTTTTTTTTTCGTGAACGCAATTGAACGTATTACGCCGGAACGAGAGTGAAGGAAGGGCACGCTCGGCTTTTACGAGCAGTCGCCAAGTTGTGATTGAAATAAATCTTTAGAAAACAACAAAAACGAAAGCCTGATATCGTTACTTGGAATGTTACAATCGATGCTCAGTTGCGCACTCACCTCTTGGAAAATAACAAATAGAAACATATAGTGTGGCGCTGCGTATATATCCTAGAAGTGGAATCGGCAACCAGGAGGGCTTGCGCATAACAGTGGCGCTCCTGGAAGCGGCAACAGTTTTGACAGGCGGAAATAAAAATGAAAATGAAACCGATCTAGTGCCTCTGTGACTTGGGGTACCACGCAGTTCACTTTTCGGGGTTTAAGTTTCCTTTACGCATTTTTATATACTCCAGTTCGGTCGGCATTGAGTTGGGAGTGCCAGCCGCGCTGCTGGCTGATTGGAGACTTAACACGGGAGATGAGCTCTGTAATAAAATGCTCATTCCCGCGTAATCTGCGATGGGAGGACCACAAATGGGCACTTAATAGAAGCATATTATTGCGCAGTACGTTTGAATGTTCAAGAACACTGCACGTTCAAGTCCAGCGAGCCCGCCAGTACCACATTTAAAATTATGGGTTGGCAGAGAGGCAGATGCACTCATCAAAAGAGCCAGAAATTACTGGGAGACATAGGTTCCTGACACCGGTTCTACACTCTAGATCAGGGGTTTTCAACCCAGTCCTCAAGGCACACTGTGGGTCCTGGTTTTTGTTCCAGCCGATCCAGCAGAGACAGTTGAACCAATGAGGCTTCTGCTAAAACAAGCCACACCTGACTGCAATCAACTGATTGCACTTGTAAAACACCAGATTGGGGAAAAAGTGTTGTCATCTTGTTTGGTAAGAATGAAATCCTGCACCCACAGTGTGCCTTAGTGGAATAGGTTGGGGACCCCTGCTCTAGATGATAGATTGTAAACAGTGACTGTGGAAAAAAAAAAAAGAGGAGCAGGAATGGCACGTCTTGATGGTCTGCCTCCATTGTTTACACTGCAGTCATGCCGCACTAACGATGGCGATGGCATGCTCCATGACGTCACTTCCTTAGTTTTCGATAGTTGTACGGAGACAGCAGTCTATATTAAGCGGTGGGTAATATTACCCGCCAGCATTATCCGTGTAACAACTAATTCTGACGAGAGGAACATTAGCGTGGCCGACATGCCGTATAGTCTAACTAATTACACGTTTAAGGTCATTATCCGTACTAGTGTAGTTGTAGCCTAAGATCTAGGAGGACTCCCCGTGAATGCTCATCGTTCAGGGCCATTAACAATGCTAGTCGTCCAATCCATTTTGGCTGGGAGGGTCTAATAAATGTTCGGCCAGTTAAAACAGACTAAAAAATGCACCCAAATTAGTAGGAAGTGACATAAAATCTACAAGAAATGCCCCATTGGGGAGAGAGCAAAGCATCCCGATGCAATTTCTACAGAGACTGCTTCTTCTAGTTACCCGTGTTATTTTTTTTTCTCAAGGTGTTCATGTGTCATCAGAAGGATGGAACACTACCCCTTCTCATCGCCTGACCAACAATACCCCAACATCGGCTTCTCACAGCTCCAGGTCAGGCCCCGGCCGCTCATTCTAAAATATGACAATGTGGACAAAAAGCAGTCCACTCATTGGCCGCCTGTTTGTTCAGCCAGTATCCTTGTCTATGGACGATTGGCTGCAGTGAGATGAGCCCCTCTCCTTCCTCGTGTGCCATTCTCCAAGGTCCAATCAGCAACGAGAACCTCACGCAACCTGACAACACTGGTCGAGCAGGTGGCACTGGGTGGGCTCCTGGCCCCACCCAGTCTTTCTAAGACTGCAAATAATTGGTTGAACAAATTTATCTTTAACCAGTGGGTATTTGTTATTGAGGGTGTTATTATTATCATCCAATCCAGCTGATGAAACTCGAGATATAATCTTAAACTGTGCAAAGAAAAAAAATGTTTGAAGGTCTTAAGGCCTTCCTCACACATCAGGTGCGACATAAGGCAAACCAAAGGAAGATTTAGGTTTCTACGTTTTTCTAAACTTCGTTTCAAGCGGAGTTCCAGCGCAATTGCCAAATAGTAGGTTTCATAAACATAATAAGTAGGGCTGTCAAACGATTAAAATTTTTAATCGAGTTATTTACAGCTTAAAAATTAATTAATCGTAATTAATCGCAATTAATCGCAATTCAAACCATCTATAAAATATGCCATATTTTTCTGTAAATTATTGTTGGAAAGGAAAGATAAGACACAAGATGGATATATACATTCAACATACGGTACATAAGGACTATTTGTTTATTATTACAATAAATCAACAAGATGGCATTAACATTATTAACATTCTGTTAAAGTGATCCATGGATAGAAAGACTTGTAGTTCTTAAAAGAAAAATGTTAGTACAAGTTATAGAAATTTTATATTAAAACCCCTCTTAATGTTTTCGTTTTAATAAAATTTGTAAAATTTTCAATCAAAAAATAAACTAGTAGCCCGCCATTGTTGATGTCAATAATTACTTACACAATGTTCATGGTTGCTGAAGCCTATAAAATCAGTCGCACCCAAGCGCCAGCAGAGGGCAGCAAAACTCCAAAAACACAACAAGTGAGCGTTTCACTGTGTACTGTCATTTAAATCTCTCTGAGCGGGGCATCTGCGTTAATTGCGTCAAATATTTTAACGTGATTTATTTAAAAAATTAATTAACGCCCGTTAACGCGATCATTTTGACACCCCTAATAATAAGATTATAGGATATGCGTTGTGGTTCTTAGGAGTGGGTTGTGGCAGGTAATGCTTGGCCTTCAGAGCACATGTCGATGCCTTCTTAAAATTAGTGTTGCACCGATACTCGTATCAGAAGGGCTCCGGATACAGCATTAAAATGTATGCAGCCCAGCAATATGTACTCTTCAAAATTTATTTCCCAACTGATGGTCGCTCTTTCTAAGATGGCCACAGATTATGAACACTGCCGAAGAAGTGGCAGCAGTAGTAGCAGAAGAAGCTAATAATAAGTGTGGGAGGGGGGTTAGCGAAGGAAAATTTTTATTTTGGTGTTGTTGAAAGCGCTCTTTAGCAGTGATTTTCAATGTATGGGCTGAATTTTCAATTGTGGATGAACGAACATGTTGATCTGTAATACGAAGAGGAAAAAAGTCGAAGCAACGAATGCCGGAGCTTACCTTTTACAGTTTTTTTTTTTTGTGTGTGTTAATTCTCTTAAATGAACAGAAGATGACAACACACAGTTTTTTTTGTTTTTTTTTTGTTAATTCTCTTAAATGAACAGAAGATGACAACACACAATTCATAACAAAAAAAGAATTATGAATAAACCATAGAACAAAGTACAGTATTTAACAAACAGGAAAGAATCCTATTAGAAAGTCCATTTGTAAAAAGAAAAGAAACGAGGCCCGGCCTTGCCCCAACTGTCATTGATGGAATACGACAAAGACAGACTGTCCCGAATGCCGAACGGGGCAGAATTTATATTATTCCTATACAAATGAGCAAGTTAATCCCAGTTTCCGGTGCTGAACCTTGGAATCATACGCGATGAAAAAATAGTATAAACAATAAATTCCTATGTTCCCCTTATCATATCTTTGAGGAGGAGAGTTCAAATGTTTGCGGAAAGGAGAACAGGCACTTTGTGAACAAGCCTTAAGACAGTAACAGAACAGCAATGAATGAATATGTATAATTTATACTGTACATGACTAAATGACAATATATTTGTCTCCGTTATACATGATTATATGAAAATATATTCCTCTTCAAATATCAGCCAGGATTTGATGGTTTTTGAACACTGACATTGGTATCTGCATCTATGAAGTTTTAAGTTTTGTTAGAAGAAGAAGAGAAAACTAAAATAAATAAATAGATAAATTTTAAAAAAGGCTAGCAAGCGTGTGTCCTCTGCTATCATAAGTTTTGGTACATGGGCTGGGCCAGGGGTCCGTACCCCAAAATGTTGAAAGAGCCGTATTGGACCAAAAAACAAATAGTATGTCTGGACCTGAAAACATTAAAAGCAGTATTTAGTCTCATAATGAAGGCAACACATGCTGTATGTATCTGTATTATCTATATTAGCCCACTATCAAAATGACTAAGGTGGCTACAGATACAGAATGAGCCTTCATGATTAATAGTTTATTTTCCCTGCAGTGCATCCTATAGAGAATGATGCACCACGTGACTACTCTGTTGTACGATGCCGCCTCAAGTTTAACTTCTTTGCAATATTAATGAATTACAAGAATGTTATCGTCATGTGTGTCCTCTAACAGAAACTCTATTAAAACAACAAACATATTTCCCTCCCCAATCTTTTTCCATTTTCAAACATTTTTAAAAACGCTCCTGGGAGCCATTAGCGCATCGCTAAAGAGCCCCATCTGGCTCTAGAGCCGCAGGTTACTGACCCCCTGGCTAGGCTAATATAATGTATTGGCACTGAGTCTGGGCTCGATAAAAGTATCAAACTTACTACCACATTAAACAAATATTAGGAAAAAAAACATTTTGGTATTTGAGAGGATTTTAAGTCTCAGGTTTTAGAGGATTTCATTTATTTATTATCAATTTGTCACACATACCATGTTGGCACAAAACTTACGTGTCTGTGTCTGACCAAGCCATGATAGCAATTATTATAAATTTACGTTAGTATGCAGTATTTTAGTACCCCCCCCCAAAATACTGTAAATTGTTATTTTGTTTAAAAAAAAAAAAAAAAAAAAGTGGTATCGGAACAGTATCGGCATCGGTCGATACTACACACCGAGGTAGCCGAATCAGTATCAGCGGACAAAAAATGGTATCGGTCCAACACTACTTTAAATAACCGGCTAAGTCATTTTTTCGGATTTTTCAGGAAACTAAATAATTTTTAGAAAAAAGACAAAACCAGAACAATTACTTTAAGAATGTGACAATTTTCTTTCAATAATCATTTCGTCTCAGCATTTGCATTATCAAGTCAACTGTAATATTTGTTGCAATAATTATATATTTTTTTGCCCCTGAAAGTTTATTGTATTTTCATTGTTGAAGTCAAAACATAATCATTGAGTATAAGAATTGTATATATCAAATTTATGGGGTGGCATGGCTCAGTGGTTGGAGTACTTGTCCCCCAAAGGATCCCAGAGGTTGTGGGTCTGATTCTCCGCCCTGATGAACTTGCCTAAGTATCCTTGCGCAAGATTCTGAACCCCACGTTACTCCTGGTGCTGCGTCCCCAGTAGGTGTATGGCGATGTAGTGTAAAGCGCTTTGAGCGCCTTGAAAGGTGGAAAAGCGCCATCCAAGTATAATACCATTTACCATAAAAGAGTATTAGTGAAATGAAGAATTTTACATATGCATTGTGTTTCACTAATGTGTTTCATTCAATGGGAAAAATAATATTTAGTAAGACAAACCTGTACATATTTCACATAAATTGTTCTCACCTCATTTTCAAAGTGAGCTTTCCCCATTTGTCGGATTTAAAAATACATTAAATGAGGCCCTCGTGCACAAAGGTTTGCCGAGTTAGTCCTGCTCTGAATAAGTGACATTTTTATTGTGATGTTTGTCAAATCATGTGTTTCTATTCTCCAGTGTTTCTGTGTAATAAAAAGAATAATCTATCAAATAAAACCAATCATGTCATGTCAGCTGTTAATTGGGATAGGCTCCAGCGCCCCATGACCCTCGTGGGGATAAGCAGTTCAGAAGATGAATAAATGCAATGCCATTTGCTCAGGTGTTGGTAAACATTTTATAAAGCTCAAGCTTTTAAGAACTGGTAAAGGGGAGACTTGATTGCCATGAGGACATCTACAGTACAAAGCTTTCCAACAATCAATGACAAGCCTGCTGGAAAAAAAGCAACTGGAATCACCAACTGGGGAAATGTATTTTACTATATATACTGTGCTGGCCAAAAGTATTGGCACTCCTGCAATTCTGTCAGATAATGCTCAGTTTCTCCCAGAAAAGGATTGCAATTACAAATGCTTTGGTAGTAATATCTTCATTTATTTTGCTTGCAATGAAAAAATACAAAAGAGAATGGGGAGGAAAAAAAAAAAAATATATATCATTTTACTCAAAACTCCAAAAATGGGTCTGACAAAAGTATTGGCACCCTTTGAAAAATCATGTGACGCTACTCTGATTTGTGTAATTAAAAGTACCAGTTACTTACTTGTGGCACATAACAGGTGGTGGCAATAACTAAATCACACTTGCAGGTTGTTAAAATGGATTAAAGTTCACTCAACCTCTGTCCTGTGACCTTGTGTGTACCACATTGAGCATGGAGAAAAGAAAGAAGACCAAATAACTGTCTGAGGACTTGAGAAGCAAAACTGTGAGGAAGCCTGGGCAATCTCAAGGCTACAAGTCCATCTCCAAAGACCTGAATGTTCCTGTGTCTACCGTGCGCAGTGTCATCAATAAGTGTAAAGCCCATGGCACTGTGGCTAACCTCCCTAGATGTGGACGAAAAAGAAAAATTGATGAGATTTCAATGAAAGTTTGTGCGGATGGTGGATAGAGAACCTTGACCAACATCCAAACAAGTTCAAGCTATCCTGCAGTTCGAGGGAACAACAGTGTCAACCCGTGCTATCCGTCAACGTCTGAATGAAAAGGGACTCTACGGTAGGATACCCAGGAAGACCCCAATTCTGACCCAGAGACATAAAAAAGCCAGGCTGGAGTTTGCCAAAACTTACCTGAGAAAGCCAAAAACGTTTTGGAAGAGCTTTTCGGGAAAAAGCATCAACATAGAGTTTACAGGGATAAAAAATGAGGCCTGCAAAGAAAAAAACACTGTCCCCACAGTCAAACATGGCGGAGGTTCTGTGATGTTTTGGGGTTGCTTTGCTACCTCTGGCACTGGACTGCTTGACCATGTGCATGGCATTATGAAGTCTGAAGACTACCAACAAATTATGCAGCATAATGGAGGGCCCAGTGTGAGAAAGCTGGGTCTCCCTCAAAGGTCATGGGTCTTCCAGCAGGACAAAGACCCAAAACACACTTCAAAGGCACTAGAAAATGGTCTGAGAGAAAGCACTGGAGACTTCTAAAGTGGCCAGCAATGAGTCCAGACCTGAGTCCCATAGTACACCTGTGTAGAGATCTGAAATGGGCAGTTTGGAGAAGGCACCCTTCAAATCTCAGAGACCTGGAGCAGTTGGCCAAAGAAGAATGGTCTAAGATTCCAGCAGAGTATTGTAGGAAACTCATTGATGGATACAGGAAGCGGTTGTTCGCAGTTATTTTGTCAAAAGGTTGTGCTACCAAGTATTAGGCTGAGGGTGCCAATACTTTTGTCTGGCCTATTTTTGGAGTTTTATGTAAAATTATCATTGTTTTTTTTTTTTTTTTTAACATTCTCTTTTGTGTTTTTTCATTGCAAGCAAAATAAATGAAGATATTACTACCAAAGCATTTGTAATTGCAATCATTTTCTGGAAGAAATTAAGCATTATCTGACAGAATTGCAGGGGTGCCAATACTTTAGGCCAGCACTGTATATTTCATTTATAAGTGTGAGCTTTGGTTAAAGGTTGGATACTGTTCCTATGTGTATACAGTAAGACGAACAAGTAACCAGAAGGGGGCAGCAATTTACACATGTGCATCTCGAAGAAGATTTCTGACCCGGAAGTTTATTCTGACAATTCTACGACCCGGATGTTAATGTCGGTGAAACTTCATTTGAATGCTTTTTGTTGGATACGATGTTAGAATAAAGGTACGAATGAATATATATACTTTTACAGACAATTTAAGTGTAAATTGTTAATCTTTTAATAGAAACTTTTAGATAAAGGGCTAACACTTAACGTTTTAACTGCTACTCGCAAAAAGCATGAAGTGATTGGCATTATTTTAATACAAGCTCTTCACTGAGTACATATAAAATATGGCTTCACTGTAGAAGTCATGACGATGCTGTCGCCATAGTCCACCACTTTGCACCACTTTTATTCAGTCTCCTGAATTTCTATTAATCTGTGGCCATTTTTAACGTGGTTGTCCAACAGGACGAGGCTGGGCTCAAAGGCAATATGGCTCACATCACCATCAACCAGTACCTGCAGCAGGTATGTCCGACTGCTGTCTAATTTAGTGCTGTGCGATATGGGAGAAATCTGTAACAATATGGGCCCAGGAGCGGAGCTTGGGTGGGATGCTGACGGTGCCGAGGGGAGGTGCTGAAGACAACATGATTATGTGCGGACCTACAATATAGTGCAGGGGTCCTCAAATACAAATCTTGAAGGTCCACAATTATTTCTTTCTTACAAGCATGGGTCGATTTATTAATGTCGGTCAAGTACAAGACAGGTCGAAGGTGGTAAAACTTTTGACCAAACGAAAATACATTGCACATTCTGAGTAAATAAAGTAACATTTTCTTGACTTAACATAAAAATACAAAAAAACAAAAAAAAACAAACCCATGCAGGTACAATGTTTACGCATGTACACTAAATAATTGAAGATCTGTCATTAAGGTGCAAACAATAACTATTGACCGTACATTTTGTAACTAAAAACACTGCTGGACAAAAAAGGAAACGTCCAAATAGCAGTACAGTACGTGTTCAAATGTACAGAACATAAATGGCAAGCTTAACAATTTAACAATAACCTTGCTTGACTCTTGATATGCTTCAACCTGTTAATTTCTTGCCTTCTCAATTCTGATTTAGGAGGAAACAAACAGCTGTGCTCTTTAACATAATGGTGTTTCATATTTTCATAGTTTCATATATTTTTTATCAGAGCAACAGTCTTGAAGCATACTAACCCTATATTGCCAAATGTATCACATTTGATACACCAAAATTTCATGACTTGAGACTAATTCAGAATTTTGACATTTCTTTTTGAAAAAAAAAATTATGGATGCAAGTCAACACATGCATCTGCAGGTTCCATGAGAAAAACAAACAGGATTTAGCAAGGGTCATAGATATCTGAGCGCTTATTACACATATTCATTTTGACTTTTCTTTTTACAAATTTGGAAAAAAAGATTTCATTAGGACCTTATTTTTCAAATTTTGGGATTCTCTGATAATTGCTTCATATTGCTGGCATTAAAGCAGGGATGGGCAAACTATTCCACAAAGGGTTGCACTGGGTGCGGGTTTTAGTTGCAACCCATCAAGAGGACACCTTTTCACCAATCTGGTGTCTCACAAGTGCAATCAGTTGATTGCAGTCAGGTGCTTCTTGTTTCTTCTTCTTCTTCTTTTTGTTTATTGGCAGTTTACCCCTCGGTGCCGTGGGGCATTACCGCCACCTACTGGGCCGACGGTTTAGCACGAGATCAGGCAGTTACAGACTAAAAGTAATCCCTCCTGACAACCAGTGAAACACACCCAGAGTGTAGACAAAACCCGAGCCAAAAAATTGGATAAATGTAATACTAACAGCCAAATTTAATACTAATGAATTACCCTCTTCCTATATCCTGTCCAACAGCCCTGTGTCCCTGAGAAACTTTATTAGCCCTTTTTGAATATTGGCCCTTTTCATCTGCAGAACATTTCCCATCCCAAATGTCTCTTCTGCCTGGTCCAGCACCATCCTGAACCGATCCCTCTGCTCTCCATACTTCTTGCATACCATTAGAATGTGTTCAACCGTTTCACGCTCCCCACAGTGTTTACATTTCCCATCTTTGTGTTTTCCTATCCTATGCAACGAATCATTTAGCCCCGTGTGCCCTATCCTCATTCGAGTCAACACCACCTCCTCCCTTCTGCTTCTCCCCAATCTCCTTCCCACACCCACCTGTGACTGTATTGAGAATAAATGTCTCCCCGTTTCTTGTGCTTCCCAATACCCTTGCCACCTCTTTTGTATGTAGCCCCCAATAATGGATTTCCCTTCCGCTCTACTCAGGACTCCCCGCTTTTCTATCCCCGGTGCTCTCAGCGATTGCTTGGCCAGGATGTCCACCACCTCATTTCCCTCAATCCCCACGTGCGCCGGGACCCACACAAACTCCACCCTGAGCCCACCTTTCTGTGCTTCATACAGTAGCCTGTGCGACTCAAATACTAAGTCAAGTCTACTGGACTTCATGGTTAAAATACTCGTGAGCGCCGACCAACTGTCTGAAGCAATCACTGCCAATTTTATCCCATTTGTTTGAACCCAACCAAGTGCCATTATAATTGCTGTTACTTCCACTGCATAAACAGACAAGTGATCCGTACACCTCGTTTTAATGTCCACATTGTAGCTCGGCACATGTGCCGCCGCCCCAGTACGTCCAGTTTCAGGATCCTTCGACCCGTCCGTAAATATCAGGACGCTTTGCCCATACCTCTGTCCCAGATACTCCTCCGCCACCATACCCTGGTTTCCCCTCTCCCGGATCACTTCCTTGATCTCAAAATTTACCACTGGCATCGTGAATAGCCAGGGCGCAACACTGGACACTGGTACTGTTTTGCCGAACTCCAACTCGCTAAGCCCTGCCAGTTCTGCCACTGCATTCCCCACCCCGCTGAAGGTCATCTTCTGTTGATTTATGTCCTCCCACCTGTCCATCAGCACTTTCTTTACTGGATGTGTGTCTCCATGGCCCCTTACACTCACCCAATACGCAAGCATAATTTTCAATCTTCTAAGTCTTAAAGGGAGCTCCCCCAATTCCACCTGTACTGCTGCGACTGGTGACGTTCTGAAAGCTCCACTGCATATTCTCAGACCGTGCGCTTGTTGCACCTCCAGCTTTCTGAGGTGGTGCTTCTTGTTTCCCCGGACCCCTCATTGGTTAAACTGCCTGTGCTGGATCAGTTGCAACAAAAACCAGGAGCCACTGCGGCCCTTGAGGACCAGTTTGCCCACCCCTGCATTAAAGGGTTAAGCTCATAGGTTTGGTACTTGCAGTTGGTAAAATGGACGCATATTTGTCAGTACATTCCTCATTGAAACGGCGATTTTCGTTGTCCACTTTTCTTCTCATGATCAACTTTGAGCATGCCATTTTGTAAGTTTCGGTCTTCTACTTGGATTGTAAAGTGCTAGGTGCGACTCGTCTTTCACACTGCTACGGTCCGTCCACTTTAGCTTGTAGCATGCAGGCTCTCTCAGCCAATCAGCACATCCATGCACGCTCTCTCAGCCAGTCAGTGCATCGTTGTGATAGAGATGACAACAGAAGTGGGAACATGGAAGATATTTGACTAAAAATGAAATGGAATTCATCGATGGAATAGTAGCGTTTATTTTCTGAAAAGTGCCATTTGCTCTGGGTCCGCAGAGAGGTGTGCTGTGGTCCGATCGTGGACCGCGGTCCGCTAATTGAGGAAGCCGGATATAGTGTGTCAGTGGGCGTATATATCACAGCTGACATAAAACTAGTGATGGTGAGATGAAGCCTCGTGAGGCATTGAACCACTTGAGCCAATTGGTTTGAGAAAGCGTTCATTTCTCAAAGCTTCATGTGAGCACAGTACCACCTACCGGTTAAGTGTATGATCACAGTCAGTTGTCTCTCAAACACATGAGTGTTTTTGCTGGGAAGGAATTAATTTACAAAATATTGTTTGGCCAAATCATCTTTGTACATACATTATGCATATGTATTTACAGTGATCTGTCGATCGGGACCGGAACTGACCGCGTAAAGTGAAAAACGGCGAAATAAGGTCACACCCCCCCATTTTTGACATACATTTTTTTGTGCATCTACTGAATAATATCAATAGGTGTATATAAAATCCTAAAATTGCATATGTTATCATTAGAACATTACAGAATAGTTTGAAACATAAATGAAACATTAATAATACAAATGACATACATAAAATAATGTATAAATAATACATACTGTACATTAGAGGTGTGCAAAATTTCCGATTCTTAGATTATTCGCGATTCGGCCGTGGCAGATTCGAGAACGATTCACAAACATCCAAATTCCGATTATTGAAATATGCCAAGTAAAGCGGAAGTACAACACACTCAGCGCGCCGCGCGGACTTCGGGACGGAACGGAGCGGGAGTAGCTAAACATTATGCTTCTCATTAACCGGCCCCTCGGGTAATGCCAATGCTCAACTCACGGCTCTAGCTCAACTCATGCCACGAGATAAAAAAAAACACAACATACCTGACTGCTGCCGAAAAGCTGCTACAAGTACAGCTAAGCTACATAATGTTACGGTAGATATCATTTATATAGGACTAGATGGATTATAGACTCGGTAGCGGTAGCAGCACATCTGCAAAAAGCTAGATGCGGGCGTTAGTAAACGGCCGCCATCTTAAAGCAGTAAACTTCCCGGCAATGCTGTTGTAGCGAACCTTCCAAGCAAACCTAATTAACTTTTTATCAAAAATACTCCTAAATCGGTAAAATATTGACTTGAATCTATCTTTAAAATAGTTTTAAAACTTTCACATGTCAAAAGTAGACAAAAGGGAAATTATGGAATAACGGGAGCAATTTTAACAACTTTAACGGTTGATTCACAACATTAAATTAATTGAATGTAGTTTAAAGCTGCTGATACAGAATGGGGACTGGAGTTTTTTTATTTAATGTTATTTTTGTATATTTGTTTACTGCTATATGTTAACTTGATACTGAAATAGTAGTTTGGTTTAGCCTGAGAGTATTTTTGAACAATTTTGGAACTAATGTACAAAACTTTATTTAAAAAAAAAAAAAAAAAAAAAAAAAAGGGAGGGGGTGCATCAATAATCGTTTTATAATCGAATCGGAGCCTCTGAATCGTAATCGAATCGTTAGGTGCCCAAAGATTCCCAGCTCTACTGTACATTCATGTTTTCCTTTCAGCAATTTTCGCACAGACTACAACTTCACAACAGTTTCGTATTAGGCGCCGTACTCGTGTGAACACGACTGGCTGGCGAAGCATGGTTCCTATAACTAGACATTAATGTAGCAAGTCAGTGCAAATTTGTTGCCATTTGCCAGCCATCCTGTGCATTGCAGGAACAGGTCTATTTATAGCGATAATGACGGTAGACAGAGAAAGATTGTTTTGGTGATAAATATCGTCATATCGTACATCACAAACAACAAAACATTACTTTAGATGGAATTATTTCTTGTCCATTTGCAGGCCTATGAAGCCATCGACAACCAGAAGGGGGCACTCTGTGCTGAGCTGCTGTCCTTTAAACACCCCCACGTAGCCAACCCAAGGCTCCAGGTGTGGCTCAATCCACAGATAGATTGATAAACCTACTTTGTTCACCCACAAATTAACTATTAACTCTAAATAAAACTCACATTTCAGCTGGCCAACCCAGAGGACAAATGTCAGCAGGTTCTTGAGCCACCGTACGATGAAATGGTGGCTGCTCATCTAAGGTGGTCAACACTCGATGGGTTCATGGTGTATTGACAAATGATTGTAATCTGGGTCTCACTGCATTCTTTTATGCTTGCCAGGTGTACGTATGCAGTTGCCAATCATGACTTTGTAGAAGCCTACAAGTTCCAGACCATTGTCGTCCAATATCCTTTATGATGGCATTAGCAGTCAATACAGAAGTAAATTATTAGGATATTGCTCAAGTATAAACATTCAAGTTTACAATCAACACTTGACTTCTTGACTTCTCACATCCTTTTTGAGAGCATTTCAGTCCCACAAAGAGGAGAACTGGTGAGTGACAGCAGAAGCGGATTAAACTCATCACAATCAAGACTAAATTAAGAATTCCCTCCTTCTTTGCATCTTTTAGGGCATTGCCTGTGATGTTCACTGTCACACTGGATTTGAGGATATTTGCTAACAATGTAAGAAAACATTGTCGCCATCTCATAGGGACTTTTTTTTTTTTTTAAAGGAACATCTGTGTGCTTCCAGGCAGAGCAGCAGTTGCAACTGAAGGGCAAGGGTCAACCGAGTGAGATGCTAGAAAAAGCTGCCGAGCAACTCATGAGCTGCTTTCGAGTTTGTGCCAGTGACAAGTTAGTAATAATGAAAATTATTATCACTGGAGGTGTGAATTAGGGCTGCCACAATTAATCGACAATTTTGATAGTCGATTAACTCACTGACAGCAATTACCGCCTCAAAGATAACATGGCTATCAGAGTACGACCATCAGGGTTAAGATTAACTCATTAGCTGCCATTGACGGCGCTAGACGTCCAATCCATTTTCTATTTTCAAAATGGATTGGAAGCCTTGTGCCTTCATTGGCACTGAAACTTGAGCATTGACAGGCTCTGTAAATCAGTTGCATTAAATCAAACCACAAGAGAAACTTGCCTGCTGGGTGGTCCTACTTCTTTTAAGACAGCCATGATAGTAAAATAGCATCATGTAATATTTGTTAACAGAGGATTTATTGTGGAGGTACCAGCGGGGCTCATTTACAGCAGTCGTCTTACAAAGTTAGCGCCAGATTTTTTTTAAGTGTTTTTTTTTTTACTATGCTATGCTATATTTGTTTTGTATTTTTTGTAAAACTCAGTTGTTTTATAACTTCAGAGTTTGAACTCTTTGGGATGTATGACCTGGGTGGCAGAGAAACTTTGTTTGCAATACTTTTAATTTTGTAAACCAAAATGAATATAATACCTATATAACTGGTTGCTTATTTTTTTTCTATTATTTTCATGCTCTAAAAATTTAGGAATCTGATCTCCTCAGCAAACGGCACGGAAATTGTCCGAAAAATCTTTCAGGACATTTAAAAAAAAAAAAAGTAAACAAAAATATTGTTGCTTTTAAAAATGTTTTATCTTTGATTTATTCATAGATGTATTGTTAATAAAAAAAGGGGAAAAAACATTTGATGTTTTTTTTTTATTCTTAGTCCTGTATTTTTTTAAATCAAAAAGCAAGATAGTGGAACAAACCTGGATTTCTGTAATCCTCGATGAAAGCAAATGATTATCTCTGTAATCAATCAAAATTAGATATTTGCAAATATGTATTTTTTTTTTTTTTTTTTTTTATAAAATGATGTAGTTACATGCAGTAGTTACTAGGGTTGTTCCGATTATGTTTTTTTGCTCCCGATCCGATCCCGATCGTTTTAGTTTGAGTATCTGCCCATCCCGATATTTCCCGTTCCGATTGCTTTTTTTGCTCCCGATTCAATTCCAATCATTCCCGATAATTTTTCCCGGTCATATACATTTTGGCAATGCATTAAGAAAAAAATGAATAAAACTCGGACGAATATATACATTCAACATACAGTACATAAGTACTGTATTTGTTTATTATGACAATAAATCCTCAAGATGGCATTTACATTATTAACATTCTTTCTGTGAGAGGGATCCACTGATAGAAAGACTTGTGACTTTGTATATTGACTAAATATTGCCATCTAGTGTATTTGTTGAGCTTTCAGTAAATGATACTGCAGCCATGCCCCAAAGCATGATGGGAATTGGAACCATGATGGGAAGCAAAACCATGACTGTGCGTCGTGCTACCAATGGATATATATTCTCCGCTTTGGGAAATAACTTAAGGTGGTAAGACAAAGATCAATTGCCACCTTGCTTCTCCACTTTGCTTCCCATGATATTTCTAATCATAGGGAGAGGGATTGCAAGGTCTTAGCCAATTGAAGAAATGCTCCAAAGACTGCCAAAATTCACTCTACTCATATTGATCTGCCTTTTATCTCTCTATAGAGGTAAAACGGCGCCATTACAGATTGAGCACGACAATGAGTGAGAGGGTCGCGCAGCGCATATATTATTAGCGTGAAATATTTCAACGTGACACAGTTTTAAATAAATTTGCCGCCGTTATCGGGATATTTTCTGATAACCCTACCTTATGCCTAAACTTAAGACTCTGGATGAGTGTAACATATCATGTCTGTAACGTTAAATACAATTAGAAAATGATTTAATTAAAAAAAAAAAAAAAAAAAATATATATATATGTATATATATATATATATATATATATATATATATATATATATATTAAAGAAAGGCATGGCCGATACTTTTTTGTCGATTCCGATACTTTGAAAATGACGCGATCGGACCCGATGCCGGTCGATCGGGACATCTCTAGTAGTTACAATATATTCAGTCGACCTTTTTTCAGCGCATAGCTTTTGGTGCCAATGCACATTTACAGCTAAAATGAAAAACCTAGAGTAATATTACAATAAATAAAATTATTTAATGATGAGCCAATTGGTCGACTAATAGCAAAAATAATCAGTGATTAATCGACTGTCAAACTATTTGTGGCAGCCCTAGAGTGAATGTGAGCGTGAAAGCGTGTCCACAAATGGCCCAAGATCCCAACCTGGATCTGATTGTATTGAATTGTGACTTTGCAGTCGAGCTGGGATCGACGACTCAAAAAAGTGGGGCATGATGTTTCTAAGCAACCAGCTCTTCAAGATCTACTTTAAGGTCTCAACTCTTTTGTTGTTTTAATCACTCAAAATTATGATGGAGGAGCTTGATCCCTCTTTTTACATTATACAACATTATATTCTCTTGTCTATATTGCCATCAGATCAATAAGCTACATTTGTGCAAGCCGCTTATCAGGGCCATCGACAGCTCCAACCTAAAGAACGACTACAGTCCTGCTCAGAAGGTCACATACAAATACTATGTAGGTCGCAAAGCCATGTTCGACAGTGACTTCAAACCAGGTAGCGTCATTTATGATTTCATCTCACTCCCAAACAAGATCATTGTCCATTTTGAATACATTTTATGTGTCTGTGCACTGCAGCCGAGGAGTTTCTTTCCTATTCCTTCCGACACTGCCATCGTGCCAGTCAGAAAAACAAGAGAATGATTCTCATCTACCTGCTGCCTGTCAAGATGTTGCTGGTTAGACTCACTTTCTTGAACTACACTGAAGCTATTCTCTGAATTGGAAGTGGACTTTTTTTAACAGGGGTCTCAAACCAATTCCAGAAAGGGCGACAGTGGGTGCAGGTTTTCATTCCAACCAAACAAGAGGACAGCTTTTCACCAATACGCTGCCTTACAAGTGTAAACATTTAATTGCAGTCAGATGCTCTTGTTTCAGCAGAAACCTCATTGGTTGTATTGTCTGTACTGGATCGGTTGGAATGATAACCTGCACCCACTATGGCCTTTTGTGGAATCGGTTTGAGTCCCCTCTACTAAAACCTTTATCCACTGACCTTTTAGGGCCAGATGCCAACGCTTCAGCTCCTGGAGAAATACGACCTCCTTCAGTTTGCTCAAGTCACCAAGGCTGTCAGGTAAGGTGTATGTTGTGTGTCAAACAGTCAGTCACTGTCAGCCCTTCCAATTCAAATGGAACAAACTTAAATAGCATGTAGATTTTACTGTTTTTTACGGAATTTACTGTTTAGCAATGAATCTCGTTTCCCCTAGAAAACTAGCAAAGCCTGGTGGTAGAAAACCCTACCAGTGGACAAAAAAAAAGTTTTCACAAACATAAAAGAACAATTGAAAAAAATCACTTGACTAAAATACTAGTGAATCTTAAAACAATCAGTTGCTGATCACCTTTAAATGTAAAATACATGGGCATAAATAATAATAACTGAAACATGGCAAAGGGTAAAACCAGGTAACTCAGAGGCTGAAGAAAGTCATGCTGTGTGACCTCTTCAACTTTTTTCTGCACATGGTGCAGGTTGAATTGGTGCAAGCAATCCAATCACATAACCAATATTAAATATGTACTTAAACTACTTGCAGAAAAGTGAAAACAAAATACTCACCCTGTTCATTGCTATGAAATGTCACTGCACCATACAGGAATTGTGAGTGCAAAGGCAGAGTTGGGGACAGGTTTATTCACATATCGACCAATAAAAGTCGCCATCGGCTTCCAAATTCATCACCAGATGCAGTTAAAATGGGGTAAAGATATAAATACTTTTTATACTGTCTTTCATAGCACCCTTTAGCCCGGCAGGTGGGCAAGAAAAGCCTGGTGGCCCACCAGGCTTATAAAGAACTGTGATTTGTTGCTCAAATCTGTATTTGAAAACTACCACCACACACACTGGACACACTTTTTAGTTGTTTTTTTGGAGCGCAGCAAGTGAAGAGGCTTTATAAACTATCCCTAATAATGAGCAAACAACAACTCTGCGTCAGTGAGAACTTGACACTAGCCGGCATGTGAAGAATAACGAGCGCAAGGCCTCAACTAACTACATTCAGCGTGATGGTAAGTGTTTTATATACAGTGCATATAAATGTATATTTAATTTGTTTGAAAAGCAAAGACAACCGCTCATTTACTGTAAATTACCTTAATGTGAAAGACTGTTGCCCAAAGTATTGAAGTATGCAAGTGGCAAATTTCTTAGACCTCTGATAATGTAGAAAATAATGTTTAAACACAAAAAAATGACACCGTTTACGAAAACAGCCATACATTATGTGACAAAGGTGAAATTAGACGTGTACAGCACATAAATGCTGATGCACTCAAAAGATGGATAAAGTAACTAATCAAATGGGCACATACTCTTCATACTACTAGACCTGGTCAATGGTGTACCGCACGCATGCTATTTTTAGACCGTGAAGTCGCATCGTAAAGCGGAAGTAAAGCAGCAGTAAGACATTATAGACCCGCCCTCGCATAGACACAATGTTAATTCTGCCACTTTTCCCGGTCATCTTTCAAAAACGAACAAGCCGATCACACATTGCTTTTTTTGGAACTTGTAGGACGACTCTAGAAATTACGACACATGAAGGATGTTTTCTTCATACGTTTCCCGAAACCAAAAACTCGGCGGAAAAAATGTGAAGATTGAATCGACTTGCGCGGACTTTAAACGACAGCTCGGTGACTCCATTCACATTTCATATGCAGTAAACATTTTGTTGGGTTGGCGTGGTCTTTCAGAGGACCAAAAAGGTAAGCCGTTTTGATATTTTTAACTTATTTTTTAGCGTGACGTTCTTCCGCGCTGCTTCTGTCTGACAATGAATGACCTGAAAAGAATTAAAATTGTATCTGACTGCCACTGTTACCTTTTCTGTTGTTAAAAAAACTTTAGTAAGGGGGAATTGTAAATAAATTGTAGAGTTAATATTTGTTATCAATGAAAAAATTTAAAGTGTTCGTTGGCTGTCACTGAGTAGTATCTGCGATCGGTACACAAAACTAACAATTTAAATTACCCCCAAGAACGGTCAGAGACGTAGGACAACCAAAGGATATAATATATAAGAAAGACAGGGCTGGTGGTAAAGGATAGCTTGTTGAAACAGGAGAAAGTCAATTTCTGTCGCGTAGGAAAAAGGTGTCGATAAAAAAGCTAAGGCTATGCTAAGGTCGGCTCTTTTTTTTTTTTTTTTTTTTTCCGTCTTTTTCAGCCCTCGAAACTCAAGTCATCTCTTTAACTGAACATTTTTATGTTCTTCCACATCTTTGCAAATGAATTTGGCAGCAGAGACATCATTTTCTGAGAGAATTGGTAGGTTTAGCTCTGTAAACATCTCCTTCGTACATGATTTCAATTCATTTCCTATTGGGGACGAACGGTTTCGTGTCCTCCCTTAGCAATAGTAGCTAACGTCATGAATATTAATGAGCGGAAGTGACGTGTTGCTTGCGGTACGCCATTTGCAGCTGTCTCTCCCCTTTTTTCGTCCAGGATACAAACGAAGCCCATTTTACCTCTCGGGTCTTCATTATGAAAGAGTGTCTCGTGTTTGGCATGTTAGCAACTCGTAAGCACCTTGTGCAGGCAATGTGTCATTAGTAATTAGGACATTCTGAGGTAACTTGCGTTCATTGGCTGAAATAGTACTGGCATTTAAAAATGTCCAGGAAATATACACATGCTATTGGTTTTTATTTGTTTATCTTCATTGTTACACCCTAGGGGGAAAAAAAAAGAAATTCTGTGTTTTTCCACTTCATTAAAACATTAGTTCTGCTGGTAATTCACTTGATATAGGTGTTGTCTTTCAATTTAATTTCTTCCCATGCTTGTCAAAATGTGTTTACTTGAAAACAGTTGGTGGTGTTAAGAAAGTCCAGGGACCAATATGTTACAAGCTTTCTGGAACTGTAGGGAATCTACATTTAATGCTTCTCATACATTTTTAAAGCATTGGGTATATTCCATTTTAGAAACATAGGCATGCCTATCTGTGTATGTGTTTGGCAGTGACGGAAACCTGCTGCTATTAAATGAGGCTCTTTCCAAACACGAGACCTTCTTCATCCGCTGTGGCATCTTCCTCATCCTGGAGAAGCTTAAGATAATCACATACAGGAACCTCTTCAAGAAAGTGTAGGTGTCACCTTCACCCTCGCGACTAGCTGAGAGTACGACTGACATTTTGACGTCCGTGTTCAGGTACCTGCTGCTGAAGACACACCAGCTGCCTTTGGACACCTTTTTGGTGGCCCTGAAAATGATGAAGGTGGAAGATGTTGACGTGGATGAAGTGCAGTGTATCCTGGCAAACCTAATCTACATGGTGAGTGCGCACACACGGACACGCAACGTCGAGGGAAGCTGACGCCGTTTATCTGCTCTTAGGGTCACATCAAAGGTTACATCTCTCATCAACACCAGAAGCTTGTGGTCAGCAAACAGAATCCCTTTCCTCCACTGTCTACAATCTCCTAAGCTACTGTATATTAGCTCATAAGATGGCTTCCTTTGACTGGGAGGGTTGGCAGCGATCAGTCTCTGCTAGCCGTCCAAGTACAAATGGATTGGACGTCTCTCACCGTCAACAGCTGGCAAGAAGTTAAGACCAACTAAAATTCATTTTTTTGTATAACTAATGGTCAATCATGAAATAAAAGACACTGTTTTGTATGCTCTGCTTCATTCTTAACAGTGTTCGTTTTAGTCCTTCTTAGTAATTGGATTTCCTGGTTTTATGTTTGGATTGGGACACAGCAGGAATGTTTTCATAGTTCCTTTTTTCCCCCATTTTTGGGGGAAGGGAATGGGGCCCATCCACATGTAAAAAATTGTAACACATAGTATACTTCGGACTATAAGGTACACCAGATTATAAAGAGCATGGTTAACGAATGAGTGTTTTTTTATCTGTGTGTGTGTGAGTGTATGTATATATATATATATATATATATGTATATATCTGTATATAAATATATACAGTGCCTTGCAAAAGTATTCGGCCCCCTTGAATCTTGCAACCTTTCGCCACATTTCAGGCTTCACACATAAAGATATGAAATTTTTTTTTTTTGTCAAGAATCAACAACAAGTGGGACACAATCGTGAAGTGGAACAACATTTATTGGATAATTTAAACTTTTTTAACAAATAAAAAACTGAAACGTGGGGCGTGCAATATTATTCGGCCCCTTTACTTTCACTGCAGCAAACTCACTCCAGAAGTTCAGTGAGGATCTCTGAATGATCCAATGTTGTCCTAAATGACCGATGATGATAAATAGAATCCAACTGTGTGTAATCAAGTCTCCGTATAAATGCACCTCCTCTGTGATAGTCTCAGGGTTCTGTTTAAAGTGCAGAGAGCATTATGAAAACCAAGGAACACACCAGGCAGGTCCGAGATACTGTTGTGGAGAAGTTTAAAGCCGGATTTGGATATAAAAAGATTTCCCAAGCTTTAAACATCTCAAGGAGCACTGTGCAAGCCATCATATTGAAATGGAAGGAGCATCAGACCACTGCAAATCTACCAAGACCCGGCTATCCTTCCAAACTTTCTTCTCAAACAAGGAGAAAACTGATCAGAGATGCAGCCAAGAGGCCCATGATCACTCTGGATGAACTGCAGAGATCTACAGCTGAGGTGGGAGAGTCTGTCCATAGGACAACAATCAGTCGTACACTGCACAAATCTGGCCTTTATGGAAGAGTGGCAAGAAGAAAGCCATTTCTCAAAGATATCCATAAAAAGTCTCCTTTAAAGTTTGCCACAAGCCACCTGGGAGACACACCAAACATGTGGAAGAAGGTGCTCTGGTCAGATGAAACCAAAATTGAACTTTTTGGCCACAATGCAAAACGATATGTTTGGCGTAAAAGCAACACAGCTCATTACCCTGAACACACCATCTCCACTGTCAAACATGGTGGTGGCAGCATCATGGTTTGGGCCTGCTTTTCTTCAGCAGGGACAGGGAAGATGGTTAAAATTGACGGGAAGATGGATGCAGCCAAATACAGGAACATTCTGGAAGAAAACCTGTTGGTATCTGCACAAGACCTGAGACTGGGACGGAGATTTATCTTCCAATAGGACAATGATCCAAAACATAAAGCCAAATCTACAATGGAATGGTTCAAAAATAAACGTATCCAGGTGTTAGAATGGCTAAGTCAAAGTCCAGACCTGAATCCAATCGAGAATCCGTGGAAAGAGCTGAAGACTGCTGTTCACAAACACTCTCCATCCAACCTCACTGAGCTCGAGCTGTTTTGCAAGGAAGAATGGGCAAGAATGTCAGTCTCTCGATGTGCAAAACTGATAGAAACATACCCCAAGCGACTTGCAGCTGTAATTGGAGCAAAAGGTGGCGCTACAAAGTATTAACGCAAGGGCGCCGAATAATATTGCACGCCCCACTTTTCAGTTTTTTATTTGTTAAAAAAGTTTAAATTATCCAATAAATTTTGTTCCACTTCACGATTGTGTCCCACTTGTTGTTGATTCTTGACAAAAAATTAAAATTTTATATCTTTATGTTTGAAGCCTGAAATGTGGCGAAAGGTTGCAAGGTTCAAGGGGGCCGAATACTTTTGCAAGGCACTGTATATATATATATATATATATATATATATAATATAGCGCACTTGATTATAAAGCGCATTAGTACTACATTTGTCGGGTCTTCTTTATCTTATCATATTCAATTGTTTTATTTATTTAACACATTGTTATTTGTTAATTGTTTTATTTATTGGGTTGAAGAATGTTCGTCTTGAACACTTTACTGTAACTGTAGCAGTATAATTCAGTTACAGCATGCTTCAACAAAATATATACAAAGTCATTAAGAACAACCAGAATTCATCAGGATTCATACAAAAGACACACTAGATTATAAAATACACTGACAATTATTTGGGTGAAATTTGTGTGCCTTGAACTGAAAGAAAAAATGGGTATTTACAATTTTAATCGGTTAAAGCCAATGGTTCAGTCAAAATTTTAATTCCACTTCATTTGACTAGATATAATTATTCATTTATCTAGTTACAGTATAATAATCTGTCAGCCTTCTCAATTCAGATGGATTTTTCTGGAGTAGATTAGCTTGGCTCGATAAAGGTTTGGGGAAAAAACACTCGAGGCCACAGATGGAAAACATTGTTTTATGTCGTCCACTAAAACAAATCATGTCTACTTCTTATTTGTTCCAGTCTGTTCCAAAATTGGAAGTAGTCTTGACTTTTCATAACATTGAAATATTTCGAGGAAACGCTTTTTGAGCATTTTTCTCGACTTTCTGATATCAAAAATGAGTTATCCATTGGTTTTGTACAAGTAATATTAAGCATTATTCTTCATTAGCCACAATGACCCTCTTTGGGAGGTCAGAACTACCTAATTGCCCATGACAACAATTACTCCAGACTAGTGCTGCAGCGATTAATCAATTAACTCGAGTAATTTGATGAGGAAAAAAGCTTCGAATTGAATTTTGTTGCTTCGAGTACTCATTTAATGAAAGTGGCGTTGTAATGGTTTGTTTTTAAAAGTGTTTGCATTTTTTTTATAGATTGGGTGGATACACTGTCCTCTAGTGGCACCAGTGAATATGACAACTCATCTAACATGGCGGAATCCGGCTGCTCCCTATTAAGAGAAACATAAGATTTTTGTTTGAGTTAATGTTTTTTTTTTTTTTTTTTTTTTAATGCATTTGTAATTTTAATTTATAAGTATATTTAGGTGTTTTGGGGGAAAATATGTGAATGATTTGGTAAGAACATTGTTAAAAAAAAAAAAAAAAGTTGGCATTTTATAGCATTTAAACTAGCAGACTTTTGCTATGTAAGTTGGCCAATTGTTCTTTTGTTGTACTTAGATCGTAATTAATTATTTTTTTTATACATTTGAGGCTAAGCTCAGGTATTTGATTTTTTTTAATGTCCTTAATCCGATTACTCTGTTATTTGAACTAACTAGTTCATTGATTAATCGACTACCAAAGTAATCAATAGCTGCAGTCCTGCTCCAGACTTATACTTTTTACGCAATAGACAGAGAAGAACACCTTTAATGGGCAGTTGTGTAGCACTAGAAGCTCAGTGACTCACAAGTTTTCTGACTTCAGTTTTTTTTTTGACTGGGTGTTCCTGTGACTCAATGGCCGCGAGATGCTGTCTGATCCAGACCAGGTGTCGGGACACTTTGGTAAAGGCCAGCCCGTTCCCATCACAGCCTGTAGAAGGCACGATGAGCGTCCCTGTGAGAAACGCCGTCCCTCTCTCCATTGTGGCAAGGGGCATAGCGGGCAACAGACCGCCACATTGCCACACAGGTGAACTTTCTGTACTGTTGGAGGCAACCTTTTGACCGTGCATCACTATTTTTCCAGTCTTTCCCGTCACACAGAACATTTTATTAGTCAGTGGGACCGAGATGTTGAGCTGGCTGCGACACTCCTCCAAACTCATGTAAAGGAGGTTTGGGTCTAAGGATTGGTTCATGGTCGCCGCAACCCCGACCTTGCTTGAATACATTAGGATGTTTTCACAGAAGTCTTTGTTGGGCAGACATAGGTGGTGGAGATTAGGTCCAAAGGGCATTGGGCTAGTCAACTCCAGGAAGGCCAAGTCATTGTCGTGGTGATTAGGACGATAACGGTTGTGGATATGGAAAGCTTTAATGGACATTGTCGTATCGCTTGTACCTAAGAAAAAAAACAGCAGACCTTTATTAGGGAAGATTGTCTGAAAGCTATTTAATTGAAAAAGTGCTGATGTAATAAAGTTCGCTACCGGCGACGACCAAAAAACTGGAGGGTTGTGGGTCAGATTCCCGTAAAAGACAGCTGGCAGCAGTCAGGACAGAACGCCGACCCAACAGAACACCGGCGCAAATCTCAGTGCCCCCGCCTCCCAGCAACAACGCCTGCAGACAAACAACATGAAATGACATATAACATACAAGGACTTTAATATCCGCACTGAATTTGCATTGGTGGGCTGACAGCACAAATTTGGGGAGATGGGGAGAAAAAGATTTTAAGACAAGAGGTTTTGGACTTAAATTCCACAATGGAAATTGCGGTTATGTTTGTTTATTATTTGTCAAAATACAATTTTTAAAAAATCTTAGTCCTAGTTGTAGCTTTCATGTTACCTGCCAGGGACAATTTCCATTGTGACACATTGTTTCTGTTTGATGGGAGTCTGGAAGTCGTCCGCAAGGAAATTCCACTATGAAAATTAGAAATGTCAGGTTTTTTGTTGTTGTTTTTTTACAAAACTGAATGTGTCATTGTTGTCATAGTTCGGGACCTTCAGGCAGGCAGCTTCGTCCATCGCTGTGCAGTTTGAATCCCGGCACGCAGGAGCACAGAAATTTGTAGGAGCTCGCCACACAGAGCTGGTGGCACACATTTGGGCCTTCCGTGGGACAGGAAACCCTTCCTGAAACACAATCCATGTTGAAGCAGGACTATGGAAAAGATGAGAAGGCATTTGAAACATTCACTTGGTTTACCAGCTGCCAACTGTGGTTCGGTTTGTGGCACCCCTTCATCTTCCTGGCTGTTCAAGTCTAGTTCGCCCATTTGACATGTAATTCCATAGTAGGGGGAAGAACAGGAGCAGTGGAATCCGTTCACCATGTTAGAGCAATTCCCACCATTAAGACATGGGTTGGGCTGGCAATGGCTCCTATCTGTCACAAACAAAAATTTAAAAAGTTGGTCTTAATGAGTATTTTACTTTCATGTTTGCTTCAAGAATGTTGTGCTGTGACTGAATCATTGGAAGCAGCATAGATTTAATCACTGAACAGTAGAGGTGAGAGGAATTTCTAAGAAGGAAATCTTGAGGCCTCAATTACTGTGGCAAAAAGGTTAGAAAACAGTGAAGTGTCCTATCTACTCTTAAAAGTCAGTCGCGAACAAAACATTCAGTCGAAGGCTAGGCTACAAATAACAGTAGACTTTAGCTACATCAAGCTTTTGAGCTAGTCTGTCAGTGATCATGTTAACCATCCTGATCAAACTATAAACTTTTGTTTACAGCAGAACTAAAGGTTTTTTTTAAGTACATATGTTAATCATTACTATTAGTGTGCCTCAAACATCAATGAACTATGTATGCATTTACAGTGGATCAAATAAGTATTTAGTCAACCACCAATTGTGTAAGTTCTCCTACTTGAAAAGATTAGAGAGGCCTGTAATTGTCAACATGGGTAAACCTCAACCATGAAAGACGGAATGTGGAGAGAAAAAAAAACAGAAAATCACATTGTTTAATTTTTAAAGAATTTATTTCCAAATTACAGTGGAAAATAAGTATTTGGTCACCCACAAACACGCAAGATTTCTGGCTGTCAAAGAGGTCTAACTTCTTCTAACGAGGCTCCACTCATTACCTGTATTAATGGCACCTGTTTTATCTCATTATCGGTACAAAAGACACCTGTCCAAAACATCAGTCAGTCACACTCCAAACTTGCCTGGTACACCAGACTCAACGCTGTTCCAGCTATTGAGTCTGGCCACCATTCCCACGGATACAATTTCCAGGGCGGAGCAAGCCACAGCAAACAGACAGCGGAGTGGACCAATCAGCGACGGGCAGACGTGACGTTATTAACTGACGACGGAAGGACGAGGGACTTGCGCGCAGAAGTAAACATACGAAGAGAGCGGAATTTATTCAACATGGCTAGCGCGAGGCAGACTATTGTCAATGACTCGTGTCGCTGTGTTTTTGGTAATTTAAAATAGAATTTACCGCGGATTGGAACATGTTCTCGGTTATCCCGTTGACCATCTGTGTTGTGGAGACGACTTTCGGCGCGCAAGAGTGACGTTGCTCGTGAAGAATACGTCACGCAAATAAACGAATCTGATTTGTCGATTGATTTTGTACCTGCTCGAAAAGGCCGTTAATGGGATGGTTCCCAGACTATTTCTCTGTGTTTGAAAAATACAGGGAGAATAGTCTGGCAGAGCCAGGCAAACTCCAAACTCCACTATGGCCAGCCCAAGACCGAAGAGCTGTCGATTGACACCAGCGACAAAATTGTAGACCTGCACCAGGCTGGGAAGACTGAATCTGCAATAGGTAAAACGCTTCATGTAAAGAAATCAACTGTGAGAACAATTAGAAAATGGAAGACATACAAGACCACTGATAATCTCCCTCGATCTGGGGCTCCATGCAAGATCTCACCCCGTGGCGTCAAAATGATAACAAGAACGGTTAGCAAAAATCCCAGAACCACACGGGGGGACCTAGTAAATGACCTACAGAGAGCTTGGACCACAGTAACAAAGGCTACTATTAGTAACACAATGGGCTGCCAGGGACTCAAATCCTGCACTGCCAGACGTGTCCCCCTGCTGAAGCCAGTACACGTCCAGGCCCATCTGCGATTCGTTAGAGAGCATTTCGGAGAATGTGTTATGGTCAGATGAAACCAAAATACAACTTTTTGGTAGAAACACAGGTTTTGTGAATACTGAATTGCATCGGAAGAACACCATACCCACTGTGAAGCATGGAGGGGGAAACATAATGCTTTGGGGCTGTTTTTCTCCAAAGGGACCAGGACGACTGATCTGTGTAAAGGAAAGCATGAATGGGGCCATGTCTCGAGAGATTTTGAGTGAAAATCTCCTTACATCAGCAAGGGCATTGAAGATGAGACGTGGCTGGGTCTTTCAGCTTGACAATGATCCCAAACACACCCAGGGCAACAAAGGAGACGCTTCGTAAGAAGCATTTCAAGGTCCTGGATTGGCCTCGCCCGTCTCCAGATCTCAACCCCATAGAAAATCTGTGGAGGGAGTTGAAAATCTGTGTTGCCCAACGACAGCCCCAAAACATCACTGCTCTAGAGGAGATCTGCATGGAGGAATGGGCCAAAATACCAGCAACAGTGTGTGAAAAGCTTGTGAAGAGTTACAGAAAACATTTGGCCTCCGTGATTGCCAACAAAGGGTACATAACAAAGTATTGAAATGAACTTTTGGTATTGACCAAATACTCATTTTCCACCATGATTTGCAAATAAATTCTTTTTTGAGTTTCTGTCAAAGAGCGCCAAGTGGTAGTGCTGCAGGCTGAGACTGGCAGTTGGGTTTATTCCCACAGGTAGACAGACAGACTAGACAACAAAAGGATGTCTGTGATTGACCTTACCATCGTATGTTTTCCAGAACTTGATCTGTGGAGGTACAAACATAACGAAATTAGAAGGAGAGGTTAAAGTAAAAGTTAAAAACTTGTGATTGAGCAGACCGTCTTGTCATCGTCTTCAAAGAACTCCCTGGCTTCCTCGAATGTGCAGCGTTCTTCGTAACATTCCCGCTCTAGGTTTCCCTGTAGGATCTCTTCTATTAGGAAGTGGTTGGCTCGTTTGGAACGCAAGAAAATGCTTTGCGCTCTTGGTGCATTTATAAACACTGAAACACCATATGTAAACACAAAAACTGTAAACATTAGGTGGTAAGTATTTATTATCTAGTGTGTTGTTTGCTTGTAGAAGATTATCCACACAACTTTACTGTTCAAATTCAGACTGTAGCCTATTCTTGAACTGCTTATAAATCCACAAGCCTAACAGTAAACCTTTGAAAAATAGAAAATAGTACAATAAAGCACTTTTATGACATTTAAAATCCGAACTAGCATAGAGGTGCAACAATTAATCGACAACTAATCGATTAGCAAATTAATCGACAACTATTTTGAGAAACGATTAATCATTTGGGACCTTCTTCACCTTAAATTTGTCTAAATTCTTGATATCATAACATATAACTTCTCAATTGTAAATATGATCAGATTTCTTTTATTATATTTTTGTTAAGTCAAAGTAGAACATCAACAAAAATCTGTTTTTACTTTAAAAACAACAATTCACATTTTTCCCAATTTTCTGACATCTTATTGTCTAAAATAGCTTCTTAACAATGCTGCAACAACTAATCGATTGATAAATCAGTTACCAACGAATTTGATAATCAATACAGTTTAAGGAAATAGCCACCCTAATGTTTTCATTGCGACTTACAACATGCCGAAAACAACTTCAAGGTAGATTGTGAAAGTAATTGAAAGAAGTGACATTTATCTGATTAATCGATTATTTAATCGTACAATTAATCGAATATGAAAATAATCGCTAGTTGCAGCTCTAGAACTGGATATGTGTCGCAGATAACAGTGAAATATTTCAGTTTCTGCTTGTTAAAAATAACATTTTTAGCGCTTTTATCTACTGGGTAATATTAGCAAACCCAAAATGCCTGAAAAACCTGGAAATTTGTATTTTTCCCACTCAGTTTAATCACCAAATGTAGTGTTTGTGTTGTTTTCTTTCAGACGATTTAAGGAAGCTCCAAGAATTAACCAAAAGTTAATCAAGAAGGTTAACAAATCTTACCGTCTGTTTTGCCAAACACTTGAAGGACGCATGCAAGCAAGGTGAGCAAAAGGAGACACAGTCCAGGTAGCGCCATGACATTGAGTGATTACTATCTAGTGTCGTCACATCCCGCTTCTGAAGCTCCTGCACAGTCGAGGCCATCACATGGTCCTCCATGACGCCCGCAAGTCCCAGGGTCGCCTCCCGAATGTGTGTCTCTGTCACGTGTTCACATGTTGACAGTTCAGTTGACGGTAACTTTGTGTTCAAGGACTCCGACCTCACAAAACAAGCAGCAGCTCTGTTTGTTTGTTTTATTTGCAGAGGGTCTGCTCTTGATGCCAACCAAATAAGAACCATACTATTCTTCATCAAGGTCTTTAATTCATGTTGCTTAAAGGAAATACTCCATTCATGCATGCACACACTTTTCTAGTGTTTATTTATGGCTTTGAGAAATACACAGATTCATAAGATTTTATTTTGCAGTCTTTTAAGATGTTTCTATCTTACAAATAAAGCCTCTTGAATGTTCCTGGGTGCCTCCTAACCCTACCCAGACTCGTGTCTTTGCGCATCAACAACTTCATGATATAACGGATCCATTTGGTAAATTTTGATACTTGAGTGTAGACGCCATATTTGCCATCTCTTGCGCAGCCTTCACCCCAACTCACTACACCAGTGACAAAATAAGTGTTTTTGTACTCCGTAACATGTGGCCCGCCACTGTCTCCTCGGCAGGAATCCATAGCTTTATTGTCGTAGCCTGCGCAGAACATGTGCGCTGAGATACGAAAACTGCTAGATTCTTTACAAGTTTGTTGCGGCACGTAAGGTACAGACAGACGCTGCAGGATGGGGGATGTGTCCAGATTTTCACCGAGACGGCCAAAACCACTTACCATCCCGTCCTGTTGTTTCATGAGAACCTGCAAGGACAAGTTGAAGCCTGATTCACATACAGTAACCCTAGTGGGTGAAACAAAAGGCCAGGGGTGAAAGTGGCTAGAATTTCTTTCGGGAACTCCCCGACGTGAAAGCCGCCACGGAGCCAGAAATTTTGTTTATTTATTTTCATCTTCTTGGGGGGGGTTCAAACTTCCTAAAACTACTGAAATGCAAAGAAAACTGTTTTGGCACAGTTATTTCTATAACACATACAAAAACTGATTTTTATTCAAAATTGTATTTTTTCAATGATTTGCAAAATAAAAGTTAACAAAAACAGCAATAACCCCAACTTCCATCTCCTATTTTTTTTTCCTCACATACTAAATGACAAATCTAATTTTTAACTACTTAAGAACATCGGGTATGTATTAAAATTGAAGTTATTGTAAACATTAACTTTTGCTTTTTAAAAAAAAAAAAAAAAAATTTAAATAAAGATATAATTAACAAACATTCAGAAAAATAAGTACAAATTACTTATATTATGCAGAGTGACATGGAATATATTTTGAAGATCACACAAACATTGACTTTTTTTTTTAAATCATAAGGAAATAAGTAGACTAAAATAAAAGTCCAAAGTGCACATTGATAGTTAAGATGTTCTGAACCTCCCCAATTGCCCTTTTTTTGTCACATCAATTCAATGAACTTTTTTTTTTTTTTTTTTTCCTGCTGTTCCAGAAAACATACACATTTGAACCAATCAGAGCTAACTATCTCTGCTGATCACATGTCAGTATGTAAGCCAATTGAACGGATAAATGAGTCCGGGCATTTTGCTTTGCTGCGTGCATTTGCACGTTGTCATGACTCGTCATCGTCAGACTCCGATAACTACAGCAGCTGGGGAAACCTCCATGCCGTCCGAGGAAGAAAATAATAAATATCGGTGGAAACAGGTTACGCTACACAAGCACTTTATTATGCTTGTTGTTAACACATGTGTATGTAAATCTGATGTTGGTACAGTGTTTTCTTCTTGGAGATGAAATGCATGTGTGGCAGCTTAGCTTTTTTTTTTTCTATATAGCGTTTTGACAGTTGCCGTCATATTTTTGGAATCAAAGCACCGTGTACTGGACAGCATTCCAGCCTTGAATCCTATACCGGAACTGCGTTCTGGCCCTGAATTTCACACCGGAACTGCGTTCCTGACCGTTCTGGCCCACTTTCACCCCAGCAAAAGGCAGGTATGCACTCACGTTCTCAGCAAAATCCGGCTCAGGGAGGCAGGCTGGCAGGATGTACCTGGAAAACTTGATGGGTGTGGCCAGTTTGAGGATCGCAATGTCATTGTGAAAAGTGTCCGAGCGGTACAGCTTGTGCGTTAGTGCGGTCTCCAGATAGTGGGTGGATTCAGTCCCCTCGTGAACTCTTACGTCAAACTCACCTGGATGGACAGAAATTATGCCATTTTTACCACTAAAACATTCAGAGGTAAAACTGATTGGTCAGTCGCACCCACCCAGCCTCACAGTGATAAAACTCGTGTGGTTCAGGCAGTGCGCCGCCGTTAAGATTATGTATTCATTGAGGATGGTACCACCGCAAAACCCTACGTTGTGTTCATCGATGAGAAGTGCCTAAATTGATGAAATACAAGAAAAAAATGTAGTTACTTTTCTACATAGAGAAGCAATTGGCGCTGCAATCCTGACATGAAGTGTGAAATGATGGAATTCAATTTGGAAGTGTTACTGGATGTGACTAAGAAACATTACTCAGTTAGTGAAATGTGTTGCTTGTCTTATTTTAAAGAAACCAGAAACCACATCATGTTTCGTTTGAGTGAAATTGTCCTACAATGGGGCAAATAAGTATTTAGTCAACCACTAATTGTGCAAGTTCTCCCACTTGAAAATATTAGAGAGGCCTGTAATCGTCAACATGTGTAAACCTCAACCATGAGAGACAGAATGTGGAGAAGAAAAAAAAACAGAAAATCACATTGTTTGATTTTTAAAGAATATATTTGCAAATCATGGTGGAAAATAAGTATTTGGTCAATACCAAAAGTTCATCTCAATACTTTGTTATGTACCCATTGTTGGCAATAACGGAGGCCAAACATTTTCTGTAACTCTTCACAAGCTTTTCACACACTGTTGCTGGCATTTTGGCCCATTCCTCCATGCAGATCTCCTCTAGAGCAGTGATGTTTTGGGGCTGTCGTTGGGCAACACAGACATTCAACTCCCTCCTCACCCCGTAGCGTCAAAATGATAACAAGAACGGGTAGCAAAAATCCCAGAACCACACGAGGGGACCTAGTGAATGACATACAGAGAGCTGGGACCACAGTAACAAAGGCTGCTATCAGTAACAAAATGCGCCGCCAGGGACTCAAATCCTGCACTGCCAAACGTGTCCCCCTGCTGAAGAAAGTACACGTCCAGGCCCGTCTGCCGTTCGCTAGAGAGCATTTGGATGATCCAGAAGAGGACTGGGAGAATGTGTTATGGTCAGATGAAACCGAAATAGAACGTTTTGGTAGAAACACAGGTTCTCTTGTTTGGAGGAAAAAGATTACTCAATTGCACCATACCCACTGTGAAGCATGGGGGTGGAAACATCATGCTTTGGGGCTGTTTTTCTACAAAGGGACCCGGACGACGGATCTGTGTAAAGGAAAGAATGAATGGGGCCATGTATAGACAGATTTTGAGTGAAAATCTCCTTCCATCAGCAAGGGCATTGAAGATGAGACGTGGCTGCGTCTTTCAGCATGACAATGACCCCAAACACACAGCCAGGGCAGCAAAGGAGTGGCTTCGTAAGAAGCATTTCAAGGTCCTGGAATGGCCTAGCCAGTCTCCAGATCTCAACCCCATAGAAAATCTGTGGAGGTAGTTGAAAGTCCGTGTTGCTCAACGGCAGCCCCAAAACATCACTGCTCTTGAAGAGATCTGCATGGAGGAATGGGCCAAAATACCAGCAACACTGTGTGAAAAGTTTGTGAAGAGTTACAGAAAACGTTTGGCCTCCGTTATTGCCAACAAAGGGAACATAACAAAGTATTGAGATGAACTTTTGGTATTGACCAAATACTTTTTTTCCACCATGATTTGCAAATAAATTCTTTAAAAATCAAACATTGTGATTTTCTGTGTTTTTTTTTTCTCCACATTCTGTCTCTCATGGTTGAGGTTTACCCGTGGTGACAATTACAGGCCTCTCTAATATTTCCAAGTGGGAGAACTTGCACAATTAGTGGTTGACTAAATACTTATTTGCCCCACTGTATGTGAGTAGGAATTGAATGCATCTGCCCATCCAGCTCAACACTGGATTTAAAACTGAGTGAGCAGTCAAGTTTGCATGCAAGGGCTTTGTGAATCACGTCATGGTATCCCAGCTGATCGATTACCTATACCTGCCACGGACATTCTCCTGGTGGGCAGTCCTTTCCGTTGACGATGCGGGTCATTCCTGATACTTCATCGGAGATTTCTTCTTCCTCTACTTCTTTCTCCACTATTGGATCGCTACTGTTGCTGCCAGGGAGTGAGCTCTCTGGCAGACCGAAAGTGGAGGTGTTGCTGCCTTCAGCATGGGTCAGGTTGAGCCAGGTGGCATTTCCCTCTGTTATGTTTGGGCGCTGGTACCTGAAAACGGTCCTGGTTTTGCTGGCTATTAGGACGCCACATTTGAAGGGTTCTGCAAGAGGTTTGTGGCGTGAGAAGGCTGTATTAGAATGTGGCTCGTGTGGACTCTTGATTACCATTAGATTCACAGGACTTGTCATCAGAGGCCAGGTAATATCCATCAGCACACGAGCACTCAATATTTCCTTGCTCCACCTTGCAGAAGTGCTGGCAGCCTCCGTTTTGGTTCTCACAGAGCTGAGGAATAGCTGGAAGGAAACAGGACAGCGTTCAGATGGCTTGGAAACATGTTGGAAACTTTCAAATCGTTGCTTCCATACCAATTTCACAATTGGAACCTTGGTAGCCTTCGTAGCAGTAGCAGGTGTATCCACCAATCCCATCAACACAGCGTCCTCTGTGAGCGCATGGCTTCGAAAGACACGCGTCCCCATCTGCGGGTTGACCACATAACATTATGAATCAAACTAATCTCCCCAAATTTGCTGAAAATTCTTCTTACCCTTATATTTGTTCCAGAATTTTTCCTGAAAATTAGCAAGAAAAAAATAAAACAACATCAATTTCCGTAAAAGCGTAGCGTCGAGCAATTCAAGAAAAATCTCGTCTCAAAAAAATTATGTCACTAGACTATTTGAGGTAGCCACACCACAGTTTTAATTTTTGACAACTCCACACCCAATTCTGGTCCCTGTACACTCCCGATGTTAGTTGGCTACTGTACATGCCAGTGGACTAATGATAGCTGGCCAAAATTTGTCTTTATACTTAGGTTTGGTGGGACGGTTTTGTGACGTCATGTTGTACGATATAAGAGGGCAGCGGGGGCTGTTTTGGACGAGTTAGTTGGCATGACGGCAGGAAGGATGGAACTCATATCATTTTTTTACCTACGTTCTTCATTTCTACTGCTTTTTCCATCGATCGCTCAGTTGCTCTTTTGTTTGTATTTGATGTCAAGCCGTGGATTAATTTTTGTTGGATTAAATAACTAACATAAGGAGCGACGTGAGAGTGTTTCTTGGCTCGCTGTCTCGCGGTGAAGAGGAAGACGAAGAGGATAGTGTCAGATTGAAGGGCTTTTCGTTGTGGATTCTACAGTCAACTAGCTAAAATAAAGACTATGTCAGCATACAAACAGCAGCAGCAGCTGTCTGGACTGGATTAATTTGAATTCAGTCTTGCCACAGTTACATTTAAAATGTAAATTGATTAGGGATTACACATTACTCATTTGAAAAAAATAACAATTCAATAATTTATTATTTGATTTTATAAGTAACTGAGTTACAGTGGGGCAAAAAAGTATTTAGTCAACCACCAATTGTGCAAGTTCTCCCACTTGAAAAGATTAGAGAGGCCTGTAATTGTCAACATGGGTAAACCTCAACCATGAGAGACAGAATGTGGGGGAAAAAAAACAACAGAAAATCACATTGTTTGATGTTTAAAGAATTTATTTCCAAATTAGAGTGGAAAATAAGTATTTGGTCCCCTACAAACAAGCAAGATTTCTGGCTGTAAAAGAGGTCTAACTTCTTCTGACGAGGTCTAACGAGGCTCCACTCTTTACCTGTATTAATGGCACCTGTTTTAACTCATCATAGGTATAAAAGACACCTGTCCACAATCTCAGTCAGTCACACTCCAAACTCCAGTATGGCCAAGACCAAAGAGCTGTCGAAGGACACCGGAGACAAAATTGTAGACCTGCACCAGGCTGGGAAGACTGAATCTGCAATAGGTAAAACGCTTGGGGTAAAGAAATCAACTGTGGGAGCAATTATTAGAAAATAGAAGATATACAAGATCACTGATAATCTCCCTCGATCTGGGGCTCCATGCAAGATCTCACCCCGTGGCGTCAAAATGATAACAAGAACGGTGAGCAAAAATCCCAGAACCACACGGGGGGACCTAGTGAATGACCTACAGAGAGCTGGGACCACAGTAACAAAGGCTACTATCAGTAACACAATGCGCCGCCAGGGACTCAAATCCTGCACTGCCAGACGTGTCCCCCTGCTGAAGCCAGTACACGTCCAGGCCCGTCTGCGGTTCACTAGAAAGCATTTGGATGATCCAGAAGACGACTGGGAGAATGTGTTATGGTCAGATGAAACCAAAATGGAAGTTTTTGGTAGAAACACAGGTTCTCGTGTTTGGAGGAGAAAGAATACTGAATTTCATCCGAAGAACACCATACCCACTGTGAAGCATGGGGGTGGAAACATCATGCTTTGGGGCTGTTTTCTGCAAAGGGACCAAGAGGACTGATCTGTGTAAAGGAAAGAATGAATGGGGCCATGTATCGAGAGATTTTAAGTGAAAATCTCCTTCAATCAGCAAGGGCATTGAAGATGAGACGTGGCTGGGTCTTTCAGCATGACAATGATCCCAAATACACAGCTGGGGCAACAAAGGAGTGGCTTCGTAAGAAGCATTTCAAGGTCCTGGAATGGCCTAGCAAGTCTCCAGATCCCAACCCCATAGAAAATCTGTGAAGTGAGTTGAAAGTCCGTGTTGCCCAACGACAGCCCCAAAACATCACTGCTCTAGAAGAGATCTGCATGGAGGAATGGGCCAAAATACCAGCAACAGTGTGTGAAAAGCTTGTGAAGGGTTACAGAAAATGTTTGGCCTCCGTTATTGCCAACAAAGTGTACATAACAATGTATTGAGATGAACTTTTAATATTGACCAAATATTTTTTTCCACCATGATTTGCAAATAAATTCTTTAAAAATCAAACAATGCGATTTTCTGTTTTTTTATTTCCCACATTCTGTCTCTCATGGTTGAGGTTTACCCATGTTGACAATTACAGGCCTCTCTAATATTTTCAAGTGGGAGAACTTGCACAATTAGTGGTTGACGAAATACATATTTGCCCCACTGTAGATCACAAGTAATTTTGAAATTATTTTCAGGAGGCTCAAATATAAATGACCACTGTATTCTTTCTAATACACACTTTATTGCAGGGGTCTCCAAATCGGTCCTCAAGGACCACTTTGGATCCTGTTTTTTGTTCCAACCGATAAGGTTTCTTCTAAAACAAGCAGCTCTTGACTGCAATCAAATGATTAAACTTGTAAAACACCAGATTGGTAAAAAATGCTGTCCTTTTTTAGTGGGAATGAACCCACTCGCCGTTTGTGGAATAGTTTGGAGATCTCTGCTTTATTGCATCTTCCATTACCTGGCGCGACTTGCTCTGTTAGTTTAACTTTGCTGTGCTGGGATTCTAAATGTTTCTTCATGTTTGAAAGTTTCCTGAGCAGGATAACATCTTGTGGCCAGCACAGAGTGCATACAGTAGATCTTTATATTGTAACATTGGATTGCATTTGTTCTGTAAGTCACTGGGTGGACTTGTTGAACACTGTATTTTCCGTGTTGTTCCTAAACACATCACGCAGCGGTTGTTTTTGCGTCACTACGGCCCAAAGTAGCTGTGCTCATCTACGGATGCTACATTATTGTTATACAGTATTTGGCTGGAACAAAGATAACAAAACAAAGATAGTGGTTGTGTTTCCCTTTTAAGAATGTGCATCTCTCTCTAGTCAGGTTATTCCATCTAGGCTCTCTGACAATGTCTATAGACCCTACCCACGTGACGTCACAGCTCCGCTCTCCTGAATGGTACCGCCCACTTGTCCGTCAAAACATAGTGTTAACCTGTTACGGCTACGTACATTTCTCCTATTTACGGCGTGTTTTTCTGCTCCTTAACATTAATAATCAAAATGGTGAAGGCGTGTGTGGCTGTTGGTTGCACTAACAGAGAAGATGGAAGGAGAGACTTGAAGTTTTACCGTATTCCGAGGGATCCAAAGAGGAGAGCGAAATGGACGGCTGCAATTCGACGTGAAAACTGGGCACCAAAAAATCACCACAGACTATGTAGTAGTCATTTTATATCCGGTAAGATGCATTTAAGATATACTTAGGGGGTTTTGGGCTGACAAATAACCACAATTAAGATCATTGCGAGGCTAATCGCTGACAACATACGACGTAGTACGACATAGTTTCAAATTCAAGATGTTTGTGACTTCCCTTTCTTCCACCATCGTTATTTTTTGAATAATATTTAGCTGGTACCAAGTGAAAGAAACTGGCCTCGTCTACGGAGCTGACAAATAACCACAATTAAGATCATTGCGAGGCTAATCGCCGACAACATACGACGTAGTACGACATAGTTTCAAATTCAAGATGTTTGTGACTTCCCTTTCTTCCACCATCGTTATTTTTTTGAATAATATTTAGCTGGTACCAAGTGAAAGAAACTGGCCTCGTCTACGGGGCTGACAAATAACCACAATTAAGATCATTGCTAGGCTAATCGCCGACAACATACACGTATGTATGTCGTGAGAGTGCTATCGCTAAACCATATAAACATTAAAAGCCTTAACTCCATTGACAAACGACATGAAATACATTAGACTTGACAGTGGATGTTAGCAATAACAAAAGATTTTGAATTGAAAATTTCGTAACTCACCTTTCCAAGCACAAGATAGATTCCTGCCGAGTTTTCGTGGACGAGGACCTGCTTCACCCAACCAGCAACGAAGTATTTATATGCTTCCAAGCTCTTGAAGTTTTTCATATTTTCGTGAGAATAGGCTGATTTAGTGTGGACAAGATAATTGTAAATATCTGCGTAGCAGATGTCAGGCAGACAGGGCGAAGACAGTGGGTCGAAAAACATCGATTTGGGCATCAAATATGGATCTGGCGACTGTATAGAACGAAGCTTTTCCTCATAACGCCTTTTATGCAACAGATCCAGTGAGTTTGCGGCATCAGAAAGCACCGGGTCTTCCATGAAATGCATTTTAAATTCCGCCATCAATTGAAAACAATGCTAATACAGAGTCAAAATGACGGACAAGTGGGCGGAACCATACAGCGAGCACGTGGTTTTGTGACGTAGGTGGGTAGGGTCTATACACCAATTACGCCATCGCGAGCCCCTTAAAGGCCCCACAGTGCCATGTTGCGTTTACGTACAATGTACGTTCCAATTGCAGCACAAGAGAGCACTAATGAAACAATACAAGCTACATGTGCCTCTGAGAAGTTTATTTTTTATTTAGAAAAAAAAAATCTGAACCGTGCAGTCATATGACCAATGTTGTCAGTAATACTTTACTAAGTAACGCGTTATTGTAATCTGATTACCTTCTTCATACACTTCATTACCTATTGACGTGACACTTCGTCATTCTTTGCGTCACGTCTTATCATAGGGGCCCGAGCTTCATTTAGTAATAGTCGAAGACGGCACACACTCATGTCGGATTTAAGCTTGGATTTTTGAAGAACTACGAAAGCTGTACCGCATACAAACAGGAAGGATTGTCTCAGGAGTGATTTGTTCGAGGATTCAAGGTAAATATATTTTTCGTACCATGCATGCATTTTGAAACGTTGTGAAAAAAATCAATAAGAGAATGGGAACTGCTACGGCATTGGCGTCATTCTTCGACATATATATGTAAAATAAATGCGCAACTGCCCGTGTTTTTGCTCTTTTAACAAAGAATCGAGACAGTTTTACGTCCATATCTATAAAGAAATTCAGCGATTTAAGCATTTATTCACAAGAATTTTTAACGGAAAAAGCCACTGTGGCAGCCCCCTTATCATACGAAAGAGCTAACAGACTAGCATCATTCTTCGCCATAGTTACGTAAAATACATGCTACCTGCGCGGTTTCTTTTGCTTTTAACCAAGAATCGAGACTGTTTTCCATATCTATAATGAATTCAAGGATTTAAGCATTTCTTCACAAGAATTTCAACGTAAAACACTCTTTGCTGTGGACTTAAAGAAGAGCCGCACATTCGCCATAATTAAGTGAAATAAATACTACCTGGACGGTTTCTTTTGCTTTTAACCAAGAATCGAAACTGTTTTGGTTCCCTATCTATAAAGAAGGGCTATCTCATACGCATTTTATATTTGTTTATTTAGATTTTATACTTGGAAGTCAGATTTTAACTTATCAGGCACTGCAAAGGGAAATGCTCAAAGGCATAGTCCAATATTCATTTATTTGCAATATTCTATGTGCAATACTTATTCACCTGCAATATTCAAAGCCTTAACTGTCAAACTGCTGCTACTTCGATTATTTTCACTGCCTGAACATAGAGCTATCTCATACACTTTTTATATTTGTTTATTTAGATTTTATACTTGGAAGTCACTTTTGAGATTTCAACTTATCATCACTGCAAAGGGAAGTGCTCCACAATTTCATTGTACAACTGTATAATGACAATAAAGGACTATTCTATTCTATAAAAAGTTGTGATTGTATATAAAATGTATTGGTAATCTAGTTAGATATTATAATTGATTCTGCATGCTTTCCTCAAGTATTAAGTTTCTGATGTGAAAATTGAGTGATTTATTAGCTCTTGAAAACATGCAGTAAATAAAAGAAAATGTTTGTATTTTGGGCAAAGACTTATATGTTAAATATTGCTCTTGATCCTGAAAATATAGGAGACTATCTCTGCATTTGGTGATTTTTGTGCATCTAGTGTAAAATCTGACAATTTTTTAGCCATTTTAAGTTTATACTTATATAAAAAAATAATTAATCGGGATTTCATTGGGGAATAACTTTGAATTTTTTGATGCCACCGCTCATGGAGACTAATATATGGCTAAGGCAGGTGCCTGTTTTGGTTTTAGGTCGGTAGCAGCTTTGGTTTTGAAAACATTTGAATTTGTTTTTGAAAATAGGCCCCCTACAAATCGACCCCGTTTCCCATGTCATGTCAATAGGTTATGAAGTCTATGCTTTCTTTCAGTAGTGAGCAATCTAACGCGTTCATTTTTTCAAAACCAGTAATCTGATTAAATTTGTTTCATTAGTGTCTGTAAGTTACTATTTTGTTATTGCCTCATAATGTACAGTATGTAGAATTAAGAAGTCATGTAAAAAGTGCGTTTTGAATAGAAAATGTAAGAAAGGTTCGCACGACGCGTTCGTTTCAATGTTAACCGCTCATAGTCACTTCCTGTTTTGATCTCGAGTCACACGCGGTAAGCGTTTTGGGACGCGTGAGGATCACGGGTGCACATTCGAGCCGAGTGCAGCCACCTGTTGAGATGTGACCCCAGTTACGCTTATGGCCCCCAGAAGACCAGGGTCAGCCCTGCTCACTGATTACGTTAATTTGTTGGTAGTAGCTGTAAGTGGACTAAAATATTTTGCACCTTTTAAGAGAATGATCCCCACAATGTAATATGTTGGGGAATTGTCATTTAAAATAATTTTTTAAAAATTTATGTTATCTATACATTTGATATAATTTATGACACTAATGGCCCTCCCTCCTTGGGCCCAAAGTAGTCAGTAGTCACACCCCATGACCAAGGTTATCCTCTCAATGCTACCGGATGTCAATCAAATATCAACAGTGGTTTGTATGGTGTGAATTAAGTACAAAATGATGGGTTTCTTTCAATTGGAAAATTTAGCATTATTTTACAGCCACTTTCATTCCGGTAAAGAGGGCTGTGAGAGAATTTATTCATGCTTAAAACACAAACATTATATATTATACATTGAATGCTTTTGTTATGCTTGCATGAGAACATTATAGCATAGAGTATCATTGTTAGAACAATCTGTTGTAATCTTTTTGAGTGGGCCTTCTCATAGCCTTGACGATTGTAGACGGAGTCAATATGCCCAAATATGGACTGTCATGTTCCTGTTGTTTCCAATATGCCCTGAATGAGTACAATATAGCAACTATGGCTGATAAAACTTCTTCCTGGCCACAGCTGCTGATTCAAGGTTATAGCTAAAGGTGGATTTTCCCCTATGAGAGATGTTTTTCTGTAACTTGAGATGTTTTTACTAACTTTCGATTTCGTTTCTACGGTGTCAACCCATAAATAGAGGCATGTCCTGTATCTCTCTTTTGTCCACATGCGGAGGGGCGCTTTGTGTGTTACTCCGCGTCTGTACCCGTGATATATCATGTTATATAAAAATCTTCGAAGAAGGCAATCCTTGGCTGTTTGATTCATCATTCTCATTTTGAGCTATATTTTGGTATTTTTCTCGGGGTTCAAACTGAACTTCCCTGACAAGGGCCAACCGCTTTTTTTTTTTTTTTTACCAGCATCTTTTTGTAATTTATATATGTAAATACACTGATCAAGTTTTGCAGTACGGTATTCAAGCCAGAAATGTCAAGCTTATTTTGAATTTTTCGCTATTCGTGTGGAAAAAGCAAGAGCCCATCCCAGCTGAACACACTAAAGCAGATAACATACGATCTTACCTGAAACTAAATTAGGAAACACAATAATATGGTGTGTTGGTTGGGGGGGGGGGGGGGGGCGTGTGTGTGTCTGTGTGTGTTAAAGGGTATGACAACACCTGGGGAAATGCTAATATTCCATCATTTATCCATCCACGCATGCCTTTTGAATTCATATCATGCCACTTCGTGTAATTACACACATCGCAACACCAAGAAAATGGTAGAAACTAGGTCGATTGTCAAGCTAAAACGACCCGCCCCCGAGATGCCGGAAATCTAGCATATTGTGTGCGTGACGTCACTATAAGGAAACAACCGGCTCAGTGCTTAGTACTGAATGCCGGGGATGATGGCGGACAATTTTGTTTCTAGTTGCAGCGACGAATCCGACGTAACGAACATTCTTCTAATGGTGACGAGGAGAGTTATGAACCTTTCTTTGGTGTTTTGGGTTATCAATTTGAGCCCAAACGAAAGCCAATGCAGCCTAATGAAAGGATCATTGAGGGGAGCAATCACACTGATGAAACACCGGCGGCAACAGAAACACCGAATGGTTTGTTTTGCATTTCTTTTTGTGAAGCTGATACACCGTGACCGCAAAATAAAGTAATGTATAGAATAATTATCATTTAATGTGCTATCATCGGTTTTCGCTCTGCCAACCGACACAAATATGAATGGTATTAGAGGATTTGTTCTATATATTTTACAAGCAATAATTTATACATGTGCCCAGTCCTATATCCAATGCGTGATATGTTTTTTATTATAAAAGAGAACTCACCCTGGCCATTTCCCACTTCCCATTTTGCTTTGCATGGGGTGGTGGGGTGGTCTCATCAGAGCCACTCATCGTCCTCTTTCTTGCTATCTCGGGACATTTAGGCGTGTAGGTGGGCACCGCATCTGCTTTCAGCAGCAATTTATTAGCAAAACCTGATTTCATTTGTCCATAGTTCGTATAGCTTTCAGGTGTAAAATGCGCACTACACAAAACCGTGCTGGAGGCTGGGTCTGCAAAATTTGCCCCCTTAGCACTGACGAACTTTACTCATCGTCTGCGTAGTCCAGCTCTTTTTCTCGCATTCGAGAACTCATGGGTACTACATTGCGACAAATGGCTATTTGTAAACCACATAGCATGACAGGTTTGAACCATTTTAGCGATTTTTTTGATAAAACACGAACGCAACTCTCTCGTCGATAAACAACGATGGCACCTGCCTCGACCTTTTGTTTCCTTGTTATGACGTCTCCACCCCATTCGGCTGTTTCCGGAATACTTTCGGAAATGTTCGTAATTTTCGATCTATTTTTGATAATTGCTCATGAATGCGATTTTTTTTTTGTTAACTTTATCAATATTTGTTATCTTGCCACATAACGGTTCTATTGATATCTCACAGCCCCTTAGTGTTTTCATACCCTTTAAGATAATTTGTTTGAGTTTCAAGAATTTAGTATACAGTTTTATCTGTATCTTCAAAAATCTCCCGAGCTTCCTCCCAGGTGCAACGTTCCTCATTACATTCACGCTCCATGTTGCCTTGCTTGAGCTCCTCCAAGAATTGATTGGCTCGTCTGGGCCGAACCAACACCTCGTTGGCCTCCTTGGTGCCCAGGAACACTGATGATGACGAGAAAATTACATCTTAACATTTTACGTCTTAGCATAACATCTTGGTATGCATGTTTATTTGGACTGGCGAGTTAAAATAATGAAATCATGATCTTTCCATTTTTACTTGGCAATAGACAATCAACAAATGAGTAAGTGTACGTGCTTTTAGAATAGGGTAGGAAGACACAGAGTACTCAGAGAAAATCAGTTTGCATTGGAATCCCTATTCTCAGAAGTGTGAGGCAGATGTGTTAAGCACAAGTCCACTGTGCTGCCTTAACCTAACCAAAATCCGATTCAGTTCTGTAACTATTCATCTGAGCCTCTAATGTAATTTTCCATTTGCCAATAGAAAATTGAAAGAATTAATGACGCTCAGAAAGGTTTTGAGAAATATTGTGATTGAATATTCATCAGGTGTGGTGTACTGACGTCACTCTAAACATTCTAGACATTCACACAAACTAACCTCAATACCCCCACCCCGCCGCCTTCCCCTTCCCATCTATCGTCCTTTGTCATTGAACATACCGTGAGCGGTGGCCAGGTGAAAAAACAGCGCGCCAAGTGATAAGCCGCCAAAACAAAACATGGCGTCGGGTAGTTAGTTGCTAGAAGAAGCTCCTAGTGGCGCAGGGATGATATGAAGTCTGAATACAGAGCAAGGGAAAGCAAGGGAGGCCGATGACCTCTGTGGGGGAGGAAGGGGTGTCAACTTGTTCAAGTGGACCCATCTGGATGGGAGGGGACTTCTTCGTCAAAATGTTTTACATACTGTACGACTACCATATGTAGGGGTCCGAGACTCACGCTTGAAAAAGGAATGTTATGAATGTTAGACCTGCAGCGAGGAATGAAAGAAACTACTTTTAAAAATAATTGATAAAACAATGTCACATCCCACGCACCTTAAAAAAAAATCACAGGCCGAGCTGTACAGTGTTCAGGCTGACCGGATAGATATGTTGTTGATGCTTCTGTTGAGCAAAGTTGGGCACTTACCATTTGTTTTGGTAACTTATCTCCTTCTTGTCTTCGTGTTCCCTTTCTGTCAGTTTTTGTTGACTAAATACAATTTGATTGGAACCTGCTGTTGTGCGAGAAAGTCCTTCATGTTTGTGCTGATTGGCCAGAACATTTAGAATACTGTTAGCTCCTTAGCATTCTCGCTGCCACGTCCTTATCACTTCTTATCAGAAACTGCTGTTTTTGTAGTTGTTTTAAAGGATGTTAATGTTGTTTAATTCTGTTTCTCCTTGTCAGGTCAAGTGTTACTTGAAACGTTGTTTTTACACTTAGTTGTTTGTAAATATGTTTTTACATTATTATGGAGAATCAACCAAGTTCACTCGCTTCTGCTAGCACACACCTGGTCAATCAAGGTCAATCCGCGCACAAGCCCGTTTGTGTCGAATTCATGTTTTAATATGAACTTTTTGAAATTTTTAACCAGGTTTCATGAGAGATTGAATGTTTCTACAGTGGGGCAAATAAGTATTTAGTCAACCACCAACTGTGCAAGTTCTCCTACTTGAAAAGATTAGAGAGGCCTGTAATTGTCAACATGGGTAAACCTCAACCATGAGTGAGAGAATATGGGGGAAAAAACAGAAAATCACATTGTTTGATTTTTAAAGAATTTATTTCCAAATTAGAGTGGAAAATAAGTATTTGGCCACCTACAAACAAGTAAGATTTCTGGCTGTCAAAGAGGTCTAACTTCTTCTAACGAGGTCTAACGAGGCCCCACTCGTTACCTGTATTAATGGCGCCTTTTTTTTTTTTTTTAACTCATTATCGGTATAAAAGACACCTGTCCACAACTCAGTCAGTCACACTCCAAACTCCACTATGGCCAAGACCAAAGAGCTGTCGAAGGACACCAGAGACAAAATTGGAGACCTGCACCAAGCTGGAAAGACTGAATCTGCAATAGGTAAAACGCTTGGTGTAAAGAAATCAACTGTGGGAGCAATTATTAGAAAATGAAAGACTTACAAGACCACTGATAATCTCCCTCGATCTGGGGCTCCATGCAAGATCTCACCCTGTGGCGTCAAAATGATAACAAGAACGGTGAGCGAAAATCCCAGAACCACACGGGGTGACCTAGTGAATGACCTACAGAGAGCTGGGACCACAGTAACAAAGGCTACTATCAGTAACACAATGGGCCGCCAGGGACTCAAATCCTGCACTGCCAGACGTGTCCCCCTGCTGAAGCCAGTACACGTCCAGGCCCGTCTTCGGTTCACTAGAGAGCATTTAGATGATCCAGAAGACGACTGAGAGAATGTGTTATGGTCAGATGAAACCAAAATAGAACTTTTTGGTAGAAACACAGGTTCTCGTGTTTGGAGGAGAAAGAATACTGAATTGCATCCGAAGAACACCATACCCTCTGTGAAGCATGGGGGTGGTAACATCATGCTTCGGGGCTGTTTTCCTGCAAAGGGACCAGGACGACTGATCTGTTCAAAGGAAAGAATGAATGGGGTCATCTATCGAGAGATTTTGAGTGAAAATCTTCCATCAGCAAGGGCATTGAAGATGAGACGTGGCTGGGTCTTTCAGCACGACAATGATCCCAAACACACAGCCAGGGCAACAAAGGAGTGGCTTTGTAAGAAGCATTTCAAGGTCCTGGAGTGGCCTAGCCAGTCTCCAGATCTCAACCCCATAGAAAATTTGTGGCGGGAGTTGAAAGTCCATGCTGCCCAACGACAGCCCCAAAACATCACTGCTCTAGGGGAGATCTGCTTGGAGGAATGGGCCAAAATACCAGCAACGGTGTGTGATAAGCTTGTGAAGAGTTACAGAAAAGGTTTGGCCTCCGTTATTGCCAACAAAGGGAACATAACAAAGTATTGAGATTAACTTTTGGTATTGACCAAATACTTATTTTCCACCATGATTTGCAAATAAATTCTTTAAAAATCAAACAATGTGATTTTCTGTTTTCCCCCCCCCCACATTCTGTCTCTCATGGTTGAGGTTTACCCATGTTGACAATTACAGGCCTCTCTAATATTTTCAAGTGGGAGAACTTGCACAATTAGTGGTTGACTAAATACTTATTTGCCCCACTTGATAGGCAGTACAATAGACCTAATGATGAGCACACCTCCCTTTCTGATCCTCTGTTGTGTGGGGTTTTTTCCTTGCACAAATGGTGCAAATGGCTCCCTTTCAGAAAAAGACGACTAAATCACAGGTGTCAAACCGAGTCCACAAATGGCCTAGTGGGTGCAGGTTTTCCTTCCAACTTTTGAAGAGGAAACCCTTTTATCAATCTGTTTTCTTACAAGTGTAATCAGGTGATTGCAGTCAGGTTTGGCATGTTTCAGCAAAAACCTCATTGGTCAAACTGTCTGTGCATTTTCAGTTGGAACAAAAACCAGGACCCACTAGGCCAGAATTGGGTAAACTATTCCACAAAAGGCCGCAGTGGTTGCAGGTTTCCGTTCCAACCCGTCAAGAGGAAAACCTTTTCACCAATCTGGTGTCTTACAAGCACAATCAGTTGATCGCAGCCAGGTGCTTCTTGTTTCAGCAAAAACCTAATTGGTCAAACTGTCTGTGCATTTTCAGTTGGAACAAAAACCAGGACCCACTTGGCCAGAATTGGGTAAACTATTCCACAAAGGGCCGCAGTGGGTGAAGGTTTCCGTTCCAACCCATCAAGAGGAAAAGCTTTTCACCAATCCGGTGTCTTGCAAGCACAATCAGTTGATCGCAGTCAGATGCTTCCTATGTCAGCAAAAACCTCATTGGTTAAGCTGTCTGTGCATTTTCAGTTGGAACAAAAACCAGGACCCACTAGGCCAGAATTGGGCAAACTATTCCACAAAGGGCTGCAGTGGTTGCAGGTTTCCGTTCCAACCCATCAAGAGGAAAACCTTTTCACCAATCTGGTGTCTTGCACGCACAATCAGTTGATCGCAGTCAGGTGCTTCTTGTTTCAGCAAAAACCTCCTTGGTCAAACTGTCTGTACATTTTCAGTTGGAACATAAACCAGGACCCACTAGGCCAGAATTGGGCAAACTATTCCGCAAAGGGCCGTAGTGGGTGAAGGTTTCCGTTCCAACCCATCAAGAGGAAACCTTTTCACCAATCTGGTGTCTTGCACTCACAATCAGTTGATCGCAGTCAAGTGCTTCTTGTTTCAGCAGAAAACTCATTGGTCAAACTGTCTGTGCAGTGTCAGTTGGTACAAAAACCAGGACCCACTCGGCCATGGGTGGGCAAACTATTACCCAAAGGGCTGCAGTGGGTGCGGGTTTCCGTTCCAACCCATCAAGAGGAAACCAATCACTAATCTGGTGTCTTGCAAGCGCAATAAGTTGATTGCAGTCAGGTGCTTCTTGTTTCAGCAGAAATGTTATTGGTTAAACTGTCTGTGCTAAATCAGTTGGAACAAAAACCAGGACCCACTGTGGCCCTTGAGGACCGGTTTCCCCACCCCTGCACTAGGCTTTTTGTGGAATCAGTTTGACACCTGTGCTCTAAATGAGCAATCGATATGAATAGGAGTGTTAATGTTTGTCTATATTATGTACTCTTCCTATGATTGGCTGGAATCAAGTGCAGCTGTGCTAGGCTCCAACACGCTTGTAATGTTAATGTTAACAAGCACGATAGAAAAGACATCCATAAATGTTTTTTTTTAATTTCAGACCTTGGAATTTTTTATCCTTGACAACTTACAAGTCAAAGTAATTCACAGGAGACCTTCTTGATTGTTAAACTACTTTCTGTTGCAGCAAGTCAGGTGGCATCGTGGATAGGGGCGTGTTCTTTGACTCCACCCAGTCAACGAATTTGGCAATTTTGGCGTAAACGCCAAAATAACCTGGGATGGAGCAACCCCGCCCCCAACCAACCACACCTGAAAGGAAGTGGGTGGAACCAAATAAAGTAGTCAGTGGGCTCCCGTCGTCTCCACGGCAACTTTCCTGTTGACCCTCTAGGTAGCCAGCGCAAAGCATATTGTCGGTAAAGTTGAACTGTCCTCTCTGGGAGCACTGAGAGTTTTGGATGATGGGCACAGACAGCTTGCGGAGGATTGGGGAAGCGGACACACCACTGGATGCGGTGCTCTGCTCATTCCCTCCACTTGTCCTCTTGCCCCAGCCAGACACGGTGTGATAGCGCAGTAGCAAAAGTTCACGCTCTGCTAGGTCTTTAGTGGGCAGACAGACTGGTAGGACATGCCTATTAAGAGATGCCGCTCCACTCAGATGCAGAAGCGCAATGTCGCTGTCGCCCGTTGCGGGGTGGTAATCTTCATGAACAATCACAGTGGAAACAGAAATTCTTTGTTCTGTGTGGTCGTCTATGTCCAGGTTGTGTTCCCCTGGAAATAGTCAAAGTCAAGTCAAGAACCACATTCCTCTCACACTCCATTAAAAAAAAAATCTAGTCACTAAGGATGACTTCATTTGTTTCATACTATGCTATGATGATGTGCTCACCTGCCACCACAGTAAGTTTGTCAGGTTTGATTCCCTGTACACAGTGAGCTGCGGTAATGACCTGATCGGGACGGATCAGAACACCTCCGCAGTGACTGGCTCCATTCAACTGAATCAGAACCTGATAAGGGAAGAAATCTGTCACCAACATTGTCTATGAACGGTCGTCTGGGAACTGTGATTGACTAGAGCACCAAGAAAATGGTTACGTGCTTGGGCTCATTTAGCATCAGAACTTTAGTTCTTTGATTGGTGTGAATACTGAGCCATGGGACACTTTTTGACCTCTGTGGGATAACTGCACCATAAAATACTAGCATAAACACTGGAAATAAGCGCAAAAATCAGATATTACACTTGTGTTTTATCTTGACGTGACGACGCAGATTGTCTCTGATGACCTACCTGCCAGGGACACTCTCCTTTGGGGCAATGGTTGGCTCCCACAAGCCTTGTTTGTCCCGTTATGCTCTGATTCGTTGGTGCCAGTTGACCACATGGAAACTCCACTGAAAGGCAGAGAGAAATGTTACTGGGATTCATTTCATGTTCACTCTAACCAAACAAGCGTCAAATGACACTGAAGCCAAAAGATACTGACCCTGAGCAATGCATTGACGGCCATCTTCGCCCAGAATGTAGCCATCGGCACAGGAGCATTTGCGGCGCTTTCCTGAGCCATCGCAAAAATGCTGACACTCACCATTGTGGTAAGCACACTTGAGCGAGTCTTCAAATACTGAAAGAAAGCAATGAGGCAGCACAATTACCAATTATATCACCGCTCGTACAGTATTCATTGGGTTGTCGTTTACAGCCCTACCCATCTGGCACAAGCGTCCTTCAAATCCTTCAGCGCAGTTACACTGGAAGCTGGTCCCAACAGCGACACACACGCCATTGTTAAGACAGGGATTGACTCGGCAAGGTTCCCGACCTGACATCAGAATGATTCAGATCAACAGCAAAGGTCAGACAAAAGAGCAGAAACAAAACTTGGTCATTGGAACAAAGACGCACTTACGTTCATAAGTATCCCAGAATTGCCTCTGCGGGGGCAAAAAAACGGCACAAATTTTTGGTTAGGAAACACCTTATAAAAACAACAGATGTAAGATCACAAGTCTGACCGTCTGCGCATCGTTCTCAAACACTTCTCTGGCCTCCTCGTAGTCACAGATCTCCTCGATGCATTCCCTTTCCAGGTTGCCTTGCTTGAGTTCTTCCAAGAAACCAGAGTTTGCCCGCCGCCATCGGCTCAGCACAGCTTCGGCCTCTTTCTTCTCCACAAACACTGAATCCAAACAAATGGATCGCACACTTGGTTAAAATATTTTAGGCAAATTTTTGCGATAATGCGACAAACCTGCAGCTGCAGCGATGCCAAACAGCAGAATCAACAAAATGCAACTTCTCGCCAACATGATGTGTAGCGCTCAACTCCCAAAAACCAAGTTCGACATCTGCTTTTGGAAAGGCGGAGGCTTTATGCTACACCCCTAATGACCCTTACGACCCTCGGACTCGGTAGAACAAACACGTTCCTCTGTTTTCTATCAGGTCTGTAAACACACTAGAGGTGAACTGGTTGTAGATTTTTGTCCGAAGTATAACTGCGCAAAATGACTGGCAGAACACATGGCCAACATACAAATTAAATGCTTGGCATGTTATTTTGTCGTATCATTTGAAGATTATATTGCCTTTGCTGAATCGTAATGATGCATTTCAAGAACATTCGGGTATCACTTCAATATATGGTGCCAGCTTTATGTTTAGACATTGTGTTTTCCCATTATATTAACAGTTATATATAACGGAAAACACACACAAGGCTGAAAAAGCAGTTTCTGTCCTTGCGACAGCCTTTTAGATAAACTTCTGTATTTTAAGCCAAAAGAATTGTTGTGTTCTATATGATACATATGTCTAATTACTGCCATAGCAGTTTCATTGCCCAGTATGCCCTCGGACTATTTTAATTTGTCCGTTTTACTCCTGATATCCCCGTTTACAGCATACCTGTCAAGTTGTACGGTTTCAGCGTAATTTGTACAAGTGAGCACTAATTTTTAAATGTGTACGCCGTACGTTCAAAATCCATACATTTTTCATGCATTACGTTTTTTTTCCCAGTTCGGATTTTGTCACCGTTTCGGCAACGAGACAATGTGCGTTACTCTGTTGGTTGAATGACGCGAAAAAAGTCAGAGACATGGAGAGAGAAGAGTGTTTGTTGTGACGCTGTAGCAAACGCGATTCTAGGCTAGGTGGCTCCAATATTTCCTGACTGTAGCCGACAGCCTAAAATCTACGCCTAGATATCACATGTATATAGAACTACATGCGAAATGACAGACTCGGCGGCGTTAGTAAACAGCCGCCATTTTAAAGCAGTAGACTTCTCAGAAAGGCTCTGTTGTAGTCAACCTTCCAAGCTAAACTAAGTAACTTTTTATCTAAAATACTCCTAAATCGGCAAAATCTTGACTTCAATCTATCTTTAAATGATGAAACAGTTTTAAAAATGTCACATGTTGAAAGTAGACAAAAGGTAACTGCCGTAATTTCCCGAATATAACTCGCACTTTTTCCCCCCCAAAATCAACTTGTAAAATCATGGTGCGCATTATAAACGGGTACATGGATGGAGACAGAAATCGATCCGTTGCCGACCATACGGTACGTGACATCACCATTTTGTTTCGGTAATACTTCACTCTGATCGGCCGAATGATTTCGTCTGTGTTAAATTCTGCTTTTTTCACTCTTCATAAAGCACAGAATTTAGTTTCTTGAACTCATTTGAGTCAACGTTTATTGCAGCTCCGCAACTCGAACCATAACAAACGTAACAACACAGACTTCCTGTGTCCGTCAACTATATCTGTCCCTCGGGAAACTCAAACCCAAATAACAATAGTTCCTATTGTTACTGTCGTTTCGACAGCGATGAGCTCTCTCGGATTTCCGACTTACGTTCACACTTTTATTTTACCGTATAAATCCATGGAGGAAACATTTATTCATCATGATGAAACGAGCAAGTTATACACCAGCCTTTAAAAGAAAAGTCACATCTGTTTTGTTTTCTCCTGGATTCTGGTAAGTTCAAGAAGGTCATCAGATCATATTATTACCGTACATATTGTCCGTTTACTGTAATGTTTTGAACTACCAATGTGGTATGCTTGTGCTGTGTTTCACCAGTCAGTAAAATGCCATTTCTGTATCTATACACGAGCTCTGTTTTCTTGTATTCTTCTATTTATTGGTGCTAAAATTAGGTTGCGCGTTATACACGGGTACAATAATTTTTCCTAGATTTTACAAGTAAATTTGGGGTGCGCGTTATACACGGGTGCGCCTTATATTCGGGAAATTACGGTAATGCAAAAAAGGAGCAATTTTTACAACTTTAACGGTTGATTCACAACATTAAATGACTTTCAAACAGCAAAGGTTACTATTTTTTTGTTTTTTTCGTTTTTCTTTTTTTTTTTAAATGGAAAAAAAACATGAAAGGTAACACCAGTTACTTTGCCAAGCAACTAATTACTCTTACATTCAGTTAACTGAGTTACTAACTCAATTACTTTTTGGTAGAAGTAATTTGTAACTGTAATTAAGTACTTTTTAAAAGTAAGATTAACAACACTGGTCATAAAGATGAAGTCTGGAGAATGAAAAGTGAAGAAAGCGGAGATTATATTCTGCCAATTTGTTGCCGGACACAATTTGCCTGCAACTATTGCTGATCATTTCTCAGAATAAGCAAAAGAAATGTTCCGTGACTCAAAAATTGCATCGGTAAGTTAATTTTATCAATTGACCTTTTTAATTTATAATTGGACACACTAACGAACTACCTTCAAGTCAAACTGAATCAAGAGCTGAAGTGCCATGAAGTGCAGCCATCAAGGCATGATAGAAATTGCCAAAAGTGCTACATACAATTATAACAAAAGTCCCTGTTAAATTTGAGTAATCATGATGTAGCGGAAGATATTGATTGTTCTTTGATTGATTTTTTTTTTTTTTTTTTTAGCTTAGAATCATTAATTGATGTTTAATATTTAGTTTTAAAAAGAAAAACGACTTGAAAAAGTAATTAGCTCGTGTATTCTAAACTTCTAAACAAGTTACGTCACAATTTTAAAAAATCATGTCTGTAAATAGGTCGCGGATATCTACCTCATAACTATCTCTTAATTGTTTATTTTGTTGTTGTTACTGTCGCATATTACCGATATTTTAGATGATAAATCATCGATCCAAACAAAGAAAAATTGAAGGAAAAAGAAAACGTTTAAATATTTGAAAAATCTCGACCACTCCTTTTTGTCTGTGACTTTTGCTTCGCGCCCCTTGCTTAATGACTGTGTTTCAGCTATAAAAGCCAAACAAAGTCATGTGGCCACTCACAGCTGTGTCTTTACACTCGGTGATACATGCTACACAGAGTTTTTGGATCGAAACAAGGTAAGCACGCGATAATATCCAGTTAAAATCAGTGTGTCTTTAATTCTGTTCGAGTTTGCTCGCTCCTCAAGTTAGTGGAGTCAGGATCAGGACTGACAAACCCTAACCTGAATTACGGGCACAGCAGGCTAAATGGCTAGCATGCTATCCATTATCTTTTCGACCTGTGTTGTCGTTTGGATTGCTTACTATAAGATGATATCTATGTATTAGATTAATAAAATGATTAAATTATAAAGCCTAGGTCGTAGCCTTCGAGGCTAAACACAATAGATGAATAGTGTTATGTACTCATAGGCGGAGTTTGACTTTTGGGGCAGGGGGGGCAAAACATGTTGATGACCCCAAAACGCAGTGTCAGCAATAAAATGTATTTAATAATTTCCAAGAATATTTATAATAAGTTGAAAGTGAGCGTTTTTTTTGTTTGTTTGTTTGTTTCCTATCAGTTTTGAGGGGATTCCTAAATCAGGCTGCTTAGGACAGCTATACTTTTTGCCAAGATCGTCATCCATTGAATATGTTACGCCCGCCGGTGTCATGCCAATGTAGTTACCCGAGTCAAAAATTGTATCACCTGCGCAGAGCCATATGGAGGTAGATTTGTGTCTTCATTATTCGATCAATTAAATTTTCAATTAAAAAAAGTCACTTCAATTCAAAAAAATGTTTTTGAATGCAAAAATAAATTAGAAACTCCAAAAAATGCATTTGAATGCTATTTTATTTATTTATATGCTATGTTATTTTATTTTATTTATTTTATTTTATTTTTTGGATTGAAGTCAATTTTTTTGGGTTGAAGCAACTTTTTTTGATTGAAGTAATGTTGTTTTGCGTTTGGGCCAAATTTTGGCTAGGACATTTGTGTCTTTATTATTCAATCAAAAAATAAGTTGCTTCAAACAAAAAAAATATATTTTAAAAAGAAAAATCACTTCAATCAATCAATAAAAGAAAAATTTCAATCATAGAAAAAAAGTTTTTGAATGCGAAAAAATATTTGAGACTCAAATATTTGCATTTGAACACTTAATTTTTCATTTAAAAAAATTCTTTGATTTTAGCAATCCTTTTTGTGTGACATGTGTCTGAATCATTCAATCTCCAAAAAGTTGCTTCAATCAAAAAAAAAATTTTCAAACAAAGATTTTAAAAAATCATTTGAAAAATAAAATTGCCCTGCCCTAATTTTTAAAAAATTTTTTTTTAAATAATATGCAAAGCAAATGACCATCTAAGGTGCTCGTCACTTAATCAGTTCGAAAAATCATTTTGACCTATTATAAAAATATCTTTTTTTGTTCATTTCATTAATTTTTGTTGTTTTATTGCTTTACAGCTTTTATATATATATATATTAGGGCTGTCAAAATTACCGCGTTAACGCGCGGTAATTAATTTTTTAAATTAATCACGTTAAAATATTTGACGCAATTAATGCACATGTCCCGCTCAGAAAGGATTCTGCCTTTTGGTAAGTTTTACAGCAAGGCTTTTTGTGCTGTCCAACAGCGAACTCTTGTGGTCGCTTTGCGACATGGTTTATTGTTTTCTTGCCAGTTCATTATGGCTGCACGACGTCTCGAGCTGATAATGTTGTGCTTATATGATCCTTGGACAAGATTTGTCCGTAAGTATGGTTGTTGTAAAGAATGTACATATTATGTTAGTAAGCGAAATGTTATGTTTTTTGTATGAGACGCTTTTTGTTTATGTTTAGTGAACCTGTATAGCGTGCTAAGCTAACGTTGTTGCTAATGCAATGCTTGTGTACTTTTTTTTGGTAGTTTTACGACGGTCTAAAGACGACAATGGTTTGAGGCCATTTTAATAATAAATCAGATGAAAAAGGAAGAAGTCTAATTATTAAGGCGTCGTTCACTAGCTGTCTAGCTTTGGAAAAAGTAGACGCTTCGGAGTGAGGACAGCATAGACAGATTTAAATGACAGTAGAGTGAAATGCCCACTACAGTCCTTATGTACCGTATGTTGAATGTATATATATCCATCTTGTGTCTTATCTTTCCATTCCAACAATTTATTTTACAGAATATATATATAATTTACAGAAAAATATGGCATATTTTCTAGATGGTTGGAATTGCGATTAATTATGATTAATTACGATTAATTAATTTTTAAGCTGTAATTAACTCGATTAAAAATTTTAATCGTTTGACAGCCCTTATATATATATATATATATATATATATATATATATATATATATATATATATATATATATATATATAGGAAAGTCAATTACATGCACTGACACTTTTCGGCCACCAGGGGGGGCCTGGCCCTCCCTTAAACTCCGCTTATGTATGCACTCACATTTATATGTTCACTTGTAAGTATTATGTAGCCTTGTATTCTCAGTCAAAGCAATCATGCATGTGTGAACTTAGCTGTAGCTTTTAAAAAGAACGGCCGACATTGCTTTTCGGTTTCTATTTACTTCGATTTAAAAAATGGCGCATCTTACAAAAAGGTTGCGATGTAGCACACATCTGCTTCTCTCATTCAGCTCTGATAATCTATTACCATAACAACACTCTTTCTGTAACCACAGTTTTTGGGCAGAATAGAATAGGCAATATCAAAAGTTAAACAAGCATGCACTGACATCTAGCGGTTAGCAGAAATAACTGCAGAATAGTTGAAATGCATTCACTTAAAGGTTTTTAACCTAAAGAGCCTTTTAACTCATTTTAAACAACACAAATAACTTTTTCAATGAGGTAAAAATACCACAATGCATTCACATTCTTTAATCTTAATTGAAAACCTATTAAAAAAGCCCACTTGCAAAAAGTACAATATTATGGTTTTGGAATTCAACCCCTAAAATTCCCCTGGATATGTTTTTTGCGCAGATTATAATTCCTCCAGTCTGTCAGAAGAGCCGTGCACGCTGGAAAAAACTTCGGCAACGCCAAGGACATGCTTGAGTATCTGTCAGAGAGGCATGGCACGGCCCTGAGGTAATAGTTATATCTTTTTTTCATACAAGTCGATGTGTCCTTTCAAACAATGACTATGAAATGACAACGAGTGGGGAAATCATCTTTAAGAAATAGATAAAATAATGTTTGTTTTACAAAATGTTCCTTGAAGCATTTTTTATTTGTTGTGTACCAGGTTCAGTGTTCAAAAAATATTTTTAAGTGAGAAACTTAAAGAAAATTTCAAAGGCCTCAAAAATGTCTCTTTTTGACTCCCCTGAATTGAACTACTTTTCAGGTGTCAAAAAATGTCCTCCTGCTCAAATTTTTTCTTCCCCCAGAAAATAGAGATTTTAAGCTTTCCAATGATGCATCACACATGCATTTAGGGCAATTTTGAAATTTGGCCAAATTGGGGCTCTCAGAGCGGAGTGTTTTCCGCCATATGTGTTTTCCTTACCTTTTGGTTATGTTTTGTTGCTATTTTGGTTTTTTTACCATTGGCAGAGGTGAAGTTTTGAGTGACAACAGCTTGCCAATGTTTTTGAATGAGCATCTGTTGCTCCATGAAAAAGCTCCTTCTTTCCTTTAATGGCTCTTTGGAGCCATGACGCTCACAATTTTGTATATATCTTTGAAAAATGAAGTTCCACTTCCTTGACATCAATGGACTTTCAAATGAATATTTATTAGCAAAATATTATATTACACAAGCGGGTGCAAATTCCATATACAAATACCAGTGATTTAATGTATATGTCATCAAGCCAATGTAAAATCAATTTTGATGCCACTTTGTGCTACTTGTGCTTGTACTTGAGTATTTCAGAAAAAGCACACAAAAAATGAAAACAGGTGACTTTTTTTAAATAACTCAGATTCCATATGGAAAATACTAAAAGTTAAATTTGTGAATATTGAACTCCAATTAGGTCAGGTATTACAATAATCTTGAAGAAAATGAATACACAACACAAAAAAAATACTTGATGTGTCTGATAAATGTATATGGTGGATGATTGGTAAATGAGCGCTCAGGTGGTCAGATTATGCAGTGGAAATTGTGTGCCGTTTGAAATTTGTAGTGTCACTGTGTGGTTATGTATCCACCGCAGGTAGTTGGAGACTCGCGTGTATATACCATAATGGCCTGGCCGGGCGCAGCCCTTCCCCCAGCTCACGATGCCCAACAAAAATGTGGTCTTTTTGTACTGCGTCACAAGAGGGCCTCCGCTGTCTCCTTTACATGAGTCCTCACGGCCCATAAGGTATCCGGCACAAAACATATTTTTCGTGATCTTCACACCACTTTCTTCAATGCACTGTTGGGTACGTATGCGAGGCACCCTGAGGCGACGCAGGATATGTGATGTTGGACCATGCTCCGCTCTCCGTCCCCAACCGCTTACCGTGTGCATGTGGATAGCCCAAAGATCACGATCAGCCAAAGATTTAGTGGGCAGGCACACCGGCACGGCATATGGCGTATAAATCACGGGCGAGGCCAGTCGTAGCAGGGCGATGTCGTTGTCAGCCGTCGCCTTTACGTAGTTCTCGTGCATTAGGATTTGAGACACGTGGATGACCTGTTCTGTTCCCTCCTCTACCGCTGTGTTGTGTTCACCTAACAAATAAAACGCCGGTAGATGGCAAAAATGTATTAACATCACAGGGCACTCATTGTCTGAAACACAGTGATGACACACTTAAGGTGTGTGCAATTGTGTTGTTGATATTGTGCAACGCCACCCTCTGGTGGTCAAATTATAGGAAGTGTGACAACAAACCTATTGACAATCAACCCCAATGCCCCCCTAATCAAGTACTAATACTTAATGTATTTAAGTAGATTTTACAGATACAGTGGAGCAAATAAGTATTTAGTCAACCACCAAATGTGCAAGTTCTCCTACTTGAAAAGATTAGAGAGGTCTGTAATTGTCAATGTGGGTAAACCTCAACCATGACGGACAGAATGTGGGGAAAAAAAACAACTGAAAATCACATTGTTTGACTTTTAAAGAATTTATTTCCAAATTAGAGTGGAAAAGTAGTATTTGGTCACCTACAAACAAGCAAGATTTCTGGCTGTCAAAGAGGTCTACTGTAACTTCTTCTAAGGAGGTCTAACGAGGCTCCACTCGTTACCTGTTGTAATGGCACCTGTTTTAACTCATTATCGGTATAAAAGACACCTGTCCACAACCTCAGTCAGTCACACTCCAAACTCCACTATGGCCAAGAACAAAGAGCTGTCAAAGGACACCAGAGACAAAATTGTAGACCTGCACCAGGCTGGGAAGACTGAATCTGCACTAGTTAAAATGCTTGGTGTAAAGAAACCAACTGTGGGAGCACTTATTAGAAAATGGATGACATACAAGACCACTGATAATCTCCCTCGATCTGGGGCTCCATGCAAGATCTCACCCCGTGGCGTCAAAATGATAACAAGAACGGTGAGCAAAAATCCCACAACCACACGGGGGGACCTAGTGAATGACCTACAGAGAGCTGGGACCACAGTAACAAAGGCTACTGTCAGTAACACAATGCGCCGCAACGGACTCAAATTCTGCACTGCCAGACGTACTTTCTTCAGCAGGGGGACACATTCCCAGGCCCGTCTGCAGTTCGCTAGAGAGCATTTGGATGATCCAGAAGAGGACTATGTCAGATGAAACAAAAATAGAACTTTTTGGTAGAAAAACAATATTTTCAAGTGGGAGAACTTGCACAATTAGTGGTTGACTAAATACTATTTGCCCCACTGTATTTGTATTTCATTTGAGCGCAGCAGCATACCTTTAAAATAATGAGTCCCTCAAACCGCTCTATGAAGTTGAAATAGAACGTATACAGTGACTTATTACCTGCAACCACATCTAGAAACTGCAAATCAGTATCTTCCAAGCAATGAGATGCTGTGAGGATCCACATGGGTTCAATGATTACTCCACCACAAAACCCTTTACCTTTATAAAGCAGCAGCACCTACAAGAAAAATGTTTTGTTGTAGTGGACTCTGAAGTTAAAGTATTTCTCAATTCGGCATACCTGCCAGGGGCATTCGCCTTTTGGGCACTCTTTTCCGCCCACAATCCGAGCACGAGGGTCAAGGTGATTGGTATTGTTCTGATCCAGAAGGACTGGAGTCACGCCACACGGTATAGATTCTGTGGCAAGGAAAATAATAGTTTATTTGAAATTTTACTATGGCGTCACATGTACTTCTATGCGGGGAAAAAGTGTTGTCTTCATTGAACAAATTCTTCCACGTCATTTGACCAAGACGGAATCATTCATAATTTTATCTACAGTCCCTGACAAAAGTCTTGTCGCTTATCCATTTGGTAGAAACAATTGCTAATAACCTGACTTTTAATTATTCAATTGGTTTCAGAAATGGCTCATATGAAAGCTAAGACCCTCCCAAATGATGTTGAATGTACAAAAATATATTTGTTTCACTGAAAAAAATTTATCATTTAATGAAGACATAAAGGTCAAATTTTGGCAAGACAAAAGTTTTGTCGCCTACAGAAAGTGTGTGAAAATTGAACAAAAAATGTACTTCAAATACAAAATTATGTTACATAAAATAAGCGAATTAAGTAGTGGTGCTGTGAGATCCAAATTTAATATTTTGTATGACTTCCATGGGGTTGAAGGACTGCATCCATGTGGTTCGGGAAGGATTCATACAATTTATTGATGAAGTCATCAGGAACATCAAAGAAAGCAGCCTTGCATGCCTCCCAGAGTACATCAACATTCTTGGGTTTCGTCTTCCATGCTTCCTCTTTCATCCTACCCCAGACATGAGGACTGTTTTCTGAGTGAATTTCGGATCCATGCGGGCTCCAGTAGGTCTCCTGCAATATTTGCGGCGGCTGTGGTGTAATTTAATGGAAGATTCATCTGAAAAATCCACCTTTTGCCACAAAACAGTGAAGTTTGGTGGTGGCAAAATAATGGTCTGGGGTTACATCCAGTATGGGGGTGTGCGAGAGATCTCCAGGATGGAAGGCAATATAAATAGTCTGAAATATCAACAAAACTAAACTGGCTCTTACATTTCTAACCATAAAAAGGGACCAATTCTGCAGCAGGATGGTGCTCCATCGCATACTTCAATCAAGATCCTCCAGGACTGGCCAGCCCAGTCACCAGACATGAACATCATTGAGCATCTATGGGCTAGGATGAAAGAGGAAGCACGGAAGACGAAACCCAAGAATGTTGATGAACTCTGGGAGGCTTGCAAAACTGCATTCCTTGATGTTCCTGATGACTTCATAGTTTTGTATTTGAAGTACATTTTTTGTTCACTTTTCTCACTACTTTCTGTAGGCGACAAAACTTTTGTCTGGCCAAAATTTGACCTATATGTCTTCATTACATGATAAATCTTTTTTCAGTGAAACAAATATATTTTGTGCATTCAACATAATTTGGGAGGGTCTTAGCTTTCACATTAGACTATTTATCTCTCAGGGTGCAGACAATTAAGAAAACGTGTGGCAATTGCCAAGGCCCACAGCCTGTCAAAAGGATGGACGCTGGAAAAGTGGCAAAAGGTGGAGTTTTCAGATGAATCTTCCATTGAATTACACCACAGTCTCCACAAATATTGCAGGAGACCTACTGGAGCCCGCATGGACCCGAGATTCACTCAGAAAACAGTGAAGTTAGGTGGTTACATCATTACCAAAATCATGGTCTGGGGTTACATCCAGTATGTGGGTGTGCGAAAGATCTGCAGGGTGGAAGGCAACATAAATAGTCTGAAATATCAACTAATATTAGCTGCCTCTTACATTCCTAACCATAAAAAGGGACAAATTCTGCAGCAGGATGGTGCTCCATCGCATACTTCAGTCAAGATCCTCCAGGACTGGCCAGCCCAGTCACCAGACATGAACATCATTGAGCATGTCTGGGGTAGGATGAAAGAGGAAGCATGGAAGACGAAACCCAAGAATGTTGATGACCTCTGGTAGGCATGCAAGACTGCTTTCTTTGATGTTCCTGATGACTTTACCAATAAATTGTATGAATCCTTGCCGAAGCCCATGGAAGTCATACAGAATATTAAATTTGGATCTCACAGCACCACTACTTAATTCGCTTATGTTGTGTAACATGTTTTTGTATTTGAAGTACATTTTTTGTTCAATTTTCACACTACTTTCTGTAGGCGACAAAACTTTTGTCTTGCTAAAATTTGACCTTTATTTCTTCATTGAATGATCTTTTTTCAGTGAAGCCAATATATTTTTGTAACTTCAACATCATTTGGGAGGGTCTCAGCTTTCATATGGGCCATTTCTGAAACCAATTGAATAATTAAGTCAGGTTATTAGCAATTGTTTCTACAAAATGGAAAAGCGACAAGACTTTTGTCAGGGACTGTACTTGTTGTTCTGTCTAAACCGAAAGTTGAGAGCTGAAATGAACAAAGATGGTGCAGCCCATGTTTCGCTCAGGAAACTTGTCTATAGTCCAAAAATTACCGTAATTTGTCACATATTCGTTTTTAATTCAATGCACATTGCGCTACTCATTCTGTTGTTTGAGTCCTGGCAACTTGGAGGCAGTAAAAGACAGACATAGCAATACATGTGTGTGTAAATATATGTTGCTTAGGGCTGTAACAACAAAGCCACATACAGTAGATGCTAACCGTTGCCTACAGGTTAGAAAACCAAAAGACTATAGGCCCATGGTTGTTTTAAGTAGACAATGTATACTATGTTTACTGTCTGATGATAAACCGATAGTGGCAACAAACAGCTGGAAGCCTCTGTTTTGTGTCAAATATTTACCAATACAGATCAGTTTCTGCTTGTCGTGAAGTGAGTTTAGTCACGGCTAGTGTTCACAAATCAAGGCAAAGTCAAGGCAAGTCTTAGAAAAAGCACCAAGTTTTCACCTTTTGCCACACAGTTCTGGCCATCAGAATTCAAAACGTATCCATCTGCACAAGAACACCTGAGTCCTCCGCCACTCTCGACTTCTTCACAGAAGTGCTCACAACCGCCATTCTCTAGAAGGCACGTGACTGGGCCGACACGGTCGTCTACAGAATATAAAACTGCGTAGTGAGTTACATGGAGACAAGGCACATGTGAACTTGACCTCTGACCTTACCGTGCTCGCAGTTAAGACCACTAAAGTGAGGTGGACAAAGGCAGTTGTAAGACGCCGTCAAAACCAAACATGTTCCTCCGTTCAAGCAGGGATTCGACTCACAGCTGTCTGGAACTTTAGGATATCATTAGGTAAAGACACAACTTAATAAATCAAAATTTTAGTTTAGCGCTCGAATGGCCTTGATAAGTGTTTATTCTACTTACTACTGTATGTCCTCCAGAACTCGTCCTGAGGAAAAACAAAGCGTTGGAGAACTGATTCAACACTTTGCTGGTGAAGCTGAATTAGGTAGAAAAAAAGTAGGACAAGCAAACCGTGGCCTCTTGATGCTCAAACACCTCCCGTGCTTCTTCATATGAGCACTTCTCCTCCAAGCATTCCCTCTTCAGATCGCCCTTTTGCAGTTCCTCCAGCCAGCCTGAGTTGAACCTCCTGGTGCGCACCAAGACATTGCGTGCTTTATTTGGATCCAAGAAGACTGAGGAACAAGCACACAACAGGTTTGAAAAATCAAATTAGGTTCCTCTTTTGGGGTTACTTCAGCATGACAAAACATGTCATGATCTCCGTAAAGGTTCCTTCGTTTCTCTTCTCTGACCTGATGCCAATGATGTCGAGCTGAAGACGAAGAGCAATATTATGAACACACTCAAGCATGCTGTTGACGCCATGGACGGACCGGTTGCTTTGTATGAGGCTGAAGTCCAGTAACCCTACCAATGGTCAAATGCTGATGAGCCTGATGAGAAGACTCCACCTCCATGATGCAGCTGTTTGGGGAACTGATCACAAAGGTTACATACAGTGGGTACATAAATCGCTCTTAGATACAGACAGTCCTTCTCAGTTAGCTATTTACTTACATTTATACAACAAATGTTTTGGTGTGAAAAAGCACAAGTTTTCAAGGGATTTTTTTAGGGGGGTTCTGGATGAAAATTAAAATTTTGCTTCTTTAACGAGAACATGCGTGTCACATTCGCTCAAGAATGGATATAGAATGTAGGCAGGCTATTAAAGTGATTTTGTACAAGATTAGGAGTAGAAGCAGTTGGCGTGGGCAAGAAATACTTAGGAAATAGACGTTGTGTATCTTTAAACTGCTTGACCTGCATCAAACATTTCGGATAATCTTCGCAATTGTTGGGGAAAATTTTGCCCCATTCTTAATGACAGAATCCAGCCGAGGTTCACCCATAAATATTCAATAATATTCATATCAGCAGTTTTTGATGGTCACGCCAAAACATTAACTTTATAATCCTTAAACTTGGTAATTTAAAAAAAAGAAAAATCTTAGCCCCATAATGACCTGGCGTCCACTTATGTGAACATCACATTTTATTAAAATTTAGTGTTCAAGTGTGTGACTTACTTTGTACATGACCCAAAATGTGATTTCCACATACAGTATGCGTATGCCAACTCTGCATTTATTGTATTTCTAAATATTATGTTTAAAATATTTTTATGAATAAATTTACAAATTGATTAAATTGTTAATAAAAACAAGAAAACAGTGGTTATGACTTCTAATACCACTCTAAAGATTTTTGGGTTTTTTATTTCATCATGTTTAAGTGTCCACTTCATTTAAACTGGGAAGACTGTCTGCGAAGGCTCATGTTTCACTGAAATTGATGACCCTAGCAATCCGATCCATTTTAACAGGGAGTGTTTGCAGTGGTCATTCGCAGTCAAAATGGATTGGACGTCTGGTATTTTAGCAGCCAATGAGTTGAATGAGCGCCAGATAAAAGGTCAAGCCAAGCACTCATTGTCAGTTTAGAGGATTATGTGTACAGTGGGGCAAAAAAGTATTTAGTCAACCACTAATTGTGCAAGTTCTCCCACTTGAAAATATTAGGCCTGTAATTGTCAACATGGGTAAACCAGAAAATCACATTGTTTGATTTTTAAAAAATCTATTTGCAAATCATGGTGGAAAATAAGTATTTGGTCAATACCAAAAGTTCATCTCAATACTTTGTTACGTACCCTTTGTTGGCAATAACGGAGGCCAAATGTTTTCTGTAACTCTTCACTAGCTTTTCACACACTGTTGCTGGTATTTTGGCCCATTCCTCCATGCAGATCTCCTCTAGAGCAGTGATGTTATGGGGCTGTCGTTGGGCAACACGGACTTTCAACTCCCTCCACAGATTTTTTTATGGGGTTGAGATCTGGAGACTGGCCACTCCAGGACCTTGAAATGCTTCTTACGAAGCCAATACTTTGTTGCCCTGGCGGTGTGTTTGGGATCATTGTCATGCTGATCATCTTCAATGCCCTTGCTGATGGAAGGAGATTTTCACTCAAAATCTGTCGATACATGGCCCCATTCATTCTTTCCTTTACACAGATCAGTCGTCCTGGTCCCTTTGCAGAAAAACAGCCCCAAAGCATGATGTTTCCACCCCCATGCTTCACTGTGGGCATGATTTTCTTCGGATGCAACTCAGTATTCTTTCTCCTCCAAACACGAGAATCTGTGTTTCTACCAAAAAGTTCTATTTTGGTTTCATCTGACCATAACACATTCTCCCAGTCCTCTTCTGGATCATCCAAATGCTTTCTAGTGAACCGCAGACGGGCCTGGACGTGTACTTTCTTCAGCAGGGGGACACGTCTGGCAGTGCAGGATTTGAGTCCCTGGCGGCACATTGTGTTACTGATAGTAGCCTTTTTTACTGTGGTCCAAGCTCTCTGTAGATCATTCACTAGGTCCCCTCATGTGGTTCTGGGATATTTGCTCACCGTTCTTGTTATCATTTTGATGCCACAGGGTGAGATCTTGCATGGAGCCCCAGATCGAGGGAGATTATCAGTGGTCTTGTATGTCTTCCATTTTCTAATAATTGCTCCCACAGTTGATTTCTTTATACCAAGCGATTTACCTATTGCAGATTCAGTCTACCCAGCCTGGTGCAGGTCTACAATTTTGTCTCTGGTGTCCTTCGACAGCTCTTTGGTCTTGGCCATAGTGGAGTTTGGAGTGTGAATGACTGAGGTTGTGGACAGGTGTCTTTTATACTGATAATGAGTTAAAACAGGTGCCATTAATACAGGTAACAAGTGGAGCTTCGTTAGACCTCGTTAGAAGAAGTTAGACCTCTTTGACAGCCAGAAATCTTGCTTGTTTGTAGGTGACCAAATACTACTTTTCCACTGATTTGGAAATAAATTCTTTAAAAATCAAACAATATGATTTTCTGTTTTTTTTCCACATTCTGTCTCTCATGGTTGAAGTTTGCCCATGTTGACAATTACAAGCCTCTCTAATGTTTTCAAGTAAGAGAACTTGCACAATTGGTGGTTGACTAAATACCTATTCGCTCTACTGTATGTGTATGTATGTGCCTGATATTCAATTTCCTGGCCAGTGTTTTTAGATGGTAATTTTAGCTAATTCCACCAAAAGTTCTTTCCCCATTAAAACAAAACAAACAAACAAAAAAACACACAAAATATCATGCTGCCCTAGGATTAGCAGGCGCCCCCTTTTTTTTTTTTGGTCCACACATAACGATGCCTGTAGTGAAGGCCCATCTCAATCTACGTAAATGTTAGATTGACATGGTAACAATGATGGACCCCATATAAAAATCCAAAATACACAAACTCTAAACTTTGCAGCCCATCTCAAACACTACTAAAGTAAGACAATAGACAGCTTTGAATGTCACTTGAATTTTATAGAACGTGTTTTGTCCAGCAGAAAAAGTCTAGCTGGCTCTATCTCCAAACACAGCTTAAATAAACTATCATACTGTCGGTTGGATGATTTAATTGTCTTGCTTTCACCATCTGGACATTTGGTATTGGATCCAATCCAGGAAGTTGCTGACTTTGGTATAAATGCCGTACATGTTGTTTTGAGCGCAACCGTTCCCCCAGCTCACCACACCAGTCAAAAACCACGTTTTCTTATAGCGCGTCACGAGAGGGCCTCCGCTGTCTCCCTTACATGCGTCTTGGCCACCCTTTTGTAGCCCGGCACAGAGCATGTTTCTTGTGATGTTGAGTTTGGTATGCAGACGACACTCCTGCAGGGGGACCCGTGGTAACGCCACACGCTGCAGCAATCTCGCAGTCGACCCGTGCAGTGACAGGCGACCCCAACCTGACACAGTGTTTTGTCGGATGGCTGCCAGCGTACGGCTGAACGAGCTGTTTCTAGCCGGGAGACAAATGGGAACCACATATAGTCCCAATTTGATGGGACGGTGAAGCTTCAGCATGGCCAGGTCACTGTCATAGCTGGAGTGGTTGTAACCACGGTGTATCAGGACTTTAGAAACTCTGCGCTTCTGCTCCGTTTTCTCGTCCGTCTCCAGGTCATGTTCGCCTTCAAAGAAACAAAAAATATACCGTAATTTTTGCACTATAAGGCGCACCTGACTATAAGCCGCCACCCACCAAATTTGACTCGAAAACGACATTTCTTTATAGATAAGCCGCACTGGACTATAAGACGCAGCTTTCCTCACTGTATTATGGGCTATTTACACCAAAAGATGTTAACCGTTAACACTTCATTTGACAGCGACATCCGTAGTGAGACCAAATGAACCATCAATTGGCTGCAAAGCTTCATTGCTTCAAGAAGCTTCATTTGGCCATCACTGCTCCCTTGGGCGAGACAGTCAACTGCTGCTGCCACCTGCTGTCAACTCTGTTGTTGTCCAACATGCCTCCTAGCATGCATTGCAGCGCTACAAATGTTAATAACAATCAAAAATTTTTGTTCTGTGCTGATTATTTCTTCAGTTAGTGTTCCTGTTGTTTCATTAATTGCTAGTTAAGGTATTTGGTAACACTTTATCTGACAGTGGTACCATAAGACTGTCATTAGACAATCATAATTATGACATGACACTGTCATGAGCATTAATGAATGCATATAACAAATGTCATTTAGTGTTATCTGTTAGGTTTTGTGTTTGTTTTCTCCTAGTGTGACTTGTCCCTGTGATTGCCCATTTATTTCACCTGTTGTGGCAGCTCCTAGTGTATCCTCCAACCTGCATCCTCCTGTACTCACCTGTTCCTCGTTGTGTCGATACCCCTTGTCTGTGTGAGTATATAAGGTTCCAGTTTCTTTTCACTCCTTGTTGCGTCATTGTCAGTGTTGATGTCAAGTCCCGTCCAAGCCCTCGTGTACCAGTCCCTCTGATTAAGTAAGTTTTGTTTGAACATTGCCTTTTTTATCCCCAGTCCTTTTGGTCTTACTTTGTGTTTTTGTTAGTGATTATTAAAACGTTTTTTGAGTTCACCGCCACCTGCCTTGCTGCATTTTTGTTTCCCTGCATTTGGGTCCAAACCACCTGCCTGCCCGTGTTATCCGTGACAGTTATCTGGTAAATTAGCTCACTTTTGAATGGATTTAAAAGATCCGAGCTGGACATATATGGAGTTAATGACATAATTTTCTGGATGACACTTAATGACATCCGTCAAAAGCATTTAGAAATGCCAATGATGGTGTTATGTCATAACGGTCTTATGACGCTGCTGTCAAATAGTGTTACCTATTAACCCAAATAAATCAACAAATAAGCCGCACTGGACTATAAGACACAGAATTCAAAATTAAGGAAAAAAAGTAGCGGCTTATAGTCCAAAAATTACGGTGTATATATATAGCAGAAAGTGAGTTCACGGGCTAGTTCCCCTGAGCTTCGGCCTTTCATGATCAACTTACCCACGATGACATGGAGGATGCTGTTCGGCTTTCTCCAGACACAGTGAGCTGCAGTCAGAATCCACTGATCGGATAGAATGATAGCACCGCATGTTTGCTGGTGATTCTCAGTCAGGAGAGCCTTCATATACACATGAGGTAGTCATCATTCATAAATTTGTCTTGACCTCCCTAAAGATTTACCTCACCTGCCAGGGACAATGTCCTTTGGGACAGATCTCTCCGTTGACAACTCTTGGGGCAAAATGGACCATTGGTCGTCCACAGGGGACAGGGTCTAGGATAGAGCTAATGGCGTCATCAAACAGAAAACTAATCCGTCATGACCATAAGATGCGGCAAACCTTGTGGACTACAAGTACTGTTGTTCTGATCCAAACTGTATCCTGTAGCACAGAAACAAATGTGCGTCCGGTCGGGAAGTTCTTTGCAGAAATGTTCACATCCTCCATTCCTATAGCGACATCCATTGGCGGTCACGCGCGCTACAAAGAAAAATACATATCATATCTAGGCAAATGTCAGTCAAATAAGCAATTCAGTCAATGCCAACCGGCCTTGCCTTTGTCACAGACTGATCCGTGGAATCTAGGTGGACATTGGCAGACAAAGGTGTTGATCTTGCGAGTGCAAGTGCCACCATTCTTACAGGGAGACGACAGGCAGTGATCTTCGGCTATAAACAGGCACGTCGTGAAGCTTGTGAAAAGCAACTTTTTAATGTGTATGACGGAAAACACTCAGGTGACTTGAAGTTCCGCTCTGAGACCCCCAGTTTGGCCAAATTTCAAAACTGTCCGATATGCATGTGTGATACATCATTGGAAAGCTAAAAATCTCAATTTTCTGGGGGAAGAAAACATTTGAACAGGAGTGCATTTAAAAAAAAAAAAAAATTAACAGCAAAACCCTATCTGGAGGTGAGAGCACACGAGAGCACAAATACAGACGTCGTGACTTTAACGAGATATTTTCGTGTACTTATCTTGTTACGATCCAAAAACTCGATGTAGCATGTATCACCGAGTGTCAAGACACAGCTGTGAATGGCCACAGCTGGATTTTGGGGGGATTTTATGGGTGAAACATGTTAATATAACAAGGGTCGCAATGCAGAAATCGCAGACATCAAGGAGTGGTCGAGATTTTTTCATATATTTACTAGGGTTGTTCCGATCAGGTTTTTTTTGCTCCCGATCTGATCCTGATCGTTTTAGTTTTGAGTATCTGCCGATCCCGATATTTCCCGATCCGACTGCTTTTTTTTTTGGTCCCGATTCAATTCCAATCATTCCCGATAATTTTTCCCGATCATATACATTTTGGCAATGCATTAAGAAAAAAATGAATAAAACTCGGACGAATATATACATTCAACATACAGCACATAAATACTGTATTTGTTTATTATGACAATAAATCCCCAAGATGGCATTTACATTATTAACATTCCTTCTGTGAGAGGGATCCACGGATAGAAAGACTTGTGACTTTGTATATTGTGACTAAATATTGCCATCTAGTGTATTTGTTGAGCTTTCAGTAAATGATACTCTAGCCATGCCCAAATGCATGATGGGAAGTGGAACCATGACTGTGCGTAGTGCTACCAATTGATATATCTTCTCTGCGTTGGGAAACAACATAAGGTGTTAAGAAAAAGATCAATTGCTATCTTGCTTCCCCACATTGCTTCCCATGATATTTCTAATCGTAGGGAGAGGGATTGTAACGCTTTAGCCGATTAAAAAAACTCTTAAGGCTGCCAAAATTCACTCTTTTCATTTTACGCTGCCTTTTATCTCTCTGTATAGGTATAACGGCGCCATTACAGATTGAGTGCGACAATGTGTGAGTGGGTCGTGCAGCGCATGCATTAATTGCGTTATTTAATGTGATACATTTTTTAAAAAATTAATTACTGCCGTTATAGGGATAAATTTGATAACCCGACCTTAAGCCTAAATTTTACTAAAGACTGGATGAGTGTAACATATTATTTCTGTAACGTTAAATACAATTAGAAAACGATTTAATTAAAAAATATTCTGTATATATATTTAAAACAAAGGCATGGCCGGTATTATTTTGCCGATTCCGATACTTTGAAAATGACGTGATCGAATCTGATCGATCGGGATGCCGATCGATCGGAACATCTCTAATATTTACCCTTTTAAATGTTTTTTTTTCTTCAATTTTTCTTTTTTTTGGATCGATTATTTATCATCTAAAATATTGGGGAAAATTACGACTGTAACCCAAAAAATACAATTAAGCGATAGTTATGAGGTAGATATCCGTGACTTTTTTACAGACGCCAATTTTTTCTTGTGACGTGGTTTGTTTAAAAGTTTAAAATATGCGTGTGAATAATTTTTTAAAGCCGTTTTTTTTTTTAACTAAATATTAGACATCAATGAATGATTAATTAATGATTCTAAGCTGAAAATGACAGACATTTCGAATGATAAATAAGATAACTTAAATTCTTTTTATGGCTAGGTTGAAACAAAAGCGGTTGCGCGACGTCTGTAAACACGGGTTCTCAGGGTTAAACGGACAAGTTAAAAATAGCTAATTGCGCCATGAATCTGCTACGGCAGCATATAGACATATTGTTCTATCAAACACAACAGTTTTTTTCGGCTTAAAATCCAGCAGTTTATTTCAAAGAGGGGTGCAAGAGCAGAAACTGCTTTTTCAGCCTTGTCTGTGTTTTCCGCCGTATACAAACCTACCTGTGTACATTCTCCAGAAAACCTCCTGCAAAACAAGAGCAACATATTAGTGGACAGCTCTATTTGCCCAAAACCACCAGCTGACTGCGATACTCTGACCAGTTGTTGCGGCAAAGCAAAGATCTCCTTAGCCTCTTCGTATGAGCATTTCTCCTCTAAACATTCGCGCTCCAGGTTGCCTTGTTTCAGCTCTTCCCAGAAGAAGTTAGCTCGACGGGTTCGATGAAGGAAAATGCTTGCGTCAGGTTTCCCCAAAAACAGGCCTGTTTCAATAACATTTATAGCACTGACGAGTGGCAGTAGGCCACAAAGAAGTGGAATACATTTGAAAAAATACCTTGTTCAATCAATGGTATTCTTCAGAAGTTTGAGTGAGTCAGATATGTGTAATTCATGAGTAATAAGTCAACTAGGATACTGTTGCAATAAGTCAAATGATGTTCACGCTACAGTTAAGAAATCTTTGAAGTTCTGTAATGATTTTCAGACCTGTGAAATTAGGCATTTCAAATCAAAGATCTACTTTTAGGGGTACCAAGTCAAAGTTAAGTTCAGTATTCCAAAGATTTCTAGACCAAAATCTTAAAATTAGCAACTGATTTGACATCATATTCCCAATTCTGCTACTCATTCAAGTTAAGAGGTGGCCAACATCAACTGGTCACACTTACATCGAAATTAGACATGATCACCTAGCTCAGTAAAACAAACTTCAACCATGTCTCCGAAGTAGATGAAGAGGAGAAAAAGGAAGGATAGTTGTAGTTTGAAAAGGCGGAGAACTGACCTTCAGGAAGCCCAATGCATGCTGGGATACACACTACGAGAATCCCTAGGAAGAAGAGCTGCTTAGGGTTTCTGCTTGTTTTCGCCATTTTAATTCCGATCTGAACAAAGTTCAAAAATGGACTTAAAACACGTGATCACATTCATGTGTAAACTGGCCAAATATGGCTCAGCCTTGTTGGTTTTGTCTCTTTGACCTTTGGAGCCAACAAGATTTCCACAGTTTAGTTCACTGAATCAAATATTCAGTCGATGTGATTGTCGACAAAACAGACAGTTCCTCGTCATTTAACAGCACTTTTATTCACTCTTCATAGAAATTTTTTTCCAGCACTGACATAGAAATGAAATAATCTCAATAAAAGTCATTAAGACAAAATGTTATTGGTTGAACTGCTGTAGTGGTTTTTTGGGATTAGCTGTACTGCTGGTTCTTAGTGCTGCAAATACTTGATAATGTCAGGAATATAGTCCTGAGCATCCCTCAGCTGGTCCTTCCAGTCCTGTGGAATGGTGGACTTGGTGTACGATCCTCCAGCCCCAAGTAGAGCCCCCAGTGCAGCACCACGGTTACAGTTCTCCCCTGAAATGACCATGAATCAAATCTCTAAACCCCAAATCCAGTCAATTATGACTGCTTTCAAATTGACTATCAAAAATGACTCAAAAGCAGCCAAACCTCCACAGTTGGTATTGGCAAGGATTCCTGCTGTGGGGTCATCATGAAACTGGTGAGCAAGGTAAAACATGCTGGAAAGAGCTCCTTTAATGACAACAAAACAGATTCTCAAATTTAGCAATCAAGAAAAGAAAAAAAAAATATCAGGAGTGGTGTGCTAGCACCTTTTGTGTAGCATGCCAGACCCAGGCTACTGACAGCAATCTGATGGACCTGCAGTCGTTCTTCAGATAGCATTGGAAACCTGAAACACAATCAAATCATCAGATTGAACATTTCCTTGAAACAGGAAGTGGAGCTGTAAGGGATAAAACACAAGTCCCGTGGTTCTGATTTTTCACCTCGCAGCTCGCTGACTGAACTTCTCGCAGGTATCCCATACACCCAGCGTCCTGAGGGCGATCTCTGCTTGCTGACGGACGCTAGCGCCCTGCAGCACCGCATGAAGTGCTCTGCTGTAGATGGATACGTACTCTGGCACACTGGGGTGGGGGTGTAAGAGCTTCCCAAACTCAACTGCTGCACAGACCTGGAGACTCGGAGGTGAAAAATCCATGACAAAAAGAATTGGTTCAAAAAGAATTTTTTCATAGTTAAGGTCAGGTCTCATTTCTTGAGATAACATAGGCTAAATCTGAAGTCAATCAGGTAAAACCTCTTAGAGAATGTGGCAAATTTTTGACCCTCTAATCGTGCAAAAATGGGCCAGAATTAAACATAACCAGGAAATGAGTTTTTAAAATTTTTTTATTTTAAGACATGGCGTCTCTTACTGACTTATTAAACCTCCCTGCTACAGTAACTCTACAGTCCTTGACAAAAGTCCTTTCACTCATCCATTTTGTAGAAACAATTGCTAATAACCTGACTTTTAATGATTCAATTGGTTTCAGAAATGGCTCATATGAAAGCTAAGACCCTCCCAAATGATGTTGAATGTACAAAAATATATTTGTTTCACTGAAAAAAGATTTATCATTTGACTAAGACGTAAAGGTCAAATTTTGGCACGACAAAAGTTTTGTCGCCGACAGAAAGTAGTGAGAAAATTGAACAAAAAATGTACTTCAAATACAAAAATATGTTACATAACATAAGCTAATTAAGTAGTGGTGCTCTGAGATCCAAATTTAATATTTTGTATGACTTCCATGGGCTTGAAGAATTGCATCCATGCGGTTGGGCAAGGATTCATACAATTTATTGGTGAAGTCATCAGGAACATCAAAGAAAGCAGTCTTGCATGCCTCCCAGAGTTCATCAATATTCTTGGGTTTCGTCTTCCATGCTTCCTCTTTCATCCTACCCCAGACATGCTCAATGATGTTCATGTCTGGTGACTGGGCTGGCCAGTCCTGGAGGATCTTAATGTTCTTTGCCTCGAGGAACTTTGAGGTAGAGATTGGAGTATGCGATGGAGCACCATTCTGCTGCAGAATTTGTCCCTTTCTATGGTTAGGAATGTAAGAGGCAGCTAAGATTTGTTGATATTTCAGACTATTTATGTTGCCTTCCACCCTGCAGATCTCTCGCACACCCCCATACTGGACGTAACCCCAGACCATGATTTTGCCACCACCACTTCACTGTTTTACTTAGTGTATCTCGGATCCATGTGGGCTCCAGTAGGTCTCCTGCAATATTTGCGGCGACTGTGGTGTAATTCATCTGAAAAATTCAACTTTTGCCACTTTTCCAGCATCCATCCTTTTGACAGGCTGTGGGCCTTGGCAAATGCCACACAGTTTTTTAATTGTCTGCACCCTGAGATATCTGTAGGGTGGAAGGCAACATAAATAGTCTGAAATATCAACAAATCTTAGCTGCCTCTTACATTCCTAACCATAAAACGGGACAAATTCTGCAGCAGGATGGTGCTCCATCGCATACTTCAATCTCTACCTCAAGGCAAAGAAGGTCAAGATCCTCCAGGACTGCCCAGCCCAGTCACCAGACATGAACAGGAAAAAAGAAGAAGCATGGAAGACGAAACATAAGAATGTTGTTGAACACTGGGAGGCATGCAAGACTGCTTTCTTTGATGTTCCTGATGACTCATCAATAAATTGTATGAATCCTTGCACAACCGCATGAATGCAGTCCTTCAAGCCCATGAAAGTCAAACAAAATACTAAATTTGGATCTCACAGCACCACTACTTAATTCGCTTATGTTATGTAATATATTTTTGTATTTGAAGTACATTTTTTGTTCAATTTTCACACTACTTTCTGTAGGCGACAAAACTTTTGTCTTGCCAAAATTTGACCTTTATGTCTTCATTAAATGATGAATCTTTTTTCAGTGAAACAAATATATTTTTGCACATTCAACATCATTTGGGAGGGTCTTAGCTTTGATATGAACCATTTCTGAAGCCAAATGAATAATTAAAAGTCATTATTATTGTTATTAATAATTGTTTCTACAAAAATGGATAAGCGACAAGACTTTTGTCAGGGACTGTAGGTCAAATGTACTGGATAGGATTTCATTTAACTTACAGTGCCTTGCAAAAGTATTCGGCCCCCTTGAATCTTGCAACCTTTCGCCACATTTCAGGCTTCAAACATAAAGATATGAAATTTAATTTTTTTGTCAAGAATCAACAACAAGTGGGACACAAACGTGAAGTGGAACAACATTTATTGGATAATTTAAACTTTTTTAACAAATAAAAAACTGAAAAGTGGGGCGTGCAATATTATTCGGCCCCTTTACTTTCAGTGCAGTAAACTCACTCCAGAAGTTCAGTGAGGATCTCTGAATGATCCAATGTTGTCCTAAATGACCGATGATGATAAATAGAATCCACCTGTGTGTAATCAAGTCTCCGTATAAATGCACCTGCTCTGTGATAGTCTCAGGGTTCTGTTTAAAGTGCAGAGAGCATTATGAAAACCAAGGAACACACCAGGCAGGTCCGAGATACTGTTGTGGAGAGGTTTAAAGCCAAATTTGGATACAAAAAGATTTCCCAAGCTTTAAACATCTCAAAGAGCACTGTGCAAGCCATCATATTGAAATGGAAGGAGCATCAGACCACTGCAAATCTACCAAGACCCGGCCGTCCTTCCAAACTTTCTTCTCAAACAAGGAGAAAACTGATCAGAGATGCAGCCAAGAGGCCCATGATCACTCTGGATGAACTGCAGAGATCTACAGCTGAGGTGGGAGAGTCTGTCCATAGGACAACAATCAGTCGTACACTGCACAAATCTGGCCTTTATGGAAGAGTGGCAAGAAGAAAGCCATTTCTCAAAGATATCCATAAAAAGTCTCGTTTAAAGTTTGCCACAAGCCACCTGGGAGACACACCAAACATGTGGAAGAAGGTGCTCTGGTCAGATGAAACCAAAATTGAACTTTTTGGCCACAATGCGAAACGATATGTTTGGTGTAAAAGCAACACAGCTTATCACCCTGAACACACCATCCCCACTGTCAAACGTGGTGGTGGCAGCATCATGGTTTGGGCCTGCTTTTCTTCAGCAGGGACAGGGAAGATGGTTAAAATTGACGGGAAGATGGATGCAGCCAAATACAGGAACATTCTGGAAGAAAACCTGTTGGTATCTGCACAAGACCTGAGACTGGGACGGAGATTTATCTTCCAACAGGACAATGATCCAAAACATAAAGCCAAATCTACAATGGAATGGTTCAAAAATAAACGTATCCAGGTGTTAGAATGGCCAAGTCAAAGTCCAGACCTGAATCCAATCGAGAATCTGTGGAAAGAGCTGAAGACTGCTGTTCACAAACACTCTCCATCCAACCTCACTGAGCTCGAGCTGTTTTGCAAGGAAGAATGGGCAAGAATGTCAGTCTCTCGATGTGCAAAACTGACAGAAACATACCCCAAGCGACTTGCAGCTGTAATTGGAGCAAAAGGTGGCGCTACAAAGTATTAACGCAAGGGGGCCGAATAATATTGCACGCCCCACTTTTCAGTTTTTTATTTGTTAAAAAAGTTTAAATTATCCAATAAATGTTGTTCCACTTCACGATTGTGTCCCACTTGTTGTTGATTCTTGACAAAAAAGTAAAATTTTATATCATTATGTTTGAAGCCTGAAATGTGGCGAAAGGTTGCAAGGTTCAAGGGGGCCGAATACTTTTGCAAGGCACTGTATGTATGAGGTGTTACAGAACTTTTTTTGTCAAATTTAACCAGGTGGTAAAGAAGAAACCTCAAATTATCATTCCAGCAAAACACCGTCATTCAAAATGCACTAACATAGAAAGATTTAGTAGGTGTGGCATCAAAGCATTACCCTCCAAAGTATGTGTGACTCAGTAAAAGGTTGACGGACACACTCGCCTATTTTTGTTCTGTGGTACTCACAGCTTGCTCCTCATTGGTTGAAGCAGATTGCAAAATGAAGGGAAGGACCGCGGTAAGGCACCCGATGGCATCCAACTGGCTGTCCGGGAGTGACATTAGTTTTTTCTTTGCGCGCTCTTCTGCAAATATTAGAACCTTTAGAAAAACCCAGACATACAAAAGAGGTCATTGGCAGTTGCCATGCATCATGACCATTCGCCATGACCGGCGACCAATTAATAGTTTTCTCAGAAACTTTTGCCCCAATTCCATTGAAATGTTTGACACCGCAGAGCATAGGTGATATTGTCATCGATCCCATTCATTTAAATTAGTGGTACTATTATCGGTACCGATACGGCACCTACATGACATCATCTGTATCGACTAAAAAAACATGCCAATGCTGTGCCATATGTACTTTTGATCTAGTTTACATGAATGTTTGTTCATTCGCTGTCAACCCTCTCACATTTAAAATGGATTGGACGTCTAACTCTGACAATGGCAGCCAATGAGGTAAAAAAAATCAAATTTGTTCTTTCTCTGGCCAAGAGGCACCCTCCAACATGTCTAGTGAGTTTATCACGAGTAGATGCCCAATCCATTTGAAGCGAGAGAGTGGAAGGAAATTCACTGCCATTCCTCCCGCTTTAAATAAATTGGACCTCTATCGCCGTCAATGGCAGAAAATGAGTTAAGCAGTGTCTGATTAAGCCATTATTGTAATTACTTGACATTGAAGTGAGTATGCAGCCAGTTATAGTATTAAAACAATTCCCCCCCCCCCGTAAAACGATATAAACACAAGAGCTGTCCTGATGTAGTCAACGTCATCGATGACGTAAATGCGTCGTCGAGCACACCATCCCATCGACTGTTAAAAAAGGGTTTAAAAAATATATGCGTGGAAAGTTGAGAATGGCAAATGGGGAAAGCGGCGCAAAGCAAAAAAAGCACACCAGAGTGACCAAAGCATGGACTTCTTTCAACGAAACAAAGGAGGGTACACTGTCGTGTGCAGTCAATGCCAAGCTTGCATACCACGGCAGCACGTCGGCCGTGAATGAACACCTGAAGCGTCTTCCAAAGGTATAATTTTGGAAGATGACAGGAGACAACAAGCTGGAGGATCGTAAGTCCATATAACCACATTTTTTAAATTTAAGTTGCCTTTATGTGCGTTGCACGACACTATTAGGAGCTAATGTAGCTGAATAAGCAGCTACATAATTTACATAGCGCATTGCCACCTCTGTTAAAATCAACAATATTGAAAGCATCTTGTGTTTTAGAATCTGTTTTACCACTTAGGAAATCCTTATTATTTTGCTTCATCTATTCTACATCAAATTATAATCAATACAAGAATGTATATTAATGCTTCATCGTACCTCCCAGCTAAGGTGCATGTATATAAAGTGCGTAGCGGCTCACAGCTTCATTAGCCCTATGTAGTAATGCGACTTTCTTTTTCTTGTAGCAATATTACGACCACAAGCGGAGTTTGACTTTTGGGGTGGGGGGGCAAAATATGTTGATGACCCTGAAACGCAGTGTCAACAATAAAATTAACTTATAAGAATATAATAATTAGATGAAAATGAGCGTACTTGTTTCCTATCATTCTTGAGGGGGATTCTAAAATCAGGCTGCCTAGGCTATACTTTTCTCCAAGATTGTCATCCACTGAATATGGTACGCCCACTGGTATCGTGCTGGAACGCCCACCGGTATCGTGCGAATGTAGTTACCCCAGTCTGAGTGGAGCCACTGCACTGCACTGATTTGCTTGATTTCCGTGTTTTGGTGATGTAGTTATCTACGAGGTTTTAAAACATGGCACATCCATCAAAAAACAACAACTTTTTTTTCTGTCGTATACCGTAACATATGTACTGAACATTAATAAAGGCAATGTTTCACTGTTTTACTCATAGGATGATCTATAACTGTAATTCAAGTCCAGTATGGGGTTTCTCCAGTTTGGTAAATGTCGATGTCCAAATATATATAACTGTGGTTCTTTTCTGGCTTCAATTAATTGTTTAAGTCGACAACCCTCATAACTAATGTGTCTGTGCGAGCTCCCGCGGCCAGGGACACAATTTTTGACGCGGGTAACTACATTGGCAAGACACCGGTGGTGGCTGTGTTGTACAATTAGCATCTTAAGTGGGGCAAATTGAAACTCCGCTCACCATTTTAACGGTGGTCTGTAGCGTTTCATGGTCCACATTTTCAATCCTTGGTTCTAGCTCAGTAGTTGTTGTCGCTTTTGAAAGCTTACATTTGAAAAAAATTACCTATATTCATCTTGCCTTTTCAGTCCTCGGGTGGTTTTGGCTAAGCAAAGCAAATGACTGTTTAAGGTGCTCGTCACATAATCTTTTCGAAAAAAATAATTTTGCTTTACAACTATTATGACAATATGATAGCGGAAAATTCTTAATTTTAAAATCATATACTGTATAGGAAAGTCAATTACATGCAATGACACTTTTCGGCCACGGGGGGGGGATTACGACTTTAATCTCGATCTTTTTTTTAAATTTATTTATATATTTGGCCCTAATACGTTACGTTGTAACAACCTGCATCAGTATGTTTTTTTTTTTTTTTTTTTTTTCCGCGTACTTCACTCTAGTGATACGTGACATTTATTTATCTACTCTGCTGGTTCTCACTCTAATGCTGAGAACAATATAGACATTCCCAAAAAGAAAGTAAGAATTGTTTTGAGTCCTGTTGGAAAAGTGAAGTCACAGTGTTCTGAATCTGTTTACATTCCATTCTTTTGCACTAGTTAATGCCATCAGCATTTGACCTCATTGTCTATTTGTTATTTATTATTGGTATCTATGTGTTTATTTGTACTTTAATAAAGAATTTAAGTGTTCCAAATTGTTTTTGTGAATTAATAATCGTCAACAAAAATTAAATTGCAAGATTAGTAAAAAAAAAAGAGTTCATTGAAAAAAAATTATTAGACTAGTCGACTAATCGTTAAAAAAGTCTCCAGACTAATCAGGAGAAAAATAATCGTTTAGGACAGCCCTAATTAACACACTATTGGTTTCGGCCAATACCACAAAGCTGGGTGAGGGAATTGAAAAAAATGGGATTGGTGCAACACTAAAGGAAATGATTTGTTTTCCCCCCCAAGTTAAACACCAGATTCTGTACCTCCTGGCTCAATTTCGGCCTGCTATCCTGCCAGTCAGCAAAGAATGATCGATGAGACGACTCGGCGTAGGTATCTGCGTGCGTGCCAGGTGTGGTCAAGAAGTTAACGTAGTCCACAAGAACGGCGGCTCGAGCGTCAGGATGTGAGATGTCTGTAAAGCCGCTGCTTGCCAACGTGCGAGCTGCTCGGAGGGCACACAGGACATTCAGCGTGTTGTTTCCTGCCTTTAGACCTGCAAACAGCCAGGATTTATGATGAAAAACACCATTATATAAATATCAAAAGCTTAGGTTTCCAGCTCAAAACCAATCAATTTTAATGCCATTGCATACCTTGGTGATAGTGAATAGAACCACTGGAAGATTTCCAAAAGCTCAGTTTGTCATGAAGGATGATGTTTCCCACCACCTCTACTCGTTTGGAAGCAGATGACCAGGAAGTGCGACCGCTACCAGCTTAATCACAAGATCATCTTTAATCACACTTTTGAAGAAACCCAATAATAAACTCTTGAGAAAAGAAGACCAATACTCACCAGTGTTGGATAGGTTGAGGATGCTGCTGGGGTGTTTGATTTTGGGCGAATTGAAGCCAGATATCCAGCCTCCAAAGTCTTTCTTGATGTCATGTATGTTGTAGTACCAATGGACAGGCATGGACATGGCATCGGCGGCACACATTGCCCATAAAGCCTCACTCACGGAACGCCACACTGCAGCCATCTACCACAATGCAACTCCTTAAGAACTATTTTAACTCATTGATTGCCATTGACGGCACTAGATGTCCAATCCATTTTGACTGAGAGATGTCAAGCTTTGTCAATGGCAGGCAATGAGTTAATCATATGGAGTTGAAATATTTTGCTCGTAAACTGTTTGACTAACCATTAAATACCTCAACTCCAATCTAAAAAATATCTAGCTGGACTTTTTGATTAATTGACTATACTGTGAGTACTATGGATGTCCTCGATCCGATCACGTGAGTGGAAATCGGGCCTGATTACATCATTTTCAGAGGATAGGAATCAGGTAAAAAAAAAAACTCTGCATAGTTTTCCCAACCGTCCCTCCGTCCATCCGTTTATTCATTCATTAGAAAAATTGACTGGCACAATCAGCAAGTGGAAAGGGGTAAATGTAGGTCTGAACATCATGAAAATACTGTATTTCACTTATTAACGGAAGGGTCAATTCTATTCTTACAACATATGGGAAGACATTATAAATTATTATAATTAGTATTTATCATCAATTATAATCATTATATAATTCAAATATGGTTGCTTAAAAGTTGGTGGGGACAATTTGAGCATCCTGAAAAGTTGGTAGTGTTATGTCCCTACCCTATGCAAACCTACGACTTTGCTAATAACCTTTTTATATGGCTATAAGTATTAGTACTTGGACTTATTCTTATTAAGTTCTCGGACTCATAATTATCATCCACAAGTTAAATGTTGGTGATGTACCGTAATCTCATTATGTGAACGCAAATACAAACCTGTATATATTACATTAAGCACAAAACGTTTATTTTGAGGGTTTTTAATTTGCAACTTTAGGAAAATTAAATTTTTTAATTTTTTAACTTTTTTTTTTTTTTTTAAAGCTTTTATCTACATGCACCTCTGACCACATACACCTTAATACCATATGTAGAGATAGCATACACATATTTATCTATATGCACAATTAGTGAAATAATGGATTGTTGAATTTTCTTACCTCTCATAGACGCTCTTTTCATTCCATAACCTCAGACTTGCGTAACTTGGTGTTTTAAATGTTAGAAAAGCACGCTGCTTTTGTGAAAATTTTTACGCTTTTAACAGGACGACTGTACTACTGGTTTCCCTTATTTTTAGTGACAGACATGTAGCAGGATTCTATAGAGAACAGCAAAAATCCGCGTATGATATATACAATATATTCATTACACAAAACGTAAGTATATTGTGCAATACAGTGACAAACGGAAGCCGACGAACGTCAAAATAGTATCAAAATGTCATGAGAATATGTCCTGCTTTTTAACTCACAGGCAAAATATTGTTTTTAGTATATGGTGTTTTACATACTATCAAAAAACGTAAACATCTTTGAATAGAATTTATTTTAAAGTAATATTTTATTGACTTGAATATATGTGATTTTTTTCCTACGAATTGAAAAAAAGCTAATCATAATGTCTGCGAGACCAAAATCAGGGCGACTATAGCTCTAAATACGGTACATTCATGAAAGAAAGAAATGGGAAAACTACAATACATTTGATTACTACTGTGCTTAATGATTAACAATTACATTGAAGATATGCCGATTATATCAGGCTCACAGCTTTTTAAGATTGGTAGATGGCGGCCTTTAAATTAAATCGAGTTATTTAACCTAATAGCTAATGCGACCTACGGAAGAGGAACGCCTGCTAGTTTAGCTTAGCGGTTCTCTCATTTTAGCTAACTATTTAACAATTATTTCACTCTCGGGTTCAAATGGAGGATTCATTTGATCATGCTGCTGAGATTTCAGGTTAAGTTAAAGTAACGACTTGTACAAGATGGGGCATTTATACATAAAAAAACAAAACAAACAAACAAACAAAAAAAACCAAAACTGAATTGTTACAGAAATTTTACCATTTTATTCCTGTTTTACAGATCGGGCCAAAGCATTCTGGGCCAGGGAAGATGTGGATCATGTGTTTAATATTATGTTCAATCGTCTAGATCAACTTCGTGAAGTCCTGAGGGCAAACACTGCAACTGACAAAGGTTTAGTGCATGTTCTCTTTTTCTTTGCCATTTAGTTACCTGTGTGATATATGCCTCTTTTCCATTAGAACGGGTTGAGGCGTTGAAGATATACGAATGCCTGGAGTGGAAGACTGCGTTCCCTGTGAGCAACACTCCAGTGGTTCAGATGGTCATTGGTGCTGGTAACTACATTTGACAGCAATAATAATATTAGTTTTTCTCAGTTGCTTTAGTACGTTTCTCTGCTCAGACTTGAAATTCTCAAAACTACTTGTTCAATCGAGGGCTGTCCCAAACGACTAATTTTCTCCCGATTAATCAACCGACTATTTTTACGATTAGTTGACTAATCTTTTATTTATTTATTTTTAAAACTAATTTAGCAATGACATTTATGTTGACGCTTATCAATTCACAAAAACATTTTTTTTTTTTTTTTTTTACTAATTTAGCAATGAAATTTTTGTTGACGCTTATCAATTCACAAAAACATTTTGGAACACTTAAATTCTTTATTAAAGTACAAATAAACAGATAAATAACAATAATAAATCACAAACAATGAGTTCAAATGCTGATAGAATTAACTTGTGCAAAAGAATGGAATGTAAACAGATTCAGAACACTGACTTCACCTTTCCAACATGATTCAAAACAATTCTTAAAAAAATACCTAGCATTAATATTATAGTATACTGTAGTACTATATATAATAGTATTATAATAATTATTCATTGCCAATCAGACTTTTCATAAAGGGTGTCATTTTAAAGGTATTCTTAGTGTAGAAATAGTGTAGATTGTAGAACAATTTGGCATATTGTTTGGTATGTGGGATTAACTCCAGAAATTGTTATTTATATGACGAACATGACATGCTTTTATTTTGAAATGGTCACTGGAAGTACGCTCGCTAAACCGCTAATTTATGCTTTACATTCCGCAAAAAAAAACAAAACATTTTTTGTCATTGCATGTGGTGTCAGTAATAGATTTTTTTTCCTTTTGCAAATGCTGTTAACCAGCGATTTTTCATGTTTGAAGTGTAACCTTTTAACTGCGTTTTAACTGAGTTTTGGACAAGGCTGCCTGTTTTATAGCGGGCTAAAGTAGGTCGTCTTTTTCCCCATTCACCTCAATGTAGCAATGCTAACGTATATAGTGTTTAATATAGATGTGTTTTCTTATTTTGTATGTCTTTAATTCTACAGCGTGTTGATGACAGATGAGAACTGGAGCCTCATATGCTATCAGCACGCATGCACAAATGTATGCATGGACGCGCGCGCAGCGATAAAACGCAGCCATGAAAATGACCGCCCTCATTTTTATTTACCATGTGATAAATGGAATCATTGGATATCGCGACAGGCTTAGCAACTTCAATAAAACATATCATTAGTTAGTTAGATGGACTTACAATCTCCTGTCGTTATCATCCACGGCCGACGTGCAGCCAAGCTTGGCATTGAAGAGACAGGACACAACAGTGTACCCTCCTTTGTTTCTTTAAAAATAAGTCTGTGGTGACCCTTTGTTTGGCATAATTCACCCACCGTACTTGTGTGTCCATTTGGCTGAGCGCGTTACCGGCTACGTCAGTCACGTGACACAGACACTTAAGAGCCGTGCGCGTTCCGGCTCATTAGAGAGTTCACGAGAGTTCACATAGGGCAGAAGAGCTACCGGCTGGACACAATAGCACGAGCTAGCGAGACTCTTAACATTGCATACCGCTTCAAGTCAATGTTTTGGACTCTCTGGTGCACTTTTTTGGCTTTGTGCCGATTTCCCCGCTTGCATACCAAGCGTCCGACATTCTGAACTTTCCACGCATATATTTTTTTAACCCTTCATTAACCGTCGATGGGATGTTGTGCTCGTCGACGGATTTACGTCATCGATGATGTCGACAATGTCGACTAGTCGGGACAGCTCTAGTTCAATCCTCACAACATTGTATCACTAGTGCAGTGTTTTTCAACCGGTGTGCCACAAGAAATGATCCAATATCGCATTTTTTTTTTCAACGTCGTCGAGTAGAGTTTTAGAAGGAAGGAAGGAACGACTAGGTAGAACAGGGGTCTCCAACCTTTTTTGCACCACGGACCGGTGTGATTTGGGTCTTTTTTTCACGGACTTTTGAACCCTTAGGAAATTTTGCTCCCAAAGCTTTTGTAGCGGTGAAAAAAACCCTCTTTTATATTCAGTTGGACTATGAATGTTATCCAATGGAGCTAAAAAGTATCTACATCGTAAACATACATTAATTATTGCTAATCAACACGGCAAAGTCGTTACGTGAGAGAGCTGCGTGCAGTTGTTGTGTGCAGCTAACATGGCAAACGTAGTATTCCTTTCTTTAAAGGAAGTTTGTCGTGTGTACTTTGGAATCGCTGCATTCGCGGTCATTTTTAACGTTACGCGCATGCCAAATTTGTCAGAACACCGGCAATGTGTGGCAGAAAAATACAGTAAATATAAAATAACATTTGTTTTTAGCCCCGTCGTGTTAAGTGCAGGGAAAATACAACTCACCCGATGAATCAGTGGGAGGCCTGAGCTTGTTTCGTTGAGACGAGATGGTCCCGAGATGGGAGAGTGAGAGAAGCCCGCTTCACAAAGATACGATGTCGGAAATTGTAGCACAGTTTTCAGTGCTCTCATTGCGATGTCAGGATATTCCGAAATGACTTTAATCCAGAACCTCAGTAGATTTGTTGTCTCAAATGTACGTTTAAGGTCGCTGTCATTCGCGATCTCTACAAGCTGATATTCCTGTTGCGCAGACATGCTCAAATCACTCGGTTTATTCACATGCAGTACGGGTCACAAATCCACTCCTTCTCAGTTTTTGGGTCTTTTAGTGATTGGGAAGTAGCATAGATTTTGTTTTCTTCGAGGTTGTAGGCTCATCTTTTGGCTCGTCAGGTTCCCTTTTCCCCGTAAAAAATCTGTCCAAAGACGTCTGTTTTTCAGTCATTCTAGTGTGGGGGCTAATTATTTCCGGGAACAAATGTCATGGGCGACGACCTACGTCATATGTTATTATCGAGGCCAAGCGCACATAGATATACAACACAAGATGTACTGCTAACAGTCCAATCAATGCATTTCTATGACGACCTCCTATCCTGTAGTTGTACTGTATATCTAGAGTAGACAGGGATATTGGTGTGTTAAGCGGCAAAGGTCAAAGTCAATTGGCCAGAATGCAGGACCGGTCGTTGGGGACCCCTGTGGGTTTCGGTTGTGTGCAAATGAGGGAGGTTTTTCTCGTGTCGCGTTTAAGAACTGCTTGGATTTCTAGCCACCTTGCTGTCCGCGACAGTGTGGACCCCAGTACGCCTACTGTACGTCATTGGATTAGACTGGTCAAGTGTCGATATACACGAAAGTGTTCTTTCTATTTTATCCATATGTGACTACCGTCAATCCTACCCCTGTGTTTTATTCCAACACATTATCGAGGACAGCAAGGTGGCCGATGGCTAGAAATCAGAGCAATTCTTGAATGCGACATGAGCAGCTATCTAACAGCGCCATGGTGCCAAACGAGCTTTAACGTCATCGCCAAACGAAACACCCGTCGCTTCAAAACAAGTCGATGGACTATATTGTTCTCCTTTGTGAAAACACATAGAAACAAGTTTTTTGAGAAAAACTACAAAGGTAAATGAGAAACCCCTCAAAACCAGTTACCTTGTTGCTGAACTTGTTGCTAAATTCAAAAAGTCCCACACTGTGGCCGAGAAATTTATACTACCTGCCTGCAAAGTAATTGTTAGCGAGATGCTCGGCCGTGATGCGTTTAAAGACATTGCTAAAGTCCCCCTCTCTGATAAGTCTGAGCTTTTCAAGCCTAACTGCGATTAAAAAAATAAATAAAAACAGAGACAAAGAGCTGTTGAAGAAGAGCTTCGTGTGTGTCTTTCTTCAATTCCAGCCAGGATATTGGCTTTGTGTTCATCTAAACAGGTTCAAGTCACACTGAGTTGGAATAAATATTGAGAAATTATTGGAAAATGAAATATACTGTACATGAAGTAATTTTGGGACATTTTTGGTTTGTGGTGTGCGGCGACATTTTTTTCCTATTTAAAAACGTGCCGTGACTCAAAAAAAGGTTGAAAAACACTGCACATCAAAAAAGCAGTTTCTCATTTCTTTTAACAAGTTACAGATTTTTTCGTACGTCCATGCAAATGATTTGTATAATTCTCTGCTGTTTCCTACATTATCAGCTGCATCTGTCATGATTAGGGTTGTTCCGATCATGTTTCTTTGCTCCCGATCCGATCCTGATCATTTTAGTTTGAGTATCTGCTGATCCCGATATTTCCCGATCCGATTGCTTTTTTTTTTTTTGCTCCCGATTCAATTCCAATCATTCTCGATAATTTTTCCCAATCGTATACATTTTGGCAATGCATTAAGAAAAAAATGAATAAAACTCGGACGAATATATACATTCAACATACAGTACATAAGTACTGTATTTTTTTATTATGACAATAAATCCTCAAGATGGCATTTACATTATTAACATTCTTTCTGTGAGACGGATCCACGGATAGAAAGACTTGTAATTCTTAAAGGATAAATGTGACTTTGTATATTGTGACTAAATATTGCCATCTAGTGTATTTGTAAAACTTTCAGTAAATGATACTGTAGCCATGCCCAAATGCATGATGGGAAGTGCAACCATGACTGTGCGTAGTGCTACCAATTGATATATCTTCTCTGCGTTGGGAAATATCATAGGGTGTTAAGAAAAAGATCAATTACAACCTTGCTTCCCCACATTGCTTCCCACGATATTTCTAATCGTAGGGAGAGGGATTGTAAGGCTTTAGCCAATTAAAAAAACGCTCCAAAGGCTGCCAAAATCCACTCTACTCATTTTACGCTGTCTTTTAGCTCTCTATATAGGTAAAACGACGCCATTACAGATTGAGCGCGACAATGCGTGAGTGGGTTGTGCAGCGCGTGCATTAATTGCATTAAATATTTTAACGTGATACATTTTTTAAAAAATTAATTACTGCCGTTATAGGGATAAATTTGATAACCCTACCTTAAGCCTAAACTAAAGACTCTGGATGAGTGTAACATATTATGTCTGTAACGTTAAATACAATTAGAAAATGATTTAATTAAAAAAAAAATATATATATATTAAAAAAACGCATGTCCGATATTTTTTGCCGATTCCGATACTTTGAAAATGACGGGATCGGATCCCGATCGATCGGGACATCTCTAGTCATGATGGTGAAATGCATTATCATGGGTCTCTATTGAAAAGCCTCACCACCCACAATATTTAGTCCTTAGTTCATTGCATAGGTCTTTCCATGCAAAATGGACGAACATATTTTCAGGATGTCATTATGTGTGTGCTTATTTCTAAGCATTTTCATTACTTATTTTATGTAACTTCTTTTAACCTGCCAAAATTTATAATAGTATGGGACAATGTGAGTTTCCAACAATCCAACATAATCAGGGAATGGTTTGTAACCCACAACAGAAATGGTATTGGAGTTCCTCCCACCATACCATACTCCCCATTCCTCAATTCCATAGAAGATTTTTTTCTCCACATGGAGATTGCAAGTGTATGATCGCCAGCCTCACAGTCAGATGACTCTCTCCTGGAGGCATGAATGCAGCATGCAGTAAAATCACAGCAGATACCTGAAGAGGCTGGATAAGGCATTTAAGGGATTCTTTCCACTTTGTATAGCAAGAGAGGACATCGGTTGTGACGTGGATGAAAATTTATGGATGAAAAAAAGAGAGGAACGTCAAGATGTGTAGAAAGAATGGGGGAAAAATTCTGAAAGCACTCGAAATTTAGATGTGCCGGTTGTCTTATGTTCACATTCTAATTTTGCTTTTCTGTTTTTTTTTCTTTGCTATACACAGTGCGGTCTTTTGCTTTCTGTATCGCAACGACATAGTCTGTCAAGACATTGTAAAAACGGTAAATGTGTAGACAGAATCTTGTCTAGTCCCTTGCAATCAATCTCCCACACACATATATAACAATTTTCATCAAAACTTACTAGGGTTGTTCCGATGTTTTTTTGCTCCCGATCCGATCGTTTTAGTTTGAGTATCTGCCGATCCCGATATTTCCCGATCCGATTGCTTTTTTTTTTTTTGCTCCCGATTCAATTCCAATCATTCCCGATAATTTTTCCCGATCATATACATTTTGGCAATGCATTAAGAAAAAAAATGAATAAAACTTTGTGAGTGCGACAATAAATGGCAGGGGAGGACGTTTGTTGTTATTATGAACCAATCTTTAAACCAAAACTAAAGACTCTGGATGAGTGTAAGACATTTTGTCTGTAACATTAAATACAGTTAGAAAACGATTTAATAAAAAAAAAAAATATATATATATATATATTAAAAAAGGCATGTCCGATATTTTTTTGCTGATTCCGATACTTTGAAAATGACGTGATCGGATGCCGATCGATCGGGACATCTCTAAAACTTACATAATGCATCTTCAGCATCAGAGCCTTCCACCAGAGTAACTGTTATATTGTGAGCATGACAAAGCAATTTGACTGTCTTGTCTGCACACAATGAAACAAGGACTTGTAGCACTGACATGTTAATTGACACAGAAAGTTAATTTTGAGCGAAAGACTAAGAATTTTGCACAAAAAACTTCCTTTTGCAGGTAATACATGTTGTTTTGCTACCAGTGTGACATGTTTTGAGAAATGCACAAACTGAAGCAAAAGCAATTGAGAAAAACTAATTTAAAAAACGAAACCCTGAGTAACGACATTTGACAGCAATAATATTAATTTACGAACTAAACCCTTATGATACTATTGTAATTTAAGATTTGAGTGACGTTCTTTAGAGTAGGTGCTACAAATGTTGCATGCTTAAAGCGGCTTCACTGCATTTTGGAAAGATTGAAAAGTGCTTAGGATTTTGAATGAACTAGATTGAAAAGTGCTTAGGATGTTGAATGAACTCCTGACTTAACCTGTTCAGATGGCCAATGTATACACCACAATTGTGTGCCCTCTCTTCCTCCATCAATGGGTGAAGATCTGCCTCCGCTGCTGCTCATGCAGCCGCCGTACAAATTGCACGTGTGCTCCAAGGTAAGCTTAGCCTGACCGCCAAAATTCACTTCCTGTTCTAAAAGGGCTCTCCTCCCTCTAGATGTGCTTGCCTTCTTTACTTGCCACGAATCGGTCCACCGTTTCGTATCGAACTCAGAACCCGCTAAAGGTACCGCTGCTATGCGGTTTCAAGAGGATGATGGCCACGCCAGTGAGAACATCTTGCGGGGGTAGGGTCATCGAACTTCAGCAGAAATATGGCAAGGATGAGGAGGAGTATGATGACAATGAACACAGAGACATCATTTACAAAGCTCCTTGTGGGCACAGCCTCCGTAATTATGACGACGTGATGCGCTTCCTGTTGGCCACTGAAAGCTTTGATGTATTGCAGGTTTGCTGATTTGTCAATTCTGTGACGAATTTTTATTTTCTGTGACCAGCGTTCAATATGTGTGACATGGCTCATTCGGTAGTCATGTTCTTTTCAAAAACGCAGCTTCCTCTTAAAAGTTAACAGTGAACAATACTTGATGAGCCCTCCTAGCATACTTTGGTTGATTGGAGATCCTTTACGTTTCCTCCAGCTGGACTACTTCTCCTTCAACAAGGCAGTGCAGTTGGATGCAGTGGAACTACAGAGCAGCCAGTTAGACCTGAGTCGCGGCTCTGAACCGGTATCAGTGGAGCTGTGTTTTGGCCCCGGTGATTCCCGGCCAGCTGATTTCCGCTATAGAAAGGAGCGCTGGCCACATGGCTGTTTCTTGACCCGTGGGCCCGTGTTTCACACTTGTTGCGAGTGCACAGATGGGTGTTTGGACGCGCAACGGTGCTCCTGCGTCGCCATGACGGGAGTTGGAAAGCATTACGACTATCATAGACTCACCCATCCCTTGCCGTCTGGGTAAGTAGATGAAATATAATGTGAAAAAGAATGGATTTAAAAGGGAAAATAGCTGTTATCGGGATTAATGGATCCATATTAAAACTAGAAAATACAAACTCAGAGGCAGTTTTATCGCGTAAGTCACTCAGTAATGACCAAGTAGTAATTGGGGGGGCTGGCTGTGATCAAACGATGACTGCTAGACTTCCCAGTCAAAATGGATTGGACGTCTATCGCCTCTTAGTGGCAGCCAATTAACACTCAAAAGTAAATACATTTAAAAACAGAGATATACAAAAAATATCTCATTCCGATCCTCTGTATAACAAATAATAATGGTGGGATTTAATGTTGGCCCTTGAATCTGTCCATTTTTTTCTGAAAGTTTGGACACCCCTGTTTTAGACAAAACTTTGGGTTGATGAATTGAAGCTCTACTGTACACAGTTCTCAAAGAATGAATCAGTGCAAAAATTGATTACCGTAATTTCTGGACTATAAGGTGCACCTGACTATAAGCCACCACCCACCAAATTTGACACGAAAACAGCACTTGTTCATAGATAGGCCGCACTGGACAATAAGCCGCAGCTGACCTCACTGTATTACGGGATATTTTAATATTTACACCAAAATATATTAACCGGTAACACTTTATTTGACAGCGGCATCATATGACTGTCCTAAGACCAAATGAGCCACCATAACCAATTGGCTGCAAAGCTTCATTGCCTCAAGAAGCCTCATTTGGCCATCCCTGCTCCCTTGGGGGAGACAGTCATCCTCTGCTGCCATCTGCTGTCAACACTGTTGTCGTCCAACGTGCCTCCTAGCAGGCATTGCAGCGCTACAAATATTAAATAATAATCAAAATCCATGTTCTGCGCTAATTTTTTCTTCAGTTACTCTTCCAGTTGTTTCATAAATTGCTTGCTCTGGCATTTGGTAAAACTTTATTTGACAGTGGCAATAAATCTTTTAAATACTGTTTATATTTTCAGATGTATTTCAAGATATAGTGTTTAATTTTTTGAACACCCATTAGCTTAATGTTACTATTAGTGCTGCAGCTATTCATTATTTTAGTAGTAGATTAATCGATGAACTAGTTAGTTCAAATAATCGAGTAATCGAATAAGGAACATAAAAAATACAGATCTAAGTACAACAAAAGAACAATTTTTTTTTTTTTTTTTTTACAATGCTCTTAACAAATGGTTCAAACTGATATTCCCACAAAAAACGGCTAAACATACCTATATGCAAAATTACAAATGCATTAAAAAAACAGCTCAAACAAAAACTTAGCTTATTTTGGTCTTTACAGGGAGCCGCTGGATTCAGCCGTGTGAAATGAGTTATGTCATATTCACTGTTGCCACTAGAGGGCAGTGTATCCACCCAAAATCAATAAAACTAAATGCAAAAACTTTCAAAACAAACTATTACGCCACTTTGATTAAACGAATACTCGAAGCAGCAACATGTAATTCTAATATTTTTTCTAATCGAATTACTGGAGTTAATTGATTAATCGTTGCAGCACTAGTTACTAGTATACAGTGGGAAACCCCATAATTCGATTTGCCTTCTCTCAAAACGATTACTTCAGAAGTGGAAAAAAAATCATGTTAAACTACAAAAACGAAAATCGTGAAAAAAATCTAGATTTTACGATGTAAAAAAATCATGAACATTTTTTGTGCCAAATAGCAAAGCCTAATTCCTAGCACGTTTGTCTTGTTTTAGTACAATTTTTAATACAGATAAACAAGAAAGAGAGTTTTTCGTCAGTCCTATATTGTATATAACGACAGGTTATATGAGTGCGGGCCATGGTGCAGCTGCGATCGTGCCCGTTGTCAGAATCGACTCGTCCAAAGAGGAATCCGGGTCCGCCTGCAAGTGTTCTGGACAGAGCGTTGTGGCTGGGGTGTGCGTTGCTGCGATGACTTGGATGCTGGGACGTTTGTGTGCATATATGCAGGTAACAAAAAAACAACACTTACCAGTAACCACATTTAATAGGCTAGGTTAACCATTTCTATATCCAACGGGGTCTTTACAATTTTTGTAACTTTTAAATCTCGTAATCTTGATAAGGTTTCTGAAAAAAGGCATTAAATTTTAAAATCTTTAAATTCTTTTAACTCTAGTACGTGGGTTGAGGTGGTTGCAGCTCAACGTTGCATTCGTAGGAAGAATTGACGGAGAATAAGTTGTCTTTTAGCCAAAACTCGGCGTATTTAATTTCCATTGACATGCGGATACATCCTCTCACATTGCTGTCTTCACAGGCAATCCCACAAATCAAAGTAATCAAAGTCAAACACAAAGAAGTAATAAAAGTAGCACTTTAGACAGTTAAGTCGCATCCTGCCATCTTGTGGCGAAAAGATAATATGTCAATATTAACAAGCAATAGGAGCATTATTTCCACATCAACTGAGGACACATTTATGAATACAAAACATTTCCTCCACCATTTCTCTCAACAACGGGCTTCAGTTTGGTTTAGCTAACTCATTGGCTGCCATCAAATTTGCTCAATGTCCAATCCATTTTGACTGGCATCCCATTCAAAATGGATTGGATGTCTCGGACAGTCAATGGTCCTAAAATAAGTATTCGTGTCAGTCATTCCAGTTCAAATAATTTGACCGTCAATGGTTCTCAATGGCAGGAAATGAGTTAAATGCTGTGAAATATTTAAAACGTTGGGGACATAACTACAGTCCCTGAAAAAAGTCTTGTCGCTTATCCATTTTATAGAAACAATTGCTAATAACCTGACTTTTAATTATTCAATTGGTTTCAGAAATGGCTCATATGAAAGCTAAGACCCTCCCAAATGATGTTGAATGTACAAAAATATATTTGTTTCACTGAAAAAAGATTTATCATTTAATTAAGTCATAAAGGTCAGATTTTGGCAAAAGTTTTGTCGCCTGCAGAAAGTAGTGTGAAAATTGAACAAAAAAATGTGCTTCGAATACAAAAAAATGTTACATAACATAAGCGAATGAAGTAATGGTGCTGTGAAATCCAAATTTAATATTTAGTATGACTTCCATGGGCTTGAAGGACTGCATCCATGCGGTTCGGCAAGGATTCATACAATTTATTGATGAAGTCATCAGGAACATCAAATAAAGCAGTCTTGCATGCCTCCCAGAGTTCATCAACATTCTTGGGTTTCGTCTTCCATGCTTCTTCTTTCATCCTGTTATGTCTGGTGACTGGGCTGGCCAGTCCTGGAGGATCTTGATCTTTGCCTTGAGGAACGTTGAGTTAGAGATTGAAATATGCGATGGAGCACCATCCTGCTGCAGAATTTGTCCCTTATTATGGTTAGGAATGTAAGAGGCAGCTAAGATTTGTTGATATTTCAGACTATTTATGTTGCCTTGCACCCTGCACATCTCTTGCACACCCCCATACTGGATGTAACCCCAGACCATGATTTTGCCACCACCAAACTTCACTTCACTTCACTGTGGCAAAAGGTGCATTTTTCAGATGAATCTTCCATTGAATTACACCACAGTTGCCACTAATATTACAGGAGACCTACTGGAGCCCGCATGGATCCGAGATTCACTCAGCAAACAGTGAAGTTTGGTGAACACTGAAATCTTTTTTCAGTGAAACAAATATATTTTTGTAAATTCAACATCATTTGGGAGGGGCTTAGCTTTCATATGAGCCATGTCTGAAACCAACTGAATGATTAAAAGTCGTATTATTAGCAATTGTTTCTACAAAATGGATAAGCGACAGAACTTTTGTCAGGGACTGTCGACAATATATATTTTTTTAGTTTTGATTCATTTGTATGAGCATTTTATTCATCTATAATTTTACTTTAGTTTGAAAAAGTAAAAACAAAAAAAATCTTTTGCGAGACGTAGACCACTTGTTTACCAAATATTATTTTTGTGGCCTACAAGACCCAAAGTGTGATACTCATGTGTATGGACGCCAGGTCTTTTGAGATATTTTTAAATTACCAATATGCTATTTGCCTTTTAAAAGGTTAATAGGCCCACTTGGATTAAATAAATTTCAGGGAACCTAATTCTTTTGCATCCTCAGGTGTGATCCTGCAGAGAGCCCACCGACCAATTGAGCCTCCAGCACCAAAAATGAGCAGGGTCGAACTGCCGTCAGATGATGAGGTGGAGGTGGTCACAGAGTGGCTAGCACCCCCCATAGTGGAGGGGACCAACTTGCTGGAAAACACGGATCCCCCCACTTCATCACCACTGCATGTCCCAGTAATACAGAGACCCGCCGACATCAACGCACATCAGAAAGACAAGGCGAAGCATGCTTCAGTCACACAAAATGACACCGACGGCCATGGAACGAGATTGAAAATAAGCAAAAACCCAGATGACCTGTATTTGTTGGATGCCAGAAAGGAAGGAAACGTTAGCCGCTTCATCAATGTAGGTAGAGGCAAAACAAAACAAAAATGTTGAGTACAAAAAAATGCAACTATTTTTTAATGTTAAAAACAAATATTCAAAGTGAGATGAGCATTTTATGGGCCCTAGTAGGCGTTTTATAGTACTTTTGGCCCATTTTTCTTCAAGCGGCTTTTTCATTATCCTTGTGATATTAATAGGCATAATTTGTTTCCTGCAGCACAGCTGTCAGCCAAACCTCTTCATTCAGAATGTCTTCACAGACTCGCATCACCCAAATTTCCCTCTCGTTGCTTTTTTCACCAACAGGTAAGAAAGGACACAAGAAGCCTAATCTGTATTTTTTGGGCCTGAATATATGTGTTTGTGTCACAGTGTGGTGAAGGGAGGAACTGAACTGACATGGAATTATGCTTCGGACACACACACGCTATCTCTGGCCCAACAACGGGAAGTGCCCTGCGTGTGTGGCAGTGACGGCTGCTTGGGTCAATTCCTGGAGGAGAACCTTTGTGAAACGTGAGCTTGGATTTTGTGAAACTATGGGGGCCTTGTGACCACAACACTTTTATACTTTTAAATCTGCTGTTTTTTAATAAAACTTCACAGTCAAAAAAATGAGTTTCATCTAGTAAAGCAAATACTGTGACATCCGGCATGTCTGCCAATATCGGAGTACAATTTTTTATTTCGGGTAAGGAAAATATAGACTGGAACGCACCCATTTATTGATTTAACATGTCAGCTCACCAAGCAGTCTAGTTTGGTGGCCTGAGTGTAAGAAATAACAGATGCAAAGTCCATCTGAGCACATACAGACACAGTCTGGATAGAACAACAAAAAAATTCTACAAACGGGCGACCGTTAATGAACCAAAGCAGATGTTTCTGCGGCGCCTGTATTCAGTCTTGTAAGATCTGAGTGTAGATGTTTAAGCTTGAATGGTGCTCTTGGCGCTGAAAGCCATGTAGTAGAGAAGGATTCCCATGAGCGCTGCTACCACCTCAGTAGAAACCCACGGGCCACTCCACACACCCTGAAGGCACAACGGTACAACATCAGTAGATTACTAACTTCGTTTTACAGTGCCACAAAATGACAATGTGCACTATTTACATATAAAGGCTATTTTAGGTCTAACCTGGAAGACAGTATTTTAGGAAATTATACATTTTAAAACAAAGTTTCCCATCGATGATCTAGAAGTTACTCAAGTTGAATAAGGCTCACCCTATGGTCCACGTTGACCAAGAATAGAGGCTTGATGGCATTCACATCTTCATTGTTTCGTTGGGCCTAAAAAATACACATCCTTATTTCAAACCAAGACCAAAAAAAAAAAAAAAAAAAAAAAAAATCAAATTTCTTAGTCACTAACACGAACCTTGCGAAGCGCACTGTAGGATTCCTCGTCAAAAAACTTGACCTGATAGGTTCCTGAACTGGCCTCTTTGTGAGGAAGACTCCAGGATACCTAAAGTAAAAAAGTATTTTATTGTCAATTTTTGCACTACGATGTTCAGTATTTCATTATGGAAGTAACTTGCCCATAATCTGCAGTTTAACTGCACAAAATCTCCACCCAATTGAAGTTTATCAAAACGTGGTGTTTGTGTCTAACACCTACTTCCCCCTTACCTACAATGTACTGGATCTTTATGGAAACTGTAATGATACCTGGTACTTGCCAACATCCTGGCCTCTGGTCACAGGAAACTGTCTTCCATTGACGTCAGCATACAGGGTAACACTCTGCAAAGGGCCGCAAATATAGGCAATACTTTAACATCAAGTAATAGGTAAAGGTGCACTGATTGATCGATTGGCTGATCGATCACGGTCGATTGAGTAAATTTTGGAAGATCAGTTGTTCATGGTGGAAAAAATATGATCGACAGGTTAGGCTTAAAAAAATAAAAATATAGGTAAAAATGATGACCAGTGCACCCTAGCGACAATGGTCAGCATTGGTTATCAGTGGTTAATAAAGGCAAAAGAGCTTAAAGGGAACCTCAGACTTAAAGACTTGTAGGCTCTAATAAGCCACAATTGTTCTCTTTTACTAACATATGTCATTAGAAACGCATAAAATATTGTCATTGATTTCAAAATCTATAATATTTAGTACATGTTTTGACCTACGGAGGGCACCATGTTTTATGGACGCTCGGGATGATGACGTAGATTGTCACCGTCACTCGAGGAATACTACAGGGTTACTGCAATTCCTTCTACGCGGCTGGACGTCCAACACATGTGTTCGGTTAAAAGCGGCGAGTATATTCTATTTGTGTTTTTAATGAGTCTTTTATTACCTCCATTGCCTCAATACTTTTTGAATGTGTTTCCCTCTCATACTTAAGCATTGTGTTTTCTTGTGGTAGCTTTGAAGCACATTGTTAATCTGTTGACCACATTAGTCACGTAGCATATTTAAACCACCTGTATTTCATATTACTACACTTAAGTATCTTAAGACATCTTTAGTATGATCTGTCTCTATGCATTAAAAAAAAAATAAAAATAAAAAAAAGTGCACGGTAGCACTTTGGGTGTCAAATCCGCCTCTTGAAGCACGTTTCGCCGGTGTTGCACATTTTGGTAGAACAACGTCGCCCCCCCCCCCCCCACTCTCCTCACATCCCGTCTTTCCTGTTCATTTTGCTTTTGCTGTTTGTTTTGCAAAACATTGACGGTGCTGTCATGCTCATTAACGTTCCTCTCGGGTTCAAATTGAAAGGGTTGAACAGATAACATGTTTATGTCGCTAGAGCAGTGGTGTCCAAACTATTCCACATAGGGCCGCAGTGGGTGCTGGATTTCATTCCAACAATACCAAATGACACCTTTTCACCAATCTGGTGTCTTACAAGTGTAATCAGTTGATTGCAGTCAGAAGCTGCTTGTTTTAGCAGAAACTTCATTGGATGAACTGTCTGTGGTCGATTGGTAGGAACAAAAACCAGGACCCACAGCGGCCCTTGAGGACAGGTTTGGACATGCCTGCGCTAGAGTCATACTCTGGAAGCCCGGCAGCGTAACCATGTGATGTCACTGCCCCGCGACGTCAACAAAAATGGTGACCTACTAGTTAAACTAGTAATTTTACAAATTATATAAAACAAAAACATCAAGAGGGGTTTCAATAGCAAATTATTTTAACTCATAATAACGTTTATCTTCTAAGGACTACAAGTCTTTCGATCCGTGGATCCCTTTAACATCAAGTGATCAGTAAAGGTGCACCGATTGATCGATTTAGTAAATTTGGGGGGGGGGGGGGGGTGTCTGTCTGTGATCGGTTGGAAACTTCAAGACATGTGCACCCCTAGCGACAATGGTCAGCATTGTTATCAGTAGTTAATAAAGGCAAGAGTTTAAGGGTTAACAATAGCTCCATGTTTCTTTGAGAAGCCTCACCTACGTTGTACTGAGTTTACCTGCGCTCCATTGGCACAAACCAGGTTGAGCTCCACAATGAACACAGACTCTGCGGAGATGACTGCGTCCGAAGTGGTGTATGTCGACGGGGTGATGACTGGTTCCGTGCAGCTCTCTCCTGCAGCAATGAACATATAGTACATGCAAAAAGCAATTTAGATAGACATGGAAGTCCTTGAAGCATTTTAACTCTTTCGGGGACAGTGGTCACTTCTGTGGGCGTCTATTCAAAAGTTACTATTAGCTTAACTATTCACTGTTAGTCTAGGTCACAGAGCATGTGTTGTGGTAGTTAATAGAAGACGTAGTATCCTAAAATTGATATAATATGGAATAATCATACAAACGGCTTTCCATAACAACACAGTTCCAGTAGTAATTTATTAGCGAACTAGCTCCAGTGCATTTGGGAAGCCGTGTCACTTCACGCCATTTATCTTACCCGAGCAGACGACCACCAACACGGCGAGAAAAGCAGCAGCTATCCGGATCATTGTATCTTTTGTGGTTTTACGCGTTGCGGAGTGAAATGCAGCTCTGGGGGAGTTCTATTAATTTGCAACGTTCCCGGTTCTGTGACCGTGGGCCGTGGAAGCGGAAAGGAAGTCTACTAGTCCACATCAGCAAAGCACGACCGTCACGCCAATGCGCATGCGCTACGATCAGAATTAACCGGAAGTAAAGACCTTTCATTGATTTTTATTTTTAGCGATAGCATTCATGCAATTGTTAAACTCTGTTTTGTATTATTCTGCTATATTATGTCTTCATTAGATAAATTAAAAGATAATGGATTGGAAATTATGTAGCTACATGTGACCATGCTGGAAAAACGGAAACGTAAAAACTCAGGCCAAAATCTTTTTTTAGTTTCCGCTGGCCATTGGCCTGTCTAATAACAAATTTATTAACATATTTTGATATCTGCAGGAAATTAGACGCAGTGTTTGTTTTTATTTCGTTAAATTTAATTGAACTCTATGGCACACTCTGGCGTCCTACAGCAAGTTCGCGCTATTGTCCGTGTGTGTGTTTTCCTTTCAACCACTTGTCAAGGATTTTCAAAGTAAAATAACTTCGTACCTAAGCATCGTACGTGTGCTGGCTCATGACTTTTTTTATTTTGAAGGGTTAGTGGACACCTTCGCCGGATTAAGAGTGTCACACCGAAACACCGTTTCCTTTGCTTAGCTAGCCAGTAGCACATCGAAGCAGCTCGTTAGCGAGAGCGGCTCTTCTAAGTCGTTGTGTAATAATTAGCATGAATTTTTTAAGTGTTGTAATCTAGCTAGCGCACCAGAGAAACTAAACCAAAATGAATATACGAAACGCCAGGGTAAGCATGTTGTTAGCATGACAACTACTTATGTTAGCTTAGCCAACCGCATCACTTTAGCTGAGTAAACGTGCTGATGCTAACTAATGAGCATTGTGGTTATTGCTGTTGGGATGTCGTTAAAAATATATTACACATGTTCTATAGTAGGCTGTGGATTTGTATCTATGTATACGTGATTTTGCATTTCGTTGGTACGCAGAGATGGAGAGTACTCGCACTATATACTTATGATTAAACTACTCATTCTGCTTTAAGCTCAAACTAGTCAAACTCTAAAAACCTGAATAAAAGTTATATTTTTACTGAACATTTTTAAGTCTTTTATAATTTTTCTGTTAGAAAATGTTCCATTCAATTGTTCCTCTTTGCTGTCGTTTCAGCCAGAGGACCTTATGAATATGCAGCACTGTAACCTACTTTGTCTGCCAGAAAACTACCAAATGAAGTACTACTTCTACCATGGATTGTCCTGGCCGCAGGTTGACCGCATTTCAGTACCTCTATGCACGTTTTGTGTTTTGCACCTTTTTCTATTTTTGACACTGGTCTTCCTCATGTTTCAGCTTTCATACATTGCAGAGGATGAAAATGGCAAAATAGTGGGTTATGTACTGGCAAAGATGTAAGTGACTGCAAATATATTACACATTATTGCCCTCCATCTTAAGAACAAGTGTTAATAGGATCACATTCTTTTTAGGGAGGAAGACCCAGATGATGTTCCACATGGACACATTACATCTCTGGTATGCCTTATCAACAACTTCATGCATTTACACTTTTTAAGTGACACAGTGCAGTTAGTTATTTGTGTTTGATATTAGGACTACAAGATTTCAACAAAAACATAATTGCAAATTAAATTGCCTTAAAAACAAAGTGATCGTGTAGTTATCTATTAGGTTTGTCATGCAAGTCGATGCAATATAGGTTAATACTTTATCTAAATTGGATATCTGTCGGTCAGAAGTGGCGCTCTTCCAAATATTCTGAAATCTGAAATGCTCCCTCAAATCAACTTAACCCACTGAAATGAATAGGAATTTCTTTTCCATTCCAGTTTCTCAAAACACTTTTTTTAAACTAAAAAATAATACTAGAAAAAATGAATGCAGTGGAAATAAGACAAAAACAAAAAAACAAAAACAAAAATCTTGCACAAAAGGAAAACATGTACACGGCAAACATTAACCAATATCCTTGGAATCTTATCCAGGCAGTAAAGCGCTCCCATCGACGACTGGGTCTTGCTCAGAAGTTGATGGACCAGGCTAGTCGAGCCATGATTGAGAACTTCAATGCCAAATACGTATCGCTTCACGTTCGCAAAAGGTATCGCGTACCCCTGAGACATCTGGTTACCTGGTCTGTCTTTTCTAACCATTTCGTTGTCTTTGCCACAGTAACCGGGCAGCCCTGCACTTGTACTCAAACACACTCAAGTTCCAGTAAGTCTCTGTAATCACTGTGCTTATGTAAATTGGAAACAGTAGTTTTAGGGAATTGGATACCCTATTGGTTGTTGAAGATTAAGTTTTGAATGTCTGGTTCCCCTGTTTGTGCCACAGTTAAACAATGAGCCATGGTTCTTGTTCTTGTGCAGGATCAGTGAAGTAGAGCCCAAGTACTACGCGGACGGTGAGGATGCCTACGCCATGAAGAGGGACCTAGCCCACATGGCAGATGAGGTAAGAACAGAAAACAAACAAAAAAACAGAGGAAGGAAAACACGTGGACTTCAAATGACTACAATTGTGTGAATAGAATTGTAATGTCCCTTAGCTGAGAAAGCCCGGCCCCCGCCTGCCGGGTCAGGAGGCGCCGTCAGCTTCTGGCGACCCGGAGAGGGAAAACGAGAGGGACAGCGGCGGAGAAAGTAAAGAACTGAGTGAAGTCAGCGAAGCTACCGAAAGTACGGATGTCAAAGATTCATCTTCGGATTCCCAATGACGCTTGTAGGCCATTTTTTTTTTTTTTTTTTTTTTTTAAGGAAAGAAAAGAAGACAAATAAAATCAGCTTTTTTATGCCTCTAGTTGAGAATGTTAAAATCATGACATGAACATTAGCAAGCCCATTTTTTTGTCTTCTGACTTTGCTTTCTGTACACTGATCAACTAATGTAACGCACTGATGCCAATAATTGATACTATATGTATGTGTTACAGCTTGAAACCACTACTTGAACAATCATAATAAACTTATCAGAAAGTAAAGTACACAGAAAACATTAATTGTGGCTAGTTCTTAAAAATGCTTGTACAGTGGTACGTCTACTTAGGAAATTGGTTCTGCAAGCAGTTTCTTGGAAATGCTGTAAGTTGAGACGCATTTTCCATGTAAATACCCAAATCCGTTCCAAGCCCCCCCAAAATTCAGACATAAATCTTTTATAATACATAAACATGCGTCAAAACATGTAACATTTAGATACAATTTGATTGTAGCACAATAAACATATGAGTTGTGCATAATGTAAAGAAAACAATGCAAGTTATGTCATGTAAAGCTGTTCGGAACATGAGGGTTGGATGAAGAGTATGCTTGGATACGCACATACAGTAGAGGTCCCTCTTTGCCAATTGGATGCCAGGAATGCTAGGCAATAGCCAATGGCAGAGCAGCTATAAGTATGTTATGTTCAGTAAAGTCTGGGAGCTGTTTACCAGCCCTACTTTATTTTTGCCTTGTGTATAATAAAATTTCTTAAGAGGCAATCAATATTTTTCTGTTGAGGCGTGTCTTAACCTGTAAATCCTGTATGTAGAGACGGTCGTAAGTAGAGGTACCACTGTATACTGTAATCAATTTTGTGTAAAACTATACACAGGTGGTAAAAGTGCCACAAGTTGACAGTAAACCACGTGAACCACGGCATATCTTGTTCAATTGTGCGAAGATGTCACAAGATGGCGTCATAGCAGATGTTTACATCAGATGAGGCTCTGAACTATGAGTTTTGAGCCATTAATACGTGATAAAGCCCCGTCTCAAGAAAACAATTTATCCACCAGATAACTACATGAATACTCTTTAAGTGTTGAAACAAGTTTCTATTGTCAAGACCACATGCTTTAAACAGTAAAAGATGAAAACCACGAGACCTTGTTAAATGCACAACTGAAACTTTTGAATACTGTACTTTTTGCTCAACATACCGTAATCAGGACCTTTGCAACAACAACAAAAATCTTCCAATATCCATGAAATGGATTCATTTGCAGTTTATTTTCAAACAGTTCTCTTCATCAACCCATGAGCATTTTGATTTAAGAAGAGCACAACAACGCTTGTGCAGTCAGGGTAGGCAAATAATGCAGAGCCTAACTGCCGCCCCAGTAGTCTTTCCTTTCCACTGTGTGAATAATTAAAAAAAACAAAAAAAAAACCTTTGATTACCACCTTAGTTCTATGGTCCCTGCTTTACATTGATTTTTTATTTCAATCCAATTATTTCAATGATTTCATCATTGAAACGGCTGGCTGAAATTTCATATTGCCTGTTTAAATGCATACTTTCACACCATGGCATGTTTGTATAGTTATATTTGTGAAAAAAGTAATAAAAAATGATCCTAATAATATAGCCTAGGATTAATTTCCCAAGAATTAGTGATTGTTACAGTTGTTGATGAATCCTCTCGTTTTTTTTTGTTTTTTTTTTGTATATTAGAAAGTTTGCTGTGCTCAATATAAATACATAGCCATAGGACACCCAATGAAATATTCAGTTCTTTATCAAGAAATGTTCACATATCAATATCTGATCTAGTTTTTCTTTATCTCTGGAAAATTTAATTGCAGGTAAACAACAAAAATTAACACTTTTTTTACTCATCAAACCAAATATATAAAACAAAAATGCATATTCTAACTGAGGAAAAAGTTAGGACACCCTAACACCTAATAGCTAGAGTTAGCCCCTTTGGCTGAAATGACTTCAGTGAAACGCTTTTTGCAGCAATCTAGCAGTCTTTGACATGGGTCCTAAGCAGGGGTGAAAGTGGGCTGGAACGGTCAGGAACGCAGTTCCGGTATAAGATTCAGGGCTGGAACGCAATTCCGGTTTACGGTGCTTTGATTCTGAAAACATGTCGGCAACTGTCAAAACGCTATGTAAAAAAAAAAAAAAGAAAAACAATACAAAGCTGCCACACATGCATTTCATCTCCAAGAAGTAAACAATCTACCAACATCAGATTTACATACACAAGTGTTAACAACAAGCATAATAAAGTGCTTGTGTAGCGTAATCCATTGCCACCGATATTTATTATTTATTTTATTCCACGGACGGCATGGAGGTTTCCCCAGCTGCTGCAATTATCTGAGTCTGATGATGACGAGTCACGTCCATGTACGAATGCACGCAGCAAAGCAAAACGCCTGGACTCATTTATCCATTCAATTGGCTGACATACTGACGTGATCACCAGAGATGGATAGCTCTGATTGATTCAAATGTGCATGTTTTCTGAAACAGCGAGAGAGAGAAAAAAAAAAAGACAAAAAAAGGGCATTGCAACAGAAAATGGATCAAATCTTTAAGAGCAAGGAAGGAGTTAAGGTGGCTTATTTATCATATTTTGTTTTATTTGCTCTGATGGGGAGGTTCAGAACATCTTAGCTGTCAATGTGCACTTTGGATTTATATTTGTTCATTTATGTTAGGCTACTTATTCATTTCCTTATGAATTAAAAAGGTCAATATTTGCGCGATCTTCAGAATATATTCCATTTCACTCTGCATAATATAAGTCATTTGTACTTATTTTTCTGAATGTATGTCACATATATTTATTATTAAAAAACACAACAAAAAATAAATGTTTACATTATTTTCAATTTCAATATACATCCTATGTTCTTAAGTAGTTAAAATTGAGATTTGGCATTTAGCTTGTGAGGAAATGAGGGAAAATAAAAATTAGGAGATGGAGGTTGGGGTTATAGCCGTTTTTGTTAACTTTTATTTTGCAAATCATTTAAAAACAATTTTGAATGAAAATCAGTTTTTGTATGTGTTATAGAAATAACTGACCAAAATAGTTTTCTTTGCATTTCAGTAGTTTTGCCCCCCACCCCCAAGATAAATAAATTATAAAATTTCTGGCTCCATGGTGACTTTCACGCCGGGGAGTTCCGGCAAGAAATTCTAACCACTTTCACCCCTGGTCTTAAAAAAGTTTGCCCCATTTCTCAACGCAGAATACTTTCAGCTGTGAGATGCTTGAGGGGTTTCTTGCTTGTACAGCCCGTTTCAAGTCACCCCACGGCATCTCAATGGGATTAAGATCTGGGCTTTGCCTCGGCCATTCCAGGACTCTCCATTTCTTCCTTTTCAGCCAGTCCTTGGTGGATTTACAGGTATGTTTTGGGTCATTGTCATGTTGCAGGGTCCAGTTTCACTTCAGCTTTAATTTTTTTCACAGATGATCTCGCATGTTTCTGAAGCACCCTCTGATACATGATAGAATTCATGGTGGATTCTATGATGGTGAGCTGGCCCGGTCCTGGTGTAGCAAAGCATCCACAAACCATGACATTCCCACCTCCATGTTTCACAGTAGAGGTTCTTTTCCTGGAATGTTGTATTGGGTTTACGCCAAACATGTTGGGTTTACGCTAAACATGTCTGTAACATATTTATGTCAAACTGCTGTTGCCATAATGCGCACTTCCTCGGGGTGTGGTGTTACAGTATAAAAGGAATCTATGTGATATGTCAATGACGCATATGCTGAGAAGCACACTGAATAAAGAAGTGTTGTTCCATTCAAGTCTCGGCCTTACATGTACTTAGATTAAGGAAGTACATAACAATGTCCTGTGTTCTGGTGTCCAAATAATTCAATTTTAGATTCATCTGTCCAAAGAATGTTATTGCAGAAGTCCTGGCCTTTGTCTACATTCCCTCTGGCAAACTTCAATCTGGCCTTCATGTTCTTCTTGGAGAGCAAAGGTTTCCTCCTTGCACACATACCAGGAAGGTTAAACTTGTGAAGTCTCTTTCTGGTTGTAGAGGCATGCACTTTCACGTCAACATTACCAAGAGCCTGCTGTTGGTCTGTGATGACATTTAAAGGTTTTTGGAGACTTCTTTTAGCATCTTTCGGTCTGCTCTCGGGGTGAACATGTTGGCAATTGTTTTGAATGTGCTCCACTTGTAGACTATTTTCCGGACAGTGGAATGGCTGATTTTATATTCTTTTGGGATCTTTTGAAATCCCTTACCAGACTCATAAGCGTCTACAATCTTCTTTCTAAAGGCCTCAGACAACTCATTTGATCTCATCATGGTGTTTTCTCTGACTTCAACAGTCAGGGGCACACCAAACGAAATGTGAGCTTTAAATAAGGCAAGACTCCTTCAAAAAAATGGGTAATGATGTTCTAATCATGTGCACCTGATGTGATATACTGTACTCGTGTGTGATTTTAGCCATTTTAAGTGGGATTGACTGTGGGAGTGTCCTAATTTAGTCCTCAAAAGAAATAGCATTTGTGGCGAGTGACGTGGGGAATGACAGGAGGATAACTTTATTTCACACCAGCTGCTCTTGTGCTCCATACACTACACGACGCCAAAACTCAACGCACTTTATTGAAGACAACGCACAGCATATAACACTGGCAACAGGGACTCCCAGTCACGGTTTCCCACCATGCATCTCGGGGCAGAACACACAACAATGGTCGGGACACAACAATCGCCACACATTTATTTAAAATTGCATTTTACAGAAAGTTAGAAAATATCTATTTTTCATTTTTAATTGTTTGGTTCTATTACTTGAATCTCTCAAGATTGTTAAAATTGGTATTAAATATCCATATGACGCAATGTTAGAAAACACACAGGCCATAGGGTGTCCTAATTTTTTCACATGACGCTACACGTCGCTACCTTCAGTCATCAATAAAAGACCAGATAAACTCTAGATTTACGGCATGTGTTAATGATGTTCATGTACATGTCACAGCTCTCTGCTGGGTTTTAGCTTCTAATTTCTCTTAAAATTAATCCTGCTCTAATATTATTAGCCAACAAGGTTAAGCTATTCATTTTGAAAGAATCCAGTGTGATCACCCATGATCCCATGATCACTTTCCAGTTCTTATTTTTGTCATTGGCCTTTGTTATAACAAAAAGACTAAACTAGATCGTAATCTCATTCATAAATTCTTATTGGGCTGCTGATTCAGTAAAAATAAAACGGGTTGTAAAGACTTTTTTCTCAAAATGGACCAATGCACCAAGCAAGCTTGTGTCCAGTTAATGAAAATAGGTTTATTTACCTGAACAACCTCGGCAATGTCAGTCGACTGAAGCACTCATTTTCAGTTACAGAGATTTGTAATTCTTTATATTTGGTGTATTTTGAAGATGGCAAGTAATTGTGACACCTGGTGGAAAAGAGTATGCCTCTTGCAAGAATCCATGCAGGCTTCGTTTGTTTAGTTAGAATCACGGGGAGAAAAAACTTCCCTTTATTGCACACCAAATGTATTTTTTCTGATTATGAAACATAATCCAGATTAGAGGAAGGAAGTGTGTGAGTGACAGGTTCTTGACCAAAAACATCCAGAGAGATTGATTCACAGCGCCAGAAATGGAAAATCACTTGTTGATGCCACTTAAAAGTGGACGGACCGTTAGTTAAGATTTTGTGCGTGTGAGGCCAACAAAGCAACATTTGATTTGTCCATTTTTTGAGCTGCATCACAAGATGCCCTGAGGAATTTGTCGCCATAGTAAACAATCTAAAAGAGCAACATGACTTCACACACAACGAAATGGGCATATTTTCACTGCTTTTGGACATTCATTTATTTAAAGGAACGCTCAGAGCTGTTTTTGTGTGAACGGCAAAGACTCAGACTGGTTTTCCATCTTCAGTGGTGTCCGTCAGGGTTGCGTGGCTGCTGCTGGTCTTTTCTACTGCATCATTGACCATCTGATGTCCAGAGTGTGTGAACAGGTTCCCAGGGTGTCCTTTGGCAGTTACCACCTGATTGACCTGGAGTGCGCAGATGACACCATCCCTCTCAGCACATCCTACAGTTAGCTGAGAGACGCACTGGGCAGATACAGTGAAGATGCAGAGAAGCTTGGCCTCCATGTGAGCTAGACAAAAACCAAGTTCATGTACGTCAGTGATCAACCAGATTCCCATACAGCTTGCTAATGACGTTGTATAGCTTGTCAAGAGCTTCATGTATCTGTGGTCCACAGTGACCGACAATGGGGACCTGCGACCAGAGATTCTTCGCAGAAGAGCCTTGGCAGCCTCTGCTCTGCATTCTTTCTGGAAACCACTCTGGAGGTAACAGACCATCTTCCGCAAGATGGAGCTCAGGATTTAAAGCTCAGCCGTACTCTCTATCCTGCTGTATGGCTCAGGAACATGGCCCTTAAACAAGACTGACTGCGAGGCTAGATCGTTTTGACTTTTTAAATTTTTTATTTTATTGATTGATTTATATTTTTGCTTTATAAATCTTGTGTAACCTCACGTATCTTAACTCTTTGGCAGCCGTTATCAGCAATACATAATCTAATACAGTGGGGCAAATAAGTATTTAGTCAACCACTAATTGTGCAAGTTCTCCCACTTGAAAATATTAGAGGCCTGTAATTGTCAACATGGGTAAACCTCAACCATGAGAGACAGAATGTGGAAAAAACAAAAAACAAAATCACATTGTTTGATTATTAAAGAATTTATTTGCAAATCATGGTGGAAAATAAGTATTTAGTCAATACCAAAAGTTCATCTCAATACTTTGTTATGTACCCTTTGTTGGCAATGACGGAGGCCAAATGTTTTCTGTAACTCTTCACAAGCTTTTCACACACTGTTGCTGGTATTTTGGCCCATTCCTCCATGCAGATCTCCTCTAGGGCAGTGATGTTTTGGGGCTGTCGTTGGGCAACACAGACTTTCAACTCCCTCCTCACCCCGTGACGTCAAAATGATAACAAGAACGGTGAGCAGAAATCCCAGAACCACACGGGGGGACCTAGTGAATGACCTACAGAGAGCTGGGACCACAATAACAAAGGCTACTATCAGTAACACAATGCGCCGCCAGGGACTCAAATCCTGCACTGCCAGACGTGTCCCCCTGCTGAAGAAAGCACACGTCCAGGCCCGTCTGCGGTTCACTAGAGAGCATTTGGATGATCCAGATAGGACTGGGAGAATGCGTTATGGTCAGATGAAACCAAAATAGAAAACAAATAGAACTTTTTGGTCGAAACACAGGTTCTCGTGTTTGGAGGAAAAAGAATACTGAATTGCACCATACCAACTGTGAAGCATGGGGGTGGAAACATCATGCTTTGGGGCTGTTTTTCTGCAAAGGGACCAGGACGACTGATCTGTGTAAAGGAAAGAATGAATGGGGCCATGTATCGAGAGATTTTGAGTGAAAATGTCCTTCCATCAGCAAAGGCATTGAAGATGAGACGTGGCTGGGTCTTTCAGCATGACAATGATCCTAAACACACAGCCAGGACAGCAAAGGAGTGGCTTCATAAGAAGCATTCAAGGTCCTGGAGTGGCCTAGCCAGTCTCCAGATCTCAACCCCATAGAAAATCTGTGGAGTAAGTTGAAAATCCGTGTTGCCCAACGACAGCCCCAAAACATCACTGCTCTAGAGGAGATCTGTTCTGTCTCTCATGGTTGAGGTTGATCCATGTTGACAATTACAGGCCTTTTTAATATTTTCAAGTTGGAGAACTTGCACAATTAGTGGTTGACTAAATACTTATTTGCCCCACTGTATAAATTATTTTACTTGAGAACATTTGATCACTTCCAGCCTCTCCCAGTTGAAATGGATTGGACATCTTGCCGTCAATAGGTTTCTTCAATATCAATTTCCATCTTTTGCTAACTACCTAAACATATACTGTACTCTGTGACCTGGGCTGGCAGTGAATGAGTTAAGGTACTGATTTTTAAGTTAATGATTGTTAAGATGATAACTTTTTAATAGATGTCAACTGTAGTGACCACTGTCCCTGAAAGTGTTAAAAGTGCAATGTAATTTAGAGATTCAAAGATCATAATCATTTTTACAGAAAATTCCATTTAAATAAGAAGTGACAACAAAACCATTTTGTGTGGCAATAACCTCAGAATAGGGATGGTTGTCACAAAGTGTCAAGATGTCTTTGATGGATAAGACATTTATCAACATAGGCGGAGTTTGACTTGTGGGGCAGGGGGGCACAACACGTTGATGACCCCAAAACGCAGTGTCAGCAATAAAATTTACTTACAAAAATATTTATAATAATAAGTTGGCAATGAGCGTTTTTTGTTTCCCATCATTCTAGAGGGGAATTCTAAATCAGGCTACTTAGGCAATACCTTTCGCCAAGATCGTCATCCATTGAATATGGTACGCCCGCCGGTGTCGTGCCAATGTAATTACCCCAGTCAAAAATTGTATCCCCTAGGTGGAGCCTTATGAAGGTAGATTTGTGTCTTTATTATTCAATCCAAAAAAAGGTTGCATCAATCAAAATATATATTTTCGACCCAAAGAAAGTCACTTCAATCAAAAAAAATTTTTGAATGCAAAAATACATTTAAAACTCAAGAAAATTAATGTGAAAGCTTTTTCTTTGTTTTTTTGTTTTTTTTTATTGAAGCAACTTTTTTGATTGAAGTAATTTTGATTTGTGTTTGGGCCACATTTTGGCTAGGACATACTGTATTTGTCTTTATTAATTTATTTTAAAAATAAGTTGCTTCAAAAAATATATTTTCAAAAAGAAAAGTCACTTCAATCAAAAAAAAAAATTCAATCATGGAAAAAGTTTTTGAATGCAAAAAAAAATTTGAGATTGAAAAATTGGCATTTGAACACTTCATTTTTCATTGAAAAAGTTTTCTTTGATTGAAGCAATCCTTTTTGTGTTTGGGCCATATTATGAGTAGGACATTTGTGTCTAAATCATTTACCCCCCCCCCCCCCCCAAAAAAAAAAAAGTTGCTTCAATCAAAAAAACATTTTTCAATCAAAGATAAAAATCATTTGAAAAATAAAATTGCCCTTCCATGATTTTTTGGGGGGGAAATTATATGCAAAGCAAATGACCGTCTAAGTTGCTAGTCACATGATCTGTTCGAAAAAATAATTTTAACCCATTATAAAAAAAATTTTTTTTTTGTTCATTTCATTCATTTTTGTTACAGTTTTATTGCTTTAAAATTTTTATATATATAGGAAAGTCAAATACATGCAATCACACTTTTCGGCCACCAGGGGGGCCTGCCCCCCTTAAAATCCGCTTATGACATTACTATAAAAAGGGATGAAAATGAAAAGGACTCACGATATTAAGCTTCCCTTTACGAAATGAATGGTTATTCGAAGACGTGATGATGGGAACATATTTATGAACGAGTAAAAATTATGACAACCAACCCTGCTCTCCCCTACAATTTCTTGAGCTGGCCCTTTTGAAAATCCAACGTTGCTCTTGGGCACAAAGGTGTCCCTATCCCTGGTTTAGGTGCTAAACTCCAAGGCCGCAGTTGAAAACCGACAGCAGCTGCTTTCAATGATGACTACTAATCAAAGTCTCTGTTGTGTTAGGCTTAACTCATGGAAGAAAAAAAGTTGACCCCCTAAACTGTTTGCCGCCACCCAGCCACTTCCCAAGTGCACACGTGTATGACGAAAGAGAAAGCAGTGAGTCAGTCACAGTGAGTGAGGGAGCAAGAAAGTGAGAGATGACTTCCACTCCACCCACATCTATCCGTGTCCAATGTGAAGTGGGCGGTGAGAATTAAAGTGGTGTTACTCAGCTGCCTGCTGCACTCTCACAACACAAGACAACACAAGCAACAAGGTAGGATGCAGACACACGCACACACACAACTTCAGTTTAAAAAGAATGTGCTAATATGTGTTGATCTTTGACTGTTGAACTTTACTATATTGCTGCCTTTTCTTAGTTTATCACCAGCAAGTGAGTCACTCAGTGAAATGTTGTTGGTTTAACTGGCGTCACATGGCAGACTATAGGCCAAAGGCGTCTTTTACAGTATAGTACCGTAATTGAAGTCGATGTGTTAATGCATTGTCAAAAATGACTCATATCTTATGACACACACTGACATCCTGTCGTTGATTCCCCACATATCTGTTGCTGGATAGTGGGGGGCTCCGAAAGATGTCTTGTATTGATCTTTATCAATGACACAAGTGGAAACCCATGTGCAATGACAAGTTGCCATTTGGCAATCGCCCTGATGAGGCTCATTGCTAGCATGCATATTTAGTCTAAGTGGCCTTCGCTTATTTCAGATTTCTTACTTATCTTTGTCTTAGTTCTTGTCATCCTTTTCTGTGACCCTAGAATCACCCCGGTTCTGAACTTATGTGGTTAGGATGAATGGTGATTTGAATGAGAAATGAAACTTAACCACAAGGTAGAGAAGTTGATTAAGGTGGGCGGAAAAAAGGCCGGAAAAGTGTTAGTAGCAGGCTGCTTGGTTTGAAAATTGTTGTGTTGTAACATGCTTGATGGCGGGGTGGTTTGTCTGAATCAAGATTTCCGTCGAAAGAGCCATTGCTACGTTTCAGCAGAAGAGAATGTTGAAGAGTCATGTGACTTTCAAAATGGGGAAGTGCATGTGTGTGTATTGATCATGCAAGAAAACGGCACCCTTCCCCTTTTTAACACAATGACTTAAGAAAAAAACACATCCTTCATGTGACTGAACTCTCTTCATTTCCAATGACAGCAATAACGATTTTAAAATCCTGTCATGCTTTACAGATATGGTGGGTCAAGTAAGTCCTATGGGCTGCAGAAGTGAAGAGCATCGTGCATATTTTATGTCAGGGAAAAAAGTTGCAGCATACCAAGTTTATTTGTAGAGCCCTCTCGATCAGAAGATCCCGAAGAGCTTCACAGACGAACTGTTGACAAAATGTATAGCTACTTGATTAAATACTGATAGCCTTATTAAATTTACTCACAATGTGATGCATTCCGTGTGAAATTTGGCCATTTTTAGTTGGGCACAAATCTGTTATTCTGTTGTATGAATGGTGACATGCTGGTTAACTCATCCAATTCAGTGAATGATCACTGAAATGGATTGGATGTTTATCACTGTCACGAGAGGTGAATGTGTTAATTATAAAAGTGTAACGGTACATGTACTTGTATTGAACCGTTTCGGTACGGGGTGCTCGGTTCGGAACGGAGGCGTACCGAACGAGTTTCTGACGTAATGTAACCCTTACTTTTCGAGGCTGTGAGTCGATCGGGTTACAGTTTCTTTGTGTAGATTATATTTACTCCGTCTTCTCTACTATAATGAGGACCAACGTGGACAGTATATACAGTAACCCAGAAACGTCAATGGTGCGACAACGTGGCCGCCTGTGACCGCAGTGAAATGCGGGCGTTAAAGTCAATCAGCCAATGCACACCAGTCGCAGTGCGGCCGCATGTTAGACATGTCCCAGAAGCGGCTCAACGCGACGCACGTGAAAAGAACGGCAGAGTTTATTATTTGACGCGAGACGCGGCCCTCCTGCGTCAATACTGGTAGCTAGGATTGGGCAGACCGGAAGTCACTCGTGTAAAAATACGGTGGATCCGGTTGATTTTCAAACTAATATGCAATCGTAACCCACTTTTTGAGTCCATCAGATCTCTTGAGTGGTAGATCGGGGCACAGTTGACTTGTCTTTGTTGATTTACTGCTGTCTTCTCTGCTATAATAATAATCAACACGGCCCTGTGTTCAATACAAAACCCTCCTACCACAACAAAACAAGTAGGAACTAATATTCACATAGGAACTAAAGATATACAATATAAATGAATACTACATCACATTTGTAAAATATAAACACGTAATAAAATAAATAATAGCCCATTTAAATAAAATAAATTGAAATGAGCTAAAACACCTGTAATTAAATCATAAGAATAATACACAGATCCTGCTTACACAATTAAATTTATTAATTTCTGGGTGGCGCTTTAACTTGACAAAATCCACCAATAAAGCTTTTGAAAACCGTTCATAAGAAAAAAAAAAATTCATTGAGGCATTTCATTTGTAAAATACATGTTAAAATCTTTGTCATTGGGATTCATTTTCTCTTTAGCACAGGACTTTATTTTTCTTCTTTCTTTCAGAAAGAAAGCTAACCAATACGCGGGGTCTGAAAGGCAAATTGTTGTTGGATTATCTTTAAATATCCGCTACTTTTTGAGCAGAATTCTAGCTTTGTATAGGCTAATGTTCCTATTGTTAAAAGCACAAAAGTGTGTAATAAACAACTAGCACATTTATATTTTGCATTTTTTTTCTTTACTGTACCGAAAACGAACGGAACCATGACCTCAAAACCGAGGTACGTACCGAACCGAGATTTTTGTGTACCGTTACACCCCTAGTTAATTATACCTTCTACCATATTGTTATTTGTTCTTCTTGTCACTACATGACGTGGCAGTCATATGGCACGTTTACATGGAGCCAAATATTCCAATTACAATCGGAATATTTGTTCAAACCGAATAAATGTGTTCCATATAAACACCTCATTCGGAATGAACAGGCCCAAACCGAATGGAATTTCATTCCGATTCACAAGGGTGGAATATTCCTTTTCCCAAACCGATTAGAAGTAAAATTATATCATGTAAACAGGGAAGCGGAATGGTGTCTGGTTGCGTTCTTTCTGCGCATGCTCCGTACTGACGTGGTGACGTCACTTGGTGACGTAAGTAACGTCACTTGCAACATGGCTTCCAAGCACACGCACAGCGCACCCACACAACTTTTTAAATGAACGGCGTGTCATTCTGAAGTTTTGTTTCCACTCGAAAAGTTAAAACAGCAGCTGATCTGACGATCGATCTCCATGTTTTGCAACGTGACGCTTTGTTTTGATTAATCTGCGCATGTCAGACGGCAGTTGTCAAACGTCAACGTCCTTTCGGAATAAAGGCAGACACATGTAAACGCTGGATCGGAATAGATGAAGTGACATGTAAACAGCTGATGTGAAATTTCCATTCGGAATGATTTGAATCGGTATGAATAAAAGTCAGCATGTAAACGTGGCTATAGATGAACAAAGATGTAAGAGTAAATATGATCAATATCTTATTTTCGGGACCTTTAATTGTAAAGTGACATGAGTTTCTCTGTTGCCTAGCAACCTTTTCAACTTTTCAACCTTTGATCAGAATGTAATGTCAAGGGTGGTGCAAGTGGAATAAAGTACTGTTGTCATGATATCGTCTACTCACATAATTGGACACATTTTGAGAGTGAAAATGGACTGTAACCGCCGCTTACTGAATTACCCACACTATCAGGTGAGCCACCAGTCCTCTAGTCCTGTTTTACAAGATTCTATCGAGCGATTGATTTAGCTAATGCTCCTGATGCACGGCTAACTGTTATGATCATTCACAATTAAGGCATTTTTTTGTACTCTTGGAAATGAATGATGAAGGCCAACGCCAAAGCGCTGTGCAGAAATGGGCCCACGTAAATTGGCATGATATGAATCAATTTGTTTTGTGTATATAGTTTTTGTATCATGGACACCACGGGTTCCACCAGTTACGCCAGGGGGTCTCCAACCACCTGGCCTAGGGACTGTTACCAGTCAGTGGCTAATTTGCTACCGGGCCGCAGAGAAATAATAATTTATTGAGGACCGCATTCTGGCCTGTGCCTCTTGATACACAAATCTGCCTGTTTACTCTATCGATATAATAATAATTCTGGACAGAGTGTTGTCATAAAAATCCATTCATCCATTGAATTTGTTCTCGTGGGGTGGGGGGGGGGGCACATGTTAGTGAAGATGACTGAAAAACAGCCCTCTTTGGGCAGCTTTTTGACAGGGAAAAAGCTACCTGATGAGTCAGAAAGAGGAGCTTACAACCTCAAAGAACACAAAAACTTCTTTTAGCAAACAATACAAAAAATCCTTCCTAAAATATGGGTTTGTTGCAACAGGTGACTCTCAGGCGCCAAGTATACTCTGCATAATACAGTGGGGCAAATAAATATTTAGTCAACCACCAATTGTTGCAAGTTCTCCTACTTGAAAAGATTAGAGAGGTCTGTAATTGTCAACATGGGTAAACCTCAACCATGAGAGACAGAATGTGGGGAAAAAAACAGAAAATCACATTGTTTGATATTAGAGAATTTATTCCAAATTATAGTGGAAAAGAAGTATTTGGTCACCTAAAAACAAGATTTTCCGGCTGTCAAAGAGGTCTAACTTCTTCTAACGAGGCTCCACTCTTGACCTGTATTAATGGCACTTGTTTTAACTCATTATCGGTATAAAAGACACCTGTCCACAACTTCAGTCAGTCACACTCCAAACTCCACTATGGTCAAGACCAAAGAGCTGTCGAAGGACACCAGAGACAAAATTATAGACCTGCACCAGGCTGGGAAGACTGAATCTGCAATAGGTAAAACGCTTGGTGTAAAGAAATCAACTACTGGAGCAATTATTAGAAAATGGAAGACATACAAGACCAATGATAATCTCCGTCGATCTGGGGCTCCATGCAAGATCTCATCCCCTGGCGTCAAAATGATAACAAGAACGGTGAGCAAAAATCCCAGAACCACACAGAGGGACCTAGTGAATGACCTACAGGGAGCTGGGACCACAGTAACAAAGGCTACTATCAGTAACACAATGCGCCGCCAGGGACTCAAATCCTGAACTGCCAGAAGAAAGTACATGTCCAGGCCCGTCTGCGGTTCGCATGAGAGCATTTGGATGATCCAGAAGAGGACTGGGAGAATGTGTTATGGTCAGATGAAACCAAAATAGAACTTTTTGGTAGAAACACAGGTTCTCGTGTTTGGAGGAGAAAGAATACTGAATTGCATCCGAAGAACACCATACCCACTGTGAAGCATGGGGGTGGAAACATCATGCTTTGGGGCTGTTTTTATGTTAACTACTATGGCCAGTCCAGCACCAGAACTCTCCCTCGCATGGCATTTTAATCTACAGTGGGGCAAATAAGTATTTAGTCATCCGCTAATTGTGCAAGTTCTCCCACTTGAAAAATTTAGAGAGGACTGTAATTGTCAACATGGGTAAACCTCAACCATGAGAGACAGAATGTGGAAAAAACCCTAGAAAATCACTTTGTTTGATTTTTAAAGAATTTGCAAATCATGGTGGAAAATAAGTATTTGGTCAATACCAAAAGTTCATCTCAATACTTTGTTATGTACCCTTTGTTGGCAATAACGGAGGCCAAACGTTTTCTGTAACTCTTCACAAGCTTTTCACACACTGTTGCTGGTATTTTGGCCCATTCCTCCATGCAGATTTCCTCTAAAGCAGTGATGTTATGGGGCTGTCGTTGGGCAACACAGACTTTCAACTCCCTCAACAGATTTTCCATGGGGTTGAGATCTGGAGACTGGCTAGGACACTCCAGGACCTTGAAATGCTTCTTACGAAACCACTCCTTTGTTGCCCCGGCTGTGTGTTTGGGATCATTGTCATCCTGAAAGACCCAGCCAGGTCTCATCTTCAATGCCCTTGCTGATGGAAGGAGATTTGCACTCAAAATCTCTCGATACATGGCCCCATTCATTCTTTCCTTTACACAGATCAGTCGTCCTGGTCCCTTTGCAGAAAACCAGCCCCAAAACATGATGTTTCCTCCCCCATGCTTCACAGTGGGTATGGTGTTCTTCGGATGCAATTCAGTATCCTTTCTCCTCCAAACACGAGAACCTGTGTTTCTACCAAAAAGTTCTATTTTGGTTTCATCTGACCATAACATATTCTCCCACATGCTCTCTAGCGAACCGCTGACGGGCCTGGACATGTACTGGCTTCAGCAGGGGGACACGTCTGGCAGTGCTGGATTTGAGTCCCTGGCGGCACATTGTGTTACTGATAGTGGCCTTTGCCACTGTGGTCCCAACTCTCTGTATGTCATTCACTAAGTTCCCCCGTGTGGTTCCAGGTTTTTTGCTCACCGTTCCTGTTATCATTTTGACGCCACGGGGTGAGATCTTGCATGTAGCCCCAGATCGAGGGAGATTATCAGTGGTCTTGTTTCTTTCATTTTCTAATAATTGCTCCCACAGTTGATTTCTTTACACCAAGCGTTTTACCTATTGCAGATTCAGTCTTCCCAGCCTGGTGCAGGTCTACAATTTCGCCTCTGGTGTCCTTCGACAGCTCTTTGGTCTTGGCCATAGTGGAGTTTGGAGTGTGACTGACTGAATTTGTGGACAGGTGTCTTTTATACCGATAATGAGTTAAAACAGGTGCCATTAATACAGGTAACGAGTGGAGCCTCGTTAGACCTTATTAGAAGAAGATAGACCTCTTTGACAGCCAGAAATCTTGCTTGTTTTTAGGTGACCAAATACTTACTTTCCACTCTAATTTGGAAATAAATTCTTCAAAAATCAAACAATGTGATTTTCAGGTTTTTTTGTCCACATTCTGTCTTTCATGGTTGAGGTTTACCCATGTTGACAATTACAGGCCTCTCTAATCTTTTCAAGTAGGAGAACTTGTACAATTGGTGGTTGACTAAATACTTATTTGCCCCACTGTATTATGTTTGTGTGTATACAGTAGATGTAGGGTTAGGGTGAATAAAGTACAGTTGTCTGCCCATGTTATTGGGCACAATTAGCAGGAACAATGAAGGAAAGTTGGATCCTTTCTGGCAGCACATTTGATGGTATTTTCAGGTCACATTGTAGTTGGCAATCAGTTCCGTAGTCGTTCAGCAGCAGCCTAATGACCTCATCAGGTATTTTCACATCTGGCCGGTTTCTTTCGAGACTGAGAGGATACAGTATAAACTACCTATGACCTATATATTTAAATAAAATGTTTGTGTTATCACCTTATCATTGTCTATTTTTTTGTAAATTAGATTTTCTCAAACGCTCACTTTGTTCCACAGAAGTCCAGCGGGTAGGTGCAATCATGGCTTCCACTGTGAAGCTCAGGAAGGACAAAGTTGGCATGGTGGACTATGACACACAAATTAAGGGTAAAACACCTAAAACAACATCTTGAGGCTGAGTTTGCTTTTGTAGATTCAATCATCATTCACTGCCTTTGAGGGCAATAGACATCCAATATGTTATAACTGACAGTGACTGCTCACAGTTAAAATGGATGAAGGCAAAGGATGGAATTAGCCCATAGCTATAATCTGGTGTGGCGTGTTTGCATACATGACTCTTCTATTGTTCATTAACGTGCACTGTCCTGATTAAATAAATAGCATTACTTCTAAATAATATCAGTCAAGTAAAATTAGACATCCAAAAATTTACTCAAGTACAAGTAAAGTATTCGTTGAAAAGAATATTCAAGTAATGTGTAACGTTGTGAGTAACTGCTTACAATGTCTGGTTTATGTTAAGTTTTTTTTTTTCTCAGCACAACTTAAATATTTATGAACTATCATTATTTTACTGTACAATAACCTATTACATACCCATATTACGCCAAAAAGATGACACAAAAATTATCGAATTCAGACCAGAACAACACTATGAAACATCATCCGTCCACAGAGCATGAGTGCCCCCTAGGGGAGAAAAAACATTGTTACCTCTGATTGGTATAATTGTGTCATGTGGTTATTGTTGCGACGTCTCATTGGTAAAAATGAGACTGCCACTGTATACGGAGAATAAAAACGAAAAATGTAATGACTGTAGTGTAGACCAAAGTACTTAAGTAAGAGTAGTGTTTCTTCACAAATCTACTCAAGTAAAAAGTATTGCGTGATAAAACTAAGGAGTAAATTTTTGTCGAAGTTAGTCAAATAAATTAATCGAGTAAATGTAATGCGTTGCTACCCTCCTCTGGTTGTTACAGGATGCAATTTTAGAGTTCAATGCATTTCCTGATGTATTCCTAAAGAATTCTTAAGAAACTATTTTACCCAGTTTAAGTGTGTTTAAAATGTGTGATTTTTATTTTGAAAAGAAGGCTTTAATTTATTGAGGGCAAGTCTGCAAGGTATCTTTGTGAAAAACAGAGTTTTATCTGTATCAGTATTTGATTCTCCTTTGGCATTGATAGAAGTTCGCTGTCAGCTGGTGGACCAACTGAAAGTGATGGACGTGCAGCTGGAGCAGAAAACCCAACATCTCCACGACTTTTCCGATTATCTGCGGCGGCGAAGCGAGATCGAGAGCGAGTACTCGCGATCCCTGGAAAAACTTGCTGAACGGTTCACCAACAGGATCAAGAGGTAGCCTGTCTGTGCCTATTTTGAATGGATGACCAAAATTTTTCTTTATCTGTGCTGTGGGTAACAGGAAAGAGGCGACCAATCGTTCAGTTGCACAGATGTGGTTGGCCTTGCTGTCACACACACGCCAGGAGAGTAAGGACCACAACCAGCTGAGTGACAACTGCTCCACTTTTCTTATTCAGCCACTCTACCATTGCCTGGAGTACACCCAGAGACTAGCCAAGAAGGTACATCTAGTAAGGAGATGAGATAACTAGTGAACATCACAAGTGTAGTCGTAAGCATAGGCGGAGTTTGACTTTTGAGCCGGGAGGGCACAACATGTTGATGACCCCAAAACGTAGTGTCAGCAATAAAATTAACTTACAAGAATACAATAATAAGTTGAAAATGAGTGTTTTTTTGTCTTGTTTTCATTCTTGAGGGGAATTCTAAATCAGGCTGCTTAGAACAGCTATACTTTTCGCCAAAATCATCATCCATTGCAAATGTTACTCTCGCCGGTGTCGTGCCAATGTAGTTACCCTAATCAAAAATTGTATTCATTGGGTGGAGCCACATGGAGGTAGATTTTTGTCTTCATTATTAGATCAAAAGAAATGTGTTTGAATGCAAAAATAAATTTGAAACTCAAAAAGATGCATTTGAAAGCTATTTTTTTTTTTTTTTTTTTTTTTTTTGATTGAAGCAACTTCTTTGATTGAAGTAATGTTGTTTTGTGTTCGGGCAACATTTTGGCTAGGACATTTGTCTTTAATATTCAATCAAAAAATAAGTTGCTTCATACAAAAAATATATACAGTATCTTCAAACAAAAAAATCACTTCAATCATAAGAAAAATTTCAATCATAAAAAAAAAGGTTTTGAATGCGAAAAAATATTTATAAGACTCAAATATTTGCATTTGAACACATACTTTTTAATTTAAAAAGTTGTGTTTTGATTTTAACAATCCTTTTTGTGTTTGGGCCATATTATTAGTAGGACATTTGTGTCTAAATCATTCAATCCCCCCAAAACTTGCTTCAGTCAAAAATTATATATATATTTTCAAACAAAGAAAAAAATCATTTGAAAAATAAAATTGCCCTCCCCTATTTTTATTTTTTATTTTTATAATATGCAAATCAAATGACCGTCTAAGGTGCTAGTCACATGATCTGTTCAAAACATAACTTTGACAGATTACAAAAATCTTTTTTTTTTTTTGTGTGTGTGTGTTCATTTCATTCATTTTTCTTGTTTGCTTTATTGCTTTACAAATTTTATATTTATTGGGGCTGTGAAACGATTAAAATTTTTAATCGAGTTATTCACAGCTTAAAAATTAATTAATCGTAAATAATCGCAATTCAAGCCATCTATAAAATATGCCATATTTTTCTGTAAATTATTGTTGTAATGAAAAGATAAGACACAAGACGGATGTATACATTCAACATACTGTACATAAGTACTGTATTTGTTTATTATAACAATAAATCAACAAGATGGCATTAACATTATTAATATTCTGTTAAAGCGATCCATGGATAGAAAGACTTGTAGTTCTTAAAAGATAAATGTTAGTACAGGTTATAGAAATTTTATATTAAAACCCCTCTTAATGTTTTCGTTTTAATAAAATTCGTAATATTTTCAATCAAATAATAAACAAGTAGCTCGCCATTGTTGATGTCAATAATTACACAATGGTCATGGTGCTGAAACCCATGAAATCATTCGCACCCAACCGCCAGCAGAGGGCGACAAAACACCAAAAAACACAAGTAACAAGTGGACATGACACTGTGCTGTCATTTTAATCTGTTTGAGTGGGGCATGTGCGTTAAATGCGTCAAATATTTTAATGTGATTTAATTGAAAAAATTAATTACCGCTCGTTAACGTGATAATTTTGACAGCCCTAATTATTTATATATGAAAGTCAATTACATGCAATGACACTTTTCGGCCACCAGGGAGGCCCCCCGCCCCTTAAACTCCGCTTATAAGGTATGTAATAAATACTCAAACAGCTTTCCAAACTTGTCTATTCATGGCTTCCAGAGTAAAGAAATCTGCACCCAGCTTCAGGATGGCCTACTGAAGGTGACTACGGAGCTTCAGACTGTACGTGAGAAGAAACCGAATGTGCCTAAACCATTTTTGTCCTTGTTGAGCCAAATAAGGAGCAAATTGACACGTTTGTCTCTTTGCTGCAGGCGTGGCGGACGTACTCCCAATACCACGCCGACTACCTGTGTGCAGACGGGAAGTTAAAAGAAGCTGAGAAACAGGAGGAAAAGCAGAAGCAAAACGCCAAAAAACTGGAGAGGCTCATTGAGAAGGTAAATTTTTTACAATGTACTTGTCATATTCAAACTATTCTTTCGCACACTTGCAACAGCGCCGATTTTCAAACAATTGTTTTGCATAGATTTTTCCAGCGTACAGGGAAAATTCCAAAAAACTATGGGTTGTGCGATTTAACTTTGTGCCACAACATGGTGGGCTGCACTGAGCTCTGCATGGTAACAATTGTATAACACAGAGCCTTTCCAAAAACCTAGACTGTCATGCAAACTTTTTTAATTTCATGAAAATAAAATTTTCCATGATACTTTTTTTTTTCATCCAAAATTTTGGTCGACGAATTTGTTGCTGATCAGTGTTCAGTGTGCATTAACGAATTGCTAATTAAAATTGCATAATATCTAGTAATTTGCCTTAGCATTTAAGTTGCCAAACTTTTTTTTGTTTTTGTTGTCACGGTTCCGTTTATTACTTTCATGTTTAAATATGTGTATGGTGATTTGTTTTATGTGCTGTTAGAGGCAAGGAAAAGTCCAAGATATTTACTTGAAGTGCAGCAAAGCCAGAAACGATTACCTACTCAGCTTAGCTGCAGCTAACGCTTCCATGAGCAAGTACTACCTCCAGGATATCTCCACTCTCATTAATGTGAGTGTGCACTTGTACAATTTGCGTTTCTTTCACCACTCAATATCTGTGACATTTTCAAAAAATAATTTGCTATATAAAATGATGATAGTCCACTGTAATAGTTTTTTGTTGTTGTTGTTTAAATGTATATTTGACAAACCACAGTGCTCGGATGCGGGCTACCACATGTCTCTGAGCCGAGTGATGCAAGCGTATCTGTCCAGTCGGCGCCAGGTCCAGCAGAACTTGACATCCGGGCTACTGAATCTCCAGGGATCGGTGTCCGGGCTCGACCAGGGCCGGGACCGAGATGCCCTGCTGCAGGAACACCACGTCACCTTCTGTTTGCCCCTGCGCTTCCCCTACCAGCCCCACGATGGTGACCAGGTGTGTATGCCATGCTTTTCCTTTTTCTGGATTCTTCCTGTTATGTTCCTTATTTTCTTGGCCTTTAGCTTTCTGAGATCAGTGCAGGGGGTGACATGAGGTTTGAGTTGGAGACCAGATTCAAACAAATCCAGACCAGGCTCAGAGCAGTTGCGGAGGAAACGCAGGAGGTAAAGCGTCCTCATTTCTTCTTCTATCACTTTGAGCTTCATCTGTGGTCTGATGCAGGCAAACAAGAGCATGTCAGCAGCCCAGTCTTCCTTGCTGGAAGCTGTGTACGACTTGGATTTGGAGCCTAATAGCAGCCAGGAGGATAGCACAGAAAACCTGTTGGCGCGGCCCAGTGTGGCTCGCCGCAGAGCAAACCAGCAAGAAATGGAGAACCTATACCTTACTGTGAGTTGTTTTGAATTCACAATATTAACCCTTTGGCTGCCATTAACGGTAAAGGAATGGAAGTCTTATCGTCAATGGCAGTATTTGAGTGGAGAGACAAGGGTTAAGAAGTTGATTTCATTGTTGATTTCATGTTTTTTTTTGTATTGTATTGTCAGTTGCATTCCATGTTGTACAGTGTATACTCTGGTCTGACACACTCCCTGTAAAAACAATAACACGGGGCAACAATTATCTCATTTACTGCCATTGACAGAGATTGAAATCAAATCCATTTCAACTGGGACGACTGGCATCATGTTTCACTGCCATTGACGGTGAGAGAGGTCCAAACCATTTTGACTGGGAGTCCAGTCAGTCAAATGGCAAACAATGAGTTAAAAATACAAATGCAGCTGTTTCAACTAAATTTTTGGTGCGGAATAAAAAACATGTTTTTTTTTAAAAAATACATTTTTCTCTGCGGTCTAGCTATTTACTATGTTGTTACTACATGTGGACATCTAGCCCTTTACTTTGTGTTGAGTAAACATGGCAATCATGCCTATTTTATATATTTTCAATATATCATTTTTTTTAACTCGCTCACACACGTTAAGTACAGTGTTTTTCATCACGTTTTTATTTTTATATATATATATATATTTTAAAGAAAACGGGGAACCTTTAGTTGACAAAATTATTTATTTTAATTGTTCAAAAAAAAAAAAAAAAGAACCTTGATGTGATCGGGGAAAAACTGAGACCAATCAAAACACTTGTCAGACATAAAACTATTAACAAATAAATTGTATAACCAATAAATGCAAATTAACTGGAAATTGTATGTTATTTAAAATTTTGGTTAATTGATTAAGTTGGATTAAAAAAAATCTTATGATTGAGGTGTAATTAAGTTAAATATGTTTCAAATCAGTTGATACAGTTACTGGTAAGGCCCAAAGAGTGCTCTAAAGTTCCTGCTTTTTTTCATTTTTTTTGTGGGGTGTGAAATAATATTCCAGATTGACAAAGACACCTGCTTATTTATCTTCCAGAGAGTCAAAGAATTCCTCATTGGCACTTCTTTAGAGTCCAAGCTAAAGGCCAAACATGACCTTCTTAAAGTGGCTGTGGAAAAAGGTAACGCGAATGCGTCATACACACGGTTCATGCAGAGACTTTTACTGGTACTAATTTTTTGTATCCTACCATTTACAAGGGCAAGAATTAAATAGACATCGGCCAAAGTGAGTACTCTGCAGATGGGTACTATTTGTCAGCACATGTATAAATAACATTGTTACTTAACTGTGTATACTTGGCATGTTTAGTTATGACAGAATGAGGAAGCAGTAAATTTTCTCTCTCAACAGACACTACGGGAAGTCTGCACGTGTTCGAAAAAATCCTTCCAGTGGCAACTTGTTACATGACCAAAAACTTTTTACCGGTGACATGTTATCCTTCATGCAGGTAATAAAATTGAGCATTTTAGTACCACCCATGTTCAAGTGACTTCTCATGTATTCTATAATCTTTTCACTAGATAACACAAACCAAATGACATACTGTAGTTGATAGCTTTTATAAATTTACTTTGCGCTCAAGGCAAGGCAAGGCAAATTTATTTATATAGCACAATTCAACACAAGGCAATTCAAAGTGCTTTACATCACATGAAGATCATAAAAATCACATTTAAATCAATAGAACGTAAAAACAAAGACAATCGAAATAGGAAATAGAATTATACATAAAAATTGCATTTAATCACAAATAGAATAAAAAAATAAATAAAATAAAACAAATACTACTACTTCTAATAATAATTGAAATCAGCAATTGAGATAAGCACAAGAGGAATAGAAAGCAAATAGGTTGAAATATATAGACAGTTATGGATATTCAGTGCTAAACAAAAGCGTATTTAGCCCTGATTTAAAGGACCTAACAGTTTGAGCATACTTCAGACCTTCAGGTAACTTGTTCCAGAGGTGAGGTGCATAATAACTAAATGCTGCCTCACCCTGCTTGGTTTTTGTTCTTAAAACATGCAGGAGACGGGTTCCAGACGACCTTAGGGGTCTAGATGTTTCATAGGAATCTAACAAATCAAGCATGTATTTTGGTCCAAGGCCATTAAGTGTTTTGTAGACGAGCAGTAGTATTTTGTAGTCTATCCTTTGACTCACTGGAAGCCAGTGTAACGATTTCAAAACCAGTGTAATGTGGTCCAGTTTCCTTGTATTTGTGAGGACTCTGGCTGCAGCATTTTGTACTAGCTGCAGATTCCTGACTGATTTTTTTTTCAAGACCTGTAAATATACCATTGCAATAGTCCAATCTGCTGAAAATGAATGCATGCATAAGTTTTTCAATGTCTTGTTGAGTTAGAAGTCCCAAAATTCTGGCTATATTTTTTAGGTGGTAATAAGCAGATTTAGTGATGGACTTTAGATGGCTATTAAATTTTAGGTCTGAGTCAATAATTACGCCAAGGTTTGTGACTTAATTTGTAGCTGTAAGTGACATTGTGCTAAGGTGCCTGCTTATCTTTGACCTTTCCTTTTTTGGCCCAAAAATGATCACTTCTGTCTTCTCCACATTTAACTGGAGAAAATTCTGGCACATCCATTCATTGATTTGATGTGTGCATTTACTTAGGGAGACTAAAGGACTATAATCATGTGGGGACACAGAAATGTAGAGTTGTGTGTCATCTGCATAGGTGTGATAGGAGATGTCATACTGTTCCATAATCTGAGCTAGGGGAAGGATATAGATGTTAAATAAGAGTGGTCCAAGAATTGACCCTTGAGGGACTCCACACGTGAATTTGGTTCATTCAAAGTGACTCAACACACAGCCATTAACACTTTGGCTTCCAGTGATGGTGATATATGTCCAATCCATTTTAAATGGGAGGGTTTGCAGTGACCGTTCATTACCAGCCCCCTCCCAGTCAAAATGGATTGGACATCTACTGCTGTCAGTGTGTTGTTTTAATATAATATTTTTACTTTTACTAACTACCAGGGCCGGAGCGGGACTCATTTTCAGCTCGGAAATTTCATGCTTCAGACCGGCCCACTTTATATTGTTTAAAATAGGGATGTCCTGATCGCATGTTTTAGCACTCGCTACACCCGCGCAAAAATATATAAGTGTGCCGACCAAAACAATGCATTTCCTTGTGCACTGCCCAACAGCTACCTAACATTAAATGTCCTCCAGTAAAATACAAGGCTTGGTCTTTTCTTGTTTAATATGAAGTAATTTGTTTATGTTTGTGAAATTGTAACAAAGAAACATGGTATACAAATACCATGTAGACGCCACACTTCACCTGGGCTCAAGCAGCCAATGGCATGGGACTTGGAGGGGAGGGGGGGTGGATCTAATGTAGTATATCTAGGTTGCTGCTTTATGATATCGAGTGTGAAGTGCGTGAGTGTTTTCGACGCATTAAAAAGTTGACATACACCGCAAAGTTACTTCTGCTCATTACTGCACAACACCAGCATATGACAACGTAATTGGTTATATTAAGTCTAAAATTCATTTACTGAACATGGCAATCCTACCTGCCTCCTCTGCACCTGTGAGGCGCTACAAGCAAGTTTCCACATTTACGTGTTGTCGTATAACCTGGTGCAAATTGCATTCTTACCACTTTTGTTGTAATCCTCTGTCGTTTGAGGCCGCGAGCTCGTTGCATTAAAAAAATGGCTATTTTTGCACTTTTTGAGCTTCTTTTACGAGTGCTTTTCTCTTTGTGATTATTATTTTTTCGGCTCCACGCTTGTTCTTTTTATCCATGATCCGAGCCCTGAGCTAGTAGCTAATTTGGTTAAAAATCGACTCCGATTAGCGAGGGGAGCAACGTGTTTTATTTTCGCCCGCACACGTCAGGATGCGTCTGAATTTTTTTTTTTTTCTAAAGACTGCCCACAGGGACAGTGGTAACAGTATGTAAGTGGTACACACTTTCATGAATAAATAGCAGACAAAAATTTATATTCGTTTTGTATTAAATATATGTAAAACCCGGACAGGCCCTTCTGCCTGGCCGGCCCACCGGGATTCGTCCAGATTCTCCTGATTGGCCACTCCCGGCCTGCTAACTACCACAGCACATACTTTTTGAATGTTAATGTCTAGAGAACAAGTGACAAAAGTGAGTTCATCCCTGTAAAAACATGCAAATTGAAACAATTAAGCCTCTCCCCCCATCCTAGTGTCATGTGACTCGGTGTTAAAAGTCTCAGATGTGAACGAGGAATGACTGTTAAATTTGGTGTTACTGCTCTTGCCATTATACTGGTCACTAAAAGTTTAATATGGCAGAACTTCCACCTACGCACAACACCCTTCTGCTTTTTGCATGGTTAAATGCACAGCTATTCCCTTTTTGGGAGTTTTTACAGCTGACGGTCACGGTAACTATTGTCACAATTATAGAGAACTTACAGTACATGTTTAGCTAAGAATGTGTACTGGTCTCCTCTGTTTGTTTTATGTTATATGTATTCCTCTATTATTTCAGGCATCAGGTCAACAGATTCCACTCGTGGTAGAAAGTTGCATTCGCTTCATTAATCTCAACGGTAAGACTGACTGTCAGGGAAGATGAAGGTATGCGTCGATGTGTCTTCCACAATGAATTTGAGCAATTGCCTTGTTCCCCAGGACTCCACCATGAAGGCATTTTCAGGGTGTCGGGCTCTCAAATGGAGGTCAACAATTTGAGGGATGCGTTTGAGCGAGGTTAGGTTCAAGATAAGTCAGACTTACTCGTTTTAAGGGTTTAGTCAAACGTCTATTGCCGTTTATTGTTGGAATTGTTGTGCATACAGTTGAAATTATGCTTTCCTTAACTTCTGTCTACTCAGCCTTTCTTTTGTCCTGGGCCATGTGGCCCCCATGTAGTCTATGTATTCTATTGTATGTTCTACGTTGCTTTCCTGCCCCTCCTATCCGATTGTTTGCCCCTGAACAAAGAGGGTTGCTATTGCAGCAACTGGGGGAGCGGCTACCAACCTCCACAAAAGCTACATGGACTTTCTGCGTGTTTTTTTTGGCCAAGCTGGGTGTACATAAACCTTGCTTAAAATCTAACATTTATGAAACATTGATTGGTTGTTTGACTCACCTTTCAGGAGAAGACCCTCTAGCCGAGCACAAATCCGACCTGGATTCAGTTGCATGTGTGCTCAAGTTGTATTTCAGAGATTTGAAGAATCCCCTTTTCCCCATAGACAGCCTCAGTCAGCTACTGGAATACGTCTGTGAGTGTTGTCTTCTTTTTGGACCATTTTGCACATGTCCAAAATGTGTCCTTTCCCACAGGTACACATTTTCGAGCCCCTCTGTAGTTCCAACATAAATAGCACTATCTCATTTTCCCCCGTCAGACATTAAAAATGATGATGAGAGAGCGGAACAGCTGAAAAGTGTCATCTCGTCCTTCCCTGAGCCGCTCATTATTGTCATGAGATACCTCTTCGCTTTTCTTCATCAGTGAGTGAAACCACCAAACTAGACAAAACAAAATAAAGTTGGCTATTTTCACTTTCATATTTGCGGTGTTCTCAGCGTATCGCAGTACAGCGACGAGAACATGATGCAGCCATACAACCTGGCCGTGTGCTTTGGTCCCAGCCTGGTCAGAGGGAGCCAGGATCAGCACCAGGACCAGCAACGAGAACAGGAGGACGCAGTCACCCTGCAGCCACAGATCAACGCAATGGTGAAGAACTTCATACTCCAGCACGAGAGCATCTTTCCAGGGCAGAGGGAGGTAGGAGGTCCTGTGTACGAGAAGTGCATGACGCTGGAACAAGATGACTGGTAAAGATTAGCTCTAATATGATAAAAGTGTCATAATGTTAATGGTAGTCTATTTTTTCTTTTTTTTAATGCAGTGTTTGTTTATTTCCCAGTGAGCCTAACGTGGAGGAAGGTGACGGTGATGCAGAGTACTGCACAATTGGTAAGCTCATGTAAATGTTTTCTTTCTTTCTATAAGATAGGGAAAAAAGAATACACAGTTTATAGGGCAATCATTTAAATTTAAATACAACAATAATATACCAGAGTATCCATGAAAGTCCATGACCAGCATTTTTATTCATTTTAATATGTTTAATTTATTAATTAAAATGATATACAAATATTTAAATTATATAATAATGATTGAGGGGAAAAAATAAGGATAATTAATGATATACAGTATATTTTTTTAGTCACCCAAAAAGTTTTTTGCCCAATAAAGGGTTAACCTAGTTGTTCCCAGCCAAATTGTTTTCTATCTTGTGCTCTATTATTAAAAAAACGAACAAAAAAACCCCTCTACTTTTCCAACTTTTTGTGCTGTATTTTTTTAATCTGTCTGCAACATATAGTGGGGCAAATAAGTATTTAATCAACCACTAATTATGCAAGTTCTCCCACTTATTTATAATTAATATTAGAGAGGCCTGTAATTGTCGACATGGGTAAACCTCAACCATGAGAGACAGAATGTGGAAAAAAAAAAACAGAAAATCACATTGCTTGATTTTTAAAGAATTTATTTGCAAATCATGGTGGAAAATTAGTATTTGGTCTATACCAAAAGTTCATCTCAGTACTTTGTTATGTACCCTTTGTTAGCAATAACAGAGGCCAAACGTTTTCTGTAACTCTTCACAAGCTTTTCACACACTGTTGCTGGTATTTCCATGGAGATCTCCTCTAGAGCAGTGATGTTTAGGGGCTGTCATTGGGCAACACGGACTTTCAACTTCCTCCTCACACCGTGAAGTCAAAAGGATAACAAGAACGGGGAGCAAAAATCCCAGAACCACACGGGGGGACCTAGTGAATGACCTACAGAGAGCTGGGACCACAGTAACAAAGGCTACTATAAGTAACACAATGCGCCGCCAGGGACTCAAATCCTGCACTGCCAGACGTGTCCCCCTGCTGAAGAAAGTACACGTCCAGGCCCGTCTGCGGTTCGCTAGAGAGCATTTGGATGATCCAGAAGAGGACTGGGAGAATGTGTTATGGTCAGATGAAACCAAAATAGAACTTTTTGGTAGAAACAGAGGTTCTCTTGTTTGGAGGAAAAAGAATACTGAATTGCACCATACCCACTGTGAAGCATGGGGGTGGAAACATCATGCTTTGGGGCTGTTTTTCTGCAAAGGTACCAGGACGACTGATCTGTGTAAAGGAAAGAATGAATGGGGCCATGTGTCGAGAGATTTTGAGTGAAAATCTCCTTCCATCAGCAAGGGCATTGAAGATGAGACGTGGCAGGGTCTTTCAGCATAACAATGATCCCAAACACACAGCCAGGGCAACAAAGGAGTGGCTTCGTAAGAAGCATTTCAAGGTCCTGGAGTGGCCTAGCCAGTCTCCAGGTCTCAACCCCATAGAAAATCTGTGGAGGGAGTTGAAAGTCCGTGTTGCCCAACTACAGCCCCAAAACATCACTGCTCTAGAGGAGATCTGCATGGAGGAATGGGCCAAAATACCAGCAACAGTGTGTGAAAAGCTTGTGAAGAGTTATAGAAAACGTTTGGCCTCCGTTATTGCCAACAAAGGGTACATAACAAAGTACTGAGATGAAATTTTGGCTTTTGCTATTGACCAAATACTTATTTTCCACCATGATTTGCAAATAAATTCTTTAAAAATCAAACAATGTCATTTTCTGTCCCCCCCCCCCCCCACACACACACACATTCTGTCTCTCATGGTTGAGGTTTAACCATGTTGACAATTACAGGCCTCTAATATTTTCAAGTGGGAGAACTTGCACAATTAGTGGCTGACTAAATACTTATTTGCCACACTGTAAAATTGGTGTCAAAATAGGAAAGTAGTAGCTGGTGTCCAGAAAGTATGTTGACGTGACACTTATCAACTGTCTTAAATCTTGAAAACAGGATTGTGTCCTTGTTATTCTATTCAATTAAAAAAAAAAGATGAATTCCTATTTTTTCATAATTTATATTAGTCTTGTACCGATACTAGTATCGGTATCGGTACAACGGTACTAAAATAGCAACCAGTTTTGGGGATTAATAAGAAATAACGTGCCGTTGCTGTGCAATATGTGCTTTTTGAGATCTAGTTTCCAATTGCTGGTTGCAATTCTCAAGATATCCAGATCCAGATTCGCAGTGTTTAAAAAAAAAAAAAAAAAAGGTGCACTTATCGTCCCTCCCAAGATGATGATAGATATCATTTTTTTTATGTCTACTGATCCTTCTGCAGTGAATTATATTGAGTTAATCAGTAGTAGACGTTCAATCCATTTAAAGTGGGAGGGCTGGCAGCCACCCTGCTACTTCAAAAGCATTGGATGTCTAGTGCTGTGAATGGCAGCCAAGGATGTAAAAAAATTTTCTTCCTCTGGCTTAGTGGCACAAAATGTATATCATGTATACTAAAATGATGTATGGTTGTTAAATTAAGGAATACTTGTTATAAGATAAATAATATGAATACCACCAAGAAGGCGCTGTATGGTAATTGTAAACAGGAGCTGCAGAGCCAGAGCATGCCCTGCGCACTGGAACGCTGTGGCCCCGCCCTCTTTTTAATCCTTCCCTCCGCATCCATTACATATATATGACCTGGTATTTCGATATGGGGCAGCAAGAAGTTAAAAACAAAGTAAAGACTGGGGAATTGAAAAGACAAACACGCACCGGTAAGAGTGGGGTGTGGAAAGGCTTCAAATTGATTGCTGAGGATGCTACAGAAACCTGCGTCGGCTTCGCTGAATGTAACCAATCACCTCCCTTTCCTCCTTCTCAAATAAAACATAAAATTTCAGGTTTGTTTCGGACTCGGGCCTGCAAATCAAGTTAATTGATCGGGCTCGGGCCAGCTCGGGCTTTAATACCCACGGACCGGGGTCGGGCTGGACTTTTTAGGCTCGATCTTACCTCTAATATATCTAGTAGACGTTCAATCCATATAACGTGGGAGGTTGGCATCTATAGCCATCAATGGCAGCCAATGAGTTTAGCAGTGTCTGACCAAGCCATGATAGCAATTACTTTACCGTTAAGTGAGTAAGCAGTAATTTAGTAATAACCCTTAAATACCTGCAACATAAAGCAATTATCAGAGAATCCCAAAATTTGAAAAATAAGATCCTAATGAAACTTTTCTTTCAAATTTGTAAAAAGAAAAGTCAAATTGAATATGTGTAATAAGCGCTCTAATATCTATAACCCTTGCTAAATCCTGTTTTTTTCTCTCTCATGGAACCTGCAGATGCATGTGTTGACTTGCATCCATCATTTTTTTCCTCAAAAAGAAATGTCAAAATTCTGAATTAGTCTCAAAATCATGAAATTATAGGTGTACCAAATGTGATACATTTGGCAATAAAGGGATAATATATTTTGGGAGAAAAAAGTAAATAAATAAATTAGGGCTGTCAAAATTATCGCGTTAACGGGCGGTAATTAATTTTTTAAATTAATCACGTTCAAATATTTGACGCATTTAACGCACATGCCCCGCTCAAACAGATTAAAATGACAGCACAGTGTCATTTCCACTTGTTACTTGTGTTTTTGGGTGTTTTTTTGCCCTCTGCGGGCGCTTGGGTGCGACTGATTTTATGGGTTTCAGCACTATGAGCATTGTGTAATTATTGACATCAACAATAGCGAGCTACTAGTTTATTTTTTGATTGAAATTTTTACAAATTTTATTAAAACGAAAAAATCAAGAGGGGTTTTAATATAAAATTTATATAACTTGTACTAACATTTATCTTTTAAGAACTACAAGTCTTTCTATCCATGGATCCCTTTACAGAAAGAATGTTAATAATGGTAATGCCATCTTGTGGATTTATTGTTTCAATAAACAAATACAGTACTTATGTACAGAATGTTGAATGTATATATCCATCTCATGTCTTGTCTTTACATTCCAACAATAATTTACAGAAAAATATGGCATATTTTATTGATGGTTTGAATTGCGATTAATTACGATTAATTAATTTTTAGCTGTGATTAACTCGATTAAAATTTTTAATCGTTTGACAGCCCTAAAATAAATAAATCGGGATTGGTGTCCGGTGTCAAAAATTGGTATCGGTTAGGGCTGTCACGGTTAGGAATTTTGAGGAACAATTTACAGGTGAGGTAACAGGTCAGACCTAAGGTCTTTGAATCAACTTTTCAGTCATAAAGTGCAAAAATTAGGGGCAGATTAGAAAAAATACTCTCATTTCAACACACTCAAAGTGAATACAGCAGCAGAGCAGATAAATGTCTCTTTGATTCAGGTTTTAGGATCTCAACACATTTTAAGTGAATGCAGCTAACGGCAACTGACAAATGTTTTTTGCTTCAAATTTTTAGCACTAATGCATCATAATAACAAAGATGGACGGCAGCAGTGCCCTGAGTGCTGGATGTCTGCTTCTGCATGTGCGTCCCTGCACGTTGTTGTCGTCAGATTCAGAGCAAATAAAACTAAACTTTGGGGAGATACACTTTGATAGAATTACCTTTCTATTCATTTAAGTTCATGGTGGTCACAGAGGAGGATGGAGAGAAAAAAAAGACTGTAATCGCGAATATGAAAAATATTTGTGAATCGCGACTTTGCGACAGAAGTCATTTTTGCAAATACTAAAATGGTGTCACAAAATGAATTTATAAATGTTCTGTGTAACAGAAGTGGAAGCGGGACACTTGGTCAGTCGCAGTAACTCTGCAACAGCATGCATGCGGAAGAAGAGCGAGGCTTCCAAAGCTGACAAAAGTGGAGTGGCGGACCACCGCAGATCGGCGTCGGGACCCACTGCCTCCACCGTCACTTCGGGAGGGGCAAAGGTCATCCTCCAGATTCCAACTGGACCGCAAGGTCGGCCAAGGAGAATCCACTCTCCTGGTTTTGCGCGCAGAGAGTGAGTGTTCTCCTGGCTGGATTAATGGATCAGTAGATCACACACTCTCAACCGATGTTTTTTCCTCTTCCAGACAGATGAGCTCCACACCTGACGAAGTCATCAAAGTAGACAAGGTTGGTGTGAAAGTAAAAAAGAAGGAAAAGAAATCCACAACTTTATCATTATTGTTTTTTTTTACTACTTAAATTTCTCCATGTTGAATTTCCCATTATCTTGCTCTTAACGCAGGAGGTGTGTCGGCAGATGGACTCTGTCTTCAAAGAACTCGTCTCTAAGCATGCACTGCAAGAGTCCTCTACCACTTTTCCAGGCGGCCCAAAGGAAAGGAGAGTGTGAAGGAGGGCCCATATGATTTCCAAAATTATTCTTGTACAAAATATTAAAGCTGTGAAAATGACTTGTAAGAAATTTGTAATCAATTATTTTGTGAATGCTGAACACACTCATACCCGTTTTTCTGGACACAAAACTTTGATTTCCGTTTCATCTCCATCTTTTTGGACCTCATTGGCGTTTTTCCCTCTTTGGGGAGAACGGGGGATGTTTTCCCTTGGGTTGGTTATCACTCGTGTTAGAATTCGACCACTAGAGGGTGTTGTTGAAATGACCATAATTGTCCCAAGAAAACAAAACATTGTTTTTACTGTCACGTTTTTAAGAGGCAAATAATTTTTAGGGTCAGATTTAAGGTCTTGACGATTCTTTTGGGCTTTTACACAATTTATAGTTAGAAAGTGTTACCACTGGAAAGAAGTATGGGGACAAAGCTATAGTTTTTTCTCACATTGTCCAGTTAGCCAATTGAACGCTGGCTGTTAGCTTTTAGCCCCAAAAAATGAGCTTTGGTCAGTTGTCACAATTTGGATGGTGTTGGTTGTCACGCCAACAATTCAAAGGAGTTGTTGTGTTATGTTGAAAGGACATTGTAAACCTGTTTTTTTGTAAACCTGTTGTAATTTAATAGCAATGCTGCAATGTAATCGTTCTAATGTTCCATGTTTATGAAGCTAATTGATGAAAAGCACAATTTTAGTCACTTGATTTTGAGGCATTGCGGATTTCCTGTTTAGTTGGGTGCATTCCGGTTTCACTTCCTGTAGATAACAGGTCACTTCATTGGATTTGTGAAAAATTTGACAACCAACCTTGCTCTCCCTACATGTTGCGATATAACTTAATTCCCAAAATGCCTCACTTAAAAATAAATGAATAAAAAAACAAACCAACAAACAAAAAAAACTGCCCAAATTCACATTTTACGTCCATTTCCCCCTCCACATTTCCTGATGAACTTGAACTGTTCTCACTTTAAATTTCACATAATCCTTCATTCCAACCATTCAAATATACGGCATTTAAATTCAGCTGCATTTCTTAAGCAATCCTGGCCAAATTATATTTTTTTATTAACCCTTTCAGTGACTGGTCATCTATTCAAAAGTTATCGTTAGCTCAACTCGTTCACTGCCAGTCCAAATCCTATTGTATGTGTTGTATTTTGTAAAAGAGGGAAATTTATATTGAAAACGCCTATTGACGGCAATAGACATCCAATCCATTTCAGCCAAAGAGTTATGCGAGTAAACAAAACAAAAGATAAACATTCCAGAGCAAAATACAGTCCAGTTTTAATTCATATTTAATAATTTTTAAAATGTATTTTTAGATTTTTTTTTTTTGTATTACTCATTGTTTTTATTTTTAATTTTTATCTATTATAATTAATAGAATAACTAGATCCCCTCCAACCCCCCAAAATGGATCAATTAATTCAATATATTTTAAATTATACAGCGAGATATAGCTGTTTTCCCCTGAAAACGTTATTTATAATAGTTTAATTCTTAAATATACATTAAAAATAATAAAACATAAGTTGGACACTAAAGAAATGCAACGTAATTGAAAATCTAAAAAAATTATCCCTTCGAGGCCGAATGTTTCTTCATCACCCCTGCTTTCATTATTTGACTAATACGCCATCATTAGCCAATCAACGTTCAATTTACAAGTAGGCGGCTCCTTTATAAATATAACAATCCAGCATCGTTACCGGTCATTGGCCAACCATGTTCACAGCATCAGCTCCTGTTCAGATATTCAGAATTCGTCAGTGAAGGTTGTAAATTCAGCAGAGAAGCAGAACTTGGAGTCCAGATGGAGTCCAGCTTGTGGCTCGGCAGCAAGCGCCACCGAGCAACCCTCACCGGCTGGAACTTCAAGTGGACCCGTGTAGATAGGAAGAACCGCGACAGCAAAACAAGTATGTAAACTTTCACTACCAACACAGACAATTCCTCGTGTTATGAAATGGCCCAACTGAAGCGTGTATATGTGACTGAAGCAATTACAGAGCAAATAAATGTTCCCCCCAATAAGGTTTCAACAGTCACCACAATGAAATTAAATGAAAATTATATCGTGAAAACTTTTAATAATGGGGAAAAAGGAGCTTGTATAAATGTGGAAACATCGTGATGGAGCTAGCCAGTTTGAGTGAAAATTCGAAAAAAAAAAAATGGAATTTAGATGTCAAACGTCTCATTTACTTGAGTTTTTTGTTTTTGGGGAAATTGGGCTGAAGAATGGGTATTTTTAGAATGTGGTTGGTTGGCTGTCTTCTTAATATTTTGAAATCAGTTGGGAATTGTGTAAGTTTTGGAAGAATTAAAGATGTGAGCAGAATAATTAAGTGAGATGCACTGCAAAGTGGACAAATACAATTGCTAACAATAAAAATACTGATAATATTAGCACATATTAGCACAAAATCCAATATGATAAAACTGATGTAACTTCATTCAACTCATAAAGCCAAAGTGGAGTGTTCAGGTCAAAAAATATTTTTAAAAGAAATACAACAGCAAAAAAAAAAAAAAAAAAAAAAAAAAAAAAAAAAAAAAAAAACATAAACACCCACATTTCAAAAACCACAAAAGTTATAGGACATACTTCCAAATTTCCCGTGTTTTTATGGCATCTTAGTCAAAATGTGCAAAGTAGCAGTGACTCGATGTTCAGTTTTGCAAGCCAGGGATTTTACATATTCAAAAAGCAAGGATAAGTGCATTTCCTTGCATTTAGAACTTTTTCACCAAAATGTGGTGTCATTTTACTGTTATTATTGCTGGTTAGAGAGTGACTTAAGGCTGTCAGTAAGCAATTGGGGGTAGAAGAGGAAACGCGTACAACCGGTTCAACAGCATCAACGAGCCCAACTGTGACTTCACTGTGGTGTCAGGTGTAAACTTCAAACCAAGTACCCAATGTGTTTTCAGCATCATCCACATAAAGTGGCCGCACTGGCTGATATATGAAATATGAATATTAGCTCATTGACAGAAACAGACACCCTATCCACCTGAACTGGGAGATTTCTTATGCCTTCAAAGTCATTGAAATGTGATCATTCACTGTAGGCCTGCACAATATACTGTTTGAACATTGCCATCTCAATGTGCACAATAGTCAAATGATGCAATAGATTTTTATTGTTTGTGTGTTTTTCTTTTTTTGAACACGTAAACTTTCGTTTTGCTTCATAAAAGCAGCAAGTGTGCAGAGACATGGCATCCTGGATCCGTGTTATATACAGAAATCTTCATCATTCACAGATGAACCCCCTTAGCCTGGATTAAACGGTATTATATGAATACAAAGTGGTCATGGTGAGTCAACCAAAGTCTTCCCAAACAGCTATTCATGTAATCTGCAGAAATTTCTTCAAATTTTAATATCGCAGTATATATCGGAAACCCGCAATGTCGTTTTTTTCCCAATATCGTGCAGACCTAATTTACTGTGGAATTTATGGAGTAAAATATTAATGTTAAATATCCGTAGTATACAATTCTGAAATACTGTAAATGCTCTTTGACACTTGCATGAAAAAAGTAAAGCTCTCCTTCAGGTGACCTTTGCATGCTGTTGTGTGTTTACACAACCACAACACTGCTAATCACCAAGAGAACAGCAAACCAAAGGTGTTGGCAGTATCATGCTCTGGGGCTGTTTTTTTTTTTTTTTAAGCTGAAACTGGGGCTTACGCCAAGATGGAGTGAATTACTGTATGAACAGTTCCAAAAATGGGTCAGCTTTAGCACAAAACCTTCAGGTCTGTGCCAAAAACCGAAAACGGGCATTTGTGTATTCTTACTGTACATTACGTTAACTCATTAAATACTGTCCATTTTCAACAAAAGGCAACCCTTAGTGTAGTCAGGTGTTAAAGATGATTTTGATGATAGACTCACCTATTTCACCAGGATTCAACCTTTTTCCCTTCTTTAGTCATCACAAAACTCAAGTGCTTTTCCAACCGATCGTTTGATCGCTGCCAGCCCACCAATCAAATTGGATTGGACGTCTATCCCCGCCAATGGCAGTGAAACACATTAAGATATAGTATGTTTACAATATATCTTTAGACTACGGAAACAAACTTTACAGAACAAAGGGGAAAATGGTCTGCGACAGCAAAACTTTTCAAGAGAACAACCAAGATAGCTCAGTTTATCACATTGGATGACCAACTTTATCTTTTTTTTTACAAGGTTATTTCTGTAAAAAAAAAAAAAAAAAAAAAAAAAAAAAAAAAGCATAATTTGTTTGCAACCTTATTTTGTGCTCTTCAACTGATTTGCAAAGAAAAAGGGACTTGTGACTTTTTTTCGCTTCGTTGAAACTTCTGCTCTACTAATAACCCTTCTTTATGGCTATAATGTTGGGATAACTGTGTTCAAATTGGGGGAAGCTTTTTTCCCCTTCTTAATACATTTCCGAGGTTTCCAATCGGGACTTTGAACCAAACTCGTGTTTGAAAATATTTGATCAAGACTAGGGATGCCCCAATCCGATCATGTGATTGGAAATCGTTCCAATCGCCTCATTTTTCAGAGGATCGGAATCTGGTGAAAAGGATCGGGTTTAATTAAAAAATATATTTGTTTTTCTGCTTCATGCTCGCACAGCCTCTCACTCTCCCTCCTGCTGCTTTTCTTGGTCTGTAGTGCAGCTGGAGTTTGCTAGTTAAAGTTAACAATGATTGACAGGTTTGTTGCTTTGATCTGGCTCTGTAGCTATAACATCAAAGGCACAAATGTGTTAATCATCGTTTAGTCAATCTTCGTTGTGTAGAGGCAGTTCTCGGTGGCTTCAGTGAATTTGAGTGGACTCAGGCTACGTCTGCACTAGGACGGGTAATGGCCTTAAACGTTTAATTAGTTGGACTATACGGCATGTCTGCTACATTAGTATGCCTATTATCCGGATTAGTTGTTAAATGGATAATGTAGGGGGGTAACATCACCCGCCGCCTAATATGGACAGCTGTCTCTGTACAGAAATCGGATACTAAAGAAGTGAAGTCATGCCGTCGCCATTTTTAGTGCGGCATGATGGCATCATAAACAATTGAGGCGAACAATCACGACGTGGCATACCTGCTCCTCTTTTCTTTTCCAGACATTTTTCTTGAACCTTCAAACTACGTCACAATAATATGCTTCAACTCACTGCCCATTTGTGGTCTTCCCATCACAGATGACGCGGAGATGAGCGTTTTTTACAGAGCTCGTCTCCCTCGTTGTCTCCTATCAGCAAGCTGCAGAGCTGGCCCCTCCCAACTCAATGCCGATTGAACACGAGTATATAAAAATGCGTAGAGGAAAATTAAACCCCGAAAAGTGACCTGTGTGGTACCCCCAGTCAAAGAGACGCGCCATCAGTTTTTTTCTATGATATTTCTGCCTTGCAAAATTGTCGCCACTTCCAGGATCGCCACTGTTATTCACAGGCACTCCTGGTTGAGGCTTCCAGGAAATATACGCAGTGCCACACCATATGCTTCTATTTGTTATTTTCCAAGTGGTGAAAGCGCAACTGAGCATAGTTGTAACATCCCAAGTAACGATGTCAGGTTTTCGATGTTTTCTAAAGATTTATTTCAAGCACAACTCGGCGACTGCTCGTAAAGGCCGCGCATGCTTTCCCTTCACTCTCACTCCTATGTGATGCGTTCAATTGCGTTCACCAAAAAAAAAACGTTGATCACAAAATAATGACAGTCTAGAAGGTGTCGTAATTTCAAAATTTACTGCCGGCGAGCAATGAGTTGCCAGTTCAAAGGTAAATCACGCGGGCGATGATGTAACATATGTTGCTGCTCCTTTCTACGCATGCGTAGTTTGCGCAGATGCAGGCGTACAGTGCTGAAGCGGGGGTGCCTTAAACGCACCTTAAACGTAAGTGTGGATAGGTATAAAAATAGTCGGCAAAATACCCTGTGGAAAATTATCTGTCCTAGTGTAGATATAGCCTCACTCATATGAATTATATGGATGTTTATGGAGACTGATTGAAAGTATGGAGTTAAAGGTGATGCAATGAAAAAAGTGCACCAGTGCAACCAATGCAAAAAGTCAGTGTGGAGCCTTGGCAATTTATATCGCAAGGCTAATTTTTTCCAGTATCAGTCAGGCTTATTTTATATACATTTTTTGCTTTTTAAGAGCTAAAAAGTAACAAAGTAATCCAGAAATACAGTGGCGTTGCCAAAAGAACGAAAAATATATACGTGTTATACTCCGCCACATCCCAGGAAAAGCAGAAGTACTGTGAAAAGTACTGTAAAATGTTTGGAACTTTTGTTCAAATAAAAAATTTTTTTTAAAAAACGTTTTTTTTCCGGTATCTGATTGGAACTCTGTATCGGAAGATTCTCAAATGTAGGTGACTTGGACTCTGTCTCTGGTGCAAAAATATGCGATTGGGAGTCGGGACATCCCTAATGTATAATTACTAGGCGTGTGACATATTTCGATATGGTTATACTGTATATTGTGATAGTTTGTATACCAATACAGGGTTTCCCCTAGGATTTTTTTTAAGCTGTGGTGGTGGTGGGCTGCGTCGGAGTTGGACAACCCCATCATGTTTTGTTTGTTTTCATATCATGACAAATAAGTTTTTTTTAACAACATTTATTTTTTTCCAAGAACCATAACTAAGATCTATTTGCAAAGTTTGCATCCTGCCTGGAAACACTTGATTTTCCTGGAAAAAAATGGGGCTAACTTCAGCTTAACTTCAAATGCCTTTCTGTGGGGTTTTCTCCCGATTTTTATCTCTGCGCCGAGCCGACGTACCAATTGCAAGCTTTCAGTAGAACTGATACGCTTTTCAAAATAAAGCATGAAAAGGAATAATTTGTATTTTAGGTACCATTTCAGATGACTTATGGCAAATAGTGAGTACAAATGAGCTTCGCATATACATTTAGAAGTCATGTTAAATTATACAAATGATAAATTAGCGGCTCTCTAAATCTTAAAAAAAATAATAATAATAATAATAATTTGCAAGCTGTGGCGGCTTTTATTTTGTTGTGGCGGCCCGCCACAATATTTTAAATGTAGGGGAAACACTGCAATAAGATATCGATATACTTCCGAAAAGAATCGACGTATCGTTTTAAAAAGGTTTCACTATTATTTCTATTTACAACTAGCTTGTTTTTCTCTTTCACTCGTCAAAGGCATTGCCAGCCTGTTCATTCGTTGCCTAACTTCCCAATTCAAACGGATTGGACGTCTACTAATGACAAACTAATTTAAATTTACACCAAAAGGGTGATTGGATGTGTATCATTGTCAATGGCAGTGAAAGGGTTGTATCATAGAATATCGTAAATTGATTTTCTGACTTGTATGGACATAGCATGAGAGAATCGTTATCGTGAGCTTTGCACTGCAAATTGTATCGTATCTTTGGGTACCAATAGGTTCTGATGCCTCATAATTTCTGTACGTTTTTTGTTCTAAATCAGTGTATGGTGGAAAATTTTGAAATGATTTTCCTCAGTCTCATTATTATTATTATTATTTATTTTTATTTTTTTTTACTAAAGTTTAGTATTCGAACGCAGGTGTGTAGAATTTTTACTGCTTATTCACTGTATCCTGTCACTGACTGGCAACTGCTCCATTGTGTGTGTTCTAAATATGAGAGCACTCTTTTTCCCTACCTAATCTTTATTGACTTTTCACCTTAAGCAAAAGTTTTTGTGATCAAATGAACTTGGTGTCATGTTTGTACCTCACGCCTTGAATGGAAAAAGGCAGATCATTGACTGTCTCTCATGTTTCATGTTCGGATTTGTTTGGTTTTCAGTTTCAGTGTCGGTGTCGGATGTAGTCGGCGTGGAGGAGGGGAGAGTCAGCGTCCTGCCTCGCAAGACTGTTGAGGACTCTGACAAAGACTTCACCGGTGGGACAGCATAAGAATGATTATTTTCAACTTGTATCGTGCATATTTACGTTAAATTTTTCAGAAAACAAAGCATTCCTTTTTCTGGTCCAGTGTTCTACGTAAAGCGTGTCCGAAGTGGCAGCTCCCGCGGGTTGCTATGGCGACTGGGTCAGACTCAGTTTAGCTGTCCTAGTCGAGTCCTGAGAGACCAGTGGACCAAACACCTAAGAGCTGCTCTCAAAACTCATTGTAAGCATGCGTTCATTTCAGGTATCATGTATGCTTGAAACTTCAATCAAATATCCATGTCAATCCTCTTTCAGGCCCTTTGCGTCCAAATAAATTATTGGTATTTATTAATCCATTTGGAGGGAAGAAGAAAGGAAAGCACATTTATGACTCCCTGGCTGCTCCTCTCTTTGCGCTGGCTGGTATCAGCTGTCATGTTATCGGTAAGAAAATGCACCAAGTGGTTCAGGAGCTAGTCTGTAATAATAAATCATATCGCCTGAAAAAAAATGTGTTTAGGTCTGACAACTGTTTTAAACTTTGTTTTCTCATTTAGATGTACGTATTTTTCTGCTTTTGTTTTAAATCATGGTGAAGGGACTACAGATATGAAAACTAGCCTTTTGGTTTTTTAACTATGCGTAATTATTAAGGGTGTAACAGTACATGTATTTGTATTGAACCGTTTCGGTACGTGGTGCTCGGTTCGGAACGGAGGCGTACCGAACGAGTTTCTGACATAATGTAACCCTTACTTTTGGAGGCTGTGAGTCGATCGGGTTACAGTTTCTTTGTGTAGATAATATTTACTCCGTCTTCTCTACTATAATGAGGACCAACACGGTAGGACGCTACAACCCCAGAAACGACAACGGCGCGACAACGTGGCCACCGTGAGAACTCAGTGAAACGTGGGCGTTAAAGTCAATCAGCCAATGCACACCATTCGCAGTGCGGCCGTGTGTTGGACGCATCCCAGAAGTGGCTCAACACGACGCACGTGAAAAGAACGGCAGAGTTTATTATTTGACGCGAAACGCGACCCTCCTGCATCAATACTACTACCAGTAGCTAGGATCGGGCAGACAGGAAGTCACTCGTGTAAAAATATGGTGGATCCAGTCGATTTTCAAACTAATAGGCAATCGTTACTTTTTGACTCCATCAGATCTCTTGAGTGTTAGATCGGGGCACAGTTGACTTATCTTTGTCGATTTACTGCTGTCTTCTCTGCTATAATAATAGCCAACACTGCCCCGTGTTCAATACAAAACACTCCTACCACAACAAAACAAGTATGAACTAATATTCACATAGGAACTAAAGTTATACAATATAAAATATACAATATAAATGAATACTACATCACATTTGTAAAATATAAACACATAATAAAATAATAGCCCATTTAGATAAGATAAATTGAAATGAGCTAAAACACCTGTAATTAAATAATAAGAATAATACACAGATCCTGCTTACACAATTAAATGTATTAATTTCTGTGTGGCAGTTTAACTTGAGAAAATCCACCAACAAAGCTTTTGAAAACTGTTCATAAGAAAAAGTTTCAATGAGACATTTAATTTGTAAAATACATGTTAATATCTTTGTCATTGGGTTTGATTTTCTCTTTAGCACAGGACTTCTTTTTTTCTTCTTTCTTTCAGAAAGAAAGCTGACCAATATGCGGGGTCTGAAAGGCAAATTGTTGTTGGATTATTATCTTTAAATAAGCACTACTTTTTGAGCAGAATTCTTGCTTTGTATAGGCTAATGTTCCTATTGTTGAAAGGTGTGTAATAAACAGTGTTGTTAATAACGGCGTTATTTTTTTCAGTAATGAATAATCTAATTAATTTTCTCATCTTGGCAACGGCGTTACCGTTACTGAGGCGGGAAAGGCGTGCGTTACTATGCGTTACTAAGTTGGTTGAATAAAAAAAGGCTGAGAGAGACTGACTCACGGAGACGAGAGAGCAGAGCAGCAGTGGGGAAGACGCCGTTACAAACGCGATGCTAGGTGGCTCCAATAATACCTGACTGTAGCCATAGCCTACAAACTACGCCCACATGATACGGTAGATATCACATATTATAGAACTAGATGCAAATGACAGACACGGCTGCATTGGCAACATGTTTTAAGGATTACATGCGTTAGTAAACAGCTGCCATCTTAAAGCAGTAGACCTCTCAGGAAGGCTCTGATGTAGAGATCCTTCCTAGCGACTCTAACTAACTTTTTTTTTTTTTTTAATCTAAAATCTTGACTTAAATCTATCTTTAAATGATGAAACAGTTTTAAAACTTACACACGTTGAAAGTAGACAAAAGGGAACTAATGCAATAACAGGAGCAATTTTACCAACTTTAACGGTTGATTCACAACTTTAAATGACTTCCACACATAGCAAAGGTTAGGCCAATTGTCCTAAAAACCCTTTAAACTTTACACTGTGTGACCTGTTTTTTTTTGGGGGGGGGGGGGGGGGGGACATGAAAATTATCACTAGTTACTTTGCCAAGTAACTAATTACTCTAGAGCTGTCCCGACTAGTCGACATAGTCGACGTCATCGATGACGTAAATCCGTCGACGAGCACAACATCCCGTCGACGGTTAATGAAGGGTTAAAAAAAAATATGCGCGGAAAGTTCAGAATGTCGGGTGCTCTGTATGCAAGCGGGGAAAGCGGCACAAAGCTAAAAAAGCGCACCAGAGTGTCCAAAACATTGACTTATTTCAAAGAAATAAAGGAGGGTACACTCTTGTGTCCTGTCTCTTCACTGCCAAGCTTGGCTGCACGTCGGCCGTGAATAAACACCTCAAGCGCCGTCACTGTTTGTAAAAAAAAAAAAAAAAATAAATTAAAAAAAAAATCTTTTTTTGTACACCAGAGGGTGCTGTCGCTTTACTAAATAATAATGTTTCATTGACAATGGGCCTATAAGTGCTATTAGTATTGCCAACTGAAAGGTTTATTTCATGTTATGGTTTATTTTATGGTATAGAAAATTATATAACGTTAAAAGGTCATAAATATATACAGTATATACAGTGATTGCACTCGAGGAAGAGATTGTCAATGATAAGGTAATAAATTAAGGTAAAGGCAATTCATATAGGCAATTCATTGATATATAAATAAGGTTTAAAAGGAAAAAGGTGAAAAGTTTTCATTAATTTCTAATTGTGTTGTTTTATTTGTGTGCACCGTAGCTCTTACAGTGTGATTACATCAAGGATGGAATAAAAGTTGTAAACCATCAGTTTAAGAGACCATCTTTTCAATTGGGATGCTACACTAGTTAATTCTATCAGCATTTGAAGTCATTGTTTATTTGTGATTTATTATTGTTATTTACGTGTTTATTTGTACTTTAGTAAATAATTTAAGTGTTCCAATATGTTTTTTGTGAATTGATAAGCGTCAACAAAAATTTTATTGCTAAATTAGTCAACAAAAACAAAAAATATTTTTTTAAATTATTAGATTAGTCGACTAATCGTAAAAATAGTCGGCTGACTAATCGGGAGAAAATTAGTCGTTTGGGACAGCCCTAAATTACTCTTACATTCAGGAAACTGAGTTACTAACGCAATTACTTTTTGGGAGAAGTAATTTGTAATTGTAATTAATTTTTTAACGTAAAATTAACAACACTGGTAATTAACAACTAGAACATTTATATTTTGCATTTTGTTTTCTTACTGTACCAAAAATGAACCGAACCGTGATCTCAAAACCCAAGTACGTACCGAAGCGAGATTTTTGTGTACCGTTACACCCCAAGTAATTATTCATTTATTCATCTCCTGAACCGCTTATCCTCACAAGGGTCGCGGGGGCGCTGGAGCCTATCCCACGGAACATCATGTAGGAAGCAGGGTAGACCCTGAACTGATTGCCAGCCAGTCGCAGGGCAAATACAGACAAACAACCGTTCACGCACACATCCACACCGACAGACAACTCCGAGTGTTCAACCAGCCTAACCATGCATGTTTTTTGGGTTGTGGGAGAAAGCCAGAGTACCCGGAGAAAGCTTACGTAGGCACGGGGAGAACATGAACACAACAAACTCCAGGTATAGACTAGCCTTATCCTTTGTAAAAACATAATAGTGTGAAATAAAGCAGTCATGTCTTTTTGAGTTTAATTTCATTGAAAGTCAATATACCGTAATTTCCCGAATATAAGGCGCACCCGTGTATAATGCGCACCCCTAATTTACTTGTAAAATCTAGGGGAAATTATTGTACACGTTTATAACGCGCACCCTAATTTTAGCACCAATAAATAGAAGAATACAAGAAAACAGAGCTCGTGTACAGATACAGAAATGTCATTTTACTGAAAGGTGAAACGCAGCACAAGCATAGCATATTGGTAGTTCAAAACATTACCATAAACTGACAATATTTACGGTAATAATATCATTTGACAACTTCTCCAACTTACCAGAATCTAGGAGAAAACAAAACAGATGTGACTTTTCTTTTGAAGGCTGCTGTATAACTTGCTCGTTTCATCATGATGAATCAATGTTTCTTCCATGGATTGATATGGTAAAATGCAAGTGAGAACGTAAGTCGGAAACCCGAGAGAGCTCATCGCTGTCGACACGACAGTAACAATAGGTACTATTGTTATTTGGGTTTGAGTTTCCCGAGGGACAGATATAGTTGACGGACACACACAGGAAGTCTGTGTTGTTACGTTTGTTATAGTCCGAGTTGCGGAACTGTAATAAACTTTGACTCAAATGAGTTCAAGAAACTAAATTCTGTGCTTTATGAAGAGTGGAAAAAAGCAGAATTTAACACAGACGAAATCATTCGGCCGGTCAAAGTGAAGTATTACCGAAACAAAATGGTGACGCGTACCGTAATGGTCGGCAATGGATTGCCGCATTAGTTTCTTCAACACAATGTGGCCGTGTCAATAAAAAAATTCTATTTACATATGTATATATTAGGGCTGTCAAACGATTAAAATTTTAATCGAGTTAATTACAGCTTAAAAATTAATAAATCGTAATTAATCGCAATTAATCGCAATTCAAACCATCTATAAAATATGCCATATTTTTCTGTAAATTATATATATATTCTGTAAAATAAATTGTTGGAATGGAAAGATAAGACACAAGATGGATATATACATTGAACATATGGTACATAAGGACTGTAGTGGGCATTTCACTCTCCTGTCATTTAAATCTGTCTATGCTGTCCTCACTCCGAAGCGTCTACTTTTTCCAAAGCTAGACAGCTAGTGAACAACGCCATAATAATCAGACTTCTTCCTTTTTCATCTGATTTATTAATAAAATGGCCTCAAACCATTGTCCTCTTTGGACCGTTGTAAAACTACAACAAAAAGTACTAGGGCTGTCCCAAACGACTAATTTTCTCCCGATTAGTCAGCCGACTATTTTTACGATTAGTCGACTAATCTAATAATTAAATTATTATTTTTTTTTTTACTAATTTAGTAATGAAATTTTTGTTGATGCTTATCAATTCACAAAAAACATATTGGAACACTCAAAATATTTATTAAAGTACAAATAAACACGTAAATAACAATAATAAATCACAAATAAACAATGAGTTCAAATGCTGATAGAATTAACTAGTGTAGCATCCCGATTAAGACATCTTTTCAAACTGATGGTTTACAACTTTTATTCCATCCTTGATGTAAACACACTGTAAGAGCTACGGTGCACACAAATAAAGCAACACAATTAGAAATTAACAAAAACTTTTCACCTTTTTCCTTTTAAACCTTATTTATATATCAATGAATTGCCTATATGAATTGCCTTTACCTTAATTTATTACCTTATCATTGACAATCTCTCCCTTGAGTGCAGTCACTGTATATACTGTATATATTTATGACCTTTTAACCTTATATAATTTTCTATACCATAAAATAAACCATAACATGAAATAAACCTTTCAATTAGCATTAAGAACAATACTAATAGCACTCATAAGCCCATTGTCAATGAAACATTATTATTTAGTAAGGCGACAGCACCCTCTGCTGTACAAAAAATGAAAAAAAAAAATTACAAACTGCGTGAAGGCGCTTGAGGTGTTTATTCGCGGCCGACGTGCAGCCAAGCTTGGCATTGAAGAGACAGGACAGAAGAGTGTACTCTCCTTTGTTTCTTTGAAATAAGGCAATGTTTTGGACACTCTGGTCTGCTTTTTTTGGCTTTGTGCCGCTTTCCCCGCTTGCAAACAGAGCATCCGACATTCTAACTTTCCACGCATATATTTTTTTTAACCCTTCATTAACCGTCGACGGGATGTTGTGCTCGTCGACGGATTTACGTCATCGATGACGTCGACTATGTCGACTAGTCGGGACAGCTCTAAAAAGTACACAAGCATTGCATTAGCAACAACGTTAGCTTAGCACGCTATACAGGTTCACTAAACATAAACAAAAAGCGTCTCATACAAAAAATATAACATTTCGCTTACTAACATAATATGTACATTATTTACAACAACCATACTTACGGACAAATCTTGTCCAAGGATCATATAAGCACAACATTACAACGTAGACGTCAGCCCGAGACGTCGTGCAGCCATATTGAACTGGCAAGAAGACATGTCGCAAAGCGACCACAAGAGTTCGCTGTTAGACAGCACAAAAAGCCTTGCTGTAAAACTTACCAAAAGGCAGAATACTGTCTGAGCGGGACGTGTGCGTTAATTGCGTCAAATATTTTAACGTGATTAATTAAAAAAATTAATTACCGCGCGTTAACGCGATAATTTTGACAGCCCTAGTATATCTCCATCCATGTACCCGTTTATAATGCGCACCATGATTTTACAAGTTGATTTTGGGGAAAAAAAGTGCACGTTATATTCGGGAAATTATGGCAATATAATAATGTTTTTTTTTTTTCTGATGAAGCAAGCACATGTGTTGTGTATAGTATTTTTCATATTTTTAAGTACCATATTTTTCTGACTATAAGTCACACCTGAGTATAAGTCGCACCAGCCATAAAATGCCAAACGAAGAGGAAAAATACATATATAAGTCGCACCGGAGAATAAGTCGCATTTTGGGGGGAAATTTACTTGATAAAATCCAACACATAGAACAGATATGTCATGTTGAAAGGCAATTTAAAATAAAAATACAATATAGAACAACATGCTGAATAAGTGTACAGTATGATAATTTTACATGACGCATGATCAACGAAACGCGAACGTTATGTTAACGTAATGTTAACGTTATGTTAACGTAACTGAAAGAGTTATTCAGATAACTCTAGCATAAAGAACATGCTAACAAGTTTACCAAACCATCAGTGTCGCTTCGAAACACCAAAATAGCATGTGAAATGATATAATAATGTGTTAATAATTTCACATAAGTCGCTCCAGAGTATAAGTTGCACCCCCAAGCCAAATGAAAAAACTGTGACTTATAGTCCAAAAAATACAATAATTCCAAAACTGGATATAATCGAGAAGAACTGAGATCAATTTTGAATTTCGCACCAAAAATTTCATTTGAAATAGCTGTCAGACGCAACAAAAAAATGTTGTTCCCGTTATTTACTGTCTGCTTTCGACTACAGAAATCTGAATATTTGCTGTTAAGAGAAATAAAGAAGAGGATCTGGACAATTTATAGCTAAACAAGGTCTCCAGACAACTCATCGAATATCAAAATAGTTGATTAATTGTGGCAGTCGCAAGTTAACAAAGACAAATATAGAGGTAAAAAATATTGTAATTGAGTTGAGGTTTGCAAGTGAGAAATGTTTTCATTATGTCTGGGCAATAATAATTTTTCCTACTTTTTTGGAGAACGGTATGATTTCAAGGTTTTGCTAATTAATTCTATCTTTGACACGTTTAGTAACGGAGCGGGCCAATCAAGCAAGAGATCACCTCCTCAAGAAAGACCTTACAGGCTATGACGGGTAAGTGTTTGGATGCGTGCATGTGTGTGTGGTTAGGAGTTGGAACCTCTTGGTACCTCGCGATACGATACAATTTGCGATACAAAGCTCACGATAACGATGACCTGACAATATGGCGATACAACAATGATCGATACATTGGTCAGGAAATCATTGTAGGAGATTGTACAAACAACTAATAAACAGAAAAACAAGCTTCTGCTGTGAATTGTAATGAGTTTGTCACTAGTAGACGTCCAATCCATTTGAACTGGGAGGGTGGCAGCGAATGAACGTTCGTTCATTCGCTGCCATCCCTCCCACTTCAAACTGATTGAACGTCTATGGCCGTCAGTGGCAGCCAATGCCAGGCAATGAGGTAATTTTGGGCCATTAAAGGTCATTTACCTTTTGATTTTCAGTTACTTCCTGTTGATTTGGGGGTATTTTATGTGTCTCTTCCTGTATATTTTGAGTTACAGAACAGGAAGTGACCTGGGAATTACCCAAATTAATAGGCAGTGACTCAATCTCAACAGGAAATGACCTGCAAATGCCCTAAAATGAACAGCAAGTAACCTGTAAATGCCCTGAAAATCGGACGGAATGACTGGACGCTCTGGTTTCGAACGAACGAATGAACGTTCCGAGTCTAAATGGATTGGGCGTCAAGCACCATCATTGCAGCCTTTGAGTTAATTGAGACACTATTATGGTGGAAGATTTTGGTAGCAACTTGTTGGTTCATTTTTATTTATTTTTTTAGACATTGACATCTTTTTAAAACAATATTTCGATTCTTGGCAGGAGCATATTGATAACCTTTTGGAATACAAAGTATCCCGATATATCACCATTTCGATATATTGTCACACCTCTATGTGTGGTTGTCTCCTCATCCTGCATGTGTTTGTGTCTTTCTGCGTTCCAACAGCGTGGTGTGCGTCGGTGGTGACGGCATGTTCAGTGAGGTACTTCATGGTGTGATCGGTCGCACGCAACAAGAAGCGGGCCTGTGTGAGAACGATCCATCTGTTGAGTTACAAGCGTGTCCACTTCACATAGGCATCATCCCGGCAGGTCGACGCCGAACACAAAAAAAGTGACACACACTCTCATGGTCATTTTATTTAGTTTTTTTTTTTTTCTCTAGGCTCCACAGATTGCATCTGCTACGCCACTGTGGGAGTGACCGACCCCGTCACGTCAGCTTTGCACATCATCATCGGTAAATGAGCGGGAAAAAAACATGGCGTGTTGGTTACAGTGACTTCATGACAAACTTGATTGAGCTGCTTGTGGTATTTACAGGAGACTCCCAGCCTCTGGATGTGTGTTCGGTGCATCACGCTAACACTTTGGCACGCTACTCCGTCTCTCTGCTGGGATACGGGTTCTACGGGGACGTGTTGTTGCAGAGTGAGAAAAAACGCTGGATGGGACCGCTCAGATACGACTACGCTGGTATGCGTACATTTAGAAACAAACCAAAAAAAATCATAGACAAATGGTGTGAGTTGGCATAAACTATGCGTTTTATGCGTGCAGGTACATTGGTGTATCTGAGCAACAGAAGCTATGCGGGCATCGTTCACTTCCTACCGGCAGACCCGCTTATTTCCAGTCCGAGGGATAAGACACAATGCCTCTCTGGGTAAACGATTAGGAATTGGAAAAAAATAACAAGAGCAGACTTTACGCGATAGACAACACCTAGTATAAATGATCTTATGTGAAATACAGTTGTACAAAGTAGTATTTTTAAATATTCAAATCGCACATTTCTTAGACGCCTGATAATTTAGAAAATTGTTTAACAAAAAAAAAAAAAAATGACACCACTTCACCAGTGCCGCTATTGTGTGACAAATAAACGCAGATACACTGGAAACGGGTAAAAAGTAACTAAAAATGCATTTACCCGTTCAATCCGTTTCTGAGTTTCTCCATTCGAGACTGATGAATCAGACTTCATTTTTTGTGTCCATTAAAGCTTGTTTCTCCAATATGCACGCATATTACAGTGGGTAGCAAATTTGTGATGAGTTGGTGGGACAATCTGAGATACTCTCATTTAAATGGCTAAAATAGTATTGGAATTTTAAAATGCCTTTTTTTGCCTACGTCCGGGAAATATTAGCAATTATCTACCCTTTTATTATACATTGGGAAAAAGGAAATTTTTTGTCTTTTACTTTATTAAACAAGATTTTTTTCCACTAGAATGCACATGCTCAAGGTGTTGTCTAACCCTTACAATTGACCAAATATATTACATGTTTTTACTGATGTTCACTCCTGATCATTATGGTAAAATAAATGTTTGTTTTAGTATTATTGTTGTATTTTAAAGTGGAGCGACTGTAGTTTACCTACTGTATACACGTGTTGTCCATGAAACAACAGAATTGTGATATTTAATAAATGAAACAAGTGTTTTGTAGTGATGAAATTATTTTGTCACACATGAATATTTTATATTGAGTTTTTGATTAAAAAAAAAATACACATCGATTGACAGTTACCTCCTCACTTTATTTTAAATTGACATTAAACAGTCACAAATGTTAAACTGCATCAAGTAGCGTAAAAGGTATCCAATTTAAACATAAGCGGCACAGTAGCGTACATATTTTTTCACAAGTGCGTTAACGTGATTCCAAACAGTATAGGAACTAGTATTTTAAGCTAGTAAAAAGTTATGACTACGTCCTAAATGTATTTGCTAGTGGCTTATTCTTTCTGACTGTAGTATTCGCGTCGACTGTACCGTGTACAACATCATTTGTTTTATTTTTGTACCATATGTGTGTGTTGTGTGGGAATTAGGGACATGTCGTGACCTTTTGGCATAATCGATTTTGAAAATATCAACACTTTTGAAGTTAAGTATATTTAATACACTTAATTTTTCATTAAAAATTGACGACCATAGATGAAGTAATGCCGAAACACAATTTACTATTGTTTTGCCGGTATATATTCTTATATCACACAGCACTGTGTATTTTTTGTGTTTAGATGCGGTGTGTGTTCCAGCAGCACTGAGAGGCTTTTCATCCAGTCTTCACAAAGTTCACTTTGCAGCTCGCACCACAGCCACATTAGCAGTGAACCCGAGGGTAATACACAAAAATTAGCGGTGACATGCATGTCCTTAAATCAGTGTTGTTTCCGTCATGGATGACTATAACGAAAATATTTCGTCAATGAAACTGTTTTTCATGACGATGACGAAATGATAACAGGCTATAAACGTGTTTTGGGAGACTAAACATAACGAGCCTATTGCCAGTTTTCGTCTGACGAGATGAGAACGAGACGAAAATGCGCAATAGTTTCCGTCACATGTTCATAATGTGTGACATTTTACGTGTAGTTAGCTTGCATAGTAACGGTGTATGGTTGTGTTAGTCATGTGATGTGCTGCCCAACCCCTACCCCCACACACACACTCACTTAGAGTTGAAACGAATACTCGAACAACTCGAATAACTCTAGTTTAAAAACTGATCCAAGTAATTTTATTCACCTTGAGTAATCGTTTATTTTGACAGCTCTAAGCATCACGTTTTGCTCGGACTACTTTTAATGCGGGCCAACGCGCTGATGTCACGTGCGCAGAGGAAGAAGCAAAAAAAAAAAAAAAAACTTACTGCAGCCGCTACAAACGACGCCGACGTTGCTAAATACTAGCCCGCACGATGCTACGTTGGTAGCAGGTAGCGTCTGATGAGTCTCATAGAGATCACATGTATGTTGAACTAGATGCGCAATGACAGACTCAGCCGCGTCTGGGCAGCGTTAGTAAACAGCCGCCATCTTAAAGCAGTAGAGTGCTAAGCGCTAATAAAGAGCGCTAAGCGCTAATAAATAAGATTAACGTTACTGTCACTAGCTCACGTAACGTTAGCCCTGCGGAGGGCTAGGTTTCTATTAATTATGACCACTGTCGATGCGTGGCTAACGTGTCTTACATACAGGCTTTAACATAACATAGCGATGTGGAGTGATGAGGGTGTAAAATAAAAACTTACTCATGCTAACTATCAATTTTAGCTCAGTAGTCATAGCTGGATAAAACACCAAGTAGCACTGGTCCCTAATGTGCTCCAATACAGCCTGTATCATACATTTATTTTGAACACTGCAAAAACTCAAAATCGTATCAGGACTTACAGTTTAGACTAACTTAAAAATGGCTTGTTACAAATAGAAATTCAATTGAAACACGTGGGAAAAAATCCTAACTTTTAAGTGATGTGTTATCAAGCGTAACGGTATTTTTAGGTATATATATATATATACTGTATATATATATATATATATTTTTTTTTTAATAAGATCTAAAGGTTTTTTGAGTGAAAGCAGCGAATTAGTCTTTTTTTTTATTCTAGTTACATCTGAGATGCAATTGTTGGCTGTTTTCAACAATATACATCGAAAATAAAGACATTGATTGACTGAAAATGGTTTAAGATTAGATGAAATGTCTTGTTTTCTCATGTATACTTATAATTGCTCTTCACGTAAAAATGTTTTATCCGATTACTCGATCAATCGATAGAATTTTCAGTCGATTACTCGATTACTAAAATATTCGATAGCTGCAGCCCTACTTGACTCACTTTTGCTGTGTCCACTTCTGTCTAAAGATTGCACACTGTAAGATTTGTTTTCTTATCTTGGCTAGAGAGAATATGCAATGTTGCTTTAACTTTTAAAGTTCTATGCTGATCATCACACACTAAATGTAACTGGTAGTGTTAGCATAGAATTCGTGTCCCCTTGAACTATTGGACAACTGTTTTTTACATACAGTTCATGGCATCCAGGTGGGTATAAGTAATTGAAAATAATATACTGTTTTCGTGCTGAGTGTGTATTATCAGGAAGTTGGCGTTGTCCTTGAAGACATTGCAATATGTGCTCGTCTGTCAATGTTCATTAGAAATAGTCAGAAAAACATTATTTATTATTGGAGGAATTTTATTTTAGTAAACGTCGACTAAAACTAGATGAAATTATCCTTGAGCTTTATCCAGGAAAAACTAGACGAAGACAAACACATTTTAAGATGACTAAGACTAAGAAGTATTGTCGTCCGAAGGACTAAGACGAAAATTAAAAGGGCTGCTAAAAACAACACTGCCTTAAAGTGCCTGTGACACGAAAAAGCATGTTTATTTCATAATACACGCGGTATTTTATGCCCCTCAATGATATGGACCGCTTGGATGTGTGTGGAAGCGATCGCTATATTTATTTAGTTTTTTGAATCCCGCGCCATGAAAATGAGTGACTTCCGGCTTCGGTCTTGCATTGAGGAGGAGGGCGCTGTGACGTGTACGGTAGAAGACGTTCTCTTCACTATACAGTGTACTGTTGTGTATGAGGACGAAGGATTCAGCTGATTTTGCGGATTAATATTTTATTTTTTGCATCACGCCAGCCAAACGGCTGCAGAAAAATCATTCTGTATGCGGGAGAGGCGTATGCGCCTTTTTGGAGTTTCAAAAGGTTCCCATTCACCGTGGATATTTACTGTGGGACCATTGGACTTACAAGGAAGTGAGTAAACATCTTGTTTTGTATTATGTCAAATACGAATACAGTGATTACAAAGTAAACACTATAAAATTCCTTTAAATAAAGGACTACTTACGTTTGATCATTGATAGGCATGTAAAAAGCTATCCTCGTGCTCATTAGCAGTTAGCTGTTAGCGCGTTAGCTACACAACAACTCCAGCCACCCTCCTCCAGGGAACGAACTGTAAATTGCTCTCCGCCGGGCGGTTTGCCGATCCGCAAAGAAACTCGACAACCGGGTCGTCATGTCAAATAATCCAGGCTAGTTATGTGTGATTTTCCACTTCGAAGACTTTGAAACATCCCTCGGTTCGGGTTAGCATGTCGTCTAGCTGTCACTCCTTCTGGTCTGTTTACATTCTCCGAAGCCGGGGAAGGGAAATTACATATGTCCGATTTAGGTGTCATAAAATATCGTTCGGGAGGTGTGACAGTAAAGGTGAAGTCGACTGTTTTGACCATTATGGAGTAATTTTGCCATTTCGTCTTGAATAAATGGATTTTTATTATTTTATATTCCATTTAGCACAAGATTGTTATTTGTCATGACCATGCCATTTATTTAGCATTTGGGGAAAGTACTTGGGTAAAAAGAATATCCTGTAAAAATATTGAAATAAAGAGACAGAAACAATGACATTTTGCCGCTCTCTTCGTCGCGTTTTCCTCATTGTGAATAGTTCCCCCTCGACGGGCTGACTGGTCCTTCTCAAGCCATTTATATAGCTATTGGGGAAAAATACTTGGATAAAAAGAATATCCTGTAAAAATATTGGGAGTAGAGAGACTGAAACAATGACATTTTGCAGCTCTCTTCGTCGCGTTTTCCTCGTTCTGAACAATTCCCCCTCAATGGGCTGAATAGTAAAACCGATGAGCCTAGTCTACCGCTGACGTCATCCACCTGTTGGGGACGCTAAAGCCCTATAATGGTAGGCGTGGCTAACCGGCAGATTAAAAGACTAATTTCTCGTCATCTGCGCTTTGCTAAATTGTTGTATATAGTCGAATCGTCTCAAAATATGATTCTAATTCACATAATAATGCCATTTAAGACTTTTTTTCTGGTGCCATATGCTCTTTAAAGTGCCTATGATCCCAAAAAGCATGTTCATTTCATATTTCACATGGTATTTTATGCTCCTGAATGAAATGAACTGCTTGGATGTGTGTGGAAGCGATCATTTTATTTATTCAATTTTTTAATCCCACGCCATGAAAATGTGTGACTTCCGGCTTCAGTCTCAGGTTGAGGATGAATACGAATGTCACGTCAGCCGGGTCAGCATCTCACAATACAGCATTGCTTTATAGCATGCAGATGGACTGCGGATTCAGCTGATTTTGCGGATTAATTCGTTTTTTTTTTTTTTTTTTTTTTTTTTGCATCACGCCAGCCAAATGGGTTGCAAGGATTTGTTGCTGCACCAGGGAGAGGCGTGTGAGCCTATTTGGGTTTCAAAAAGTTGCCGACACATCCTGCCATGTTAGCTGCACAACAACTACATGCCGCTCTCTCACTGTTTACGTCTTCGCCATGTAGTTAAGCATTCATTTACGCCATATTCGTGTTGACCATGTGGCACCTACGCGCTCCTCCAACGTCGGCCGGTTTGTCCGGCAGTCATTCTCCAGCTCCTTCCCTGGCAATTTGCTTGCCGCCGGGCGGGTTGCCGATCGGCGAAGACAACCCCGCCGCTGTGTGATATGATCCAGGGTAGTTTTGTGTGATTATTCGATTCGAAAGGCAAGAATAAGACTTCGAAACATCTGTCTGTTCGGGTTAACATGTCGGCTAGCTGTCACGCCTCCTGGTTTCCTTACGCTCTCCGAAGCCGGAGCAGGGAAATGACTAAAGCCGGGCTAACTGCGGTGGCATAAAGGTGCAAGAAGTTGACAGTTTTGACCATTATTAAGTAATTTTGCCATGCACAAGACTGTTATCTGTCATGACCATACCATTTATTTAGCAATTGGGGAAAAATACTTCGATAAAAAGTAAAAAATATTGGAGTAGAGAGATTGAAACAATGACATTTTGCGGCTCTTTTCGTTACATTTTCCTCGTTCTGAATAATTCCCCCTCAATGGGCTGAATTCTAAATCAGATGAAACCATGACCCTGCCGACGTCATTCTCCTGTTGGGGACGCTAGAGCGCTATAATGACTGACGGGCTAAACGGCAGTTTAAAAGACTAATTCCTCGTCATCTGCGCTTTGCCAGATTGTTGTATTTAGTCGAATCGTCTCAAAATAATGATTCTAATTCACATAATAATGCCATTTAAGACTTATTTGTTGTTGTTGTTTATCCTGTCATAGGCACTTTAAATGCAACAAGTATCATCTTTATATTTGTGTGTGTGTGTGTTGCGAGGAAACAATACTTTTGTGATGAATGATGATGAAATTCCGAAGTGTTAGTTATTCTTTGCGCGGGTTAAAATTAAGACTATGACTAGCACATTTAGCATGATGTGTTATGATTAGAAGGAAGAAGGCATACAAATTTCCCATTTGAAAACAGAGGCTTTGTCTTTGTTATTCTCCTTTTCAGGTGACTGGGTGAAGGTAGAGGGCAGGTTCCGCTGTGTGTCTCTCACTTCTATGTCATGCTCGTGTCCCAAAAGTCCTCTGGGCCTCTCGCCGTCCGCTCACCTGGCCGACGGGACTGGCGACCTCATCCTGGTGTGGGACTCGAACCCGCTAGGTTTCCTCAAGTACCTCTACAGACACACCAGCTCGCAAGACCAGGTACGGTGGAGTAATGGCGTGTTGTGGCAGTATTTTTAGATCATCTTCGTGAACCTTTTGCAAACAAGGTCTACAGTATGTGGTTTGAAGCAGAAAGTCCCAGATTCAAACTCAAGTTAGGAGTAAGAATTTAGAATTTTGGCAAAGAAAATGGGACTTTTGTGGAAAAAATGGGCAATAAAATAAAACCTTTATGAGGGCTTGTTACAAATTTTGGTATTTTAAATGAAACAACATAAAAATCTGGCATTCACATACGTAAACAATACATTTGGGTCATTTGGGCACCCCTGATCTAGGCCATTAGCATTTGGTGTGCATATGCGGCCTATTTGACCCACATTATGATGTCCACTTATGTGGACGCCAGGTCTCAATTATTTTAATGTATTTTTTTATGAATAAGTAAAATTACAAATTTAAATGGATAAAACCAGAAAAAACACTTTCAAGTTGATGTACTTTTTGATAGTATTTAACTCACTGCTTGCCCCTGACAACAATAGGAGTCCAATTCATTTAAACTGGGTGGACTGGTTGTGAATGCTCATCTTTCAGTGCCATTGAGTGCACTAGATGTCCAATTCATTTGGATTGGGAAGTAGGGGTGGGAACCTCTGAGTATTTCATGACACGATTTGCGATACAAGGCTCACAGTAACGATCTCACAATAAGGCGATATGACAATTATTGATACATTGGTCAGAAAATAATTCTAAAATATTTTACCATACAAGTAATAAACATGAAAAACAACTCTTTTTATCTATCTGCTTTGACTTGAGTTATCAATAGCAGATGTCCAATCCGTTTGAAGCGGGAAGGTGGCAGCGAATGAGCGTTCACTCTCGCTTCAAATGAAATGGCGATCAATGGCAACCAATGAGTTTAATTTGCAGGCATTTCAGGTCATTTGCTGTTGATTTTCAGTCACTTCCTGTTGGTTTTGGGGCATTTATAGATCACTTCTTGTTGATTTTGGGTTACTAAAAATGAAGTGACCCCCGGAATCTCTCCAAAAGAATAGGTACTGACTCAAACGTAACAGGAAGTGACATGTATATGCCCTAAAATGAATAGAAAGTGCCTTTAAATGCCCCGAACATCAAAAAGACTGGTTTTGAATAAACAAACGTTCATTCGCCCCACACCCTGTCCAACTAGATTGGGCGTCTAGCGCCCTCAATGGTAGCCATTGAGTTTACAGAGACACTATTTTAGTGGAAGATTTTGGTAGTAACTTGTCTTTTTTAAGTGGTGACACCTTTTTAAAATGAAATATCGATTCTTTGCAGGAGCATATTGATAAACTTTTGGAATACAAAGTATCGTGACTAGAGGTGTGCGAAATTTCCGATTCTTAGATTATTTGAGATTCGGCGGTGGAAGATTCGAGAACGATTCACAGACATCCAAATTCCGATTATTGAAATATGTCAAGTAAAGCGGAAGTAAAACACACTCAGCGCGCCGCGCGGTCTTCGGGACGCAATCAGGAACGGAGCGAGAGTAGCTAAACATCATGCTTGTCATTACCCGGCCCCTCGGGTAATGCCAATGCTCAACTCACGGCTCTAGCTCAACTCATGCCGCGAGATAAAAAAAACAACAACATACCTGACTGCTGCCGAAAGCTGCTACAAAGTACGTCCACAATACATAATGTTAAGGTAGATATCATATTTATATTGGACTAGATGTAGAATAGACTCGGTGGCGATAGCAGCGCATGTAGAGAAAGCTAGATGCGATGTAGCGAACCTTCCAAGCGAATCTAATTAACTTTTTGTCCAAAATACTCCTAAATCGGAAAATATTGACTTGAATCTATCTTTAAAATAGTTTTAAAACTTTCACTTGTCTAAAGTAGACAAAAGGGAAATTATGGAATAACAGGAGCAATTTTAACAACTTTAATGGTTGATTCACAACATTGAATTAATTGAATGTAGTTTAAAGCTGCTGATACGGAATGGGGATTTGAGTATATTATTTATTGTTTTTAACTGTTAACTTGATACTGAAATAGTCGTTTATTTAAGCCTGCAAGGCTTTTTTTTTTTTTTTTTTTTTTTTTAAAACAGTTTTTGTAACTAATGTACAAAACATTAGCAGCTAATAGCGGGGGGGTGGAGCGTGTCATTAATAATCGATTTATAATCAAATCGTAGCCTCTGAATCGTAATCATAATTGAATCGTTGGGTGCCCAAAGATTCCCACCTCTAATCGTGACATATCACCATTTTGATATTTTGTCACACCCCTATAATGGGAAAGGCAAATTTAGCCCCTCTCACCCAAAATGGATTGGACGTCTAGCGCCGGCAATGGCAACCAATGAGTTAATTACTTTGTATGAGTGATCATTCGCTGCCAGCATCTACTCGTTAAAATGGATTGGATGTCTTGTACTGTCAGTAGCAGCCAATAATTTAAATGTGAGCCCTATAAAGGGTTAAAGTCCGTATTTTATTGACTGTGATGACATTTCTAAAAATCTTTCTGGTTTAGTTTGATCTTCCCTTTGTGGAGGTCCACCGTGTGAAGGCAATTCGCTTTTCGGTCTCCTCCATCGAAGAGGATGGCGCGTACAAGGTGGTGCGAGAACCCAGTCCGTCAGATGAGGAAGAAAAGGAGGAAAATGAATATCATGTGGAGGAATTAAGCAGGAATGGATCTCTGCAGCGCCTGAGGAGCAAATGCTCGCCAGATTCAAGAGTCACGTGTGGCATGTGCTGTGGCAGAGCACCAACGACGTCAGTGTGGAACTGTGATGGCGAGATTCTGCCCTTCACCGACATCCAGTGCAGGTGTGACGACGTTATACCCTCAAATTCTGTTTGGTGTTTGCAACGAGAAGATAAATACTTCATTCATTTACTGGAGAACAAAAAAAAAAAAATTCCAAAAACGTTTTTCTTTCTAAAAATCTAAAGTTAACGTAGGGAACTACTGTTCTGTGAATCTCGAATGACCGCCAGAGTCTGTGCTTACAGCACCGCTTCTGGCGGTCAGCAGGGATGAATTAGAACATTTATTGTTATTCAATGTATTCCATCATTACATGTTAATTTTAAACTATTTAAATATACCGTATTTTCCACACAATAAGGCTGCTTCAATGAGTGGCCTATTTTGAAACTTGTCATATACAGTATAGGGCGCACTGCATTATAAGACGCAGTAGTAGTGGTGGTTGGGGTTGCATTGTGCAAACACTAGATGGAGCTGCGATAAAGGGGATGTCGTGCCATGATAAACCAATATTGATCCATATAGAATGGTACCTCAACAAACGATCACTTCGACGATCTTTTCGCATCCGACGTAAAATTTGACTCGCCATTTGTTTCTACATCCGACGACATGCTTGAAATACGACAATTTATGACAGCGCCGCAATTACTTTTTCCCGCAAGACCGACGCACAGTGGATTTTCTTGTAAGAGAAATCAAAATAGGTTCCAATAATGTTAGTGCAGGTGGCGAAAAATGGAAAAAGGTGAGGCTTACCTTTGAAATGAAGCTGGAAATTATACAAAAATGTGAGCATGGTGGGCGCGCCCGCTGACTTGACAATATGGCCGTAGAATGTCTAGAATCTCGGCGGTTCTTCTCTGATCTCCATTCGCCAGTCTGAATAAGTTAATGTGACGATTAATTTTGTGGGATCATCGCCAAAAAAAATCGCCAGATTCGTCAGGTTTTTAATCATTTATTTCAGAACTTGTGCAACAAAACATGCTTGTTGTACACCCCAGCTGAACAAAAAGAAAGTAAAAAGTCCTCCCTCTGTCAAGTCAGCCACGCGGTGCGTTCAGGTACACTACACAAAACGCAGCTGCGTCATTAGAACCCCATTCGTTACATTATTACAGGTATTATTATTACTATTATTATATTATTATTCTGATTTTTATTCATAATTTATTTGTTTTGCTCTGTGTAATTGCTATTTGCAATCGTATCAGCAGCATTTATCAATGATTTAGTGTAGGTTTTCAGGCTGTGGAACGAATTAATGGGATTATAATTTATTTTCATGGGAAAATACCGCTTGACATACGACCATTTCGACTTACAAACAAGGACCTGGTAGAGTTACCACTGTATAAGTCACATCGGATTATGTCGGCGTTTAAGAAAATTGAAGGCTTTTAGGTGCGCCTTTGTGTGGAAAATACGGTAATCATTTTCATTTTTATACTTGGAATAAAGTAAGATAAAATGTAAAATCTTTACATACTGTAAAGTTTAACAATACAATGGCGAGTAAAATTTTTGTTCGAGTAAATGTGCGCGTGAAGTTGTTTATTAATATTTAATTATTCATCAAAATGAAAATGCAACAAATTGTTTATTTGAATAGTTAAGCAACATCAATTAGAACCAAGAAAACAAATATGCCGTATCTCTAATAAGTACTAATAAGTCTTCTTTAGACATAATTTCATGAAAATAAGGAAATTTAATCATTAAAAAAAATATATAACTCAAGGATGGGGCTTTAACATATTAATCATCATTTAATAACAACAAAAACACATTAAAATAATTTTGTTTTAATCGTAATTAGCACCACTAGAATAAACACAATAGAAAATGGAACGTAAATGAAAGGCTTCAGCGTGTTCTTTTCTTTTCATTCCTTTAGGATCCACGGGCAGCTGGTGCGACTTTACGCCAGAGGCATTGAAGACACAGCGGCCGTTCAATTAGAAAATGGCCATCTGTAAAAGACTTTGGCCAACTAGAGGGAAATGAGGAAGCAGCTGAGAAGGAATTCCTTTCACCCTGGAGGGTCTTGCCAAAAGGTGTCTTTAACCATTGGAATTAATTCAATAAACTATTTATTTTTATAACTAAAAATCCATTTTCTATAGTCTTTGTCCTCTTGAGGTTTACAGGTGAGCTGGAATTTATCCCAGCTGACTTTGGCTGCCGACCACTCCCAGGTGTAGCCCACTTGATAGGTCACCACTCAAGCCAGGGCACATAATGGCAAACAATTGTTGCCGGAACTAATAAATGCCCAGTTTTGTTTAGGAAATACCTCTCAGGGTGTTATTCTTTTTCTCAAGGCAACAGTGTACAAAAAAATAATGGGTTTCTGGCAGGTAAACATGAACCGTCAAAGTGGAGGAACTTGTTCCTCCCCATTGTGCTTTTGAGAACATCTACAATGCACTGTGTACAGTGATGGTGTCAGGTGTTTTGGAAATGGGGAAAAAAAGACTACTGGTGCATGACAATTATTGGTCCGATAATAGTAATTATGACGTAATTCCAATAAATCCAATAGCATTATTAACAGGACCGATAATATGTACTGTGCTGGCTGGCTGGGAAATAAGTTGAGCATTTGCGGGGCATTGCTGCCACCTGCCGGTCAGAATATTTCACTGCATCTATAATTTGGCCCACAAACTCATTCACTTTACACAGTGCTGTGTCTAGCGGTAGCATTGTCAATCGTGAATGCTTTGTTACTTTTTCGCCACGGAAATAGATGCAAGTATTTATGTTTACTATAACATATGGATGTGCAATATATGTTTACTTCGGGGGTGAAGGGTCATATGTACTGGACTTTATAAGTTGTTGTGTAGTAGAAACCAGCCAATGCCTAAGGCTAGTAGCACAAGCTAGTAGCTATGCCAGTGTTTTTCAACCTTTTTTGACTCATGGCACATTTTTACAATGGAAAAAATCTCGCGGCACACCACAAACCAAAAATGTTCCAAAATTATTTTCTGTACAGTATATTTAAATATAAAATAATTTCTCAGTATGTATACTTACTCAGTGTGAAACTTGAACACAAAGTCGATATCCTTATTCTTCAACAGCTCTCAGTCTTTCTCTGTTTTTATTTTTTTATAGCAGTTAGGCTTGAAAAAGCTCAGAAGTATCAGACAGGGGGACTTGAGCAATGTCTTTAACCACATCAGGGCCGAGCATATCGCAGACAATGACTTTTCAGGCAGTTAATTAATGTCTCTCACGGTGTGGGACTTTTTGGATATAGCAACAAGGTAACTGGCTTTGAGGGCTTTCTCATTTACCATCGTAGTTTTTATCAAAAAAGTTGCTTGTTTCTCTGTGTTTTCGTGAAGGCGAACAAAATAGTCCATTGACTTGTTTTGAAGCGACGGGTGTTTCGTTTGGAGATGACGTTTAAACTTGCTTGGCACCATGGCGCTGTTGTTAACTTGTTGGATGGCTGCTCGTGTCGTTTTCAAGAACTGCTCGGATATTTAGAGATTTGCCACCTTGGTGTTCTCAACAATGTGTTAGAATAAAACACAGGGGGAGGATTGACGGTCGTCACATATGCATAAAATATAAAGGCCACTTCTGAGAATATCAACACATGACGAGTCTAACCAAATGATGTGCAGTAGACATGCTGGGATACACATTGTCGCGGACAGCAAGGTCGTTGATAGCTAGAAATCCGAGCAGTTTTTGAACGTGACACGAGCAATACGTCGCTCATCTGCACACAACCAGGGCTGAGAACTTTCTACCTACTCCTTCCTTCCTACTGCATCTCCGACCGACGACGTAAAAAGAAAATGTTGTAATAGCCCCGAATGGGAAAATAGAAATTAGAGGAGTCGGTGAAGACTTTCCCACTTTATTGGGGCAACAATGGAAAATAATAAACAAAATAACATCGGCATCCGCAACATGTGACCGCTAACTTCGCTCACACGCCGTTCTCCCTCCCACATTGCATGCTTCCCGCTACGTCATCACTCTGCAGTCTGATGGCCCCTTCAAGGGCCCGCACCCAGTTACGGACATTACAATATATATATATATATATATATATATATGTGTGACATTAGATAATTTCTCGCGGCACACCTGACGATCTCTCACGGCACACTAGTGTGCTGTGGCACACTGGTTGAAAAACACTGTGCTATGCTATACGTACATATAATAGTTGTTGTGTAATGTTAGTCCTGTCAGCATGCTTGGTAGGATTTTATACTATGCAGAGAAGAAACCTCATACTTTATTGAATATGGGTTGACTCTCTGCCGTTTATATTGATTTTTATAAGGCAAGCCATTAATCCTTTTTTTTCATGAGGAATGAATGATAAACTTTACTATATAATGTTTGCATTTTACAGTGTTAGTTATAAGTTAGTAAGTTATTGAGAGACCTTTTGGTTATTGATAGGCATGCTGTCTTAACCTGTCTCCCAGGTTAAGAAAGTTGTATCATGGACCAATGGACCAAGACCACAACAGTCTCCTGTAGCACCAAATATTTTTATCTGATGACAAAGCACAATACGTGTTGGGTTTTAGTTCAGTGCTCATTGTTCAGGAAACACATCTTCAATTATATTGACTAATTGATTGTGATTGACTCAAATTATATTTATTTGAAAAATAAATATTGGCACTTTGTTTGAAGTCAAGACTGTTCATGTCTTTGTTTTGTTTATTATAATAATGTTCATGTCATTATGAAAATTCTGGTGAGGTCAAAGGCAAATCTATGTTGAATCCACTATTATTTTTTTTTTAAACCTCCAAGTGTTAAAAAACTCAGGTGAATATACATCAAAAAAATTATATATTTATTATCTGTTATCGATATTGGTATTGACATTGAGGAGCAGGAAGTTATCCATATCTGTATCGGTTGCACCCCTAAAGAAAAAAAAAAAAATCCTGTCTGATGAAACATCTTTACATTTACTCACGAGGGATGGTATACCTGCCATGAATGAGGAAAAATTGTGAAGAGTTGACACTCATTATAATTGCATGGGGAAAACAAATACTTTAAACCCAAGAAATTATTGAACAAATGGGGCTTAAGCTTCAACGATACTCCCAAAGGCCTGTTTTGCAGAAAAACAAAACCAAAAAAATCCGGTGAATTGGTGTGTCCTGAGTCCAGGCTTCACAGTATTTAAAGGAGCCATACAGTATGTCAGATTGGTGGCAAAAAATGGTACCATAAAACCATGAAAAGTTTTTCGTCGTTTTCAGATTTTGTTCTTTTACAAAAAAGGGTTGGGGCAGCGGAAAAAACATTTTTCAACAAAATCCAGATAATTTTTCCCCCGTGCGGTTTTACTTTTTTTTTTTTGCACTCCTCGGGTTTTCGCAGATTTTTTTTTTTTCCTTTGCGTGATCCGCCTCCTCGCCTGCACCTCCAAATCAAACAAATTACAGACAGGAGTGACATTTTTGTCTAAACTTTATTATTTTTAAACCTGTCAGCAGTAACATTGTGAGTGTTTGTGTGTCACATGTGGGGTTGCACCCACTTGTATTTCCCCTCATAGCGGAACCCAGCCGTCCTCAGCAGCTCATCGGCTTCCCTCGGCCCGCGACTGAAAAAAGACAAGAAAAAGCTTGATAACTAAGACTGGATATTTTAACTGAAAGGACTGGTGGTGAATGATTATTTTTCAGTGCCATTGATGATAATCGACCCCCAATCCTTTTAGAACTGGGAGTTCTGCTGTTCAAATGGATTAGACGTTTATCGCCGTCAATGGCAGCCCATGAGTAAAATATTTTAAAGTTTTTTTTTTTTTTTTTTTACCCTAAACTCTTGCTATTCATCTGAATAACAATATACATCATGCCAGATGCAGTTTTTTTTTTTTTTTTTTTGGTGGTCTCACGCCACACCCATTTTACATTCTGGAAAAGTTGCGATGTCATCCGATTTTACATTCTGGAAAAGTTGTGATGTCATCCGAGGTGAACAACTTATTGGCACGTGCATGGCGGATGGCGAAATCAGTGGATATTTCATGGGATACAACGGACGTTTTGAAGGAAATTTGAGGAACAATGCGAGACATGTTGAGCTGCTGGACAGTGACAGGAACCTGCAAGCTTGGTCAGATTGAAAGGCAACAGGACAGTCGAGATAGATGAAGATCAGTCGCTCGTCAGCGCCAGTAGGGTTGCCAACCGTTCCTTGAAAATAGGAACCGTCCCGTCTTGAGAAACAAAAGTACACGTCCTGTATTAAGCTAATAAGGGATTTGCTTTGTCTATTGAAGACCAGGAGTGCAACTCACAAATAAATAATTAAATGTGTCATTAAAATGATTCATTTATTTTTTATTCATTTAGTTTTATATTTATTCATTTATTTATTCCAATATATATTTTCTGTATTTATCTCAACATTTATTCTATTTCTATTTTTTTTTTTATTTATTTAAACATTTATTTATTTCACTTTTTATTTCATTATTGCACTCTTGTTCTCCTTGTACTGCATGAAATAATTTTATCCGTCACTGGATCATCAAACTCGGTGGACGGGCGTGAACTAGACGGATTTGAGCTTATCGACTCATGACGGACATTTGACATGTCCGTTGGTAAATCCCAAGAGAGCTAATGCAGAACCTCGGCAATTGCTGCCCTGTTGGGATGGAGAATTGGCTTGAGTACATTGCATGTTCATCTTACTCGACATGGGAATGCTCCCTGCTTTCCAAGGATAAACATAAATATGAACTGCTACTGTTAACCTGTGTTCATCGTGGTGGCAATATGTGACAGCTGCCGCCACCTGTTTTTTCTTCTTTTTCACTGTGGAACAGGTAACAGGGTCGAAGAGATCCAAATAGGCTGTAACACGATCAAACTAGTTCAAATAGGATGGAAATCGTAATAATTTCGCAACAGGAATGAATAGGTCCAATAAGGTCAGAATTTCGTAGAACAGATTGAAATTGATCTGATCAAATTTGTCATGCTCGCGCCCTTTCTCCAAACAAGGCGTGCACATTGGCAGTACATACACATGTTTTATATTTTACGTACTACTGCTAGGCTACTACAAGGACAGTGTTCTATTTCACCTACAATGCGTGTTTTGTTAGAGTTTTTGTATTGAAAATAAAAGCGTCCGTGTATTATAATGCAAATCCTGCAGCTAGACGGCCCAATGATACACAAACACATTTAAAAACTAAAATGTCCAATAAGCCTTGGTTTAACACCCACTTTTCACAACACAACAAATTGCACACAAATATCCAACAGTGCTCTGCATGGCGGCAGCTCAACAGCAACAACAAACAATAATATGGCTGCAATGCAAATGTGACGGGTACACGCAGGTCCGTGTGTGTGAGGCGGTGCGTGGAAAACCTTCCCTCCGATGCGTTCAAGTAGGAAGGCTGGCGGCTGTGCCGTTGGCTCGAGCTTTATGGCGCAGCGGTTAGCATCCCTACACTGTCGATAGTGAGCGCATTGTCCAGCGCGGCGTAGGTTCGGGTCCCAGCCTAGTCAGCGAGGTGGGAGCGGATCGCGTTGAGGCGCGTTTCAAAACCGTTTACATTGGTGCTGTGACCTGGATCGGCAGCGAAGGTTTTCGGGGGGTGAGTGTGACGTGACGTGACGGGTACACGCAGCTCCGTGTGTGTGAGGCGGTGCGTGGAAAACCTTCCCTCCGATGCCTTCAAGTAGGAACGCTGGCGGCTGTGCTGTTGGCCGGAGCTTTATGGCGCAGCGGTTAGCGTCCTTACACTGTCGATAGTGAGCGCGGCGGGGCTTCGCGTCCCTTGCCTGGCACAGCCAGACTATTCTCCCTGTATTTTTCAAACACTATGAGAAAGTCTGGGACCCAGCCCATTAACGGCCTCTCGAGCAAGGTACAAAATCAATCATCCAATCAGATTCGTTCATTGGCATGACGTGTTCTTAACGAGTAACGCCACTCTTGCGCGCCGAAAGTCGTTCTACAACAACACAGATGGCGAACGGGAGAGCCGAGAATATGTTCCAATCCGCGGTAAAACCAGTTCTAAATTACCTAAAACACATCGAAACAAGTCACTGACAACAGTCAACATGGCTCGCGCTAGCCATGTTGAATAAGCTTCTCCATTCTCCGCTCACGCTAATTACTTGTCGCTTTAACAACGTCACATCTGCCCCTCGCTGATTGGTCCACTCCGTTGTCTGTTTGCTGTGGCTTGCTCCGCCCTCGGAATTTGATCCGCCGGACGGTCGCCAGACTCAATTGCTGGAACAGCGGTGAGTCTGGTATACCAGGCAATCGCGTCCCAGCCTAGTCAGTGAGGTGGGAGCGGATCGTGTCGGGGCGCGGTGCGTTTCAAAACCGGCTACATTGGTGCCGTGACCCGGATCGGCAGCGTAGGTTTTCGGGGGTGAGTGTGACAGGTACACGCAGGTATGTGAGGCGGTGCGTGGAAAACCTTCCCTCCGATGCCTTCAAGTAGGGACACTGGCGGCTGTACCGTTGGCTCGAGCTTTATGGCGCAGAGGTTAGTGTCCCTACACTGTCGATAAAGAGCGTGGCGTTGGTTCGCGTCCCAGCCTAATCAGTGAGTTGGGAGCGGGGCGCATTTCAAAACTGGTTAAACTATTTGAAGTTCTCCACGGTCTCAATCTGCAGCTAACATTTCCTCGCTGGGCACTATTATAAACTATCATAATCAACTTCATTTTCAACCTCGAATTCTAGAAAAATTTTGCTGTTTTTGTAAAGAAAAAAATCGCTAATTTGTGCCATTTTAACGCCTTCTCTGTCAACAGTTAACTTTTCCGTTCCAATTTAGCGCCTTATCCAACGAGACTTGGTAGTTGGTAGCAAGCAAGGTGACAGGTGGTGACCGTGTGATCAACAACAACAACAAAAGTTTTTCAACATATATATTTGATCCCCAAAGTTAAACACGCTATTGTTTCAATGTTTTATTTATTGATTTTTTTTTTTTTTAACAAAAACAACAAAAAATAGAATCTACCAAAACACCCTTTTCCCCAACACCAGGGGATGCTGCAACACCCTCAGAACCCCACTTCCCGCACCTCTGCTAATGAGTCATAACTGGGTGAAACTACTGTTTGTTGAGCTATTATGGAGGTTTCAATACGAAGGATCATTCGTTTGCGTGAGTAGTACTTTGGATTTTAAATTCAGTAAAAGCCTAAGAGAGTGCTTAGAATTCCAACAATGTTGATGATTTCATTTTCATAATTTAAAGAAAAAAAGGAGGAACGAACGAAAAAAAAAAAAACTACTTACCTTCCATATTTGTAGGCTAAAGGGCGTGTCTTGTTCTCTTCAATTTGGTGGAGGAGCGGGGTAAAAATTCTCCAAGCCTCCCGCAATTCATCGCTGAGCGAGATGTTGACCCAAAAGTGAGTGCACAACATTTTCTGCAACTGGTGAAACGAGTGTTTCAAACCTGCGAACAAAATGCATCTGATTGCCACAGAAGACATCCAGTATAAGCCTCTCGTACGCGTCTGGGAGCTTCACGTTCTGCCAGAAAGAGACGCAAAATGTTAGTCTGGAAATGCTTTGCACGCATCAATGGATATTTTCTTGGTCACCTTGTATCTGCTCTTGTAGGTGAGATCCAGCTCCGTTTCCTCTGGCCTGAAGTGACCCCCAGGCCTCTTGGTGGTCATCTTTAGATAGATTGCTTCGTCCGGCTGCACGCGAACCACCAGCTCGTTCCTCTGACATTCTTTTGCAAAGATGTCCCCAGGCACGTCAGTGAACTGGAGCCGTAACTCAGCTTTGCGCTCGTTTAGGGCTTTACCGCAACGTAGTATGAAAGGCACACCTTTGAGGGAATAAAAACAGACACCATCATCGTTCAGAGGCTGACAAATTCAGAATTAAAGCTAGATGTTAGCTTAGCTCTTAATATGTACAGGCCCTGACAAAAGTCAAGGACCATTGCTAATAACCTGACTTTTTAATTATTCAACTTGTGTCAGAAATGGCTCCTATGAAAGCTAAGACCCTCCCAAATGATGTTGAATGTACAAAAATATATTTGTTTCACTGAAAAAAGATTTATCATTTAATGAAGACATGTTTTGTCGCCTACAGAAAGTAGTGTGAAAGTTGAACAGAAAAATGTACTTCAAATACAAAATATGATGCATAACATAAGCGAATTAAGTAGTGGTGCTGTGAGATCCAAATTTAATATTTTGTATGACTTCCATTGGCTTGAAGGACTGCATCCATTCAGTTCGGCAAGGATTCATACAACTTATTGATGAAGTCATCAGGAACATCAAAGGAAGCAGTCTTGCATGCCTCCCAGAGTTCATCAACATTCTTGGGTTTCGTCTTCCATGCTTCCTCAGACATGCTCAATGATATTAATGTCTAGTCCTTATGCCAGTCCTGGAGGATCTTGATCTTCTTTGCCTTCAGGAACTTTGAGGTAGAGATTGAAGTATGCTGCAGAATTTGTCCTTTTTAATGGTTACGAATGTAAGAGGCAGCTAAGATTTGTTGATATTTCAGACTATTTATGTTGCCTTCCACCCTGCAGATCTCTCGCACACCCCCATACTGGATGTAACCCCAGACCATGATTTTGCCATCACCAAACATCACTGTTTTCTGAGTGAATCTCGGATCCATGCGCGCTCCAGTAGGTCTCCTGCAATTCAATGGAAGATTCATCTGAAAAATCCACCTTTTGCCACTTTTCCTGCGTCCATCCTTTTGACAGGCTGTGGGCCTTGGCAAATGTCACACGTTTTTTTAATTGTCTGCACCCTGAGAGATCTGATTGGTTTCTGAAACCAATTGAATAATTAAATGTCAGGTTATTAGAAATTGTTTCTACAAAATTGATAAGCGACAAGACTTTTGTCAGGGACTGTACACTTCGCGATCTAGTTTCCAACCGGTCTACACAGCCGGCTACACACGCCACCGTAAAAAAAGGAGTACATGTCGCTCTTCCTAAGATGATGATGACTAGGGTGACCATATTTTGATTTCCAAAAAAAGAGGACACTCTGTTCGGCCTTGGGATACCTACATTTTACTCGAAGTTCACTCAAAGATGCCTTATCACTTTAATATATTTAAAAGTGCATCCTCCATCTAGATTGGAAAATTTATTTTTATTTATACTTTTTTTTGGACTGAATAATAAAGACAGAAATCTACCTCCATATAATCAGTCAGCAACATCATCATTACACAGAAGTTGTTCAAAATCTAATAGCTAATTATTTTATGAATATAATGCAGACCCATGGAAGTGTAGTCCAGTCAATACACTCAGTAGGTTATGTGACAACTAAACATTTTTAGAAATTACTATCAATACAATTGTCTTTGACAAATTCCCACTCAATTGTTATCCTCATTTAATGTTCTAGATTGCACGCAAACAATAACTGAAATAAAGTAACAAACAATTCGACCAGCATGTTACCAAATGCAGCAGTTCAAAACTACATTTCCCATAATGCCTTGTCCGCCTAAGCTCATTGACAACTATCCTATTAGTGAGTAGCCGAGGCAAAAATCAAATATTGCTATTAAAGTTTACAATCATCGGCAGTGCAACAATGCAACACCAAACAGGGTTTTACAGATCACAACAGTACGAAGCTCCAACAGAAGTCAACAGTTGTCGAAAGGCAAATTTAGCCTTGAGCTACTGAAGTGACGAAGGTTTGTCTGGGAATGTCGCCATGATAAAGCCAGTCTGTGACTGCGCAAATTGGTATCCGAAGTAGAAAAAATATATTTTCGACTTAATTACTCTTTTAGGTACATGAGCATCTGATTATATACCTATTGATCTTAATAAAAGTCTCAACAACTGGGCAGGCTCTCTGGGAACACATCACAGGTAGCACAGTAATATTCTGTGCAAAGCGTCAGTTAATTTCAACACACGATAATTGGTCCTGTGAAAAGTGATGAAAACTGGACATTTTCATGAATTAAAAAAAAACCCGCCGGACGCCACAGACAGGATGGAAAAAGTGGACAAGTCCGGGCAAAAGAGGACATTTGGTCACCCTAATGATGACAGATTTCCGGACATAAAATATCCTTCAATTCTGAAGTGACAATCCCTTACCGTCCCATCTTTCATTGTGCACATAAAGCACAGCGATGGCAAAGGTCGGAGTGCAAGAGCCCTCAGGGACGGTGGGATCGTCAAGGTAACCCATCTTGGCAAGGCCCTCGCCCTCGGGATCCCCCACGTACTGCCCGAGCAGCACCTCGGAGGCATCCACTGGAGCGATACACTTCAACACCTTCACCTTGAGCACAGGCCAAATAAAAAACAAGGATTGACATTGTACATATAAAAATCTTAAATGTATAACCAACCATGTACTGTAAGAACAGTCTCATTAACACAGCATCACTGTTACCTTCTCATTTCTCACGTCATCTGGCCCTATGGAGGCGGGCTTCTCCATGGCCGCCAAGCAAAGCATCTGGAGGAGATGGTTTTGCATCACGTCTCTGCGTTCACAAGAAAGAAGACCAAACTAGAGAAAAGACCACGCCTCTCACTCATAGCGTAGGGCCATCTTGCTCACCTAATGATTCCAAAGTCATCAAAGTATCCTCCACGGCCATACGTCCCAAATGGTTCCTTGAAGGTGAGCACCACACATGACACGCTGTTCCTGTTCCAGATGGGCCCAAAGATACGATTGCCAAACCTAAAAGGAGGGAAGGACCATTCCAGATTTGATGGACACTGAAGTCCCAGCCATCAAATTTTAAATCCACATACAAAATATTATAATTTCTGAGTAAATTTACTTTCCCTGAGCCCCCCCTCCCACAAATACAAAATGCATGAAACCCCATTACCATAACCTTATCACGCACAGTAGAAGAAGAATACCGTGAATCTCATGATATGCTGGAATTGACATCATCAAGCAGTATTCCAAAAGAATGTCTAAAGCAGATTTATGTCCTCTCTTCTATTTATCGTATTTTCGTGAAATAGTTATCCATAGACTTCCATAGAACCCCTTAGGGGGCCACGCCAGGCTGAGCGACATGGTAGCTTTCACTGCAATAAACTCAAACATGCTACCTGAGCACCATGAGGTTTTGCACCATCTCTTTGCCCAGGTAATGGTCAATGCGGTAGATCTGTTCTTCTGAAAAGAGCGAGGCCATGTGCGTGGACAGCTCCTGGGAGCTTCTCAGGTCCCGTCCGAAAGGCTTCTCAACGATGAGTCTGTTCCAACCTCTGTTGGGTACATGAATGCTTATCGTAAGGCCCTGTGCTTTTCATTGTAATCCATTTGTATGGATGTAAAGTCCCTGACAAAAGTCTTGTCGCTTATCCATTTTGTAGAAACAATTGCTAATAACCTGACTTTTAATTATTTAATTGGTTTCAGAAATGGCTCATATGAAAGCTAAGACCCTCCCAAATGATGTTGAATGTACATGATGTTGAATGTTTCACTGAAAAAAGATCTATCATTTAATGAAGACATAAAGGTCAAATTTTGGTAAGACAAAAGTTTTGTCGCCTACAGAAAGTAGTGTGAAAATTGAAATACAAAAATATGTTTCATAATATAAGCAAATTACGTAGTGGTGCTGTGATATCCAAATTTAATATTTTGTATGACTTCCATGGGCTTGAAGGACTGCATCCATGCGGTTCGGCAAGGATTCATACAATTTATTGATGAAGTCATCAGGAACATCAAAGGAAGCCGTCTTGCCTCCCAGAGTTCATGAACATTCTTGGGTTTCGTCTTCCATGCTTCTTCTTTCATCCTACCCCAGACATGCTCAATGATGTTCATGTCTGGTGACAGGGCTGGCCAGTCCTGGCCAGTCCTGGAGGATCTTGATCTTCTTTGCCTTGAGGAACTTTGAGGTAGAGATTGAAGTGTGCGATGGAGCACCATCCTGCTGCAGAATTTGTCCTTTTTTATGGTTTGGAATGTAAAAGGCACCTAAGATTTGTTGATATTTCAGACTATTTATGTTGCCTTTCACCCTGCAGATCTCTCAGGGTGCAGACAATTAAAAAACCGTGTGGCATTTTCCAAGGCCCACAGCCTGTCAAAAGGATGGAAGCTGGAAAAGTGGCAAAAGGTGGATTTTTCAGATGAATCTTCCATTGAATTACACCACAGTCGCCGCAAATATTGCAGTAGACCTACTGGAGCCCGCATGGATCCGAGATTTACTCAGTGACAACAGTGAAGTTTGGTGGTGGCAAAATCATGGTCTAGGGCAGGGGTGGGCAAACTATTCCACAAAGGGCCGTAGTGGGTGCGGGTTTTTGTTGCAACCCATTAAGAGGACACCTTTTCACCAATCTGCTGTTTTACAAGTGCAATAAGTCGATTGCAGTCAGGTGCTTCGCATTTCTGCTGAAACCGCATTGGTTAAACTATCTGTGCTGGGTCAGTTGTAACAAAGACCAGGACCCAATGCGGCCCTCAAGGACCGGTTTGCCCACCCCTGGTCTAGGGTTACATCCAGTATGGGGGTGAGGGGAGATCTGCCATTTCTGAAAACCAATTGAATAATTAAAAGTCAGGTTATTAGCAATTGCTTCTACAAAATGGATAAGCGACAAGACTTTTGTCAGGAACTGTTAAGAAAGAAGCTCGGTGAGAGGCAATCACGCTCAACTTTGCGAAAGACATGCTACACAATTACAGTAGATGTTACAAAAATCAATGGAAATGTATGTGCTGACTTGGGGCTCATGCAGTGGCCGCTGATGTTTGTGCAGACGTCGCGGTAAACAGTGGGGGGCAGAGCCAGGTAGAAGAGCCGGTTGGCCTCAGGTCCGCCGGGCAGAGAGGACACATGAGCGTTGAGCTTATGGAACGAACCAGCGTCATCGTAGCGACCGCTCAGGTATGAATTCCTGCTGACGAAGGTGGAAAGGCGCTCACCCTCACTATCAGTCACCTCGGGACAAGGAAAACATTACTCAGTCGACAGCATTCACATCGCAAGATCTGGTTATAGAAGACATGGTGAAAAGCAGAAATGCAACACATAATACAGGGTGTCCATAAAGTCTCTTTACCATTTAAAAAAAATTATTAAAAATGCAATTGATTAGATATTTTATTCAGATTTGTTCTATTGTATTCAGTGTTTATTAAGGTTTTTTTTTTTTTAATTACATTATGTCTCATGGTTTATTGAAACAAAATCGGATAGGCAGACTCAGCGAAACTACGTATGGAAGAGATCCACCATCACGTCCGTCAATTCGTGCATGGCACAAGAAATTTATGGTGACAGGGACAGTGTTAGATAAAAAAAAGGAGTGGGCGACCAAGAACATCTAATGAAAACATTGAACGTGTAAGACAGTCCTTTTCTCGTTCTCCCACAAAGTCCATCCGTATTGCTTTCACACAGTTACAGCTACCGCGTTCAACAGTGCACAAGGTCCTACACAAAAACCGTACGCTTACAAACATTTTTCTTCATCGAGACATCTATTTCTGCAAATGCTTACCTTAACCTTTTAACTGAATATGTGGCACCCTAACTGAATGACCTTCAATCAACCATCATTTTTCAGCAAGATGGTGCACCACCACATTGGGGCTGCATGTTCATGGGTTCCTCAATCAAACATTTCCAGACCGACGGATTGGCTGGGATGGGCCAATTCCTTGGCCGCCACGTTCACCAGATATCACTCCCCTGGACTTCTTTCTACGGGGCTATTTTAAAGATATCGTGCATCGAACAAAGATAAGGGACATTACTGACCTTAAGTGAAGGATTACTGATGTCACTGTCACAATTGATGAGACTATGCTACAGCAAACATGGCAAGAAATGGAGTACAGTGCTTCGTGCAACTAATGGTGCCCATGTAGAAGTGTATTACAAGAGGTAAAAAAAACTTCCATAAACGCTGAATACAATAGCATAAATCTGAATAAAATATCCAATCAATTGCATTTTTAATAATTTTTTTGAAATGGTAAAGTGACTTTATGGACACCCTGTATTCTTTACTTATGATATCTATTTGTCAAGTGCCACAGTCCCTCCTTTTGCAAAACAACCCCCCAAATTATACAGACACACCCATATTTTGTTGTGTTCTTGTGTTTGTAAGCTTCCCTTCTCCTCCCCCGACTTTTACAATGCTTATTATGGCCAGATAATATAAAGGTACTATAAGGAATTTTTAGTGTTTATTTAGAATACTTTTCCACTCCATGCATGAAAATCCACTCCCTGAAATTTTAACTGAGACTGGCCAAAAAAACCACTTTTTCTTCCTTAAATAAACAGTGTTCATGTCGAACACTCTGGGTAAACACGCATCTGTGCACGTCCACACAGTAGCAGCACTACTTGACAAGAGCGTCCGCCTTAGTCTCTGCTTGGCGAAAAGACATTTCTAACCCACTTATGACTACTAAAAGGAAACAATCATGTTTGTTGTTTTTCCGGTTTTGATGCTGATTTGACCCAAACGCTCGTTGCTTTATGTTCATGCTCGTACAGGCATGCACAACATATTCGAGTTTACCAAGGCTGCAGTTATGCTTCAGGCCGGAGGTGGCAGTTGCGAGTAAAAAAGTGACGAACTCTATATAGACCCCACTCACATGATGTCACAACCACGCCTCCGCGCCATATTGTCCGCCAGGTCATCGTGTTTACGCATTACCGCTATGTAAATTCCTCCTATTATGGCGTGTTTTTCTGCTCGTTAACATTAATAATCATAATGGTGAAGGCGTGTATGGCGGTTGGTTGCAGTAACAGAGAAGATAGACGGAGAGACTTGAAATTCTACCGTATTCCGAGAGACCCGGAGAGGAGAGCGAGATGGACTTCTGCAATTCGACGAGAAAACTGGGCACCAAACGATCACCACGGATTATGTAGTAGTCATTTTATATCTGGTAAGATGCATTTAATATATATTTAGAGGGTTTTGGGCTGACAACCATAATTAAGATCATTGCGAGGCTAATCGCCGACAAAATGCAGTTTCAAATTCAAGATGCTTATTTCTTCCACCGTCATTATATTTTGAATAATATTTAGCTGGTACCAAGTGAAAGAAGCTGGCCTCGTCTACGGATCATCAGTTAAACAGGTGTGTCCAAACCTTTTGCAAAGGGGGCCAGATTTGGTGTGGTAAAAATGCGGGGGGCTACCTTGGCTGATTTACATAGAACAATATATTTAAACAAATTTTAGCAAGCCCTTCTGTGTGTCACATTTGCTTTATTATTATTTTTTTAAATTCATAATTTCAACAATCGCGTCTTTGTGGCGTTCTCTTTCGACACTCGGGCTCTTGCGAAATACTGCTGCTGTGAAATTAAACTAGCTTCAAGTTGCTATAATTTCTCGCTGCGTATCTTCCCTGTAATGTTGTCGTACATGTCAGCGTGTCTTGTTCGGTAATATTATCACGTCCATCGCGTGTTTTATTGAAGAAATAGTTCAATATCCACCTATCCTTGAAGCGTCGGCCATCGCAGCCAACTTTTTTTTAAATTGATTGTCGCCATTTTAGAAAATTGAAAGTAAAGGGTCACACGGGGTAATGTTGCTTAGAGTGCTGCTCTTAATGTTTTTCAAACTTTCGTGAGAATAGGCTGATTTTGTGTGGACAAGATAGTTGTAGATATCAGGGTAGCAGATGTCAGGCAGAGAGGGCGAAGACAGCGGGTCGAAAAATATCGATTTAGGCATCAAATATGGATCTGGCGAATGGATAGACTGAAGCTTTTCCACATAACGCCTTTTATGCAACGCATCCAATGAGTTTACAGTGTCTGAAAGCACCGGGGCTTCCATGAATTGCACTATAAATTGCACAACAAATTGAAACCATTGAGAATACGGATAAACAATGACGGACAATATGGCGGCCGGATACAGCAAAACGTCATTCTGTGACGTTGGTGAGTAGGGTCTATAGCACCTTTAATATTAGTCATTCCAAACTACATGGTATTTCTCCAAAAATGTACAGTGCTTCAGAAATCTGGAAATTGCACCCTAATATGAATCAGATTTGTGCAATTCATTTGACGTCCCATGATGTTACATGAAAAAATCAGCTTTGTCTTTAAAAGCATAGAAATGTTACTGTATATAAGCATACAGTTGAGTTGCTAGGCCAAGTGATATTATTGAAAGAGTTACTGAAGACAAGAAAAAACCAACAAGAGCTACCTTCATGTGAGGCAGGCATGCTGCCATGACATCCTCCACTGTCAAGTTAGAGCGGGCGAAACCCACAAAGTAGGTGTCCTCTGGGAGCAGGCCATCTCGGAACAACCACCTCAGAGAGAGAACACACTTAAGTCTAAGCAGTCTTAATTTAATTTAGAGAATTTAAGTACCATCAGACTCACCATAAGGTGGCGTATATCTTCTTCTTTGCAAGATCTCCCTACAGGATCAAAAGGGTGGGATGGTGCATGTTGGCCAGAAGAACAACCAGTTTGTATTTTTTAAACAAAAGATTAATCAATAAATGGCATCGAAATTAAATAATAATAATAATTATGAATCATTGTTTCTCCACCACGAGGTATGACATTTTGAATCGGTCAAAAGGATTTACCCTTTGATGCCTATAGACGCAAAGTAGTGACTGTTTGTCACTAATTTGCACCGTACATAAAACAAGTAATATTCAATATTTCATCATTATTTATTTGATATTATTTTATTATACAGTGCCTTGCAAAAGTATTCGGCCCCCTTGAACCTTGCAACCTTTCGCCACATTTCAGGCTTCAAACATAAAGATATAAAATTTTAATTTTTTGTCAAGAATCAACAACAAGTGGGACACAATCGTGAAGTGGAACAAAATTTATTGGATAATTTAGACTTTTTTAACAAATAAAAAACTGAAAAGTGGGGCGTGCAATATTATTCGGCCCCATTGCGTTAATACTTTGTAGCGCCACCTTTTGCTCCAGTTACAGCTGCAAGTTGCTTGGGTATGTTTCTATCAGTTTTGCACATCGAGAGACTGACATTCTTGCCCATTCTTCCTTGCAAAACAGCTCGAGCTCAGTGAGGTTGGATGGAGAGTGTTTGTGAACAGCAGTCTTCAGCTCTTTCCACAGATTCTCGATTGGATTCAGGTCTGGACTTTGACTTGGCCATTCTAACACCTTGATACGTTTATTTTTGAACCATTCCATTGTAGATTTGGCTTTATGTTTTGGATCATTGTCCTGTTGGAAGATAAATCTCCGTCCCAGTCTCAGGTCTTGTGCAGATACCAACAGGTTTTCTTCCAGAATGTTCCTGTATTTGGCTGCATCCATCTTCCCGTCAATTTTAACCATCTTCCCTGTCCCTGCTGAAGAAAAGCAGGCCCAAACCATGATGCTGCCACCACCATGTTTGACAGTGGGGATGGTGTGTTCAGGGTGATGAGCTGTGTTGCTTTTACGCCAAACATATCGTTTTGCATTGTGGCCAAAAAGTTCAATTTTGGTTTCATCTGACCAGAGCACCTTCTTCCACATGTTTGGTGTGTCTCCCAGGTGGCTTGTGGCAAACTTTAAACGAGACTTTTTATGGATATCTTTGAGAAATGTCTTTCTTCTTGCCACTCTTCCATAAAGGCCAGATTTGTGCAGTGTACGACTGATTGTTGTCCTATGGACAGACTCTCCCACCTCAGCTGTAGATCTCTGCAGTTCATCCAGAGTGATCATGGGCCTCTTGGCTGCATCTCTGATCAGTTTTCTCCTTGTTTGAGAAGAAAGTTTGGAAGGACGGCCCGGTCTTGGTAGATTTGCAGTGGTCTGATGCTCCTTCCATTTCAATACGATGGCTTGCACAGTGCTCCTTGAGATGTTTAAAGCTTGGGAAATCTTTTTGTATCCAAATCCGGCTTTAAACTTCTCCACAACAGTATCTCGGATCTGCCTGGTGTGTTCCTTGGTTTTCATAATGCTCTCTGCACTTTAAACAGAACCCTGAGACTATCACAGACCAGGTGCATTTATACGGAGACTTGATTACACACAGGTGGATTCTATTTATCATCATCGGTCATTTAGGACAACATTGGATCATTCAGAGATCCTCACTGAACTTCTGGAGTGAGTTTGCTGCACTGAGAGTAAAGGGGCCGAATAATATTGCACGCCCCACTTTTCAGTTTTTTATTTGTTAAAAAAGTTTAAATTATCCAATAAATGTTGTTCCACTTCACAATTGTGTCCCACTTGTTGTTGATTCTTGACAAAAAAATTAAATTTCATATCTTTATGTTTGAAGCCTGAAATGTGGCGAAAGGTTGCAAGATTCAAGGGGGCCGAATACTTTTGCAAGGCACTGTATATATATCATAGACATAACCATTAGTTGACAAGACGGCTCCCACAAACATTGTGCTACTTTCCCGTTGGGGGCCGACCCAGGCGGAGCATTTGGCTTTCACTGTGATAAACTCAAAACACACGCTGTGTTCAAATGAATCTAAGTGGAAAAAGGCTGAGTTTTACTGCATACAAACAGGCAGGAGTGTTTCAAGAGTAATTTGGTCAAGGATTCAAGGTAATTATTATATAAAATAGCCCCATGCATGCACTTTGAAACGTTGTGAAAAAAATGCATTGAAAAAAGAGCATAACTTTAGCTCAAAATTAGGGCTGTCAAAATGATCGGGTTAACGAGCGGTAATTATTTTTTTAAATTAATCACGTTAAAATATTTGCCGCAATTAACGCACATGCCCCGCTCATACATTAAAATGACAGCACAGTGAAATGTGTACTTGTTGTGTTTTTCGGAGTTTTGTCGCCCTCTGCTGACGCTTGGGTGCGACTGATTTCATAGGCTTCAGCACCCATGAGCATCGTGTAAGTAATTATTGGCATCAACAATGGCGGGCGACTAGTTTATTTTTTGATTGAAAATTTTACAAATTTTATTAAAACGAAAACATTAAGAGGGGTTTTAATCTAAAATTTCTATAACTTGTACTAACATTTATCTTTTAAGAACTACAAGTCTTTCTATCCATGGATCGCTTTAACAGAATGTTAATAATGGCCATGCCATCTTGTTGATTTATTGTTACATTAAACAAATACAGTACTTATGTACCGTATTTTGAATGTATATATCCATCTTGTGTCTCATCTTTCCATTCCAACAACAATTTACAGAAAAATATGGCATATTTTATACATGGTTTGAATTGCGATTAATTGCGATTAATTACGATTAATTAATTTTTAAGCCGTAATTAACTCGATTAAAAATTTTAATCGTTTGACACACCTACTCAAAATATTTACGTAAAATGAATGATAATTGCCTGTTTTTTGGGGGTTTTTTTTTTTTTTTGCTTTTAAGCAAGAATCTAGACTGTTCTATATGTTCACATCTATAGAAATTCAGGGATGCTTGCATTTATTTATAAGAATTTTCAACGTAAAAAGCGCTTTGTTTTGTGATGGCCGCCACGTTGGATTTACACAATAACGTAACTATAGCTCGAAATGTTTACGTAAAATGAATGATAACTACCCGGATTTTTGCTTTTAACCAAGAATCTAGATCAGACATGTCCAAAGTGCGGCCTGGGGGCCAAATGCGGCCCGTGGTCAAATTCCATCCGGCCCCCAGCCTCTGTCATAAAATCAATAATGTCTGGCACGCACACAGACCTAATAAATTGGTCAGCAGTACTGCTACCAGCATATGAAGTAGCTTACACACTAAATGCTGCTCCTCATTTACCCACTACAAGGTGGCAGCACTCTAAACAACTTTACCCCGCATGACCCTTTACACCCAATTTTCTAAAATGGCGACAATCAACAACAACAACAAAAAAGAAAGTTGACTGTGACGGCCGACGCTTCAAGGATAGGTGGAAATTGGACTATTTCTTCACTAAAATACGCAAAAACTGCGTCTGCCTCATTTGCAAAGAGACAGTTGCTGTTTTGAAAGAGTTCGATGTGAGGCGATATTAACAAACAAGACACGCTGACATGTATGACAAGATTACAGGGAAGATACGTAGCGCAAAATTGAAGCAACTTAAAGCTAGTTTAATTTTACAGCAGCAGTATTTTGCAAGAGCCTAAGAGATGAAAGAGAACGCCACAAAGGCTAGTTGCAAGATTTTGTGGAAATTATTGATTAAAAAAAAAAAAAAATAACAAAGCAAATGTGACACACAGAATGGCTTGCTAAAATTTGCATAAATATATTGTTCTACGTAAAGGATGTCAGCCAAGGTCGGCCCTACACATTTTTACCACACCGATTCTGGCCCCCTTTGCAAAAAGTTTGGACACCCCTGATCTAGACTGTTCTATGTTCATATCTATTGAAATTGCAGGATGCACTTATTTATTCAAAAGAATTTTCAACTTAAAAAGCTGTTTGTTTTGTGATGGCCGCCATGTTGTATCCATACACAGTAGCCTAAGTTTACATTCAAATGATCAGGTAATTTTCAGCCAACTGCCTGTTTTTTTGGAAGAAAAAAAAAGTAGTAATTTAGGCATATCTGCATCCATACAAAAAAAAAGATGGCCTTTTACGTGGTTTATTTGATTGCATTTCAATATAAAAACAACGAGGACCAGATAGCCGGCAAGACGTCCCTTCGTGCAGAGGCAATAGTAACATCAGAATTCAACCTAAATAAGTTGTGATTGAATATAGAAAAATGCAAATTTTGCTTTTGTTGAGTAAAATTACGATGATTCTGTATGCTTTCCTCAAGTCTTACGTTTCTGATGTGAAAATTGTGTGATTTATTACCTGTTGAAAACCTACACTAAATAAAAAAAAACTGTTGCTATTCTGGACAAATATATTTATGTTTTATATATTTGTATAAAACAAATATAATCAGGATTTTATAAGGGAACGACTTTGAATTTTTTGATGCTGCTGCTCATGGAGACTCCTATATGCCTAAGGGAGGTGCCTGTTTCGGTTTTAGGTCGCTCGTGGCTCTGGGTTTAAAAATTAGAATTTTAAGTGGCTGAAAAATATCATTGCATGAAATTGACTTTCCTATATATATAAAAATTGTAAAGCAATAAAACTGCAACAAAAAGGAATGAAATGAACAAAAAAAATTTTTTTTATAATGGGTCAAAAATTTTTTTCGAACAGATCGTGTGACTAGCACCTTAGATGGTCATTTGCTTTGCATATAATCCCCCCCCCCCAAAAAAATTAGGGGAGGGCAATTTTATTTTTCAAATGATTTTTTTCTTTGATTAATTTTTTTTTTTTTTTTGATTGAAGCAACTATTTTTGGGATTGAATGATTCAGATATTTTTGCATTCAAACTCTTTTTTTTTTTAATTGATGTGACTTTTTTAAAATTGAAAATATATATTTTGATTGAAGCAACTTTTTTTTTTTTTTGATTGAATAATAAAGACACAAATCTACCTCCATATAGCCCCGCCCAAGGGATACAATTTTTGACTGGGGTAACTACATTGGCACGACACCATATTCAATGGTTGACGATCTTGGCGAAAAGTATTGCCTAAGCAGCCTGATTTAGAATTCTGATCAATAATGATGGGAAACAAAAAAACGCTTATTGTCAACTTATTATTGTGAATATTCTTGTAAGTTAATTTTTTTGATGACACTGTGTTACTGGGTCATCAACATGTTGTAACCCCCCCCCCCCCCCAAAAAAAGTCAAACTCCGCCTATGTCTCGGGCAGTGTCCCATCAACTGATAGTGAAGTCTATATATTTAAAAAAAAAAACTTTCTTAAGTTGATGAAGCATGTACTTGAATGCGAAAACACAAGTGATTTTTAAATCTTAACACATTCATTGCCATAGACAGTGATAGACATCAAATCAATTTGGACTGGAATGGCTGGCATTGAGTAATCCTGTTTCACTGCCATGGATGGTGATATACAGCCCCGCCCCACAGTCAAATTTGATTGGACGTCAGTGGCGCCACCAGGGGGTGGCCAGGGGTGGCCGTGGCCACCCCTATAAATTGGTTGGCCACCCCATTGGCCACCCCGCTTGCCAATATATCGTTAGATTGTTGTAGCATCAGTTATGCATCTCATCCCAAATTAATGCATTTATTTTGTTTTGTTAAATGTAGGGCTGTCAAATTTATCGTGTTAACGGGCAGTAATTTTTTTTTTTAAATTAATCACGTGAAAATATTTATCGCAATTAACGCATTCGCGGTACGACTCATTCACGCAATGCCGCAAACAGCCTACAATGGCGCCGTTTTACTTATATATAGAGATATGAGGCAGAGTGGAGTAGAGCAAGCATTCATTGGGGCCGTGCTTTTAATTGGCAAAAGCTTTGTCATCTCTCCCACAGTAACTATAAATATTGTAGGAAGTTACGTGGGGAAGAATGACAGGAGTTGATCTTTTTCTTAACACCCTGTAGTGTACCCAACGCAGAGAAGATAAAGCATTTGCAGCCACCACAAACAGTCATGGTTGCACCACTTCCCATCATGCATTTGGGCAGAACAGTTAAGTGGCTACAGTATCAGCTCAACAAATACACTAGATGGCAATATTTAGTCACAATATACAAACTCACATTTATCCTTTAAGAATTACAAGTCTCTCTATCCGTGGATCCATTTCACAGAAAGAATATTAATAATGTTAATGCCATCTTGTGGATTTATTGTTATAATAAACAAATACAATACTTATGTACAGTATGTTGAATTTATATATCCGTCTTGTCTTATCTTTCCATTCCAACCATAATTTACAGAAAAATATGGCATATTTTAGAGATGGTTTGAATTGCGATTAATTACGATTAATTTTTAAGCTGCGATTAACTCGATTAAAAATGTTAATCGTTTGACAGCCCTAGTTAAATGTACACCTTATGCCTAATATATACATAACAAAATAAAACAAAATTGTTGTGGAACTCAAAATGTTGACTGGACAGTTATGGACTATGCAAATTAAATCATTAGTAACATCAAATATATATCAGTAGCCGTGTCCTTAAGGCTTTCTGATAGTTTTCCCCTGACCTTTTTACTGCAATAAAATAATGAAAACCTGAGATTATGGCTTTTAGTTTTGGCCACCCCAAGATTTTAAGTGGCCCCATCTGGCCACTCCTATGAAAAATTTCTGGAGGCGCCCCTGTTGGACGTCTATCGCCGTCAATGACAGGCAATTATTTTTTTTTTCTCCAAGTATGTAAATATACTAATATAATCTGCGTGTTTTGCTCATTCTGAGGCTGCAATTATATGATTCGTGGGTTTACAAGCATATTATTGGAGTATCTATGAATGAGGGATGCAAAGGTCATTTTTGAGAGAGAGCGAGAGAGCGAGAGAGAGAGAACTTTCTGGACTTTGAACACATTCCATTTACAAGTGAATACATGTGCAACAGTGCATGTGACTTGATGCATACTAACGAGACCCTTTTAAAACGTGCTTAAACTTATTGTTAGTAGTAGATAGAAAGTGTCCTTTTCCTGCATTGTTCTGGTTTCAACTCAAAACCAACAACTCTGAATGAACTGAAGAAACATTGATTATAACATTCATGAGACGAGTTGTACTGACCGAAGCTCCCAGGATGATGAATATGTTGGAACGATCGGACTGTAGCTGCCCATGGAGTTCCCTCCTAAGCTGGCTGAAAACCTCCGAGCGGCTAAACGGCGCCGTGTTCTTTTTCTCCTTTTTTGCGTCCATCAGCTTTCACTCACTGTGGGGACATGACACATACGCACAGCCCCCCTTGCCGCAGGCACGCAAAGGAGAAAAGATTGATAAGCAAAATGGGTCGATGCTGCCACCTACTAGGAAAAGCAGACACTACAAATTCCGAACAGACGTCCAATTCATTTAAACTAGGAGAATTGACTTTGAATGATCTTTTTTCAATGCCATCGTCGGCGCTAGATCAATTTTGAAGGCCCTCCAACTCCAAGTCATCATGGATTGGACGTCCGGCCCCGTTAATGGCAGCCACTGAGAAAAGTTAATAGAAATGAAGCACGATGTAAAATGGAAGGGATTTAAGACATTCATTCATTCAATCAATTAATCATAATTAATCGCAATTAATCGCAACTCAAACCATCTCTAAAATATGCCATATTTTTCTGTAAATTATTGTTGGAATGGAAAGATGAGACACAAGATGGATATATACATTCAACATACGGTACATAAGTACTGTATTTGTTTATTATAACAATAAATCAACAAGCTGGCATTACCATTATTAACATTCTGTTAAAGCGATCCATGGATAGAAAGACTTGTAGTTCTTAAAAGATAAATGTTAGTACAAGTTGTAGAAATTTTGTATTAAAACCCCTCTTAATGTTTTCGTTTTAATAAAATTTTAAAAAATTTCAATCAAAAAATAAACTATTAGCCCGAATTGTTGATGCCAATAATTACTTACACAATGCTCATGGGTGCTGAAGCCTGTAAAATCAGTCGCACCCAAGCGCCAGCAGAGGGCGACAAAACTCCGAAAAACACAAAAGGTACACATTTCACTGTGCTTTCATTTTAATGTTTGAGCGGGGCATGTGCGTTAATTGCGTCAAATATTTTAACGTGATTAATTTTTAAAAAATTACCGCCCGTTAACGCGATAATTTTGGCAGCCCTACTTTTAATATATTAAGGTCCCGCGGGATCCTCGTGCAAGTAAAATACAATGCTCTATTCAGACACAACAATTAAGATTTGAGTAAAAAATAATCAATCACGAAATCTGGTTCACTGTAATTCCAAAACAATACAGCACAAATGTGCAGCACAACAAGGCAAATCATTTGCAACAACTGCATGTTTCTTGTTTAAAAAACAAAAACAAGGCAGTGTTACAAGCATATTTTTCACCCTTTCACAAGGGCGTAGGTTTGGTCTTGATATTGGTAAGGATGATATAACAGCATAACCTGCATGCACACTTTTTGCTGGGGATGGGACATTAATAAGACCAAACATATTTGGGGAATGGGGGTCAGGGCATTTCTCACCAATATGAACCTAATTAATTGATAGGATATTTTTTTTTAAATAATTTAAAAAAATATATATTTTCAATACTCGTTGAACAGGACTTTATTACTGGCTTTTAATTGCAAATTTCAGGATGATAAAAAAATTAATTTAATTAAAAAAAAAAACAAGCATGTTTCAGATATCCAGATGGTTCCTAAATAAGAGCATTTTCCCTCTAAACTTTGACATTTTGTTATTTCTAATTGCATCTTTATTAGGGCACTCGCCAAGCAGGTTGGATGTGTACATTGTGTCAGATCAGGTTCCACAACGCTGTCACTCAAAACAATTGTCAGGAATGTTTCTCACCCAACATAATTGCTGAACAAACATTTACTAGAACCTCTGATCCCATCGGTTGCCATCGTGGCTGTTGAAGTTTAGTAATAGGTATACAAGACAAACAATAGTTGGAAAACGTTTGTCATTCAAGATGGATTCTGAGATTTACTATATATACGTTGTTAAAAACTAGCTATTGTATATAGCAGTAAAATATAATTTTGGCTATATTATTACAAAATTGAACAATTTCTATACTGTGGACAGAGATCCTTTGATTTTTAGAAACAATTTTGGGAAAAAAAGACTTTGATTTTCATTTGTAAATAAGCAAAAATGACTTTTAAAGGACATGTTTTGTTTTTAAAATTAAAAAAAAGCTGCTTCCTTTAATCACTGTAAAATCTTCCATCACATTAACAGTCCTTAACAACTTTTACAATATAAATGTATGCACGTGCAGTTCTTATTTGCTGTTGTGCTACATAAATCAATTTGAGTTGAGTTGCTGGCTACAACGCCTAACTGAACTGGTTTGCCGTGACCGAGAGAATTGACAAATGCCACAGAAGGCAGGTCACTGACTAATGAGTGAAAGAGGCGGATCTTATCGTTATCTCGTCGAGCTACACGTTTCACAAAGCTCTTGTAAACCATGAGCAAGTTGACCTGGCTGAACTGTGCTATTTCAGGGAGACAAATTCCAGTAACTGCGCACTGTGCTATCAATGCCCACATGTAGGGACCAGAATTTGTTGCTAATGCTCACAATAGATTACCAGTCCACACACAGTGACTGTATTTAATGGTAATTTAGGGGTTGATGGAAAAAAGGTAATCTAATCTAGGTTTTTTTTAAATTTTTTAAAAAAAAATTTTTTAAGGATGAATCATAAAATACTGTTTTATTGCAATTTATTAGTCACAAAAAGCTACATTTTTTCCATTTAAAAGGAGTTTAGTGGCTGAATTAATCAAGTAATATTGTATACTCTGGAGCAGTGTTGTTTTCGTCAACACTTTTTACATGACGATGACGAGACGATAACGAGCTAAAAATGTGTTTTGGGAGAAATACGTAACGAGACGAATGCCAGTTTTTGTCTGACGAGACAAGAAGGAAACAGAAAATGTGCAATAGTTTCAGTCACGTTCACATTGTGTGACATTTTACGTGTTAGCCTGCATCATAGCAGTGTCTGCTTGCACACGCGGTAAGATTTGTTTTCTTGGCTAGAGAGAATATGCAATGTTTTTTTAGCTTTTAAAGTGCATACGACAAAAAAAAAAAAAAAAAAAAAAAAAAAAAAACCTCTTAAATAGCATTATTATAAATAATAAATGGTATGGTCATGACAAATAGCAGTCGTGTCCTAAATGGAATAGGAAATATTAAAAATGCATTTATTCAGTACGACATGGCAAAATTACTCCATAATGGTCAAAACGGTCAACTTCACCTTTGATGTCGCACCTCCCGAACGATATTTTATGCCACAGTAGTTAGTCCAGCTTTTATCATTTTCCTGCCCCGGCTTCGGACAATGTACACAAAACAAGAGACGTGACAGCTAGCCGACATGCTAACAGAGTGACATCTCAAAGTCTTATTTTCGCTTTTCAAAGCGAAATATCACACAAAACTAGCCCGGGTCATGTCAAGTCTTTGCCGATCGGCAACCCGCCCAGCGGCGAGCAAGTTAGAGCTCGTCGTTCCCCTGCTGCAGGTAGAGGGCTCATTTGCGGGGAAGCAGCTGGACAATTGCCACGTTTACATGGAGCCAAATATTCCAATTACAATCGGAATATTTGTTCAAACCGAATAAATGTGTTCCATATAAACACCTCATTCGGAATGAACGGGCCCAAACCGAATGGAATTTCATTCCGATTCACAGGGGTGGAATATTCCTTTTCCCAAACCGATTAGAAGTAAAATTATATCATGTAAACAGGGAAGCAGAATGGTGTCTGGTTGCGTTCTTTCTGCACATGCTCCGTACTGACGTCACTTGGTGACGTAAGTAACGTCACTTGCAACATGGCTTCCAAGCACACGCACAGCGCACCCACACAACTTTTTAAATGAACGGCGTATCATTCTGAAGTTTTGTTTCCACTCGAAAAGTTAAAACAGCAACTGATCTGACGATCGATCTCCATGTTTTGCAACGTGACGCTTTGTTTTGATTAATCTGCGCATGTCAGACGGCAGTTGTCAAACGTCCTTTCGGAATAAAGGCAGACACATGTAAACGCTGGATCGGAATAGATGAAGTGACATGTAAACAGCTGATGTGAAATTTCCATTCGGAATGATTTGAATCGGTATGAATAAAAGTCAGCATGTAAACGTGGCTACTGACTGCCGAACGAACCGGCCGACGTCAGAGGAGCGCGTAGCTACCACATGCTCAACACGAATATGGCGTAAGATAATGCCTTACTACACGGCGAAGACATAAACAGTGAGAGTCATACGAGAGCGCCGTGCAGTTGTTGTGCAGCTAACATGGCAGGGTGTGTCTGAGGAGAACTTTTCTACATGTCAATCCATGATCAAGTGTAAGTAGATAGTCCTTTATTTATAGTTTGTAGTGTTTACTCTGTAATCGCTGTATTCGCGGCCATTTTTAACACAAAGTTGCAATTTCTGATGGGGTTGAAAATTTGACAGAACACCGGGCATACGAAGAAGGCAATAAGCAGAGTATAGAGGGGGGTGTGCGACAAGCCACCGGTCGTCGGCCGAGTGGCATTTTCACCGGACAGTCAGCCACAAAATGCAAGACACCTCAATATTAGAATGTGTGCCATGATCCCAGTATTTGACATAATACAAAATATGTTTACTCACTTCCATGTAAGTCAAATGGACCCGTAGTTGTAGGGCCTGTTTTGGCCAATATCCGCGGTCAATGGGAACCTTTTGAAACTGAAAAAGGCTCACACGACTACCTGGTGCAGCAACAATTTTCTGCAGCACATTTGGCTGCCGTGATGCAAAAAAATATATTTACCCGCAAATCAGCTGAATCCGCAGTCCATCTGCATGCTACAAAGCATTGCTGTATCGTGAGATGCTGACCCGGGTGACATCACCTTCGCATTCTTCCTCAAAGCAGGAAGTCATTCATTTTCATGACACAGGATTAAAAAAACTGAAGAAAACGATCACTTCCACACACATCCAAGCGGTCCATTTCATTCAGGAGCATAAAATACCGCGTGAAACACGAAATAAACATGCTTTTTGGTGTCATAAAGCTCTGTGCAGACTGATCATCACACACTAAATGTAACTCATAGCATTAGCATAGCATTTGCGTTAGCATTCGGCCAATGCTAATGGCGAGCGTCCTCAAACTGTTGGACACTTTTTTTTAACTTACAGCACGTGGCGTCAAGGTGGGTATAGTTTATGGAAAATAATATTGTGTTTTTATGCTGAGTGTGTATTATCACCAAATTGGCTTTGTCCTTATCGTCTGTCAATGTTCATTTGAAATAGTTCAAAACCTTTATTTTTGGAGTAATTTTAAAAAAATTGTACTGACGAAAACGTTTTTAGTAAATGTTACCTAAAACTAGATGAAACTAGTCTTGAGTTTTCGTCAACAAAACTAGACTAAGACAAACACATTTTGAGAAGACTAAAATATGACTAAAACTAATAAGTATTGGCGTCCAAAAGACTAAGGCGAAAATTAATAGGACTGCAAAAAACCAACACTGCTCTGGAGGTTTACAAAATAGGAGAAAAATAATTACCAGAGCAAAAATACTAAAAGATCTGAAGTTAAAGTGCCATTTTGGGACATTGTTTTTTTGGGAAAAGTTCAACATTAAAATGGTTTAAAAAAACAAAAAAAAAAAAAAAAAAAAAAAACACCACCAGTAAAATAAAATAATCAGTCAATTGAGTAGCCTAAAACCAAAAAATATTTTTGCTACTTTAGATAATCTCCAAATTTTTTTTCACCATGGATTTATTTAATTTGAAAACATATTTGGACATAGCTTATCAACTAGCCTACAGTCTATTCAAGGTGCTTATTTAATAGGCTTTCTCTTTCGATAGCTTTTAGCCACCCACCAATTTGTGTCGCAGTTTATTCGGTGTAAAGATTGTGCACTGACAAAGGTTCCGTGATTGGAACGCAACCTGCGATTAAACTTAAAAGTTAAAAAAATGTAAATTAAAAGTTACTATTCTTGGCATTTAAAAAAATAATAAAGCGGCCCCACGAAGACCTGGCATCCACATATGTGGACATAATATTTTGGGTCATGTAGGCTACAATATAAACGTTTGGCATACAATGATACAAGTATGGCCTACATGGCCCAAAATATATATGGTGGAAAACACAGACAAGACTGAAAAAGCAGTTTATGACATTGCACAGCTTCCTAGAACTAATCAGTGCAGAAAGGGATTAGTTCGGTCTCGTTCACCCAAACAATTCGTTCAAAAAGAACAAATGGCGGAAAACACAGAAACGACTGAAAAAGCAGTTTCAGATCTTGCACTCTTCTTTAAAAGAAACCGCTGTATTTTAAGCCAAAAGAACTGTTGTTTTTGATAGAACAATATGTCTATATGCTGCCATTGTAGATTCATGGCGCATTAAGCCCCCGAACTATTTTAAATTTGTCCGTTTTACCCTGGAAACCCCCGTTTACAGACAGAACATCGCTTCAATGATATCTGGCGCCATCTAGCGTCATAAATGGGGAGAGTAGCTGAGATCCGTCATAACAGAACATCGCTTCAATGATATCTGGTGTCATCTAGCGTCGTGAATGGGTATAACGTCTAGACCACGAATATAAAACAACCCCCTCTTTTTCAGTCTTATTTCAATGCAAAAAACACAGTCTTATATTCGGGCCAATACGGTATGTTCTTTCGCCCCTCCCAATCCAAATACATTGGACTTCCAGTGCCCTCAATAGCAGCCGATGACTTAAAACTAATGATAATGCTTGAACAAATGACCACTGCCATCCCTCGAAGCCAAAGTGGATTGGACGTCTAGCGCCCTCGATGGCAGCCAATGAGCTCAAAGAGTGCCTGACAAAGGATTAAAATGCGTTCATTTTTTAAGAAAGTAATTTAATCTGTTTTAATTTACTAATTGGAAGTAATTAACATGTTAAACTCCAACCTCTACGATTTATCAGTATTATCGTAAAAATGTGAGGAAATTTCAATATTTACTTGGCAAGTCATTTACCTCTAAGATTTCACGTGAGGCCCAACATTACTCTTAGTAAAAATAATTCATCTGGAGATCGTAAATGTCCGTTGGCCAAGATTTTAATGGAGTGTTTTTCATAATTTATTGCCATCTCATTACCACCACCAGCTCCACCATCCCCAGAGGAGGGCTAAAGGGTAAAACTCATGTAAAAAAACAAAAAAATATCCAGCTTCAGTAAAACTCAAGCATTGAATGTGAACGCCCACGTTGGCCTTGAAGATGGCCATCTGACCATCACGCCATCCAAACCCATCTCTCTACCAGGAGTAGCTTTAAAAGCAGTGAAGGCCAATCCAAGCAGATCCATGTGAGTCTTTGTGCCAAAACTTCCTCTGCCCTAAACGGGACCGTGGGATGTCAGGTGAAGGTCCAGTGCTGAAAAGGGTCCACAACATTACACTTGTCCAATATAATGTTGTCTCCTTTCAACATTAAACATTTTCCACTGATGGGATTCTTCAAAAGCACCCCCTGAAGAAGTGAGAAAGGAAACCGCATTTCCAGGCTGTATTTGACATATATCCTCACCCACAAATAAATACCTGCACGAAGACCCACTGCTGGTGTGGTGAAGGTTTAGAGCCCCTCCCCTTTAGCTCGCATGGCTCTACAGACACCGGCTCGGGGGAGTGCTTCGCCTGAAGACACAGCTCTTTGCCGATGTTATGACGAAGCTCATTGTCTGACGTATACTCAAAGTACTAGAAAGGACCACAAATAAAATTAATGTTTGTAATGCTTTCAGGGAGAGTGGTTACTACATTGGGCAGCCTATCCAAAAGTTGTTTTCTCCTAAAGTTGGGGTTTCAAACCAACCTTATTTGCCAATTCGTTGTTCTTTTTAAACTTGTTTTGTTTGTACAATACAAAAAGTTATCATTCGCTTAAACTATGTAGACCACAAGAGAGTTAAAAAAGAAAATGAAATAAAATCCACATAGCAAAATACACATAAGCCACACTTTAAACCCTTCAGACCTGAGGATGCTACTGAAGGACATGGCGTCTGCATCTCTAAACCAATAAATAATAAATACACAGAATTTAGTTGCTATTGCCACTTCTGGGAGATGATTGGGCGAAACTTCACCCATCGAAATTAAACCAATTAGGTTTAGCAGGCTCTCTTTGCCATTTTTGGCACTTTGAAAATGGCTTAGACAAAACGCAACTTCAAAAGGGCAAACGTAAGTGCTCATTTCCTATCAAAAACACATTAACATAAAAAATAAACAATAAAAGCATGAAATATCCCCAACCCAAAAAATTGCACTTTGTTCTGGTGTTTGATTCGAGTAAAAATCCGCGAATTTTTTTTTTTTTTTTGCCCAGCAGAAAAATTTCAGGTCTGAAGACATTTTTTATTTACTATTTTATTTATTTATTTGTCATCATCATCAGTATCATTAACAGTTACAAGATGGCTATGTGATATGATTAACCCGAAGAAGAAAAAAAAACGAAGAAAAGACAAGGGCTGACAGGAGAAGCATATGCTTATCAAGTCCCGTCCCCTTCAACCAAGGAGGCACAATCAATATATGGTAGAGTAGGCATTATACATTGCGGTACCTGAGCAGCTTTTTTTTGGTTTGTTTTTTTATTGTCTTCACATGAATTTGCTTCCCAAAAGTCATTACATTTCTATCATTTATTTGTTGTGGGAACACTATGTTGTGTCTGTGTGTGTGGCAGAGCGCCTTAGTTTGACGCTCGAGCAGTTGTTTTGTAGTATTGAAGGTCAATCACTGTAGCAACTCAGAATACTGTCCTTGTATTTCCTTTTAAAGGCAGCTATTGACCCTATGCTGGTCAGTGCAGGGTCAATAGCATTTCAGAGGCGAGCGCCAGTGTTAGTAACCGAAAATGATTTTAAGGTAGTTCTAACTTGGCCATAAGTAAACAACCTGCTCCCTCTCAAATCATAATTGGATTCCCTCGCTTGGACTCGAATTTGTAAGTTAGACGGAAGACAATTTGAGTGGGACTTGTACATCATCTGAACAGTGTAGTGCATCAAATCATAAAATTTTAAAAGCTTTGATTTGATGTAGAGCTCATTTGTGGGTGATCTGAATGGCGCGTTGTGGATGATCCGAATCACTTTCTTTTGAAGGCTCAGTAGAGGATGAAGATGTACCTTATATGTGTGTCCCCATATTTCTGAACAATAGTTGCGATGCGGCAAGATCAGTGCACTGTAGAGAGTTTGGAGAGCCTTCTCATCTCGCATATTTTGGGCTCTAAAGAGAATAGAAATGCTTCTGGCAAGCTTATTTCGCAGATGGCTTACATGGGCCTTCCATGTTAATAAATCATCAATTACTACTAAGATTTTGTGCTCCCTTACTCTTTGTATTGTCACATGGTTTATTTGTATGTTTAAGTGCTCCTTGAGACATTTTCAGCCAAATAGCATGTATTTTGTTTTTTCCAGATTCAGAGATAATTTATTAGCGTTGAACCATTGCTGCAGTTTTGCTAGTTCGACATTTATTAGCTTAGTTAGACCTATCAAGTCCGTCCCTGAACAAAAGAAATTGGTGTCGTCCGCAAAAAGTACCATTTATAGTAGTTCAGACACTTTGTATAAGTCATTTATGTATAAAATGAACAGTTTAGGTCCCAGGACGGAGCCTTGAGGCACGCGGCATGTAATTTGACGTGTTGTTGATCTGCCCCCATGAAATGCTACATATTGCGATCGATTATGTAAATAACTACGTACCCAGTTCAGCACAACACCTCGAATTCCAAATCTCTCTAGTTTGTCCAGTAAGATATTGTGGTTAACTGTTGTTGAAATTCGCCTCCCCAGACAAGCCGCACGGAAACAGCGACAGCTGAACAAAGTGCCACTCTGCCGATGCTGCCTCCGCGCACGCCAACCGGGAAGGCGGAACTTTGCGCGTTCATCTTTGATATTAACCCTTTGTACTGACTCCATCTTCCAATAGTTTGGAAAAGACTCGCCGAAAGCAGGTTGACAATTTATTCGTCGACAATGGTCAAAAACAAGGCAAAAACAGACGACGGAGGGTCAATTCTGGATCCAAACAAAGGCTACATGTTTCCGAGCAGCAAAATCTATCTTATCTCAGTGTCCAGTGTTTTTTTAAGTCCATGGGCCGGCCGGAGGTGTGTCCAGGCGTTGCTTTGAGATCATCCCTCTCTGGCCGGTTTCGGGCTGTTTAGGTTTGTACATGGATGGGATGTGGTTGCCACAGCGACCAACTGGTCTTGACATCACAAGCGCCTGCTATCAACTTTATTATCCGGGCTGGCACTACTTGTTTTAGGACAAAGCGTGCTGGTCTTTGTCCTTGTTCGTTTGTCGGGAGGACTGATTGCCAGAGTTTGGTGCGTCAATCTTGCTCGTGGCGCACACGTTTTGGGCTTCTGTGATAAGATGGCGTTGTGTATCTATTCTGTTTCTTTAAACTATGGTGTGCTATTTATTTGACATTAGGTGTGTTAGAGTAGGACAGTCATACAGTGAATATGAGAAATGATACTATTCCCTGATTGATTATATTACGTGTGTTCGAGTAATGCAAACAGTTAGACGGTGCCTATGAGAAACGGTACCATTTTTCCTTTTCCCCCTCATGAGCGCTGATAAGGTGATTCACTTTACTGTGTTCAAGGCCACTGAGTGGAGTCTGCCTAAACTATAGTTAAATGAATGTATTATACTAATGCAAACAATTATATGGTGTGTGCGAGAACGGTACCTTTTCCCTTCACTGTGTCAAAGGCTTTTTTTAAGATCCAGGAAAATTCCCACGGAATATTGCTTTTGGTCAATAGAAGAGGCGTGCAAAATTTCCGATTCTTAGATTATTCGCGATTCGGCCGTGGAAGATTCGAGAACGATTCACAAACATCCAAATTCCGATTATTGAATTATACCCGGTAAAGCGGAATAAAACGCAGTCAGTGCGGTCTTTGGGATGCAATGAGGAACGGACCGAGAGTAAATATCATGTGCAGCTAATACGGCTAGGTAAAAAAAACAACAAAAAAAAAACAATAATACTTGACTGCGGCCGTCAGCCGCTACAAACAGCACCCAGTTGCTAGTTGCTACAAACATACGGCAACATACGGCTATGGCAGATATCACATATATCTAGACTAGATGTGAAATGACAGACTTTCCCGCGCTAGTAAACAGGCGCCATCTTAAAGCAGTAGACTACTCTAGAAGGCTCTGTTGTAGAGAACCTATTTACTTTTTATCTAAAATACCCCATAAATCGGCAAAATCTTGACTTGAATCTATCTTTAAATGATGAAACAGTTTTGAAACTTTCACATGTCGAAAGTAGACATGAGGGAAATTATGGCATAACGGGCACAATTTTAACGGTTGATTCACAACATTAAATTAATTGAATGTAGTTTAAAGCTGCTGATACAGAATGGGGACTTGAGTATTTTATTTACTGTTTTAACCCGTAACTTGATACTAAAATAGTAGTTTGGTTTATTTAGCCCGAGAGGATTTTTGAACAATTTTGGAACAAATATACAAAACATTTAAAAACAAACAAACAAACAAAAAAAAGGCCGGGGAGTTGGGGGTATCAATAATCGAATCGGAGTCTCTGAATCGTAATCGTAATCGAATCGTTAGATGCCCAAAGATTCCCACCTCTAGTCAATAGCATCAGTGATGATTTCTACTGACTCTTAATGCCTGCGCGTTGGAGTGGTTTTTCCTAAACCCATACTAACTATCATGTAGCAAATGATGGTTTGTCATGAATTTGTCCAGTCTGTTATTGAAAAGTTTTTCGAGGATTTTGGATAATTGAGGCAGAAGTGAAATGGATCTGTAGTTATTGAACTAATGGAAGACTCCTGTCTCAAATGATTTGTTGAAGATATGGGTTATGGGGTGGAGAATTTCATTTTGAATGTTTTTAATGAGTTTCATATCAATTTCATTTGAGTCAGTCGAGTCTTTGTCTACACATTGTGCGATTAAATTCTTAACCTCAACAATCTCTACTGGTTCCAAAAACATGGATTTCAGCATTGGCTCGGGGAGCTGCTATCCTTCTTCCAAGGCGTTAACGTCAAGTCACGTTAATTTGAATGGATGTCTTTCTTCTTTTTAAATTTCTACAATTATTTCTATACAGATTGTTTCTTAAATTTTGTCATTTTTAAATGATTTAATAGTAATTGAATAATAATAATATAACAAATCGAGCTCTAATGTGGCGGTTGTGTTTTTCATGCTGTTCCTGAATACACTGTGTGACTGACAACAAAGATGCGGTAGAGTTTTTACTATCTCTTTTCATGTTGTTGGCGTCGGCTATGGCAGACAATAGCAGTGTTGTGCTGCACAAGTTCTGAAATAAATGATTAAAAACATGACAAAACTGGCTATTTCTTTGCCGATGTTACAATAATAATTGTCACCTTAACTCATAAAGACTGGCGAACAGAGGTAAGATGAGGAACATTGAGATCATAGACATTCACATTTCCATCATAATTTCAATGGTAAACATCACCTTTTTACTTTTTTCACCACCTGCGCTAACCTTCTTGGGACCCATGCTGATTTCTTTCACAAGAAAATCCGGTGCGCGTGAGTCGGGGAAACAATGAAATTGCGACGCTGTCATAAATCGTCGTATTTCGAGACAAATGACGAGTGAAATTTTACGTCGGATGTCGACGCGATCGTAGGTCGATGTGATCGTATCTCGAGGTACCACTCTCTATGTGTCAGTATTCTCTGATGTTACATTTTACAGTGAGTTCCCTTAAAAATTAGTAAAATATAACCAACTAACCATACTTATTATAAAAATTAATGAAGATTTAAAAGAGGATTTTTGTGACACCGAATCCTGATATTAACTTCTGCTTAAACTTTTCTGACTATGTTCAATTTTTAGACCGCGCAGACAGAGGTTTCAAGTTCTCGCTTACTTTGTTCTTCTTGGGGAGGAAAAGAGCTAAAATAACTACTCTCTTATTTTGTGGTCAGATTAGAAAGAAATTTTGTTAGGTATATTTTAGCAGGTGCGCTGGAAGTCACTCACAGCCTGAAGTGCTGAGGATATGTTTTAGAATTTCCCAACCAAAAACAGCCGTTTCAGTCTAAATTTGTCATGCTCTCGCGTTTTCTCCATACACAGGCCACCCACGAGGTCTTAATAATATATAAAAAAAAAAAAAGTCTTTCATCCAATAATTTGAATTTAAGGCCTTAAAATGTCTACAGTTCTCCTAAAATCTTATAAAAGGTTTAAAATAAAATTTTGCAAGGTCTTAAAAATCTATTGACATTGCTTTCCTACTACTACTTGTAGTAGTACTTTGTGCTCATTTGTATCACAGTGTGAAAGAGCAGGGAATACCGTAATTTCCGGATTACAAGCCGCGACTTTTTTCCCCTCATTTTGAATCCTGTGGCGAATGCAATGATGCGGCCAATTTATAAATTTTTCTAACGACCGCCAGGAGCGCTCGAGCATAAAATGTAAGCGTAAGACACGTGGAATATATATGTCGAGGAAGACGCTAGTTTGCACTCTTACCCGTATTTTAACTTTGTGCTTTGCGCACGAATAAAAGTAGCAGACCCTCATCGTTGTGCATTAGTAAAATTAGCATACCTGCATCATGGAAAATGCTAGAAGAAATGGATATGACGTGCCGAGTTGAAATGAAGGCTTGGATGGCCAGCGGCGTCAGATCGTTTACAAAAGTGGCCGTATGCGAAGAGCAACTTTTGCAAAAGTGACAGCGTGGAGCAGCGTGAAAAAAATCCACCATCACCAATAAATTCAATACACTTTGCAAGGAACTCCGGGCCTCCAATTTTCCCTTAAATCTTTTGTACGTTTTTTGCCGTTATCAATGCGAAATGGGTCTACATTTTTTTTCATTATGGTCTTTAAAAAAAATCTTAAAAAGTCTTAAATTTGGCTCGTTGAACCCTGCAGAGACCCTGCATACAAGGCGTGCACAAAGGCAGTACACACGCATGTTGAATAGTTTACGTACTACTACTAGGCTACTACAAAGACAGCATTCCATTTCACCTACAGCGTATGTTAGAGTTTTTGTATCGGAAATAAAAATGCCCGCCTGTTATAATGCAATTGCTCGCAGCTAGACAGCATGATGACACACAAACACATTTGAAAACTAAAAGGTCCAATAAGCCTTGGTTCAACAGCCCCTTTTCAGAAATGGCACTTAATTCAACGTGACCCGGTAACAATCAAGGTGTTAAAAAAAACTTTTTCAACATACATATTTAATCCCCAAAGTTAAATACACTATTGTTTAAATATGTTTATTTGTACCCCCCCCCAAAAAAAAAATAAAAAAATCTACCCCCTCCCCAACACCAGGGGGTGCTGCAGCACTCCCACTTCCCAAGCCACTGTGAGACATGTTTTTAATTGTGGAATTATAAATGCTACTCTCCTGTTATAAGTGGATGGCTCACAATGAAATTTGGTGGTGTTAGGTTTTGTGTTGGTTTTCTCCTAGTGTGACTTGTCCCTGTGATTGCCCATTGATTTCACCTGTTGTGCCTCCTAGTGTATCCTCCAACTGCATCCTCCTGTGCTCACCTGTTCCTCGTTGTGTTGTTACCCCTTGTCTGTGTATGTGTGTATAAGCTCCCAGTTTCTTTTCACTCCTTGTTGTGTCATTGTCTATGTCAATGTCAATTTCAAGTCTTGTCCAAGCCCTTGTGTACCAGTCCCTCCGATTAAGTAAGTTTTGGTTTGAACATTGCCTTTTTGATCACTAGTCGTTTTGGTTGTACTTTGTGCTTTTGGTTAGTTGTTAAAACGTTTTTTTGAGATCACCGCCACCTGCCTTGCTGCTTTTTGTTTCCCTGCAATTGGGTCCACACCACCTGCCTTCCCGCGTTTCCCTGACAGGTGGGTACAGTATATTTGAGGGTTTTATATGCATCGATCTTCAAAGCCGGATTTTTTACTTCATCTCAGGGCAGATTAATAGAATAAATCACAGACTTGTTGTTGTTCAGAGTTAGCCAGGAGAGGGAGCCGGGTGGTCGTAGTTAGATTTGAACTTGTTCAATCAAACCAGTGCCTGTACACTCAATGTCACACCCCTCTCACCATCATATTTTTACCAATTTAGATGAACGTGAAGCTGTTTAATTCACTAGCGATAGCATATCCAAATATAAAGTTTTATTTTGGTCAATGGGAAACTGTTTTAATTAATTGTGGCTGGTTAAGTCCCCTGGTGATGGCAACGGCTGATCAGAAAAAACTGTCGTATTTTTACCGATTTTGAAGCGAATTCTTGACCAATTGCTTAAAAAGGTATGTTCGTTCTTCCTCTGATCAAGACGCACCCTTCCACCAAGTTTGACGACTCTGCAGTTCACGGTCTCTGAATAAAGTCAGCCAGAAAGATTCTGGTGAATTATAGAGTTGATAATTTATGTCAATGGGATTTAAGTCTTTAAAATACAGTTGGATGAACTGTGAGGGTGTACTATACTCCATGTTGCAGTTTTAATGATTTACCTGGTTGCCACCCTGGTTGTGACAATGGTACATTATCAGAGGTTTCCCTCCTTTGTTCTTTTCACCAATGTCCAGGCACTTTTTAGAGCCACCGTTCCTTATCTGAAAACAAACAATAAACGTGGGAGAGGTTTTGCATAACACGTGGGTTGATGCAATGTCCACATAGGGCAATAAAGACAAACTCGACTTACTGCTCCATATTTTTCTGGTGGTTTGGGAACAAACAATTCTGGGTAGATGGTGTCCAGGTACCAAGAGAAGTTCTTGCACTGTAGTCTGTCTCTTAGTTCCAGACGACTGGAGATGTCTCCGTACGAGTGCTACAACCAGAAATACTTTTAAAACCAACATTTCGATCGAAATTCAATCACTGTATATTGAAATATATAACAATTTATAGACAAGTTTTCGAGGTACTTCCGATTTACCTCCTCATTTCTGCTCCTGATTTCAGTTTTACACTTTTTTCAACCAAAACAACAGTGGAATTACTCATCAAAATCCCTCAAAAAATACAATTTGGAAACGTCGCACCCATCTGCCATCATCACTACATGGGAGGACAGCATGAAGAAATGTCCAAGAGTCGCACAACCAAAATAGTTTTGTATTTTATAGGGCTGTCAAACGATTAAAATTTTTAATCGAGTTAATCACAGCTTAAAAATTAATTAATCGTAATTAAGTGCCATTCAAACCATCTATAAAATATGCCATATTTTTCTGTAAATTATTGTTGGAATGGAAAGATATGACGGATATATACATTCAACATACTGTACATAAGTACTGTATTTGTTTATTATAACAATAAATCAACAAGATGACATTAACATTAACATTCTGTTAAATCGATCCATGGATAGAAAGACTTGTAGTTCTTAAAAGATAAATGTTAGTACAAGTTATAGAAATTTTATATTAAATGTTTTCATTTTTAATAACATTTGTAAAATTTTCATTCAAAAAATAAACTAGTAAGTCGCCATTGTTGATGTCAATAATTACATAATTCTCATGGTCATAAAATCAGTCGCACCCAAGTGCCAGCAGAGGGTGACAAAACTCCATAAAACAAGTAACAAGTGCACATGACCCTGTGCTGTCATTTTAATCTGTTTGAGCAGGGCATGTGCATTAAATGCGTCAAATATTTTAACATGATTAACACGCGATAATTTTGACAGCCCTAGTATTTTATTGATTTAATGGCATTGGATGGAAACTCAATCAGGGACCAGAAAAGCTTCGAAGCATCCGGTTGAATGTGTCCTAATACATTAATATGGGAAATTTTGTGTTCATGAAGGCAGATGTGGAACCAAGACAGTGCCACCACAAAGCAATAACAGGTACAATTATGTTCAATTTGACGACAATTCTGTGTGTTGCGTCACAGCTGAGACATCATTAGCTTTGCATTAGCTTCAACAACAAAGAAATGGAAAACACTCATCTACTACAAGTCACACACAGGCTTTTTACCATAAATGCATAAATTCAAGTGTTACACGTTTTTTGTTCGTTAGTTTTCAGGTGGAAAACGCTGTTAGGCAAGGGAAGACAACTTTATGTACCTCACAACAACACTTAAGTTGATGGACATATATCCAGATGATGTGCGTTCTACCGTGATGATTGAAGGCTCGACTTATGCTCCACCTTTGTTGATATTGTTGTAATTTATAAATTGTGATTTATTGACCTGTTTTGCAAATGCACCGATCGTTTTAAATAAAACAAGAAATGGAAGCATGTTGTCCAAAAGTTTTATTGCGATCAATAGCTGCAATAAAAAGAATGGTATACTATTTGTGTTTATATGTACATGTGCGATGAGCTCGTAATATCATAACTATAACCTAACTTGATGAAAATTACCTTATGATATTTTCTTGTGACAACAAAATCCGTGTCAGCACTTCTGCATTCGGCAACTGTAATATCATTTATAATTTCACCTCATTTTGGTCACTCAAGTGGCTGGCGTATCAATCTACACCCCATGTTAACACAGACTGCAAATATTACAACGATCAATGAGGTGAAAAGAACAAACATGCAATATTTTAGAAGGCTCATTTAAGTTAATCTGCGAGCCAAATTCTTAATTTGCTGCTAGTTTCGAATTAAGGCATATGGCGAGGAAGATTCACACTGGCGCTTTGAAGCTGGACGCTGTTCAAAACATTTCACTTCCAAGCATATATACAGGCGCTTCCAGGAGTTCAACACAACCAATTTACGTCTAATCTACTGTACGTCGTGCTACATCCATTTTTGGAGATTCCGTGGGTTCCTCTGGTTTGAGTTGGCAGTTTAAAACTGTCTACTTCAACCCCAATTCATGGTGTTCTGTCTAAACCGGAGGGCCGTAGCAGAAAATGTCAAAGATAGCGCCGCCCATGTTTAGCTCAGTAAACTTGTCGATAACACAAGTGATTTCAAAGCATGCATAAATGCAGAATGCATCTAAATAATAGTCACAAGACTATCATTTATCCATTATTTGGCTCATACCAACTTTTTGACCCCTCCCTCAAACTTCTAAAACACCTTGTAACAAAAATGTTTAAAAAGTGTTTTTGTGGAATGTTGGAAAATACTATAAATATAACACAGACAATCTTGACAATGTCTCCCCCTCTATAACCAGGGTTTGAACCCACACTGTCACTGTACTAGTCTACTGAGCCAAAAGCCTATTACAGCGTCAGCCGCCTAACTTTACACACACAGCACATGCCCTAACCCAGGGGTGCCCAAGTCCAGTCCTTGACAGCCCCTATCCAGCTTGTTTTCCATGTCTCCCTCTTTTAACACACCTGAATCAAATAATCAGGATCGTCATCATGCTCCTGCAGAGCTTGCTGATGAGCTGACACCCCCTGCCCTAACCAGTTTCCAGCAGCTCAGTTGTCAGGCCGCTTGACTGCCAAGATGTTAACGTGGGTGTAAATCACGGTTTGAACAGTTACATACAAAGGAAAGTTTTTAAAAAATGTGGTAATTTTTAAAAACTGATTTAAAGGGATCCACGGATAGAAAGACTCGTAGTTCTTAAAAGTTAAATGTTATTACGAGTTAAAATAATTTGATATTGAAACCCCGCTTGATGTTTTCGTTTTTATGCAATTGAAAAAAATAGTTTAACTAGTAGGTCGCCGTTGTTGTTGACGTCGGAGGGCGGTAACATCACATGGTTAGAGTATGACACTAGCGACAAACGTCATCTGTTCAACCCTCTCAATTTGAACCCGAGATGAACATTAATGAGCATGACAGCACAGTCGATATGTCACAAAACGAGCAGCAAAAGCAAACTGAACAGGAAAGACCGGATGAGACAAGACGAGAGCAGGAAAAAAAAACTTCCGCTAAAATGTGCAAAACGTCCTACAACAGGCGAATTTGACACCAGAGGGACTACCGTGCGGTTTCAGCTTGTTTTGTTTAGATGCATACAGACAGAACATACTAAAGATGCTTTAAGAAAATACTTAAATGTAGTAACACCAAATAAGGTTGGTTTAAATATGCTACATGACTAATGTGGTCAACACATCAACAATCTGCTTTAAAGCTACCACAAGAAAAGACAATGCCTAAAAGTATGAGAGGAAAATATGCAAAAAGTATTTTGAACCAATGAAAAGTTAATAGTAACACAAATGGTAAGTACTTGCCGCTTTTAACCGATAAGCGCATGTGTTGGACGTCTCGCCGCATAGTACGAATTGCAGTAATTCGGTAGTATTCGTCGAGTGACAGTGACAATCTACGTCATCACCCAGAGCATCAAAACATGTATTAAATATTATAGATTTGTAACTAAATAGCAATATTTTATGTGTCTCTAAAAACATTTTAGTAAAAGAGAACAATTGTGGCTTATTAGAGCCTACAAGTCTAAGTCCGAGCTTCCCTTTAAAAAAACAAAACTACATAAGTATCATATATAAAAAAAAAAAAAAGGTTTCTGAAACATATACGATTTTACATATATTAAATGGTTTTCCTGTGGTTTTAAGTTTTTTAAAAAGTGTATAAGTTAGGGCTGTCAAAATTATCGCGTTAACGGGCGGTAATTAATTTTTAAAATTCATGACGTTAAAATATTTGACGCAATTAACGCACATGCCACGTTCAGATTAAAATGACAGTACAATGTAATGTCCGCTTGTTTTTTGGTGTTTGGCGCCCTCTGCTGGCGCTTGGGTCCAACTGATTTTATGGGTTAGTACCATGAGTGAGCATGGTGTAATTATTGACATCAACAATGGCGAGCTACTAGTTCATTTTTTGATTGAAAATTTTACAAATTTTAATAAAACGAAAATATTAAGAGGGGGTTTTAATATAAAATTTATATAACTTGTACTAACATTTATCTTTTAAGAACTACAAGCCTTTCTATCCATGGGTCGCTTTAAGAGAATGTTAATGCCATCTTGTTGATTTATTGTTATAATAAACAAATACAGTACTTATGTACCGTATGTTGAATGTATATATTCTTCTTGTGTCTTATCTTTCCATTCCAACAATATTTTACAGAAAAATGGCATATTTTATTTTTATAGATGGTTTGAATTGCGATCAATTACGATTAATTAATTTTTAAGCTGTAATTAACTCGATTAAAAATATTAACCATTTGACAGCCCTAGTATAAATATATCTCGGTTTCTCTTGAGTTTCCAACAAACAGAAAAAGTCCAATTACCTCAAAAGAATATTTACTGATTATCAGCATGTTCTAGATGACTGATAATCTCCACAGACATGCTTTTTGAATGCACTACTGTATATGGAGTAGATGGAGTAGCTCCCCATTCTTGAAAAAATTGTCACCTCACTGGCGATGGTGCCGGCCCTTTTGTTTCGCCGATAGAAGACATGCTTGTAGTTATCCAGCCAGACCTCGGCCAGGCGCACTTGGTTGCGAGTGATGACCTCGGTGCCTTTGGGGAAGGTGTGCGGACTCTTGGTGCGAAAGACGTGGCCCACCACCGAGCAAGGAAGGATTTCCAGCTGACCGCCGCACTGCCACACCTGGGTACGATACACAAAATATGGTGACTTCAAAATGAATGGAAAGCTGCACATTAAAACACTCATCATCTGCACATGGACTTGTAAAAAGTATATGCCGTATATGAGACATTATTCAAAAACATGCCATTTTGTAACCTTAAATTAAAAACTACCAAAAGAGGCTGTATTAAGACAAAAATTAAAGATCTTTGTATTGTATAACTGTAATAAAAATTTGTTTTCCCATTGTGACCTTTTTTCATTTCAACAGGCTTTCAAAAAGTATAAAACAAAATTACCGTGCCTTTAAAAAAGAAAAAAAAATCATAAAAATGCTCAAATATTATTTAACATATCATTAGTTTTTATTTTTGATCTTTTTGAAAAATGTAAGGGAAAAAAAATAATTTTATTGCTGTCTCTGTTTTTGTCAGATGCGTTACTTGGACTAACATACCCCGCAGGAGGCATGAAGATTCCAGAAGTGACATTTTTTTCTAAAAATGAGATCAATCTTCGGCATGCTGTCAAAAAGAAAATTAAGTGCTTTCTTTTGATGAATTTTTACTTTTGCTTCATTTGATTTGAGGGGGCAGTCATAAGTGAGTCAATTATATTATCACTTATTACAAATTATAATTCTTAACATTTTAAATGTGCAAATGAAAAGGCATTTTAGCCTCTTCAAAATGAACTCGATGTATTTTTTGTGTGACCCACATGGCAAGTATAGGCTACAAACAGTTTTTTTTTTTTTTTTTGGTCAAATGTGTTAAATGAATGATTCAAATTTTACATTAAACACTTACTTTACGTTATTATTCAATTCAATATACTTTATTAATCCCTTGGGAGAGTTCCCTCACAGAAATTAGTATTCCAGCGCCCATAACACCACAGCAGCAAAGGTAAAAGTATAAAGTACAAGATGGTTAAAAAAAAAAAAAAAAGTGCTATAGTAAAAAGGATTAAAAATATATAATTTGAAATTGGAATAAATTCAATGAAATATTACTTAAGGAATACAATAATAGAAATAATAGACACCAGGCAGACAATAGCAGGAGAACAGAGTTACACATAGCAGCAGAGGTGCTAAAGTGCTAATGAAGGAGCTATGAACCTTGCCTCTGTATTTATTTATTTTTTAAAACCATACAATCATCTTCCGCTTGCTCCGAGGTCGGGTCGCGGGGGCAGCAATATTAGCAGGGAAGCCCAGACTTCCCTCTCCCCAGCCACTTCAACCAGCTCCTCCGGCGGATCCCAAGGCGTTCCCAGGCCAGCCGAGAGACAATCTCTCCAGCGTGTCCTGGGTCGTCCCTGGGGCCTCCCGCTGGTGGGACATGCCCGGAACACCTCTGCGGGGAGGCGTCCAGGAGACATCGGAACAAGATGCCCGAGCCACCTCAGCTGGCTCCTCTCAACGCGGAGGAGTAGCGGCTCGACGCAGAGTCCCTCCCGGATGACCGAGTTTCTCACTATCTCTAAGGGAGAGCCCGGACACCCTGCGGAGAAAACTCATTTCGGCCGCTTGTATCCGGCATCTTGTTCTTTCGATCACGATCCACAGCTCGTGACCATTTATGAGGGTAGGAACATACAGTAGATCGGCTGGTAAATCGAAAGCGTCACCTTTCGGCTCAGCTCCTTCTTCACCACTACGGACCATTGCAGAGTCCGCATTACTGCAGACGCTGCACCGATCCGCCTGTCGATCTCCCGCTCCCTCCTACCCTCACTCGTGAACAAAACCCCAAGATACTTGAACTCCTCCACTTGGGGCAGGATCTCATCCCCGACCCGAAGAGGGCATTCCTCCCTTTTCCGACTGAGGACCATTGTCTTGCATTTTGAGGTGCTGATCTTCATCCTAACCACTTCAAACTCGGCTGCGAACCGCTCCAGTGAGAGATGGAGGTCATGGCCTGATGAAGCAACAGCAACACATCATCTCCAAAAAGCAGAGATGCAATGCTGAGGTCACCAAACTGGACCCCTTCAATGCTTCGGCTGCCCGGAAATTCTGTCCATAAAAATTATGAACAGAATCGGTGACAAAGGGCAGCCTTGGTGGAGTCCAACCCTCACTGGGAACGAATTTGACTTCCTGCCGGCAATGCAGACAAAACTGACACCGGTCGTACAGGAACCGAACAGCCCTTACCAACGGGCTCGGTACCCCGTACACCCCGAGCACTCCCCATACGACTCCCCGAGGCACACGGTCGAACGCCTTCTCTAGATCCACAAAACACATGTAGACTGGTTGGGCGAACTCCTATGCAGGACCTTGAGGACCCTGCCGAGGGTGTAGAGCTGGTCCACTGTTCCACGGCCGGGACGAAAACCACACTGCTCCTCCTGAATCAGAGATTTGACTTCCTGACGGACCCTCCTCTCCAGCACCCCTAAATAGACTTTACCGGAGAGGCTGAGGAGTGTGCTCCCTCTATAATTGGAACACACCCTTTGGTCCTCCTTCTTAAAAAGGGGGACCACTGCCCTGGTCTGCCAATCTAGAGGCACTGTCCACGATGTCCACGCAATGTTGTAGAGGCGTGTCAGCCACGACAGCCCTACAACATCCAGACCCTTTAGGTACTCTGGGCGGATCTAATCGACCCCCAGGGCCTTGCCACCGAAGAGCTTTCCATCCACCTCAGTGACTTCAACCCCAGGGATCGGAGAGCCCACATCGGAGTCCCCAGACTCGGCTCCCTCCAAGGAAGGCGTGTCAGAGGAATTGAGGAGGTCTTTGAAGTATTCTCCCCACCGACTCACGACGTCCCAAGTCGAGGTCAGCAGTACCCCATCTTCACTATACACAGTGTTAATGCTTTCCTCTCCTCAGACGCCGGATGGTGGACCAGAATTTCCTCGAAGCCATCCGGAAGTTGTTTTTCATGGCCTTGCCAAACTCCTCTCATGTCCGAGTTTTTGCCTCGGCGACCGCCGAAGCTGCAGTCCGCTTGGTCAGCCGGTACCTGTCAGCTGCCTACGGAGTCCCACAGGCCAAAAAGGCCCGGTAGGCCTCCTTCAACTTGAATGCATCCCTTACCGCTAGTGTCCACCAGCGGGTTCAGGAATTGCTGCCACGACAGGCACCAACTACCTTATGGCCACAGCTCCAATCGGCCTCCTCAACAATGGACGTGGCCCACTCGGACTTAATGTCCCCCACTTCCCCCGGGACAAGAATGAAATTCTGCCGGAGGTGGGTGTTGTAGCCCTTTCTGACAGGGGATTCTGCCAGACGTTCCTAGCAGACCCTCAAAATACGTTTGGGCCTGCCAGGTATGGCCAGCATCTTTCCCTGCTATTGGAGCCAACACACCACCAGATGGTAATCAGTTGACAGCTCCACCCCTCTCTTCACCTAGTGTCCAAAATATGCGGCCGCAAGTCCGATGACACGATTACAAAGTTGATCATCGAACTGCGGCCTATGGTGTCCTGGTGCCAAGTGCACATATGGACACCCCTATGTTTGAACATGGTGTTCATTATGGACAAACCGTGACGAGAACAGAAGTCCAATAACACAACACCACTCTGGTTCTGATCGGGGGGCCATTCCTCCCTGTCACGCCCCTCCAGGTCTCACTGTCATTTCCCACGCGAGCGTTGAAATTCCCCAGGAGAATGGGGGAGTCCCAAGAGGGGGCGCTCTCCGGCACACCCACCAATGACTCGAAAATGGGTGGGTACTCTGAACTGTTCGGTGCATAGGCACAAACAACAGTCAGAACCCATCCCCCCACATGAAGGCGGAGGCAGGCTACCCTCTCGTCTACCGGGGTAAACCCCAACGTACAGGTGCCAAGCCGGGGGGCAATAAGTATGCCCACACCTGCTTGGTGCCTGTCACCGTGGGCAACTCCAGAGTGGAAGAAAGTCCAACCCCTCGCGAGAGGATTGGTACCAGAACCCAAGCTGTGTATGGAGGAGAGTCCGACTATATCTAGTCGGAACTTCTCTGCCTCATACACCAGCTCAGGGTCCTTCCCTGCCAGAGAGGTGACATTCCATGTCCCAAGCGTTAGCTTCTGCAGCTGGGGGTCGGATAGCCAAGGGCCCCCGCCTTTGGCTGCCGCCCAACTCCCTACGCACCTGAACCCTTTTGCCCATCCCACAGGTGGTGAGCGTATGGGAAGGGGGACCCACGATGCCTTTTCGGGCTGTGCCCGGCAGGGCCCCATGGGACAGGCCCGGCCAACAGACGCTTGCCTTTGAGCCCCACCTCCAGCCCTGGCTCTGGTAACCCGCGTCCGGGCAAGGGAAACTTGAGTCCATTTATTTTACTCGTCATAAGGGGTCATTTTGAACCATGCTTTGTCTGACCCCTCACCTTTTTTTAAAACCAGAAATGAAATCATTATGACCATAAATTGCCTCAAAATAACCAGGAGTGACTCAAATTTTACATGAAATGATCTGGAATTGCCCTGAAACCAATAGGAAGTGACCCACAATAGCCCCAAAAGCAAGATGTGAAATGTCATAAAATTTACTGGAGGTGACCCAAAATTAACAGGAAGTTATCTGTTTTTTCTCCAACATCTCGATAACGTTAATGACAAAACACACATATCAATGTTGATTATTTTTAGGAAAACATGAAAAAATTAGCCCGAGATGGCACAGCTTATTTTCAATACATTTAAAAGGTTACTTAAACCAAATAAGTCATTCAAGACAATAATATTGGACTTACTTAAGGCAAATGGTACGATTTTGTATAATGTCTCATACTTGGTTCATTCAAATGTAAAAATGACTAACCCGGAAAGACATCTCCACGTTCTCGCCACCCCAAATCTCCATCTCAGCATCATATGTTCCAATATGTTCAAAGTAGCTTTTTGATATGGAAAACAGACCTCCAGCAAAAGTGGGAGTTCTGAAATGTTCACAGGTGATAAGATGAGAGTAATAAGATCAGATCAGTACGTTCGCCACTTCTGCTCACTTAATAGGATGAGTTTCATTCTTGCGCTTCGCAAATATGTCGGAGGGGATGCTCTCCCATCCAAAAGTCATTGACCAGTCAAAGTTTCCTCGGGTGCTGTAATGTTGGTTGGGCACGGGCTTTTGGAATTTGAATGTGTCGAGGTTGATGGAGGTGATGTGTGGACTGACCACTGCCGTGGGTTCTTCCACAATGCGGCTCAGCAGAGGCTCCAGCCAACCGTGGAAACATTCACCTAAAATCACACAATATCATTGTTTTTGTTTGTCTCAACTTTAAAAGCAAGGCAAATCTATTTGTTCATTTCCAATTTACAGTGTATCACAAAAAGTGAGTCCACCACTCGCATTTCTGCAGATATTTAAGTATATCTTTTCATGGGACAACACTGACACTTTGACACAATGAAAAGTAGTCTGTGTGCAGCTTATATAATAGAGTGGATTTATTTCCCCCTCAAAACCAATCAAAATATAGCCATTAATATCTAAACCCCAGGCAACAAAAGTGTGTACACCCCTTAGAAACTTCGTACATCGCTAAATGTCCAAATTGAGTACTGCTTGTCATTTTCCCTCCAAAATGTCATGTGACTCGTTACAGGAGTGCTGTCAGCATTGCTGCAGAGATTGAAGAGGTTGGGGGGGTCAGCCTGTTAGTGCTCAGACCATACGCCGCACTCTACATCAATCTGGTGTGCATGGCTGTCACCCCAGGTGGAAGCCTCTTCTGAAGACGGTACACAAGAAAGCCTGCAAACAGTTTGCTGAAGACATGTCAACAAAGCACATGGATTACTGGAACCATGTCCTATGGTCAAGCAGTACTCAATTTGGACATTTAGGGATGTACATGGTTTCCAAGGGGTGTACTCACTTTTGTTGCCAGGGGTTTAGATGTTAATGGCTATATTTTGAGGGGAAAATAAATTAACTCTATTATATAAGCTGCACATAGACTACTTTTCATTGTGTCAAAGTGTCAGTTTGTCAATGTTGTCCCATGATATACTTAAATATCTGCAGAAATGTGAGGGGTGTACTGACTTTTGTGATACACTGCATAGACAAGGCAAAATTAAGTAAATAGAAGTGCGATAGTTTTCGCACTCTAAGTTGCGTCTGAGTGTAGGTTACGGGCCCAGCCAAAAAGTGTGGCTTATAGTCCAGGAAATATGGTGACAACAATATTTTTTCAAGAAATAATAAGCTATATTAATGCTTGGTTACTTCCAAGCACTGGTAGTAAACATCTTTATTGTTAACAGGAAATTGCTGTGCATGCCACTGAGCTGGTCTGCTACTGATCTACTGCACTACTGAACTAATTTCTGAGTTTGTGCATGCTTACAGTGTGCATCGAGGAAGGTGAGCACTTGGCCTTGTGCGACGCTGGCGCCCAGCAGTCGGGCCGGGACCAGTCCCTTCCTTTCCTGCTGTCTCATCACACGGACAATTTTAAACTCACGGACAAACTCCACCAGTTGGTTCTGCAGGTAAGCTGGAGGTTTGGGAAAAGCACATGGTTATATTAGAAAAAAAACACTTTTTGAAAAACAATTGAATACTTTTTCAGCAGCTTTGTTTTATTATTCAATGTATGAGAATATTTAAACACTGTTTACATGACTTGGAACAGGGTTGTTGATTTGTTCATCGTTGTTACAACAATAATTATATCTTTATTAAATCATTGTCTGCCACCAATAGATAAACCGAATCTGCTTTTCAATTGACCACTTAGTAACTTATAATACTGCAACAAATAAAATAGATCAACAGCCTTGCTACTGTTGTAACTGCTTTATTTTATGAGTTAAAGACCCCAATACAAGATTACAGTTGTTCACAGTTATCATCATAGGCATGCACAGATAGACGTCAAGTGGTGCTCAATCACTGGCCCTTGCCCTTTTAACCAAGCAAGTTCTCTCATTATTATACTAGTAATGGGGGGCCCCCCGCCCCAAAACGCCGCAGCCATAATCACTGGGAGAGCGCCCTCAGTCCTCCAAACACGCAAACACACGCCCTCCTGTGTCAGGCAAGCCCGTCATTTATCAACGTGAACGTGCACCGCTTAGTTGCAGCAGGAGCAGCACAGTACAATAGCAGCCATCCACGCCCTCTCCTAACCCCCATGCAGAGGTAACACATACAGTGCCCTCCATAATTATTGGCACCCCTGAAAAAGATGTGTTTTTTAGCTTCTAATTTTTTAAAAAATTCAAATAATATGGGACCTTAATGAAAAAAAAGAGCAAAATCCAACCTTCAATACAAGTGCATTCATTCAGTTAGGAAAAAAATCCCACATAAAGAAAAATTATTTGACATCAAATAATGTGTGTCACAATTATTAGCACCCCTGGTGTTAATACTTTGTACAAACCCCTTTTGCCAACAAAACAAGGTCTGGGAACTGAGATGACCATGGGAGGAGCTTGATTTTGTGTCTGGTGAACCATTTCTGTGTAGATTTGGCCATATGTTTAGGGTCATTGTCTTGCTGAAAGACCCAGTGACGACCCATCATCAGCTTTCGGGCAGAGGGCAACAGATTTTGATTTAACACAAAAATACACACGGTCCCAGGCTTCAGCTGGGACCGTGTGCTTTGGTCAGATGAGACCAAGATTGAGCTTTTTGGCAACAAACACTCTAAGTGGGTCTGGCATGCCACAAAAGATGTGCATGCTGAAAAGCACCTCATACCCACTGTGAAGTATGGGGGTGGGTCAGTGATGCTGTGGGGCTGTTTCACTTCCAAAGGCCCTGGGAACCTTGTAAGGGTGCATGGCATCATGAATGCTTTGAAATACCAGGACATTTTAAATCAAAATCTGTTACCCTCTGCCCGAAAGCTGAAGATGGGTCGTCACTGGGTCTTTCAGCAAGACAATGACCCTAAACATATGGCCAAATCTACACAGAAATGGTTCACCAGACACAAAATCAAGCTCCTCCCATGGTCATCGCAGTCCCCAGACCTTGTTTTGTTGGCAAAACGGGGTTGTACAAAGTATTAACACCAGGGATGCTAATAATTGTGACACACATTATTTAATGTCAAATAATTTTTTCTTTATGTGGGATTTTTTCCCCACTGAATGAATGCACTTGTATTGAAGGTTGGATTTTTCTCTTTTTTTCCATTAAGGTCCCATATTATTTCAATAAAAAAAAAAATAGAAGCTAAAAAAACACATCTTTTTCAGGGGACCAATAATTATGGAGGGCACTGTAATTAGTCAAATCTCGACTCAAACCTCAGTTGCTTAACAATTTGTCTTTTGAAGTAGCCTTTGTCTCTGCGCAACTAAGTTAGCCGACTGCCCAGTCCTACCTGCTAAACAAGCTAGGCTCGCCATAAACCAATTGATAGATGTAACGTGGTGACCAGCACACAACCAGTGTTGGTAGAAAAAAAACAACAACTGTATTATAGCTTAATATTTAGTCATGTGTTTGCATGTTTAATACTAGTACTGCTACTTGATGGGAATTTTGCTACTTAACCAAAACTAATAAGAATAAAAAACAAACACACAGACAATATATATATTTAAAACTCACCTGGAGGAACTGAGACTGAATGTGCGAAGTAGAAAGTGAATCACATGCTCGAAGAAAACTGTAGGCTCTCTCTTTTGAGTATGGGCTATAAGCATCATTTATTTGCTAAATGCCAAACATAAAATTAGCTGTGTAGTGTGTGTAGTGTGCTCTGTTGTAATGTCACCAAGCATGCTTATTCATATATTTTAAAAATATATATATATTTACCACCTGCAGCAGCAATCATGCCTCGAAAGGAAAGAATAAGAAAATTAAAGTGTCCTGGAAACCCTTGCGAATTGGGCATAGGTTGCTATTTATTTAAATATAGTCATAAATATGTAATTACATAATACATCTTCAGTGTGTTTTATTAATTCACACTGTTCTAACATTCTTGGCAGTTACATACGCTGCAAAAGGTGCCCTGTTTTCCCCCTTCTGAGCACCCCCCCCAAATTGTCCATGCACGTCAGTGGTTCTTGAGTGGATGCTGAAGATTTGATTTGATACAAGATGGGCACGTATATTTTTTTGTTTGAGAATATTCCCTTCGCCTGGAAATAGATGGGTTGCCATGGTCCACCTGAGTGGCCAGCCAGGAATCCCAAATTAATACTGTGACTTTTGTGCATAGGTTTAGTTGTTTGATTTATATTTTTCTTTCTGTCGACTTTTTCGGTATGCCACACAGCCCACACGCTTTGAGTGGTATACATGGTTTTAACTTCCAAACATTTCAAAACTTTATTTACGGTTATGCCAAAAACATTTCGTTGAGGGGGGGGGGGGGGGGGGGGGCAAATAAAACCGTCATTACCTTTCAATGGCAAAACATTTTAAATGTCCATTTTTAAAAATTTAATCAAATAAAATTAATTTTCAAGTCAAATCGCACAAAAATGTATCAGAGTTTTGGGGGAAGACATGCAACTCTGCCAAAAAATTGACAAATGTTACATTTTAAATGGCCCCATTAATTTCCAGTGGCACATTAAACTTCCACAAAAACATTTCCATTGACTGCTTTTGATATTCAACTTGTACCTACAAAAGAAAAAAAAAATCCCTTGGTGGTTGTTATTTTTGATTAAAAAAAAAAAAAAAACCTTCCTCCAATTGCCCCAAAATGAAGTGACCTTAAATCAACAAAAGGTACCACAAAATGCCCCCAAACCAACAGAAACTGACATGAAATCACCAGGAAGTGGCCTAGAAATGCCCCTAAACCAAAAGGAAGTTAATAATGAACAGGAAATTACCCCTAATGCCCTAAAACCAACAGTAAATGATCCAAAATGTACATTAAATAACCCTGGTTTGCCCCAAATGTAAAGGATGTGGCCCAAAATCTACAGGAAGTGACCCATAATTACCCTAAAATTAATAATGAAGTGAACACAAATTAACCAATTGCCTGCTATTGACAATGATAGACATCCGATTCTTTTAAACTGAGAGGACTGACTGTGATTGCCATTCTTTCAGTGCCATCAACGGCCAAAAGAATTGTACATCTAGCACCCTCAATGGCAGCCAATGAGTTAACAAGGAAGTGACCAGAAAATGCCCCAAAGTCAACAGGAAGAGATCGAGAATCTAAAAGCATCCCCACATAATTTCTCCAGAAATTGCATTTTCTAATTAAAGAGGCCAGTCTACTCTACCAGATGAAAGACATTGGAAGATGTCCAAAATTGTTTTCGAGAACCTTAGTACTACAATCCTGCCCGGTAAAATAAGCCAACGTCATTCCTCGGTAACTAGAAAAGTTGGCAGACAATTCTTTTGCCAAAATACAATTATAAAATATGCGGATGCAAATTTTTTTTAAAGCCTTCTGCAACCTAGAAAAAGAAACCTGAATAGTTCTGCCTGTCACTATGTAACATTGGCACACATAAAAGATAAAAATGTTATATTATTCGTTGTACATAAATTTGAATTTTGTGATCAAATGAAGTGAAACTGGAGTACTGCCAGATAAGACGCCACCTTGTTAGGTGTGTTGAAAATGATGAGTGTAACTTAGTTGCCAATGACAGTGTGTCAGGTGCCAGGTGAATAGAGAGCAACATTTGTTCTTTGTAATGGCAGTGAGCACTGAGCAGAGCCAAGAAGAATAAAAACGTACCGCGTGTCCAGTATGTATGAAACAAAAGAGTTGGAATTCTCAATGAATCTGCATTTTTTTCCGCCAGTGAAAAAAAGATGGAGTGATAATTACAGGCAGAACCGGCTTGATTTGCTTGGTAATCATCATGGGTCACAGAGTGAGTTATCTTAAATGTACAATATTTTCTAAGTGGGCAGCAGAAAATCTGACAACGATCTTCTATTCCAAACATCCATTGTCCCTGCTTCAGCCAAACTAGTTAGATTTACATCAATGTAAGAGAAAATGTTGCTTTAAGATTGACCAAATGGTGGACAGTTAATATTCTTCAATCCTGCCTGACATGCTGACCGCTCCCTTTTACCCTCCAGTAGAAACCAATTTGTTGTAGTGTATGTCTAGATGTACCTATTGTCATTCTAATCCTTTTTACATGTTTGCTTTTCGTCCTTTGCTGACAGGTCTCCCACCTTCAGTGCTGGCGTCATCCACAAGGATAATTTCTTTAAGAAGAGCGGCAGGTGATGTATGCAGGACGCTGTACACTGTCCGGAGCAATGTTGACCAGGCCTCATTGTGGAACACGATGATCACGCTGGTGTCCGGCAGGGGAGGACATCGGGGAAACCTCTGGGCCACACACCTGAGCGTGTTACAGCACATTTCATACATTTTAATTAAAATGGCCTAGTCCAGGGGTGTTCAAACTATTCCACATCAGGCTGCAGTGGCTGCTGGATTTCATTCCAATAAAAGAAGTCAACATCTTTTCACCAATCTGTTGTCTTAAAAGTGTAATCAGTTAATTGCAGTCAGGTGCTGCTTTTTTTTTTTTTAGCAAAAACCTCACTGGTTAAACTGTCTGTGCTCGACTGGTAGGAACCAAAACCAGGACCCACAGCAGCCCTTGAGGACCGGTTCGGATAACCCTGGCTTAGTCCAGGGGTCCCCAACCTATTCCACTAAGGCACACTGTGGGTGCAGGATTTCATTCTTACCAAACAAGATGACAACACTTTTTCCCCAATCTGGTGTTTTACAAGTGCAATCAGTTGATTGCAGTCAGGTGTGGCTTGTTTTAGCAGAAGCCTCATTGGTTCAACTGTCTCTGCTGGATCGGCTGGAACAAAAACCAGGACCCACAGTGTGCCTTGAGGACTGGGTTGAAAACCCCTGGTAGTCAGTCAATGCCAAAGACGGCTGTATCCGTCAATTCCAAATACGAACATATCCGTCCATGATATATGCCCAAGACTATCAATTTCAAAGATGGCAATATCCATCAAAGCCAATGACACCTGTATCCGTCTATTCCAAAGACAGGTGTATCCCTCAATTCCAATTGGAATTGAGATAAAGTTACAGATTAGCAGAGCCAAGCATCTCCATGCAATTTCATCATGAATTGCATTTTCTATTTACTAATCATACTGTAATAGTATTATATAGTAGGGTTGGGAATCTCTGGCATGAAGCCGATTCGATATGTATCTAGATACACAGGTTACGATTCGATTAAAAAACGATACATTTTAAGGCCGAGCGATTCGATACGATTCGATACAGTTTAAGAACGATACGGTTCGATACAGAGTGAAAACGATATGATATTGTTGTGAGTGTTCGTACAGTATTTTAAACATATAAAAAAAGATTAAAGATTAAATTAAACAACAAAATTTCATTCCAATGTTATGTTTTATTTTTTTATGAAAAAAAAAAATAAAGCTCACTATATGACCGCCATTTTGTTGGATGGGATTGATTATAAAATAGAACTCCAGTGACAGACAACAATAAAGTGCAGTAATTTGATTACTGTATTTCCTGGTGTTTTGAACACAATAGGTAAGTAATTTAAGTGCAAACTTTCAACGTAAACATCTTACAAGCAAAAAATATTAATTATATGCAGCAGCTCTAGAAAAAAAGAATTAAACCTGCTAGTCTTATCATAAATAAATAATAAATTATGCTTTACCACTGGTATAACTGGGGGAAAAACATGGCATTTTAGACAGACAGGTCTATAATCATTACTTTAACCTTATACACAACAAAGTCATTCACTTATGCCTGTGCTTCCACATTTTTTTTATTCCTCATTTCTTGAGGAAGATCAACTGAGCCACATGTTCATGTTTAAGTAGACTGCGTTTCGTGGAAACAATATGCCGCCCTTTCCACCATTGTAGTGGGTTAACTTTTAGGGTTAAAAACTCACGATCTCTGTACCGCTTCACACTTCACACTAGCTCGAACAGATCTGGCTGCCTTCGTCGCTTCAAAGTCCGACTTTTGTTTTCCGGAGTGCGTTGAAAATCGATCGCTGCACATCGCTAACGTGGTGCGCAAATAGTCCCTTGTTTTAGCATGTTGCTTTGTTGCCACTACTAGTTTCGTTTTGGGCTCTGAAGAAAACTCTACGGAGCGTGCGTTACAGTGGTTTTGTTAGCTCTCGCCTTGTTATGACACGCCCGTGACGATCGGGTAATGACGGCGACTACTAATGCTTCTGCCGAAATGAATGGGAAGTTGAGGCAACCACGACAGCTGTCACAATCTAAGTGCGCTGTGTGGTGAGTGACACAAGCGCAGCATGTGAGGTAAAAGCTAAATTATTATCATATTAAGCAATGCATTAAACTAAGCGTTAGAAGTCGATTCTTGTGCTCACGATAGCCGAATTCTATCTCTACTATCGGTTCATTGAATATTTAATGGCTAATTAATGTCGAATGGTAACTTTACTATCGATACAGCTGTATTTCTCACCTGTAAAACCGGATATCCGGTCGTATCGGTTTATCGTTCTCAAGCTTATTATATAGGTTTAATGAGGTTATTCACTCCCATTGAGAGTAATAGACATCAAATCCATTTCAACTAGGATGGCTGGGATTGAGTGTTCATGTTTCACTGCCTTTGATGGCGATAGACATCCAATTTATTTTGACTGGGAGGATTGGCAGCGATCGATCCCAGTCTAATTTGATATACACTCTATATACGTGTAAGGTGATCCCTCGCTACTTCGTGCTTCAAACTTTGTGCCCGCAGTCCAGCGCGGATTTTTTTTCAATTAAAAAACAAATAAATAAATACAGATGAGCTGTCCCGATCTGATCACGTAGTCTCACTCTCCCTCCTGCTGCTTTTCTTTGTCAGGCAGTGCACTGGAGTTGCTTATTAAAAGTTAACAATGATTGACAGACGCTAAGATTTGATCTTGCCAGAGATACTTGAAAGCCGAAACTTCAAAGCGCCGCATGCGCCAATCATTGTTTAACTTGTTAAACAGTTTACATACCGTAATTTTTGGACTGTAAGGCGCACATGACTATTAGCCGCCACCCACCAAATTTGACAAGAAAATGGTATTTGTTCATTGATAAGCCGCACAGAAGTACAAGCCACAGCTGTCCTCACTGTTATACCAAAAGATATTAACCGGTAAAACTTTATTTGACAGTGGCATCATAAGACTGTCTAAGACCAAATGAACCACCATGAAGCTTTGAACCAGTTGGCTGCAAAGCGTAATTGCTTCTAGAAGCTTCATTTGGCCATCACTGTTCCCTTGGGGGAGACAGTAACCCTCTGCTGCCACCTGCTGTCAACACTGTTGTCATCCAACATGCCTCCTAGCATGCATTGCAGTGCTACAGATGTAAATAACAATCAAAATGTTCTGTGCTAATTATTTATTCAGTTACTGTTCCAGTTGTTTCATTAATTGCTAGCTATGGTATTTGATAACACTTTATTTGAAAGTGGTGCCATAAAACTGTCATAAGACCATCATAATTATGACATGACACTGCCACGAGCATTAATGAATGCCTACGGCAAATTATCTCAATTTTGAATGGATATAAAAGATCCGAGCTGGACATAAATGGAGTTAGTGACATAATTTACCAGATGATATTGAATGGCATTTGTCATATGTATGCATTATAAGTCCATGATAGTGTCATGTCATAATTATGACGGTCATATGGCAGTCTTATGATGCTGCCATCAATTAAAGCATTACCTATTAACCAAAATAAATCAGCCGCACTGCTGAATTCAAAATGAGGAAAAAAAGTACTGTGTATATATATATGTATATATATATATATATATATATATATATATATATATATATATATATATATATATATATATGAATGAATGAAGGGACGCACAGACAGCATAATTGTGTTACAGTCCAGTTATCTTCTTTTTTTTATTTTATATATATACAGGGGTGCACATAAGTGGTCCGCATGCGCGCATGCGTACCGGACGTAGACAAACGCGCTGGCCCTCAACGACTTCCATACGCTTTTGCGTACCGATGGCTGACCACCGTATTTGCGGCGGACACGAGAAAATAACTTCTCAAAATGTCAAAGAGGCAGGCCACACTGAGTAATTACTTCCGTGTTCACCCACCCCCGTCAAAAGACAGATAGACGACAGAGACGTCACCGGAGCTACCGAAAAAAAGGACTTTTGCTGAAAAGTGGCTACAGGATGTACCATGGCTAGAAGCAAATGATGCTCGCACGGAAATGCGGTACAAAATGTGCCGTGAGAATCCCAATGTCGCCGATAAGAGCAGCGCATTTTATGTAGGGTCAAAGAATTTCAGCCATCCAAACTTTGAAAAGCACAAAAAAAACAGAGAGCATGTGGCAATTAAGCAAACTATCGATGTCAAACAGGACCCCGCTCGCCCTATGGACAAGTGGCGGAATAAAGGTAATGAACAGCGACATGCACTGACAAACGTGTTTTTGCTCGCATTTTACAAAGCTAAACATGCACGTTCAATGAGGTCTTATGAGGAGGACATCCCACTTTTAAAAAGGCTTGGAGTTCATGTGGGAGCCGCATAATGGCCTTTATTTTGAATTGGTGCTTTTTATTTCTTTACATTTCACTTCAAAGTAATGGCAATTTTGTTGTGCCAGTTGATGTTAATCAAGCATTAATTGTTAATATAATTAAAGTTAATTGGCTCTAAGTAAAGCTTGTCATAAATTTATCGCATCAGGCGGGTCGGCTCTCAAGCTCAATGAGGACCAAGTCACATCTCCAGGTCCTCCTCTGAGAACCTGGGCAAAAAAATTATGTGCACCCCTGTATATATATATATATATATATATATATATATATATATATATATATATATATATATATATATATATATATATATATATATAAATAGTAGTGTATATACAGTATATATATACTGTACATATATATATGAGTGTATATAGTAGTGTATTTTAGGGTTGCTCCGATCATGTTTTTTTGCTCCCGATCCGATCTCGATCGTTTTAGTTTGAGTATCTGCCGACCCCGATATTTCCCGATCCGATTGCTTTTTTTTGCTCCCGATTCAATTCCAATCATTCCCGATAATTTTTCCCGATCATATACATTTTGGCAATGCATTAAGAAAAAAATGAATAAAACTCGGACGAATATATGCATTCAACATAGAGTACATAAGTACTGTATTTGTTTATTATGACAATAAATCCTCAAGATGGCATTTACATTATTAACATTCTTTCTGTGAGAGGGATCCACGGATAGAAAGACTTGTGACTTTGTATATTGTGACTTAATATTGCCATCTAGTGTATTTGTTGAGCTTTCAGTAAATGATACTGCAGCCATTCAACCCAAATGCATGATGGGAAGTGGAACCATGACTGTGCGTAGTGCTACCAATTGATATATCTTCTCTGTGTTGGGAAATAACATAGGGTGTTAAGAAAATGATCAATTGCTACCTTGCTTCCCTACTTTGCTTCCCACGATATTTCTAATCGTAGGGAGAGGGATTGTAAGGTTTTAGCCAATCAAAAACAGTCTCCAAAGGCTGACAAAATTCACTCTACTCATTTTACGCTGCCTTTTATCTCTCTCTATATGTAAATCGGCGCCATTACAGATTGAGCGCGACAATGCGTGAGTGGGTTGTTCAGCACATGCATTAATTGCGTTAAATATTTTAATGTGATACATCTTTTAAAAAATTAATTACCGCCTTTTTCGGGATAAATTTGATAACCCTACCTTAAGTCTAAACTAAAGACTCTGGATGAGTGTAACATGTTATGTCTGTAACGTCAAATACAATTAGAAAACGATTTAATTAATATATATATATTTAAAAAAGGCATGTCCAATATTTTTTTGCCGATTCCGATACTTTGAAAATGACGTGAGCGGACCCGATCGATCGGCATCTCTAGTGTATATAGTAGTGCGGCTTATATAGTAGTGTATATAGTAGTGTATATATATATATATATACATATATATATATGTATATGTATAAATATAACGATACTTTGAAAATGACGTGAGCGGACCCGATCGATCGGCATCTCTAGTGTATATAGTAGTGCGGCTTATATAGTAGTGTGTATATATATATATATATATATATATATATATATATATATATATATATATATATATATATATATATATATATACATTATGTATATGTATAAATATAAATTATATATATATATATATGAATATATACAGTGGGGAGAACAAGTATTTGATACATTGCCAATGGGTTTTCCCTTTGTCAGTGTATCAAATACTTGTTCTCCCCACTGTAAATGATATATACTGTATATATACATACATATATACATACTGTATATACATATATATTGTATATACAGTATCTAAATATATATAAATATATAAATATATACATATATATATTTAAAAAAAAAAAAAATCATTTATATACTTATTTTACTATCTTTCTGTTCTTCCTTTCTCTCTGCCCCCCCAACCTTTTTTGTTCTTTGTCCAGCTGCTTTCTCGCACTAAACAACACAATATAAACTATCACAAATTCCTTTCTCTTTGTCTAAGCTGCTGAATGAACAGGACAGTTAAAAAAGTATATATTATTTAATTGAATATTCTGTTGATTAATTGAAAAATTGTAAAAAGACTTATTCATATTGAAATTCGTAATGAAAGCCAGTTACTCCTTCATTGACCAAATATTTGGTCTTATTTAATCAATAATCATAACAACAACAACAACAACAAAAACCCAAAAACATTTAAACTTTTCAACATTACTATATTTAACATTTACAATACATAGAGTAATGTACTATAAAACATTCAATCGAGTGTTCCATAAGCACTCTTAAGGCTAATCATCAGGTTCAAACACAATTGCAGGGTATTCATGTTGTGTTTGCCAATGATTATTTTTCATACTAAAGCAAATTGGTTATATATTTTTTACAATGAAGTGATGATGATTCAGTTGCGGGGTTTATCCAAAGCATGTCAGAAAATAGGGAAAATATTCATTACTGTTTTCCAAAGCAAAAACAGTTGTTTTTTTCCCCCGAAGGGATCATCAGTCTGCTTTCATTGAGGACTACAGAAATCTCAAAAGCATGCCATTTGCTTATAGTATTGTAAGTATTGTTTTAATCATTGTTTTTATATTCAGTTGACATTTGGATGGTTTAAATGTTATCGCATTTGAGATCAAATTCAACGCTTAAATACAATGAACAGAACAGAAGTTTCTCTTTTACCACAGAGATGCTGTGCTAATCTCAGCTGGCATGATGCTGAGGAGCTGAGCTGCTGACCGTTTCAGTAATTGATCAGAATGAATAAATAAATAAATAAATAAATCTCTTACTCTGGAGGCCGAGTGTCGTCGCCGAGGCTACGGCTAAGCGAGATGCGATCGCTGGCAAACAGGTTGAAGCAATGTTTGGTCATGCCTGCATCCTTTTCCTTGATCTCCTCGGGAGACATATTGCTTTTTTCGAAGCCTTCACCATTGGCGCCGGGCGCTTTGGGATCTTGAGGGGGTCTCTCCAGGTGAGGCTTGAGCTCAGCCTTGCTGTAGAAACCAGGGTCGCAAATCTTGGTTTCCTCTGGATTTGGCATCTGAAAGCCAAAGTTTTTGACGGCCTCACGGACCATGACCATCACTTTCTCCCCACCTCCCGCCTGCATCCAAATCCTTGGGTCATTGGGTAAAGAGACATCAGGATCCTTCTGGAGCACCAGCATAACCACCATGAAGATGGCCCCTCCGAGGACAGCCAATTTCAGAATGGACGTCCGGCGGCGGGGGAACAGACGCATGCTTCAGACGGAGCTGACAGGGCCTTGAGGTAACATGAGTGTGCAAAGTGATTTGAGGAAGTGGTGGTAAATGAGTCATCGAGGAGACGTTTACTCAACCGACTCCCTTCATGTGTCATAGCAGTAGGTTCACTTAACACCACACCTTTCACCCTCCCTAGGACACACGTGACAGCAGGTGAGCCAGCTAAAGATCACTCCCACATTACTTGAACCACCCCAACAGGACCTCACCAGGTGGATTGACAGCTGAAGTATGAGTGCATGTACGTCATCCCACGGTGGCTGAAAATAAAACTTGTTTCCTGCATTGCCGAAACAGGATCTAAGCGCCGCAATGGTGGCCATCTAAAGTGAACACGGATATTCCCTCTTACGCTTGCCCATCATTTATTTACTTGCCAGTCATTCAAAGGGGCCACCCATTGGCTTTGAGTAGCAAATTACATTGGTCTTTACTCCATTAATAAAAGAAGTAACCAAGAAAGGCAAACAAATTCATCCTCAAAATTGCTGACAGTGTTGTTTTGGCAGCCCTTCAAATTTTTGTCCTAGTCTTACTATTTTGGATGGAAATAATATTAAAACAGTGCATTTATTTTCTGTTACACCTCCCCAAGAAGACTTAAACGTTTCTGCCACCATAGTCTGCCACCACTATAAATAGTATTAATTTGTCTATAAAATTATTAATATTATTATAAGTACATCCCTGCATAACATTGTGCCCTTTTTAACATTTAAGAAAAAAGTAATATGGATCAACTTACAACAAAATATAACTTTATCAACACTGTTTTAATTGTAACAGAAAAAACCTAAAGCGCATCACATCAGCTGGAAAAAAAAAAGTCTCTACATTAACTCATGAGGACAATATGCCAAACAATTTGACCGAAAAAACAAAAATTTATAGAACTAAAACAACAGTGTCATTGGACAGAAGGACTGTTTTTATTTTTGCTGTAGGCATTATCAGCTCCTTTGCTATGGTGTGGGCTTATCTTGCGCTCAGCAACTTGGTATGCCACCTTATATGATGCTAACTAGGGTTGTTCCGATCATGTTTTTTTGCTCCCGATCCGATCCCGATCGTTTTAGTTTTGAGTATCTGCCGATCCCGATATTTCCCGATCCGATTGCTTTTTTTTTGCTCCCGATTCAATTTCAGTCATTCCCGACAATTTTTCCCGATCATATACATTTTGGCAATGCATTAAGAAAAAAATGAATAAAACTCGGACGAATATATACATTCAACATACAATACATAAGTACTCTATTTGTTTATTATGACAATAAATCCTCAAGATGGCATTTACATTATTAACATTCTTTCTGTGAGAGGGATCCACGGATAGAAAGACTTGTGACTTTGTATATTGTGACTTAATATTGCCATCTAGTGTATTTGTTGAGCTTTCAGTAAATGATACTGCAGCCATTCAACCCAAATGCATGATGGGAAGTGGAACCATGACTGTGCGTAGTGCTACCAATTGATATATCTTCTCTGTGTTGGGAAATAAAATAAGACGTTAAGAATAAGATCAATTGCTTCCCATGATATTTCTAATCGTAGGGAGAGGGATTGTAAGGCTTTAACCTATTAAAAAAAAGGCTCCAAAGGCTGCCAAAATTCACTCTACTCATTATACGCTGCCTTATATCTCTCTATATAGGTAAACCGGCGCCATTACAGATTGAGCGCGACAATGCGTGAGTGGGTCGTGCAACGCATGCATTAATTGTGTTAAATATTTTAACGTGATACATTTTTTTAAAAATTCATTACCGCCGTTATCGGGATAAATTTGATAATCCTACCTTAAGCCTAAACTAACGACTCTGGATGAGTGTAACATATTATGTCTGTAACGTTAAATACAATTAGAAAACGATTTAGTTAAAAAATTACTTTGAAAATGACGTGATCGGACCCGATCGATCGGAACATCTCTAATGCTAACAGTACTTGCTGGTTTACTGATGTAACATTGACAAAGCGGGATGATTGTTGGCTATATTTGGCATGTTTTTGCAGAAAAAAAAATCAAGCAGTTCATCAATGTGATTGGGTCTAATGTTGTTAATTGATTTGGGTTCCTGCTGTCTGCTGCAAACATTTTTAGACACAGTAAACTGACTGGTCTTTCCTCATCTCACACTGTATTAAAAGTCAAAGCCAAATGCTACATATGCTTCGTCATATTTCCTCGTCTTAGCGCTTTATATCTCCAGTGCTCTTTGCTGTGTGCTCTTTTGGTCAAAAAAAAAATACTGCCCACACTCTGAAAATGAGAGCGCCACTGTCACCCACTAAGTGGATGTGCAATTACATTTTATTCTAGAACGGCAAAAAAGTATGTTCCCCGAGGTCACATTCGCTACCCCTGGCATCGCTCTGCGCCCCCGTGGGGGTCGCGCACCACTTTTTGAGAAGTACTGTATTAACATAATAATAAAATAAAATAAAATAAAAACATTATTCTTATTCATATTTTTTTCATTTCAAATGTGTTCGTGTTTGTCTAGTTTTAGTCGACAATTGTCAAAATGTTTTCGTCTATAAACCTCAAAGGTTTTAGTCTATGAACAAATAAATGAAAGGCTTCCAACAATTTTGAATGATTGACAGATGAGCACAAAATTGTAGAGTCTACAAGGACATCAACTTCTTCATGATTGTAATAGAGTACATACTCAGCAGGAAAACAGATTATCTGCAATTTTAAGAGTTTAAGAAGACACTCCCCTAGTCACCGCGCTAAATGTTAATGTTAACGCGAACACTATGCTAAGGCTAAGTTAGTTTAGTGTGTGATGAGCACTTAGCATAGACCTTTAAAGGCTCCTGTAACGAGTCACATGACATTTTGGAGGGAAAATGACAAGCAGTACTCAATTTGGACATTTAGGGATTTGCATTTTTTCATAAGGGTGTACTCACTTTTGTTGCCAGGGGTTTAGATATTAATGGCTATATTTTGAGTTATTTTGAGAGGAAAATAAATTAACTCTATTATATAAGCTGCACACAAACTGCTTTTCATTGTTTTAAAGTTTCATTTTGTCAGTGTTGTCCCATGAAAAGATATACTGAAATATCTGCAGGAATGCGAGGGGTGTACTCACTTTTGTGATACCATTTACCATTACACTGTACATATACAGTATATGTATATACCAGAGGTTGCGCTAGACATTTTCGTTGTCTGTCATTTTGACTGACAGGGTCATAAAAATCCAGTCATAATCTATTTTTACCAGTCACTTAAATTTTTTAAATGATAATGATGACATATTCAATAGTATTTAGTTTTCATTCATTTTTAATTAATATTGTAACGCTTGCTTGGCGGCGAAAAATTAGACACGGAAGTCGTGGTATTTTTCTCCCTCTTTTTACTCTGCTTACCGCCAACAACACCAACAAAACAACTCCACTCCCGAAGAAAAAGAGGCAACTATATAGACCCCAATCACCAACGTCACACTATGATCTTAATTGTGGTTGTCAGCCCAAAATCTTCTAAATATATATTAAATGCATCTTACCAGATATAAAATGACTACTACATAGTCTGTGGATCATTTGGTGCCCAGATTTCTTGTCGAATTACAGCAGTCCATCTCGCTCTCCTCTTCGGGTCTCTCAGAATACGGTAGAACTTCAAGTCTCTCCGTCTATCTTCTCTGTTACTGCAACCAACCGCCACACACGCCTTCGCCATTTTGATTATTAATGTTAACGAGCAGAAAAACACGCCGTAATAGGAGGCATGTACGTAGCGGTAATGTGTAAACACGACGAGCTGACGGACAATATGGCTGCTCCAGTCAGGGGACGGAGTTGTGACGTCATGTGATTGGGGTCTATAGACAAGTTTCCTGAGCGAAATACGGGCGCCGCCATCTTGGAAAATGTCTGCTTTGCACTTCCGGTCCGGTCGAGTAGCAGTGTATTAGCAGTGTATTGACGACGATAAAACTACGAAATCAAGAAACCCATGGAATCTTCAAAAATTGATTCAGCACGACCTAGATGACACGTAGATGAGATTGGATGGCAGTTCGTGTCACTTCGTTGATCATTCGTGGACAAAATTATTAACAACGGTCAGCCTGTGTTAACGTGAGGAATGGATTGATACTACGGCCATTAGTGACCAAAATGTGGTGAAATTACAAGTTATATTACATTTGCCGACTGCAGAAGGGCTGACATGGATTGTTTTGTTACAAGGAAATGCTACAAGGTTATGTACATATGATGTAAACACAAATAGTATGTCATTCTTTTTTTTATTGCAGGCATTGATCGCAATAAAACATTTAGACATGATTCAATTTCTTGTTTTATTTAAAACGATTGGTGCACTCCAAAACAGGTCAATAAATCACATTTATAAAAGTATTGCAAAAATAGCATACGAGAATGTGATATCAGACCGCAGAGCTCCGGAGCCTCGTGAACAAATAGCGACATCACGGAGGCCCTCGGCGGCATTTAGATGTGCTTTTTTCCTGTCCTCGGTAATTCCAGCTCCAATAGCATATATTTAAAGACGCTACCGTTCACAAGTTCGTAGTTGGATCACGGCGATCTCGGCGAACCACCGTCTGTCACAATTCCTGCCTCTCTCGGCCTGTCCCGGGAGTCGAGCTGTCATCATCATTGTGGAACGCAAACTATATATGTTCGATATATGTCCATAAACGTACAAGTCAAGTTGTCTTCTCTATTATAACAGCATTTCCCAGCTGTAAACAAACGAATAAAAACTTGTAACACTTGGATTTATGCGGTGCATTCAAACACGATTAGCAACAGGCGGCTAGCGGCAGTAGCAGAAGCTAGTTGTTGTAAAAATGATTAAACTTCGTAATTACAATCATCATCGTAATATCAATAGCAAAGGCAACAAGTCGTTTCATGCGCCAGATTTTAGGTTTCGTATTTTTAGAGCACATTACCTTCCATAACAGCGGGGGCATGACTGCAGGAGCTGTCAGTTTTGTCCATCTCCTTCCCTCCCATCTGTATGACGAGTACGAGCACCCATGGTTTGGAAATCGACATGGTACGAAGCATGGAGGCCTTGGCTTGGTTCTCCACCCGCCTACATCAAAATAACATTCCCGGGATCTTGTATAAAGACCTCCCAACTTCGATTCCACCGCCATTGACTTCAACGGTAAACAGGCGGAAACGGAAGGGGAAGGAAGACATAAGGAAGTAAACCGGAAGTACCTCGGAAACTTGTCTATACACAGGCGACAATCTAGTCCACCAATTGGATGACGCGCTGGCACACCGGGTGCACCAATAAGAACCTCGCGTTGATGTGTCAATCACAGTGCTGCCGCCAGACCACGGTGACGCTACAATATTCTGACAGAATAGCCAACGACGTCATGCATTAAGAGAGACAATAGCTAATTAATATGCCACCCTGTGGTCTGGGGTGTGAATTGCAACCTGTCAAAATGACGGACGGACTTCAGTTTTTTCCGTCACCGTTTTAAAAAACCGGTCAACGACGGAAAATATTCGGTTAACGCGACCCCTGGTATATACAGTATATAGTATATTAGAGCTGTCCCGACTAGTCGACGTTGTCGACGTCATCGATGACGTAAATGGGTCGACGGGCACAACATACCGTCGAGGGGTAATGACAGTGTTACCGGCACCCCCAAGGGGCCGCTGTTACTTTCATTATGACCGGCATAGTCCGGTGAGCAGAGAGGAAGAAAGTGTGAGAGAGAGAGAGATAGAAGAGAGTGCGCGGCTAGCGGCGAGTGAATGTGTCCCCCACATGTTTTGTATTTGTTAATAAAAATACCCACAAAAAGCCATCCGACGCCTTTCGGTGTTTTTGTGTACGCCGCCGCCGCCTTCCTGAGGAGGAAATCGGATGAACCGACGACAACGAGCCAACGTGAATCGCTGGTCCACTCCTCACCGTACCGGCGATGGACACATGAAGAGATATCCCGGGAATAACACAGGTTTCACGACCTGTCCCGTGTTGCTGACTCGCTGCTCTCTGTGCAGGGAGGGTGGCTGGTGTGATTTTATAACCTGGACATTACGTCTTTTTTGTTCGGAATCGGCAAGAACATAAAACCACACATTTCCAAAGATGGACGATGGACTGTACGAGGAAGAGTAGCTATTTAATATTGTTATGTTTTTAGTTGAATTTTGCCATTTCCAGTTTGCCATGTTGATAATTGGCGATGTTTGTTAAACACTTTTCGTTTTACAGCAAAGAAAGAGGAAATGAGGATCAGCCCGCCTTGATATTTACGTCATTAGCCTTTATGCTGTGATAGTGAATTTAACGCTTGCTTTCACACATGCCTCGTCCCGGGAAAGTCCCGGACATAATACTAAGACACGACCCGTTAAATGTCCGCGTAATCTCTGTGTCAGTCGACCCCGGAAATTGCTTTAACGCATAAGGGCTACCAATTTAAATCCCGCGATTTAAACGGTGTTCAGGTATGTGTGAAAGGGGCGACAGATGCCAAGGTGAAGGATGGTGTGACTGGTCAAAAATAACCCACAGACCACCACTACCACAACATTTTGTTGCAGATGGTGTCTCTGTGCATCGTTCAACATTTCAGTGCCAGGAGAAGCTGGAGGGGAGAGTGATGCGTAAGAAGGCTTTTCTACACACATGCCACAAACAGATTCACTTGAGGTATGCAAAAGCCCACATTTAGATAAGACATCTAGCTTTATTTTGGAACAAGGTACTGTGGACTGATGAAACAGATTGTGTTGTACTGTACGGCGATAACAAGGGCATAAATGCCGATAAAAGAACACTTCAGCTGCCACAGTAAAATTTGATGGCGGATCCATCAGACTGAAAGGATGTGTTGCCAGTCCTGGTTCTGAAAAAAATGAGGGTTGCATAGACTCCGCTCATCAACAGATTTTTGAGAAAGAATTCAAAATAAACTACGACCACCCAATTACCTCTATTACCTAACTCGGAACTTAGAGGCGAAAAAACTGTAAGTCTCCAATTAATTAATGTAATTAATCAGCAGAGAGACAAAAAAATAGAAATAGGGCTCCAAGGATCAATGCATATATAGTACATCCCAAGACTATATCTAACATAATTCAATCTGATCAGTTCACGAAATAACAGTATAGTTGCAATTTTAATTCTGCAAATAATTAATCTAATTAATCAACTCTGAGACAAAAAAATGGGAGTAGTAGTAGCAATTTTAGTTTGTGTCCTCCCCAAGAAGAAGAACAAAGTAAGCGAACCTTGAGCCCTCCCTCCAGGCAGTGTAATAATAAATAATAATAATAAGCCCAACATGTACTTTGGTTTACACTCAAAGGAGCAAATACAATGTTATAGGACAAAATGAAAATATGTGGGATGATCTGGAGCTTGCAATCAATGCTCGGCAACCATCCAACTTAACTAGAGATGCTTTGTAAGGAGGAATGGTCCAAAATAGCTCTATACATAATACAGAAACTCATTGGACACCATAGGAAACTTCTACAAGCTGTTATTTTGGCAAAAGGAAGAATATGATGTATAATGTATAAAATAATGAATATTGATGTTTTTTTTCCTGTTAAGGTGCTCATATTTTCTATCTGTATAATTTAGTTTTGATACATATTGCACAGCTCCTGTTAGTCCAATAACTACTTGCACCTCTGAAATATTACTCTGTCCATCAGTTTGTCATATATAATAATGAAGTTACTGGTCTGTATCTACAGTATATACAGTAGGATGACGCTTTCTTATAAAAATAAAAAAGAAAAAAAGCTTAAAATGTTCATGCAGTTTTATGAAATGTATTAAAAAAAAAAAAAAAATCTAAGTATATTTGAAAAAGGTTTTTTATCAAAACCCATTAATAAACGTTGTACTCTATGTTCAGAATTAAGATGGCGCCACCGAGTGGAAAGTCAGGGAATTGTTTTTTTATTTTTTTTATTTTTTTATTTATACCTCTGAAAGCTAATGATTTACGTTTTGTATACCCCACTGCCAATGATAGTCTTGTAAAACGTGAAAAAAATGCAATTTTCTAATATCTCTTTCCAGAGCATGCAATTCAGCAAAATTTAATGTTTCATGCAGGTATATAAATTACTTCAGCAATTCGTTTTAAAAATAATAATAATAATAATAATAATACATTTTATTTGAAGGCACCTTTCTGGCACTTAAGCTTGCTGTCAGGGCCGGCCCAGCCTATAGACCGTACCCACCGACGTCACAAAACCACGTGCTCGCTGTATGGTTCCGCCCATTTGTTCGTCATTTTGTCTCTGTATTAGCATTGGTTTCAATTGATCGAGGAATTTAAAATGCATTTCATGGAAGACCCGGTGCTTTCTGATGCCGTAAACTCACTGGATGTGTTGCATAAAAGGTGGTATGTGGAAAAGCTTCGTTCTATACAGTCGCCAGATCCATATTTGATGCCCAAATCGATGTTTTTCGACCCACTGTCTTCGCCCTGTCTGCCTGACATCTGCTACGCTGATATTTACAATTATCTTGTCCACACAAAATCAGCCTATTCTCACGAAAATTTGAAAAACTTTAAGAGCTTGGAGGCTTATAAATACTTCGTTGCTGGTTGGGTGAAACAGGTCCTCGTCCACGAAAATTCGGCAGGAATCTATCTTGTGCTTGGAAAGGTGAGTTGCGAAATTTTCAATTCAAAATCTTTTGTTATTGCTAACATCCACTGTCAAGTCTAATGTATTTCATGTCGTTTGTCAATGGAGTTAAGGCTTTTAATGTTTATATGGTTTAGCGATAGCACTCTCACTACATACATACGTGTATGTTGTCGGCGATTAGCCTAGCAATGAGCTTAATTGTGGTTGTCAGCCCAAAACCCTCTAAATATATATTAAATGCATCTTACCAGATATAAAATGACTACTACATAATCTGTGGTAATCGTTTGGAGCCCAGTTTTCTCATCGAATTGCAGCAGCCCATCTCGCTCTCTCCTCTCCGGGTCTCTCGGAATCCGGTAGAACTTCAAGTCTCTCCGTCTATCTTCTCTGTTATTGCAACCGACCGCCACACACGCCTTCACCATTTTGATTATTAATGTTAACGAGCAGAAAAACACGCCGTAAATAGGAGGAATGTACGTAGCCGTAACAGGTAAACACGATGTGTTGACGGACAATTGGGCGGCACCAGTCAGGAGGCCGGAGTTGTGACGTCACGTGGGTAGGGTCTATACACAGACTATGCAGCTGCTTAGGGCCCCTGACCACTAGGGGGCCCAGATAGGGGGCAATCTGGCAATTGTTTAATTTATATTCTATTTTGTTTACTACAGTTTGCTTTATTTGACTTTTGTGAGTTTTGATAGTTGATTACAAGCTTAAAAAAATAAAAGTTCTTCCTAACTTCTTTCTTTCCTCTTTTAGAAAAAGGTTTGGCGTTATCTACTGTAAGTACTGACAATCATTTGGGGTGAGAAGTTTGAAGAATGCAGTGCAACAAAATCTGATTAATATACAAAATATGGACATATAGGTTGGATTGCATGTATGGGTTTCACAGTACACTGTGACGAAATGGTGGGCTAAAAATCTGGGCCCCTTGGCATTATTTTGCTTTGGGCCCCCCCAAATGGCCTGGGCCGGCCCTGCTTGCTGTACAATTATTTTAAAAACATTTAAACAAATTTAAGATTGGAAAAACAGAAAGAAATAATAAACTATCGAACGTTTAAGGCAGATTTAAAATGCCAAAGAGATGTAAAAACGACAAAAATACTAATAGATAAAAATAAGTTGGAGAAAAGTAAAACAAACAAAGCCCGCAAACAGTTTGCGAAGACATGTCAACATAGCACATGGATTACTGGAACCATGTCCTATGGTCTGATGAGACTGGCGGGCTTTCTTGTGTACCGTCTTCAGAAGAGGCTTCCCCCTGGGGTGACAGCCATACAGACCAATTTGATGTAGAGTGCGGCGTATGGTCTGAGTACTAACAAGCTGACCCCCCACCTCTTCGATCTTTGCAGCAATGCTGACAGCACTCCTGTAACGAGTCACATGCCATTTTGGAGGGAAAATGACAAGCAGTACTCAACTTGGACATTTAGGGATGTGAATTTTTTCATAGGGGTGTACTCTTGTTGCCAGCGGTTTAGATATTAATGACTATATTTTGAGTTATTTTGAGGGGAAAATAAATTAACTCTATCATATAAACTGCACACAGACTACTTTTCATTGTGTCAAAGTTTCATTTTTTCAGTGTTGTCCCATGAGAAGATATACCATAAATATCTGCAGAAATGCGAGGGGTGTACTCACTTTTGTGATACACAGTAGATGATGAAGAGCAGGGGCCTGAGGACAGAGCCCTTAGGCACACCAGATGTAATGGGATTAGGGAGTAGATTTAAGGAACTTGAGTTGTATATAGTGAGTGCGTCCAGAAAGGTAGGAGGAGAACCAGTTCAGTGGGGTGTGGGTGATGCCAATGGTGGATAGCCGCTGGAGGAGGGTGGCGTTTTCATCCTTTTTTTCAGGTTTTGTTTTATTAGGGCAACACTGTGTTTCCCCACCATATACCGTATTGGCCGGAATATAAAACGGCCCTGATTATAAGACGACCCCCTCTTTTTCAAGACTCAAGTTTGAAAAAAAGACTTTTTGAACAAAAAATTAATTTTTATAAAAATAATTACAGTACATCTGAAACAAATGATTATAACAGTATATTTGAGAGAAAAAGCATGTTATTTTGCCTAATTCAAATCTTAATATCTGAACATTTAAATATGTAAACTAAAGTGCAATCACATTCGTAAATGAATGGCTTCTGGTTTTTGAAATGTAAATAAACCAATCTATTGTGATAAAACAACAAAATTGCAATAACTGCATTAATCATCAAAGTGAAGTCTAACTGTAACCGTAGTCTTGAAACAAATCTGAATAAGCAAAAACATTGCACTAAAATAATGCAAACTGGTTAAACTTCAGAGTAGCTGAGATCTGTCATGACAGAACATCGCTTCAAGAATATATGACGCCATCTAGCGTCGTGAATGGGTATAACATCTAAACCGCAAATACAAGACGACCCCTCTTTTTCAGTCTTATTTCAATGTAAAAAACACCGTCTAATATTCGGGCCAATACAGTAAAATGGCTTAACATAGTCCGAAAGTTTTGTATTGTTCTCTTTCACCCCATTTTTGTTATACCGGGTTTCTCAAATTAAAAATTTGCTTGATCTTCGCATGTGCATCTTTGATAGGTACCCCTTGCGGTAAATATAGTCAGACAACCACCTGTTAGCTATAAGTGGTTGAAAAAGCTGTTCTTCAGAGTAATCTTGCGTTGAATAAATGCCATATTTAATATTGGAAAAAATATGCATTTGCTCATATTTTAATACATTCCTCGTGAAAATACTGCACAACCTTGCAACAACACTATTTCCAGAGCAGAAATGAGATAATCAGCATCAGCGGATCTGCTGACAATGGAGGGGTTTGTAGTTGGTGTAAATATTTCTCATTTTGTCAGAAAATGTTTTTATGGTTACACGTGTCATAGAGATAGAGTCACCCTCAGTTTTGATGAACGCCCGTGTTTATTTTTGCAGTATTGATATAAATTCCTTGTGTGTTTTGACAAATTTGGCCAATAAAATGATCACTTTATTATTACTTTTACTATATTATCATATTTATAAATTTTTGGTGCTAATATCAACAGAACTACCATCAGTCTTTACCTCTATTCAAGTTGCACTGTAATGTGTTGAGAGACAAGGTTTCAAAGGTAGCATGTGCTCCTGTTTCAAACACTTTGTGATGAAGTGGAGGCTGCTATTAAATGTCGTAACGCCAAAGAGCGGTCTTGCAAATCCAGTGTTTTGCTATGCACATCACTTTCCCAACTCTGCATGGCGATCTAGTAACACAAGGGCGTTCTCACAAGGGATTAGCAGGAATTTATGAAGCTTAATTAATGTTCAGCACAGAGTGATGTGAGAACTTTGCCACTGGCTGAACAGAAATGCATAATTCATGCGCAAGCAATTACACATTCTCCATTGCACAACCCTTTTGAAACTGTAGACAGATTTATTTGGGAAAATGAGATGAGCTTGGCGTCCTCAAGTTACTGAATCTGAGCCGCATTCAAATGAGAGCCATTTCAGTGAAACGGCGGGTTCCGCGTGCAGCATTTCATGGAAGCAGTCAGACAGTTTTCTTTTATTTTGTAAAATAGATACTACAGTCGTGCTGCAGAAGTGCATCAACAGACAAGTAAGGGTCACACAATTAAGGCAAAAATAATCTTTTGCTGCTTGTCTATCCGAGAAATAGTGACTAAGGGGTATTTGGTTGACTTTTTAGGCAGAGGCGTCACCTTTTAAGGCAGAAATTTTGTGGACGTCTACAGACAAGTCAGCTCCTAAACACTGCGGTGCGTGTACTATTAAAGTACTTCACGCTATATTTATTTGCAGCAAATGGGAATCCCAAAGTGGCATGTGTCCTTCAGTGGTCATTACACGTTTGTCCTGACATACATTCCTCGAACTGTTTCAGGGGTGACAAAAACGAGTCTTTTTGGAAAATTGGTCCATTGCAACGGGGTCACATCAAGGCAAAGAAGGTCCCCGCACACAAAAATATACTTTGTTTGCTGAGAAATCTTTTTGCTTGGAATGACATCAGCGTCCGGTCAAAGCGGACATGATTCTTTTGTAATCCCCAGAAGATGAATAGAAACCATGCAAACAAGAAAGCATGATCACGCCTGGTAAAAACTCACAGTGAAAAGTGACAGTATGCCTCCTCTTGGAAAAGTTCATCAATCTGTTTCACTCACTCATTGGCTCACTCACTCACTCGAACACATGCACACACGTGAGGCAAGTTTGCGTTCGTCACCTCAGTGTCCCTCAGTGACTTGACCGCACAAACCCGATTAAAAGAGCGTACGTATCCTTCTCAGTGTTTTTCTTTGGTCGCGTTCCTCCTTCATTTAGTGTAGCTTATCCTTTGTATGTACATCACTAAAAAGTCCATCTGCGCCAAACAAAAATAAATAAGAGTCCAGAGAAAGAGAAAATACTTGAACTACAGCTCATACAAACACACTTCTGTCCTAAGGCAACTGGGCTTTGGGCTTTGTGCTTGCTTGTGCAAAGAAAAAGAAAAAAAAACGTGTTTGTTGGAGGGACCAGACACAGACAGCAGTTGTCAATCCTGTGGGGTAGGTAGGGTCGGTCCATGGTTAACTGCTGGGGGGCCCACTGGTGAGGAAGTAAGTGGTCATTTCACCTTTGCCCTTCACCTTGACCAATCCTCTGCAATCCAGCTGGTAGCCGTTGTTAGCGAGCACGTGGTAAAGGTCCGTGGTCACCTAGGAATGAGATCACAACACCATTGGGAATAATGACATACTGTATCCTCACTAAATGCAGTAGTCAAGCAGAATACTCCAAAAAGAGTGGTTTCTTGTTGATATACAGTGAAGAAAATAAGTATCTGAACACCCTGCTTTTTTGCAAGTTCACCCACTTAGAAATGATGGAGGAGTCTGAAATTTTCATGCTAGGTGCATGTCCACTTGAGAGAGATCATCTAAAACGAAAATGTATTCTAATGGGAAAATCCTGCTCAACATATGACCATTTTGACTTACAAACAAGGTCCTGGAATGAATTAACTTCATATGTAGAGGTACTTACTGTACTCCTTAAAAGGCACCTAGACCTGTGTTTCCAGAACAGTGACGAGCAGCGTGTAGAACAGTGCAAGATGTTATTCAGGCCCAAGACCACCACATTTTTAGAACCCTTCAAATGTTTAATAAAATTAAACATCACCACCCTTAGAACGGACTGGAGAGTATTCACCCGAACAGCTATAAACATTTCAGAGGCACTGCACCATCTGGGCCTTTTCATCAAGATTCTCAGAGAGTCATTGTATTCCACTTGCAGTCTCTGAAAGCTTGTCTTATTATTATAATTTGACCACAGATGCGCAGTGTAGAGGGTTGTACAATAGGCCTTGAACAAGGCAAGTTTGACCTCATCAGAGCACTTACCAAATTTTCGCGAGAGAACATTGGCTTGGACATAGAATGAGCAACACTGTTGATATACGTATGTCCTCATTGTTGGTCAGCATTGGTGTGATCATATGACCGAGGTATTTCACCTGACGACAGAACTTTAAAACTTGCCCTGACGACTTCAAATCAGGGAAAACCAACCGTTTATCTGAAGTTAATTCGTTCCAGGACCTTGTTTGCAAGTCGAAATGGTCGTATGTCGAGCAGGATTTTTCCATAAGAATACATTATAGTTCCATTAATTCGTTCCACAGCCCGAAAACCTACACAAATTAATAATTAATAATTAATAAATTCCGCTGGTACTATTGCAAATAACAATTACAGACCAAAACAAATAAATTATGAATAAAAATCAGAATAATAATAATACCTGTAATAAGCCTGAACGATATATCATTTAAATATCGCCATCGCGATGTGCGCGTGCGCGATAGTCAAATCGCAAGCACGTGCGATAGGTTTTTTTTGTTTTTTTTTCATCCACATAAGCCTTGCTTTCTGCTCTGTGCACAGCCTCACACCCTCCCTCTCCCAGCCCTTTGTTCCTCACAGTCACTGCAGCACTTGCTTATTAAAGTTAACGATGCTCGTTGTCTTTGATCTTGCCAAAGAAGCGGACATCAAAGCGGAGCAACGTGTCAATCATCGTTTAACTTGTTAAACAGTTTCTGCAAGGAAGCCGCGCTCATTGAATGTGTGTATGTGGAGACGTTGGAGACATATAAAATAAATGCCAGAAGTGATCATGAGGAGTTTGAAATTTCTACATGTCACTCCAAGAGTCACAGCTAAGGTAGATAAACAGAGGCATTTATTAAAGCCAAGCATTTTTCTACTACAGTACTTTCTTGTTATTCAAAAATGAGTTGGTTGGACAGTTATGTCTAAAATGATCATAATCATGACATTTTGAGTGCCTAAAAAACGTTTATTTATATATATTTTTAAATCACTTTGGGGGAAAAAATGAGGGAAAAATACATTGAGCACAAAAAACAGACACACACACACACACACACACAAAAAAAAAAATGGTGGGGGGGTGCTCTACTTCGGGGTTTTTCACTTATCGCCCCGGGTTCTGGTCCCCAATAACCACGAAAAACGAGCGATCACTGTACACTGTGGTGATGGTGAGTCATCCAAAGTCTTTCCAAACAGCTATTCAAGTCATCTAGTGAAAATTTCTTAAAAAATATATATATTTTTTATTTTGATATCGCAGTATAATATCGCAATATATCGCAAACCCCCCAAAAATCGCAACAATAGTTTTTTCCAATATCGTTCAGGCCTAACCTGTAATAATGTAACGAATCGGCTTCTAATGTGGCGGACGTGGTTTGCGTGGTGTACCTGAATGCACTGCGTCACAGACGTGTAGGGATGGGAATCGAGAACTGGTTTCTGTAGAGAATCGGTTCTGTGCGTTTCAATTCCTTGGAATCGTTGGCAGTTTATCTAACGATTCTCTTATAGATTCCAACTAGCTTGAATTACGTCACGTAATGTACGCATGTTACACACGCTCGACTCAGCAAGTGAGCCTACGTGATTATTTAAAGAGGGACCACTCCGCGTGATTTTGCTTGATTTTTAAAGGCCAAGTCATTATTGTCATGTCATGTCATTTCCTGTTTTATTTTGAAGGCTTCACCCTCCTCGTGTCTGCGTACTTGCCCTTCCTCTGGTCACCTAATCACCTATTGTTTCCACCTGTTCCCCCTGTGTATATATTGCCTTAGTTTCCCTTGTCTTGTGCAGAAGTGTCTTTCATCTAAGGTCAGTCACGTCAGCCTCTCGCCATAACTATTATAGTTATTCTGTACATTATCTTCCATTTGGAGTGCTTTGTGTTTGTAACTTTTGATCCTAGCCAGCTTGAATTTTTCCTCCTTTTGGAGCGCTTTATGTTTTTGCCTTACCTCCCTTTTGGAGGGCTTTGTGTTTGAAACCTTATTTTGTTTCTAGTCATCTTGACTAATTCCTCCGTTGGAGCGCTTTTTGTTTGTACTTTTTCTCATCCCCGCATGTCAGAGGAAGAACCTGTGTTTCAAAATAAAGTTTTACCTGAACCTCCACAGCTGAGTCCGCCTCGTCGTCTTGGTCTGACAATTATTCATGAGACTACTTAAAGAAAAGGTGATTTTTCAAAAAAGTGTATTAATGGGTCTATCATATTCCTTGACGAATACTCTATACGAAAAATATAACATATACTGTATGCATCTAAAATAATCCTAAACCATTTTTTTTTAGCAATTTTAATACTCAATTCGGTCGGTAGTCCACTAATCAGTGTTCTTTTTTCGGAATAATTTGAATTTGGTGGGTCGTCGGGCCAATCTGACTACTACAAAAGTATATACCTCCACATCCAGTGGTGGTATTTTTGTGTTGCTACGACTAACGGAAGTGGATGTTCCAAATTACTTCCCATAATGCATCTGACGTGTACAGCCAACCAGCGTATTTTCGCCCGTAATTCGAGATAGCATGGTCCCATTGGTCCCAAACCACTCGTATTCTACTCAGTATCAAAAGGCCTTTCCATAGAATACCCCAACTATGTCTAGGAAGTTAGCAAATCCAAGTTAACGGAGGATTGTGCTAAAATTCATCTTATATTTTGAATGAGATCCAACCGTCCTTATGTAACTACACCAACCTAATTATAAACTTGTTAATATTTGGGACAACAAAAGATATACTCTGCCCCTGCTGTCTGGACTAGCTGAACACTTTTTGTGTGTGCAGGCTTTCTCCACCCTATCTGAGAGGGTGTTCTCCACTGCTGGAGACACCTAGTCCAGAAAGATCACGTATCCTACCTGAAAAAGTAGACATGCTTATTTTTATGCAAAAGAATTGTTAATTTTGCACATTTGCACTACGCACTGTTCCGCTGTATTTGACAGTAGTCTATCTTTTTTTATTATTTTTGAGTGCTATCAGCTCATATGTCCTTTTTGGAGGATTTTTTTATTTCTATTAGAAAAATGTTTCAGTAAAATGTTACACATTCTTGTCTATTTGCCAGTTACATATTGCCACAGTTAACATTGAGGCTTTAGGCCTCTTTTGACCTCGTAAGTTTGTAAGGTTGTGACTTCTGATTGAACAAACTAGATGCCAATCAAAATGTTTGTTCTTCTTTTTCCTCAAATTAGAATCGATAAGAGAATCGATTAGTTAAGCAATATCGAAAATGGAACCGTAAAAATCGTATCAATTCCGATCGCTACTGACGTGACAGAGAGAGGGAGAGGTGCGGTTGAGATTTTACTTTCTCTTTTAATGTTTTGTTGAGAACACAGTCAACTGCAGCGGGCAGTAGGTGTGTTGTGTTGCACAAGTTCTAAAATAAATGATAAAAACCTGACGAAGCGTCACGATTTCTTTGGCAATGTTACCACAAAAATAATTGTCACCTTAACTTATAAAGACTGGTGAACAGAGGTCAGAGGAGGACCGTGGAGATCGTTGACATTGCACGGCCATATCGTTGAGTCAGTTCACGGATGCGCATTCCACGATCATATTTTTTCATCACTTCCATCTTCATCACAGTGGTAAGCGTCACCTTTTTTCTAGGGTTGGGAATCTCTGGCATGAAGCCGATTCGATATGTATCTAGATACACAGGTTACGATTCGATTAAAAAACGATACATTTTTATGGCCGAGTGATTCGATGCGATTCGATACAGTTTAAAAACGATATGGTTCGATACAGGGTGAAAACGATACGATAGTAAACATTTGTTGTGTGTGTTCGAACAGTATTTTAAACATATAAAAAAGACCACATTTCTAATAGCAAAATTAAACAACAAAATTTCATACCAACGTTATGTTTCATTTTTTTATCAAAAAAAATTAAGGCTTACTATATGACCGTCATTTTGTTCGATGGGATTGATAATAAAACTCCAGTGACAGACAACAATAATAATAATTTTCTGTAGTAATTCAATTTCTGTATTTCCTGGTGTTTTGAACACAACAGGTAAGTAATTTAAGTGCAAACTTTCAACGTAAACATCTTACAAACAAAAAATATTAGTTATATGGAGCAGCTCTAGAAAAAAAAAAGAATCAAACCTGCTAGTGTTATCATAAATAAATAATAAATTATGCTTTACGACTGGTATAATTGGGGGAATAAAAACAAGGCATTTTAGACAGGTCAATAATCATTACTTTAACCTAATACACAGCAAAGTCATTCAATTATGCCTGTGCTTCCTCATTTTTTATTCCTCATCACTGTCCATATCTTTTTTGAAGGGCAGATTTTTCTTGAGGAAGATCAACTAATCCACGTGTTCATGTTTAAGTAGACAATAATCGTGGAGACAATATGCCACCCTTTCCACCATTGTAGTGGGTTATTTTTCAGGATTAAAAACTCACGATCTCTGTACCGCTCCAGACTTCACACAAGCTCAGTCCCATGCGAACATGCTGCCTTCATCACTTAGAAGTCCGACTTTCGTTTTCCTGGGTGCTTTGAAAATCAATCGCTGCACGTCGCTGGTGTCGGTGATCACACTGTCCATTGTTTTAGCATGTTGCTTCGTTGCCACGACTAGTTTCGTTTTGGGCTGTACAGAAAATGCGACAGAGCGTGCGTTACAGTAGTTTCGTTAGCTCTCGCATTGTTATACCACGCCTGTGACGGGTAATGACGGCGACCTAGTAGCGGTTCTGCCGAAATGCATGGGAAGTTGAGGCAACCACGACCGTGAGTAGTGCTTGTCCATATTATATCATGCGTGCGGTCTCAATCCAAGTGCGCTGTGTGGTAAATGACACAAGCGCAGCATGTGAAGTAAAATATTAAGCAATGCATTGAGCTAGGCATTAGAAGCCGATTCTTGTGCTCGCGATAGCCGAATTCTATTTCTACCATCGGTTCATTGAATACTTAATGGCTAATTACTGTCGAATGGTAACTTTACTATTGATACATCTGTATCTCTCACCTGTAAAACCGGACATCCGGTCGTATTGGTTTATCGTTCTCAAGCTTACTTTTTTCTTGTTTCATCACCTGCACTAACCTTATTGGAACCTTTGTTGATTTGTCTCACAAGAAAATCCGCTGCGTGTCCGTCTGCAGCACTGTCATGTTATCGTATTTCAAACATGTCATTGGATGTAGAAACAAATGGCGAGTCAAATTTTATGTCGCATGTCGAAAAGATCGCGCGTCGAAGCGATCGTATGTCGAGGTACCACAGTAACACTCTTTGAATCATTCTTTTTTATATTGTATAACTCCCCATAGCTGGGACACACAGTGAGCAGCTGCTGCAAAGATTACAATCAAGTTATGTTTAGGCACGACTTTGCGTCCACAATACCAATGTGTCTAGTTAAGTTTAAGGTAAGGAATTAGGCTAGAGCCTATTGTCCCCAAAACCCTTTGAACTTCACATAATAAACGAACAACAGCAGGCGTATTGTGGTGGGGGCGCAGTTTGTAGCGGCTGTCACTTCCCCTCCATCTTAGAAAACAGATCCCCAGTCTTACTATTCCTGGATTTTCAAACTTGTTGGCTGGAAAAATAATGATGTGCATTTCCGAAGGTGGAATCGGAATTTTGTACAACAGGTGGCAGTATTGTTCAATATTTATAGGACAGTATGTTTTTTTTTTTTTTTTTTTTTTTTTTTAACAAAGTGTTGTTCCCTTTCTTTACAAAAAATGAGAGTATTTATCTTTCTTTTTTTCAACCCTAATTCAAATCAATACGCTTTTGACAGCCATTACAAAAGATCTCAGAATCACTTATTAAATCGATTAGGACCACACCCAAATTCTTTGACATGTATAAATCTTCCTCTCTCTTCAGCTTTTTCCTTCAGGGGTCGCCTTATGTGTCTACAAGTTGCGTGTTACCTGAATGTAGTCCGGTACTCCGGTGCTGTCCATCCGACTGGCTACATTGACGGTGTTCCCCCAGATATCGTACTGTGGCTTCCTGGCCCCGATAACCCCGGCCACCACTGGTCCCATGTTCAGCCCTGAGCGGCATAAGTCAGCAATCAGTCACAGACTGGAAAATTGGCCTACTGGGAAAAAAACTGGAGCAAAACAAATAGCAAAGTGTTATAAACACTGAGCAATATCTTACCGATCTTCATCTGGAAGTTGTTGAAAGAGTGCTCATTGATGTACTTCATCTGCTCCCTCAGCCTCATGGCGTAGTCTGCCAGCGCCAGGATGTGAGAGCGACCCTCTCTGTCGTATGTGGACAAATTGAGGCCCGAGGCGGCCATGTAAGTAGAACCGATGGTTTTGATTTTCTCCAACTGACGGAATCTCTCCTCGCTGATGATCTGGAAAAAAGACAAGATGACACCATAAACCCCATCACTTTCTGTAGTTTGTCACGGGGTTACATTTTGGATGGAGAGACTATCATACTTCATGAAACGTACACACATTTTTTGGGGTAAAAAACATTACCGTATTTTTCGGACTATAAGTCACACCTGAGAATAAGTCGCACCACCCATAAAATGCCCAATGAAGAGGAAGAAAACATATAAGTCGCACCGGAGTATAAGTCGCATTTTTGGGGGTAATTTACTAGATAAAATACAACACATAGAACAGATATGTCATCTTGAAAGGCAATTTAAAATAAAAATACAGCCCTGCCCTGGGCTTGGTGGGCCGCTGGGGGCCCCGTGGCGCGCCGTGCCGGCTGGGGGGCTGCGGCTGCGGTTCGTGGCCCGGGTGGGCGGATGGGGTTGGGGACAGGCGTGGGGTTGGTGGTGCGTCCCCTCTTGCCATCCCCGAGGGCCGGTAGATGGGCGTGCGGGTGGCCCGGGGGAACACCCTGGATTACAGGGGGAGGTGGCTCCTTTGCTGGGCTGCGGGAGGAGGGATGGGCTGCGCTGCCCCCCTCCCCCCCAGGGACCGCCCTCCCTCCCCGGGCTGGCTGGGTGGGGGCCGTGGCCCTGTGTCGGCGCCCGCGTGGCGTCTCTGCTCGTCTGCATGGGTGCTGCGTGCCCGGCGGGGCCCGCGTGCGGCTAGATGCAATTGGGCGCACTCGGGCGGGGGGTCCCGGTGCCGTGGTGGCGTAGGGTCCGTCGCCAACGAGCTTACACTCACTAAGGATTCACACGATTACTGGGTTCTAAATCACAGAGATGATTTGTGTACACTCTACCCCTTTCTATCACTTAGCTTATAGACTCCCCCACCTTCTTCCCCCTCTTTCCCTGGTCAACAGGCCCCCCACATGGTGTCAACCGGAAATACATGTAGCTGACGATAGCACCAACATATTAGTAGTTAGTGTAGTTAGGCGTTCAATGTATTTCTTGTTGTTGTTTGTTTCTTCTCTTTCTTCTCTTGCGTTTCTTTTCTTCTGTTCCCCCATAACCCCTTCCTGTTCGCTGTTTTGTCATAATAAATGAGGTACTGTATGTTGAATGATCACAAAGGGAGTATGTCAGACTCTCAATGTGAAACATTAAAACTGTTCAGACTATCCGGGCACTTAGACTTCCATTCTCCGTGTCAAACAGCTGAACAGGACAGATTTATAAATAAATAAATAAATAAATAAATAAATAAATAAATAAATAAATAAATAAAATAAAAATACAATAGAGAACAACATGCTGAATAAGTGTACAGTATGATAATGTTACATGATGCATGAACAACGAAATGCGAACGTGGCCGGTATGTTAACGTAACATAGCTATTAAGAGTTATTCAGATAACTATAGGTTAAAGAACATGCTAACAAGTATACCAAACCATCAGTGTCACTCCAAAACACCAAAATAACATGTGAAATGATAAAATAATGTTTGAATAATTTCACACATAAGTCACTCCAGAGTATAAGTCGCACCCTCAGCCAGACTATGGAAAAAAACTACGACTTATTGTCCGAAAAATACGGTATATAAATAAATACTCTGGCTCATGGTTTGTAAATAGAAGGCAAAGTGTCCTGGTTTTAGTTTGCTTTTTGTAATCCCTTGTTCAAGTTTACTATAAAAGTGATACATGAAACAAATGAGATTTAAATTGGTATGTTTAAATTTAAACATTTTTCTATTTTGGCATTAATCTAGCTATTTTTAGACTGCTTGGAGGGCTACAAATTTTGACTTGCTTTCTTGTTGTTCTTGGTGAGAACACTAACTAAAATTGCTGCTACTTTGTTATTTGTGGACAGATTATAATGAAATTTGGTAGGGTATTTTCTATGAATGTATAAGCATCCATCCTCGGAGCCCCCTTTATTTCTTTTGTCTCGGGACCTAATTAGATGAATTAAAAATGTGGACTTATTTTTGCCTGGAGGTTACAAGTTAGCAGTAGAGGGAATGCGTTCTCTGTGCTTATATCACTCTTTGCTAATGGGACAAGGGCCAGGCAATCGTATCTTATTTTAAATCGTTTACCACTAAAAATGTATTCATTAGAATGTACCGATTGAATAACGTGATTAAAAACCAGGCCCAGCTACATTTTTAGAGGGTTGGAATCAGGTCAATTTTTCAGACATTTTTGTACAGTATACCAACATTTGTTCCTCTCCTTGCGCACCTGTTATATAGTAGCTTTCTTTTTTTTTTTCACAATATTTTTTTCTCCGGTCAACACAATTTGTACTCCAGATACAAAACACAATAAAAATCAATAGGATTGCAACTAGTGTTGTTAATAATGGAGTTAGAGTATAACGGTGTTTTTTTTTTTCTAGTAGTGATGTAATCTAATTAATTACTTTTCCCTTTTATGCTACGGCGTTACCATTACTGAGGATGTGAAGGGTCGTGTTACAATTTGGTTGAATGAAACGTGAGTTGTCTGATTTTGTCAGCTTTCTGGAAGAGAACAAAGCGGGATGGGGGAGGGGGAAGGGGTTGGTGATGCCGTTGCAAACGCGATGATGAATGGCGAGGCGGCTCGGCGCGTTAGCATAGCATTCGCGTTCTCGTTAGCATTAGCATTTAGCGTGGCGAGCGTCATCTCACTTTCCGACACCTTTTTTTTGTTTTTTTTTTGCAAACAATTCATGGCGTCCAGGTGGGTACAACAATTAAAGTGCTCATAACACCAAAAAGTATGTTTATTTCATATTTCACGCAGTGTTTTATGCTCCTGAATGAAATGGACCGCTTGGATGTGTGGGGAAGGGATTGTTTTATATTTTCAATTTTTGAATCCCACGACATAAAAATGAATGACTTCCGGCTTCAGTCTTGGGTTTAGGACGAATGCGAATGTGACGTCACCTAGTGAGCTCTCATGTCCGTAGCACGGGAACGAGCTGTAACTTGCTCGCCGCTGGTCGGGTTGCCGATCGGCGAAGACAATCGACAACCTTGCCGCCGTGTGTCATGATCCAGGCTAGTTTTGTGTGATTTTTCGCTTCAAAAAACGAAAATAAGACTTTGAAACGTCACTTGGTTCGGGTTAGCATGTCGGCTAGCTGTCACGCCTCTTGGTTTGTTTACATTCTCCGATGCTGGGGCAGGGAAATGACAAAAGCCTGACTAACTGCGGTGGCATAAAATATCATTCGGGAGGTGCGACATTAAAGGTGAAGTCGACAGTTTTGACCATTATGGAGCAATTTTGCCATGTTGTACTGAATAAATACATTTTTATTACTTCGTATTCATTTAGTACAAGACTGTTATTTGTCATGACCATACCATTTATTTAGTAATTGGGGAAAAATACTATGACAAAAAAAAAAATCCTGTAAAAATATTGGAGTAGAGACTGAAACAATGAAATTTTGCGGCTCTCATCGTCGCATTTTCCTCGTTCTGAATAATTCCCCCTCAATGGGCTAAGTTCTAAATCAGGTGAAACCATGACCCAGCCGAGGTCATCCTCCTGTTGGGGATACTAGAGCCCTATAATGGTAGGCGTGGCTAAACGACAGATTAAAAGACTAATTTCTCATTATCTCCGCTTTGCCAAATTGTTGTATATAGTCAAATCGTCTGAAAATATGATTCTAATTCACATAATATGCTATTTAAGACTTTTTTTTATCCTGTCGTACGCACCTTAAGTGAAAATAATGTACTATTTTCCTACTGAGTGTGCATTATCATCACCAAGTTAGCGTTGTCCTTGTAGACGCTACAATATAATATATACATACAGTTTTTTTTTTTCTAATACCAAAACTAATCACTTTCCCTTAACTTTTCTTGACGTATCTATGAACTTTGTGTGATCTTTTTAATCAAAACAACTAGAGCAAAGATGGGACATGCATGAGATTCAGAGCTTCACCTGCAAATTGAAAAATATATCTACTGTATGTTAGGGCTGTCAAACTATTAAAATTTTTAATCGAGTTAATTACAGCTTAAAAATTAATTAATCGTAATTAATTGCATTTCAAATCATCTATAAAATATGCCATATTTTTCTGTAAATTATTGTTGGAATGGAAAGATACGACACAAGATGGATATATACATTCAACATACGGTACATAAGTACTGTATTTGTTTATTATAACAATAAATCAACAAGATGGCATTAACATTATTAACATTCTCTTAAAGCGATTCTTGGATAGAAAGACTTGTAGTTCTTAAAAGATAAATGTTAGTACAAGTTATAGAAATTTTGTATTAAAACCCCTCTCAATGTTTTCGTTTTACTAAAATTTGTAAAATTTTGAATCAAAAAATAAACTAGTAGCTCGCCATTGTTGATGTCAATAATTACACCATGCTCACACATTGTGCTGAAACCCATAATATCATTTGGACCCAAGCGCCAGCACAGGGCGCCAAACAACAAAAAACAAGTAACAAGCGGACATTACACTGCTGTCATTTTAATCTGCTTGAGCGGGGCATGTGCGTTAATTGCGTCAAATATTTTAACGTGATTAATTAAAAATAATAATTACCGCCCGTTAACGCGATAATTTTGACAGCCCTACTGTATATATAATATTAGGAGTGTGACGATACACACAAGTCATGGTTCAGTATATACCTCGATACGGGGGTCATGGTTCAGTGCAGGTTCAGTACAACAGGTCAAACAAAAAGGCTTTTTTATCTTAGAGTATTTGAAAGTTAAAGTTTGTACACTGTTAAACTGTTATATAGGTGAAATTTTATAAAAATGTAAAAAGTATGACCAGCGTTTTTTTTTTTTTTTTAATGAAAAAAATCAGATGAAAAGTAACATCAATTACTTTGCTGAGTAAATAATTATTCTTACAATGAGGTAACTGAGTTACTAACTCAATTTGGGAAGAAGTCATTTGTAACTTTAACTAATTACTTTTCTAAAGTAAGATTAACAACACTGCTCACAACTAACAGTTAAAAACTGGAAAGATAAAGTACCATAATGGCCCGAATATAAGACGGTGTTTTTTGCATTGAAATAAGACTGAAAAAATGGGGGTTGTCTTATATTCGCGGTCTAGACGTTATACCCATTCACGACGCTAGATGGCGCCAGATATCATTAAAGCGATGTTCTGTCATGACAGATCTCACCTACTCAAGTTTAACCAGTTTGCATTATTTTATTGCAATGTTTTTCCTTATTCAGATTTGTTTTAAGACTACAGCTACAGTTAGACTTCACTTTGATTGTTAATGCAGTTATTGCAATTTTGTTGTTTTATCACAAAAGATTGGTTTATTTACATTTCAAAAACCAGAAGCCATCCATTTACGAATGTGATTGCACTTTAGTTTACATATTTAAATGTTCAGGTATTAAGATTTGAATGAGGCAAAATAACATGCTTTTTCACTTAAATATATTTTTATAATCATTTGTTTCAGATGTACTGTAATTATTTTCTGTACAAAAATTAATTTGGTGTTCAAAAAGTCTTTTTTCAAACTTGAGTCTTGAAAAAGAGGGGGTCGTCTTATATTCAGGGCCGTCTTATATTCGGGCCAATACGGTACTATTGTGATAAGCTTCATACAGCGTTTTAGTACGGCTTTCTTACCTCATCAAAATCAGCGATGATCTCGTTGAGCAGCCGGAGACACTCCACTCCTTCGTTGTTGCCCTCCAGCTCCACGTAGAACTCGGAGAAGTTGCAGATGGAGGCAAACATGACGGCCACGCACTCACACGACTGGTAGTATAGCTCGTCGTTGCGCCGCTCACGGGCCAGGAAGTGGGCGGCGACGTCTTTGGGCAGGATGTTGTGGAGCAAGCGCCGGTTGTACGCCTGCAGCTCCTCCATCTCTTCCTTCTCCTCGGTGGCCTGAGGATGGGAAGAGGGCTGCTATGTTACCGTACTTAAGTAGATATTTTATAATTGATTATATTTCAGAGTGTACACTTAAATATTTAAGTAGTTAAATCAGTGCAAGCAATCCAGTGGCAGTTAGTGTCTTCCGGCATTTACCTGCAGCTTCCAGAGAAAATCGAGGCGTGCGGTGGACTCCACCTGCTGGCCGTGCAAGTAAAGCGCCAGAACAAAGACGGTCAGGATGACAGGGGTCATGACCTTCAGGGGTACTTTGCTCACACTCTCCAGGCTGAGGCGAGAGCAACATTTCATCATTAGTCAAGAGAAGCACAAAATGTAAACACAACATGTCAACTCACCATTGCTCTCCAGTTGCATTGACAGCAAGCCTGTTAACAGACAAACCAGAAAAGAAAAAAAAACAGAAACATCAACAAAAATATCCCGTGCTCCTTTAGTTACAGATTTAAAAAAGAATATCAGTCACTTATTTTTGGGGGAAATCTATGTTGACTTACAGCGTGTTGGCTTTGACCAGCAGGTCAGCGTTGTCAAAGAGGACCACCTGAGGCCACTCCACCAGCAGGAGGAAGACAAACTGAATGAGCAGCATGAGGGCTAACTTGCCGATGCTGCTAATGTGGAGGAACACTGAGCAGGCCAGCAAGGTCAGCAGGACGCTGTAGCTGAAATACTGTAGTCGGATGACCGGTCAGACGTAAATCAAGTAGAAGTTGAAAGGAAGAAACTGGACTCTTTTTATTTTCACCTATAAATTCCTTTAAATTCTTCATTTTAAGTGTGATGTAACCCCTCATGAGATCTGCTTTAGGTGTGTCCCCTTATGACTGACAGCTTAAAGAGTCCAGTTTCCTTTCTTAACCCTTTCAGGGACACTACAGTAGACATCCATTCAATTTAAAAAAACATATATTTTTTAAAAATATATTTTGTTACAATTAAGACCTTAAACCCTTCCACAGCAAGTGACTGTTTATAGTCATTTAAAAAAACATTTGTAATTATTTGAATAATTTTTAAATTCATATATATATATATAGTCATAAATACTAGGGTTGTTCCAATCATGTTTTTTTGCTCCCGATCCGATCCCGATCGTTTTAGTTTGAGTATCTGCCGATCCCAATATTTCCCGATCCGATTGCTTTTTTTTTGCTCCCGATTCAAGTCCAATCATTCCCGATAATTTTTCCCGATCATATACATTTTGGCAATGCATTAAGAAAAAAATGAATAAAACTCGGACGAATATATACATTCAACATACAGTACATATGTACTGTATTTGTTTATTATGACAATAAATCCTCAAGATGGCATTTATATTATTAACATTCTTTCTGTGAACATTGTGACTAAATATTGCCAACTAGTGTATTTGTTGAGCCTTCAGTAAATGATACTGCAGCCGTTAACTTCTGTCCAAATGCATGATGGGAAGTGCAACCATGACTGTGCATAGGGGCACCAAATGATATATCTTCTCTGCGTTGCAAACATAGGGTGTTACGAAAATGATCAACTACTATCTTTCTTCCCAACATTGCCTCCCACGTTATCTTTAATTGCTGAGAGAAGAATTGTAAGGCTTTAGCCACATAAAAACTGTCTCCAAAGGCTGTCAAAATTCTCTCTACTCATTATACTCTGCATTTTAGCGCTATCTATAGGTAAAACGGCGTCTGTATAGATTGACCGCGACAATGCAAGAGTGGGTCGTGCAGCACATGAGTTATTTACTTAACGTGATTAATTAAAAAAAATTAATTACCGCTGTTAACGCAATAAATTTGATAGCCCTACTTTAAGCCAATACTACTCTGGATGAGTGTATGACATTTTGTCTGTAACGTTAAATACAATTAGAAAATGATTTAAATAAAAAAAAAAATATATGTATTAAAAAAAGGCATGTCCGATATTTTTTTTGCCGATTCCGATACTTTGAAAATGACGTGATCGGACCCGATATCGATCGGGACATCTTTAATAAATACATTTATACATTAATACAATGACAATAAAAACTAAATTGATTAAATTAAAATTTAAAGAAAGTTTTTAGAAATGATATCAATAGACATTAAGTTAATAAGAAATGCAATCAACTCTAAGTTCACCGATCAATTTATTCATAAATTTTGGGGTCTAGGTGATCGGTCAATTAAAAAATATAAACGATCTGTTTACCCATAGAGTCAGTTAGACACATGAGCCTGCTACCATTTGCTCGTGGACATCTGTGGTCATTAATATGAGCATAGAAGTGCACGAGTTGATATTAGCATACTTTCAGGACCACAGCATAATGTTAAAGGGATCCACAGATAAAAAGACATGTAGTTCTTAAAAGATAAATATTATTAGTGCTGTCAAATTTATCGCGTTAACGGGCAGTAATTAATTTTTTAAATTAATCACGTTAAAATATTTGACGCATTTAACACATGCACAGAATGATCCGCTCATGCATTGCCTCAAACAGATTATAATGACGCCGTTTTTGCATACTGAGAGCTAAAACGGCAGTGAAATGCGAGTGGACACAGACGTTCACTGGACCGCGCCTTTTTTTGGCATAAGCATTGGCAACTCGTTCACAACAAACATATCTCTTTCGTCGAGCGACGTGGGGAAGATAGACAGGAGATGGTCTTTTTCTTAACACCCTGTATTGAACACAACGCAGAGAAGATATACCATTTGCAGCCACCACTGACAGTCATGGTTGCCCAACTTCCTATCATGCATTTGGGCGGAACAGTTAAGTCGCCACAGTATCATTTAGTGAAAGCACAACAAAAAAAAATATTCCTATCTCTAAAAAAAAAATAATAATGTTCACAAAAAGAAAAGCGCTCAATTCAAAGAGAACTGGCATTCCCAATCAAAATAGCTGTGCAAAATACACTTAAAACTTTGCCTTGGCCAGATCTCTAATTTAAAACCCGCCATTGATACCTTGTGTTGTTTTTCTATCATTACCTTACGTAGTTAAAGACACTGTGGAAGAACAGCAGGGAGCCCGTGTGACGTTCCGCTCAGCGACGTCAACAATAGCGAGCTATTTATTTTTTGATTTAAAATTTTATTTAAAAACAACTTTCGGAGGGGTTTTAATATAAAATTACTATAACCTGTAGTCACATTTATCTTTTAAGAACTACAAGTCTTTCTATCGGTGGATCCCTTTAAACAGAAAGAATGTTAATAATGTTAATGCCATCTTGTGGGTTTATTGCTATAATAAACAAATACAGTACTTATGTAAAGTATGTTGAATGTATATGTCCGTCTTGCTTCTTATCTTTCCATTCCAACAATAATTTACAGAAAAATATGGCATTTTTAGAGATGGTTTGAAGTGCGATTAATTATGATTAATTAATTTTTAAGCTGTGATTAACTCGATTAAAATTGACAGCCCTAGTTATTATGAATTAAAATAATTTGATATTTAAACCCCTCTTGATGCTTTCGTTTTTATACAATTTGTAAAAAGTTTCTAACTAGTAGGTCGCCATTGTCGTTGACGTCGCAGGGAGGTGATGTCACATGGTAAGGCTGCCGGGCGACATAAACGTCATCCGTTCAACCCTTTAAATTTGAATCTGAGAAGACCATTAAATAGCATGACAGCCCTGTGGATATTTCACAAAACTAGCAGCAAAAGCAAAATAAACAGGAAAGACGGGAAGAGACTTGATGAGAGTAGGGGGAAAAAAAAAAAAAAGGTGTGCTATACTTACGTAACGTCCTACAAAAGGCGAATTTGACACCCAAAGGACTACCGTGCGCTTCAGCTTGTTTTGTTTAGATGCATGGAGACAGAACATACTAAAGATGCCATAAGAAAATACTTAAACGTAGTAATATCAAATAAGGGTGGTTTGAATAGGCTGCGTGACTAATGTGGTCAACAGATTAAGCAATCTACTTTAAAGCTACCAAAAAAAACACCACAATACTTAAAAGTATAAGAGGGAAACATGCAAAAGTATTTTGAAGCAATGAAAAGGTAATAAAAGACTCAATAAAAACACAAATAGTAATTACTCGCTGCTTTTAACCGATGGGCGCATGTGTTGGATGTCTAGCCGCATAGAAAGAATTGCTGTAATCCGGTAGTATTCATCGAGTGACAGTGACAATCTACGTCATCACCCCGAGCGTCCATAAAACATGGCGCCCTCCGTAGTAAGCAATATTTTATGTGTTTCTAATAACATATTTTAATAAAAGAGAACAATTGTGGCTTATTAGAGCCTACAAGTCTTTAAGTCTGAGGTTCCCTTTAATGATTGTAATGTATGTTGCTCTTTACTTTATAAATATGGGAAGGAGTGGAATTCGTATTGACTTACCAAATTGTCACTGGTGGGTGCTAGATGCCCTCACTCTTTCCTTTGTGAGTGAAGTCACTCAGATAATGCCTTTTTAGTAAATGCTCAGATTCAAATTGTTGCAGCAGTAAAAGACATTAAGATAAGAAAAATAAAAACTTACGAGACCTGACATAATTTAGTAGTGATCTATTCTCCAGAAAATTGATCCTTTTCCTCAAGTCATGTGATTTTCTATTAGTAAAACAAAACTCTGCTGCATTTTAATTTTTTGTCAACGAAGATACAAGCTATTAGTTTGGAAAGAAAAGTTCTTATTTTGGGGGAAGAAGTCAGGGATGTTATTATTTTTTTTTTTAACTTCCGATCTGAGCCTTTCTTATCAAGATATGTTCTGCCTATATTTATCCGATCCTGATCCAATCCCTATATTTTTAGAGCAGTACAAATAATGCAAAAAAAAAAAAATCATATTTTTTGTACTAAATCGGGCTCTGCTGGTACCATCTCAAAAATATTACACATTACGTTACTGTTACTATCAATAGTTTGTAAAGAGGAGTAGTAGGACATATTTGCCTAGTGATTTGATTTACAGCAGCCGAAAAGCACGATGGTATTGAAAGCACGCGACAACTGGATCAGATCCAATCTTCACCAAATCCGATACTGTCCGATACTCCAAAAATAGCCATATCGGGCGCCAATACCGATACTGAGTACCGGAGTGGCACATAATTAAGAACTACTGCATGTGCTGTTAAAAAAAAAAAACACAAAAAAACAAGTCTTGGTTCATGGGTAACGTTTAGTGTTTTACAATTAAACAAGATTGATTGGATTATTAAAGTTGCGTGCTGTTGTTTATGAAAAACATCGCAAATATGGAGGTCAGCAGGTCATGGTTCAAATCAATGATAAGCCAGAAAATTGTGATTGCTGTACCCCTTTAGTCAACACATTGTTAATGGAGTGAAATCCTACAACAATAAAATAAAGTGGCAATTGTGTAAATGTAATATGATGAGGTGAAATACATTCAGATTATAAACCTCTGAGTGAAACCACAACAGTGATGTGGCTAGAGTTTGACACCCATACAGTCACCACATACCTAATGAATTATGTATGATATTATGTTCTGTATTGCACATTAAATGCTATGAGACTGACCTCCGGGAAATGGCAGGGGATGACCTGGCCGGAACACACACTCAAGCCGTCCTTGGCTGCCCTGGTGAGGTTGTGAAGCAGACAGAGGGTCACTGTCGTGTTCGGATGCTCCTCGGCCATGCAGTCTTTCAGTTCAGCTCTGCTGCACGTAAACTAGCAAGCCAGACATTCAACATCAGCAAAAGGTCAGGAGATACCACTTAAATTGAACAAGTTGGCTTTTCACAGGAGGCTGCGCGTACGTATGCATTCACACACAAACACAATAGTATCGTCGTGCATGACTGTCAACATCTAGTTACCGGGCAACCGGCCTCAACACACAAAATGGTGGAAGCATTAATCTGGGACATTTGGAAATTATCTTGTTACTTTTAGACAATGCACACAAGTTGTATTTAGACAGGAGGCCAAAACGCCGATAGGGGCTTCACTACTCATGCACACACTTCCCCACTACATGCTCCTGACTGTTCATGTTTTTCCGCTTGGGAAAAATTACTGTTAAGTTTCTAAACTTCATGCACTCAGTTCGCTCTTGAATAAAATGTGTCTGCATAGCAAACCATTGAGGACACACTCTTGTCAGCATTCCAGTCATGTCTAATGTCACAAGTCAAAACTGTTACATGATATGAATATGCAAAAGCGTACCATGTTAGCGAAAGAAGCAATGAAGAGGAGTAGGATGGTGAAGACGGCCACGAGCGTACTGTTCGCACGGGACTGCACGATCTTCTTGGTTAGCGTCTGCAAGGCGGTTGGAAAGAGCTTCAAGACGTAAGAGCAGACAACACAGCGATTGCCACATTAGTGACAAATTCAGTCATTCAAATAGATTTTGGTCATTAAATATGGTATGAATATGTCAACCACTTGTCACTTCCTTTAAGTTTTTTGTTCAGATTTTTCAAGAAACGCAGAAAAACAAAACCATTTGTTGATTTTCCATGTAAAAATCTTTTTAAACAATCGTAACCATTTTTACAAAAAATGACCTAGGCCAGGGGTGCAAATTGCATCGATTGCGATCGCCCAGTCAATCACAACACTAGTGTGAGAGGCTTGAGACATTGGGAAAAAAAAAAAAAAAGCACATAACTATGTAGACAGTGGGGCAAATAAGTATTTAGTCAACCACTAATAGTGCAAGTTCTCCCACTTGAAAAGATTAGAGAGGCCTGTAATTGTCAACATGGGTGAACCTCAACCATGAGAGACAGAATATGGAAAAAAAAAACAAAAGTTCTTCTCAATACTTTGTTTTGTACCCTTTGTTGGCAATAACGGAGGCCAAACGTTTTCTGTAACTCTTCACAAGGTTTTCACACACTGTAGCTGGTATTTTGGCCCATTCCTCAATGCAGATCTCCTCTAGAGCAGTGGTGTTTTGGGGCTGTTGTTGGGCAAAACAGACTTTCAACTCCCTCCACAGATTTTCTATGGGGTTGAGATCTGGAGACTGGCTAGGCCACTCCAGAACCTTGAAATGCTTCTTACGAAGCTACACCTTTGTTGCCCTGGCTGTGTGTTTGGGATCATTGTCATGCTGAAAGACCCAGCCACGTCTCATCTTCAATGCCCTTGCTGATGGAAGGAGATTTTTACTCAAAATCTCTCAATACATGGCCCTATTCATTCTTTCCTTTGCACAGATCAGTCATCCTGGTCCCTCTGCAGAAAAAAAAGCCCCAAAGCATGATGTTTCCACCCCCATGCTTCACAGTGGGTATGGTGTTCTTCGGATGCAATTCAGTATTCTTTCTCCTCCAAACACGAGAACCTGTGTTTCTACCAAAAAGTTCTATTTTGGTTTCATCTGACCATAACACATTCTCCCAGTCCTCTTCTGGATCATCCAAATGCTCTCTAGCAAACCGCAGACGGGCCTGGACGTGTAATTTCTACAGCATGGGGACACGTCTGGCAGTGCAGGATTTGAGTCCCTGGCGGCACATTGTGTTACGGATAGTAGCCTTTGTTACTGTGGTCCCAGCTCTCTGTAGTTCATTCACGAGGTCCCCCCATGTGGTTCTGGGATTTTTGCTCACCGTTCTTGTTATCATTTTGACGCCACGGGGTGAGATCTTGCATGGAGCCCCAGATCGATGGAGATTATCAGTGGTCTTGTATGTCTTCCATTTTATAATAATTGCTCCACAGTTGATTTATTTACACCAAGCGTTTTACCTAATGCAAATTCAGTCTTCCCAGCCTGGTGCAGGTCTACAGCTTTGTCTCTGGTGTCCTTCGACAGCTTTTTGGTCTTGGCCATAGTGGAGTTTGGAGTGTGACTGACTGAGATTGTGGACAGGTAGGTGGCTTTTATACCGATAATGAGTTAAAACAGGTGCCATTCATACAGGTAATGAGTGGAGCCTCGTTAGACCTCGTTAGAAGAAGTTAGACCTCTTTGACAGCCAGAAATCTTGCTTGTTTGTAGGTGACCAAATACTTATTTTCCACTCTAATTTGGAAATCTTTAAAAATCAAACAATGTGATTTTCTGTTTTTTTTTTCACATTCAGTCTCTCATGGTTGAGGTTTACCCATGTTGACAATTACAGGCTTTTCTAATCTTTTCAAGTAGGAGAACTTGCACAATTGGTGGTTGACTATATACTTATTTGGCCCACTGTATGTGGACACCAGGTCTTTACGAGGTTCAATTTTTTAAAATGACAAAAAAAATAATCACTTGCCCCTATAAACTATTATATTCCCAAATAAATGATGTAAAAACAGTGTGATATTGTGTGGCATTTACTTTCTTCTACAACTGCAAATTTCAATGAGTACAATATATTGCAACTTCAGGTTTTTTGTCCTTAATAAATAGTGCTGTCTCAAAATATGTCTTTTCCATTTTTGATGAGGGCCAATTTGATTTGTTCATTAGAGTGCAATAATCGATGAAATACTCTATTCAGCACAATATTAACCATAATGAAATATTCAAGTGTTAGTATATACCACAAATAGTCTGATTAAAAAATTCAATGAACCGTTCAGTGTTTCATCCCTAAACCTGATTTGGCCATGCCACACCTCATCTACAGGAATCAGATCAACGGTTGCTTACTTTGACGCAGGAGTAGATGGAACATATGAAGAGAATGTTGGTTAGAATGATAAAGATGCCAATGTAGAGACCCAGCATAAGCAGTGTTCTGCAGAAGAGACGGAAAAAAACCAAAAGGCGCAGTCATTAGTGTCCATGTTTAACTCCCATCAAGGGCCAGCATTCTGAGGAACTGGGACAAGATGAGAGATTCTTACTTTTTCACGACAATTATCTGAATGATGCAGATGCAGCAGAAAACTAGGAGGGCGCAGGCCACATAGCCACCAAAGCCATCGTCCACCTTTTTGGAGTACTGAAAAGAGACAACACAGATGAAAATTAAGTTTATCGAAGATTAAACACGTAATATCCAGCGGCGGCAAGCACTTTTTTCTCCAGTTCAGCAGTTTGAAATGTGAGCAGGAAGTTCTTGACATGGTCTTTGCGCAGCTGGTCGATGCTGCGCGCGTCGATGGCTCGGCCCAGAAACTCATCCACTTCGTCTTCAGGGTTTAGGGCCTCCTGAGTGCAGCGTCTAACAGGCAGTGTTGGAAAATTCAATTTTCGACACGTACTACTTCAAAGTTTAGTCGAAAAAATTGAGGATTAAGATGAAAATTTCCAAGAACAGCGGCAGAGTATATCTGCTGTTGCAAAATGGATAGCCACAACCTTTAGGTCATTTTTTTAACATAAAAATTACATTTAAGAAAGTACTGTATGTCAGACTCTTAGGGCCACTCAAAGAAAGAAAGAAAAAAAGCCTACAAGAATGAAATTGTAATCTTTTGACTTTATTTTCGTAATTTTACGAGAGTAACGTCACACGTTGCAATATTACGAAATTATATAAAGCGAGGAAAAAAAGTCGTAATATTATGAGCTCAAAGTCGTCACTTTACATAATATTACGAGAAAAAATTACAGGAATTTAATGGTGTTATACTTATATAGCGCTTTTTCAACCTTTCAAAGCGCTCAAAGCGCTTTACACAACATCGCCATCTACCTACTGGTGACCCAGCACCAGGAGCAATGTGGGGTTCAGTATCTTGCTCAAGGATACTTAGGCGAGTTCATCAGGGCAGAGAATTGAATTAATCTCATAATATTCATAAATTAATGGAAAAAAGTCGTAATATGATATTAAACTTGTTACTTTACAAACCATTACGTTATATGTATGGATGAAATGCAGCTAATTTAGCTAAATTTGCTACCACGTAATCATGTACGTAGCACTTCGCTGCCTCCGTTAAAATGAACAAAACAATACTGAGAGCATCTGCTGAGGTTGTATTTTAGAATTGGTAAAATAAAATTATAATCAATATGAGGATTTAAACTACACTCCCGTTGTAGCTCCCAGACAAGAAGAGATAAAAGGTTTTACGTATTTTAAGTAATATTTAGCTAATTTAGCTAAATCAGTTGACTGCATCCATACAGATTACGTAATGTTAAAATACGTAATTTAGCGACTTCAATCTTGTAATATACTTTCATAGACTTCACCATCAGTTGACTAGACAGCTCCTACAGACATTGTGCCACGCCTTGCCGAAAGAGGCCGGGACAGGCAGAGGCTATAAACTCAAACACACACTGCGCTCAAACGCTGGATCTAGGTGGAAGAGGACGAAGGTTTTACTGCATACAAGCAGGCAGGAGTGTCTCAAGAGTGATTTGGTCGAGGATTCAATGTAATTATTATATATAAATAATATTATAATAAAATTGAAATATTTACGTAAAATGAACGATAACTGCCGTTTTTTTTTGCTTTTAACCAAGAATCTAAACTGTTTTACGTTCATATCTATAGAAATTCTGGGATTTACGCATTTATTTACAAGAGCTTTCAACTTAAAAAGCTCTTTGTTTTGTGATGGCCGCCATGTTGTATCCATACACAATAGGGTAACTTTACATTAAAATGAACAGGTAATTTTCGGCCAACTGCCTGATTTTTGGCAAAAAATTGTAAATAAAACATTTCTGCGTCCATACAAAAAAGTCGCATTTTGCGTGTTATATTTTATGTAATATTTCAATCCAAAAAGTACGAGTGCCAGATAGCCTGCAAGACGTGCTGAGGCAACAGCAACATCGGAATTAAACCTAAATAAGTTGTGATTCGATATCTAAAAATGCAAATTTTGCTTTTGTTGAGTAAAATTATGAATGTTTTGCATGCTTTCCTCAAGTATTAAGTTTCTGATGTGAAAATTGAGTAATTTATTAGCTGTTGAAAACTGGGGGTGGGGGTGGGGGGGGGGGGTTACCGGTAAGTCTGCAGAAAAAGGAAAAAAAAAAATATTTGAAATATTTACTATGTTAAAGTTTTGAAGTATACACTGGGGCAAATAAGTATTTAGTCAACCACCAATTGTGCAAGTTCACCGACTTGAAAATATTAGAGAGGCCTGTAATTGTCAACATGGCTAAACCTCAACCATGAGAGACAGAATGTGGAAAAAAAAAAGAGAAAATCACATTGTTTGATTTTTAAATAATTTATTTCCAAATTAGTGTGGAAAATAAGTTTTTGGTCACCTACAAACGAGCAATATTTCTGGCTGTCAAAGAGGTCTAACTTCTTCTAACGAGTTCTAACGAGGCTCCACTCGTTACCTGTATTAATGGCACCTGTTTTAATTCATTATCGGTATAAAAGACACCTGTCCACAACTTCAGTCAGTCACACTCCAAACTCCACTATGGCCAAGACCAAAGAGCTGTCGAAGGACACCAGAGACAAAATTGTAGACCTGCACCAGGCTGGGAAGACTGAATCTGCAATAGGTAAAGCGCTTGGTGTAAAGAAATCAACTGTGGGAGCAATTATTAGAAAAAGGAAGACATACAAGACCACTGATAATCTCTCTCGATCTGGGGCTCCATGCAAGATCTCACCCCGTGGCGTCAAAATGATAAGAACGGTGAGCAGAAATCCCAGAACCACACGGGGGGACCTAGCGAATGACTGACAGAGAGCTGGGACCACAGTAACAAAGGCTACTATCAGTAACACAATGCGCCGCCAGGGATTCAAATCCTGCACTGCCAGACGTGACCCCCTGCTGAAGCCAGTACACGTCCAGGTCCATCTGCGGTTCGCTAGAAAGCATTTGGATGATCCAGACGAGGACTGAGAGAATGTGTTATGGTCAGATGAAACCAAAATAGAACTTTTTGGTAAAACACAGGTTCGCGTGTTTGGAGGAGAAAGAATACTGAATTGCAGCCGAAGAACACCATACCCACTGTGAAGTATGGGGGTGGAAACATCATGCTTTGGGGCTGTTTTTCTGCAAAGGGACCAGGACAACTGATCTGTGTAAAGGAAAGAATGAATGGAATGGGAGATTTTGAGTGAAAAAAACCCCACAGAAAATCTGTGGAGGGACTTGAAAGTCCGTGTTGCCCAACAACAGCCCCAAAACATCACTACTATAGAGGAGATCTGCATGAAGGAATGTCTGTGAACAGTAGAGGTGTGCAAAATTTCTGATTCTTAGATTATTCGCGATTCGGCCGTGGAAGATTCGAGAACGATTCACAAACATCCAAATTCCAATTATTGAAATATGCCAAGTAAAGCGAAAGTACAACACACTCAGCGCGCCGCGCGGTCTTCGGCACAATGAAGAACGGAGCGAGAGTAGCTAAGCATCATGCTTCTCATTACCCGGCCCCTCGGGTAATGCCAATGCTCAACTCACGGCTGTAGCTCAACTCATGCCACGAGATAAAAAAACACAACAACATACCTGACTGCTGCCGAAAAGCTGCTACAAAGTACATCCGCATAATGTTACGATAGATATCATTTATATAGGACTAGATGCATTATAGATCTGGTAGCGTTAGCAGCACATCTACAAAAAGCTAGATGCGGGCGTTAGTAAAAGGCCGCCATCTTAAAGCAGTACACTTTCCTGCAAGGCTGTTGTAGCGAACCTAATTAACTTTTTATCTAAAATACTCCCAAATCGGTAAAATATTGACTTGAATCTATCTTTAAAATAGTTTTAAAACTTTCACATGTCGAAAGTAGACAAAAGGGAAATTATGGAATAACGGGAGCAATTTTAACAACTTCAACAGTTGATTCACAACATTAAATTAATTGAATGTAGTTTAAAGCTGCTGATACAGAATGGGGACTGGAGTTTTTTATTTACTGTTAATTTTGTATATTTATTTCTGAAATAGTAGTTTGGTTTAGCCTGAGAGTATTTTTGAACAATTTTGGAACTAATGTACAAAACATTAAAAAAAAAAAAAAATGTTTAAAGAAGGGGGGTGCATCAATAATCGTTTTATAATCGAATCGGAGCCTCTGAATCGTAATCGTAATCGAATCTTTAGGTGCCCAAAGATTCCCAGCTCTAGTGAACAGTAGAGGTGTGCATCGGCACTGCCCTCACGATTCGATTCGATTACGATTCGGAGGGCCACGATTCGATTCAATTCGATTCGATTCGATTCAGAGGGTCACGATTCGATTCGGTTCGATTCGGCAAGGCATCGCGATGCATTAAAGCCTGGGATGCATTAAAATTCTAAAGCAAAGCATATTTTTTGTGAATCATGAGGCAACACAAGTGGTCAGACATTAAACAACTTTTTATTGACTCTTGTGTCACTCCTGGTTGAAGTCAAATGAAAATAGCATACTTTCAGATATATATTAAAAATAAAAAAAAATAAAAAAGATCACAGCATTTAATTAGTGCTTTGAATGAGACCAGAGCTTTCTCTTTTTTTACACACAGTAGCAGCCTTTCACACAGTGCAACATCTGAACTCCTGTGCAAAATCAGTAATAAGAGTCATTGTATTTTAGTCACAACGACCCATCAATAAAAATATTCAAGTAAGTATTAAAGAAAACGACAAAGAAAATATTGTAGTGCAGCAGCATCTTTATCGCAAAATGTCAATCATTTACGTGCGGGTCGGGTCGGGTCAGGCCGGACTTCTCTCTCGCTAACTTTTTTAAATAAATATATATTTGCAGACTAAAACGATGTATGGAAGTTAAACTAAGGAATACTTGTTATAAAATAAATACGTTGAAAAAAAAAAAAAAAACAGAGAAGGCGCTTTGGTAATCCAAACCATGAGCCACAGTTGAGACAGTGCATTGGTTGCGCACATGAACGCCGTGGCCCCGCCCTCCTTTTAATCTTCCCCTCGCGCTCTCGTGCTCTCCGCGAGTCTGCATCCTGGTATTTCCTTTTCGGATTTCGATACAGAGCACCAAGAGGCGAAAAGCAAACTAAAGACGGGGGGATTGAAAAGGCAAGAATCCACGAGTGGTGTGTGGAAAGGATTTAAATTGATAGTGGAAGATGCATACAGAAAAATGTGTCAGCCTGGCCGAATGCAACAAAGGTGGCGCGCGCTTTGCTCTCATACGAGAGCAGAAAGATTGGCACCTTCACGCTGAGCAGGCATTTTAAAAACAGTACTGGCCTACAAGATGATATTAGTCACACATCGTTATTATCATTTGTTTCGAGGGCTGCGCCTCTTCGTGCTAAGCAGGACATCGTGGAGTTCGTGCATGGTGTTCCTTAAAATGTTATTATTTATTAAGGCAGCTTGTTCTTTTGTGTTCTGATGCGAGTCATTAAAATAAAGAATGTTATTTAAAAGTTTTTTAGTTTATTTTTGCATATGCAGCTGTTCCTCTGTCAGAGAGGCGCGTCCATGCATGTGAGCACAATATCCGAAACAGAAATATATTTAACATACATTTGCAGCGTTATTTCGTTGTCTACGCTCATTTATAATGATAATAAAAATATGTAGACTTTTTAAACATTAAGAAAACTTACGGTTTTTTTCTGCCAACTCGAATAAATTAAAATAAATGTCTGTTGCTGCATTATGCCAAGTAAATGAGCATAAACTATCCACCTGATAGAACAGACACACAAATATAAACGATATAAATGTTTATTGAATATGCATCTTACAGTCTTGTTTATCTGGGAGAATTTGTGACAAAAGACAGGTTTTAATTTATCATTATGCACATAGGCATCGTCACAGGTGTGATCACACAAAACGCAACCACGCATTGCATCCCCGCATTTGCTCCTCCTGCTGAAACGGGCTCGGGCCTACAAATGAAATGTACATTTTCGGGGGGTTTTCGGGCTCGAGCCTACAAATCAAACGTAAAATCTCGGGCTCTCGGCCTTTAATACACGCGGGCCGGGTCGAGTCGGGCTGGATTTTTTTAGACCCGAACTAAGCTCTAATCGAGAGAGCAGAGAGATAGGACATAACATAACAATGGCTGAAGCGGAGAAAGAGGGAGCGAGAAAGATTATTGATGCACCTAACACATTGAAAGTGGAGGTCTGGAGACATTTTGGCTTCTACGAGGTTGGTGGGAAACTTGACCAGAGTTAGGTTGTGTGTAAAAAATGAAACATGAGAATAATAATAAAAATGGGGAAACCAAATCCGTTGCATCACCAGAATTGCGCAGGGAAGATTTTTGAACGTACTTATATATTTTAAAATGCGCTGAATCGATTCGGCTTGTTGCCCGCATCGAATCGAATCGTCCATGCCCCGCATCGGGATGCATCGCCGCATCGATTATTGTTGACACCCTTAGTGAACAGTGTGTGAAAAGCGTGTGAACAGTTACAGAAAACGTTTGAACTCTGAGATTGCCAACAAAGGGGTACATAACAAAGTACTGAGATGAACTTTTGGTATTGACCAAGCAATTTTCCACCATGATTTGCAAATAATCTGTAAAAATTCTTTAAAAATCAAACAATGTAATTTTCTGTTTTTTTTTTCCACATGGTCTCTCATGGTTGAGGTTTATCCATGTTGACAATTACAGGCCTCTCTAATATTTTCAAGTGGGAGAACTTGCACAATTAGTGGTTGACTAAATACTTATTTGCCCCACTGTATATCGAGTAGAACATAATATTTAATCAGACAATGATTTAAATAAAAAAGAAATATGTGAATAAATTAAGGGTCATTCAGGGGCTCCTATGGTCCTGAGGACTGGGACAACATAGTCAGTCCCCCCCTTAACAGGCTTGTGCCTAAGGGAGGTGCCTGTTTTGGTTTTAGGTCGCTAGCGCCTTTGGTTTTGAAAATATTTGAATTTTAAAGTTTTTGAAAATAGGCCCCCAACGGATCGGGCTGATGCCCCGTGTCCCATCAACTGAGAGTGAAATCTATGTAACTTTATTCTCGTAATTTCATTTGTTCCCCCTTTCTTTGTGTGGCCTTAATATTCCGTTGTAAGAAAGTCTGTATCTGACAACCTGACAAAAAATGCATTAAAGAAAAAATATTATGATCTTTTTATAGTTTAAATATGTTTGTCACTTAGTTTGAACAAACGTTCATTCGCTGCCAACCCTCCCAGTGCAAATGGACCGTCAATAGTATTCAATGAGTTTATAATAAAAGATCCAAAACATTTGATAAGGGAACAACTCACATGTCCTTGCTCGATGCTTCGTCGATGCCCTGAGAAGACAAAAACAGAGAGAGTGAAAAGGACTATTATGGTGCAGCCAGAGTGTGGCAAGAAAAAAAACAAGAAAAAAAAAAAAAAAAACAAGAGATCCTAAGACAAGCAAAGCTACTGTACATAATCCCTAAGAGGCACAGTTTTAATTAATGCTCAGAGGCTCCAAATTACAGCCTCTTTGCCACAAGGGTTCAAAACCCACTGAGACAGCGAGGGAAATGAGGAGGAGAAGCCAATGATACTTGTTCTTGAAAACTTCACAAAGAAACCATGTGCTGGAATCCCTTGTGTAGTCATACACAGTGGATCCATGGATATTTGTAGTTCAACATTCAGGAATTCCCTTTGCAGAATATGGGTTATTCCAGAAGTGGGGGAAATTTTGGCACCAAAATGCTTGAAAAATAAGCCTTCAGTGAATATAAATATCGAAATAACATGGTTGCAAATTCATACTAATATTAGCTTTTTCTCATGAGTAGACGCTAACTCTTTAGTTATCTGTTACTGCTGATCAAATGGACAAACTTACAGTACTTCAAAAAGAATAAAAAATCTGTCTCATTCTGATCTAAAGGTTGTATGAGGTAGAGTAAGACATTTAATCAAGGCTAACACTTTTATAAACGTATAAAATTTATAACAGAGGACATACAGGACAATTTCTTTAGCTGTTCTTTTGGAAAACTGATTTTGTCAGATATAGGGTATTCATTGCTTTCTTCTAGCATGAGAAAAAGGTTTTGGTAACAGGATTTCAAGCACATGCATCCCAACAATAAGAATTCCCATTTGAAATATTATGTTTGAAAAAAAAAAACCCCAAAAACAAACAGACAAATGTTCCCACAGTTATAAGAAACAGTGAAAAGTAAATCAAATGTTATTTTAACTATTTTATTTAAGATTCATTTTGGTCATCATAGGAGTAGGACAAGAAAAAAATAGCATTTTAGAGGATACTCCAGACAGATGTGATGCAATATAAAAATATTTTCAAGGAACTTTTTTTTTTCTTCTTTTTTTAGTGTTATTATTATTTTTTATTTATTTGTTTTAGATTTGGTCTCAGGACAAGTAAATAATACTCAGAAACTGTATGTTTTACAATTTGTACAAGGGATATTTAGGGTGGGAGGTAAAATGTCCTTCAATTCTGGATCGACTCATATAGTTTTGTTTAGGGTTGAGGATCGTTTGAAATTGAACGACTACGGTCCCGATTCCACGTTTCCATTACGGGTCCAAACGATTCTTGATTCTGATTCTTTTAAGAGGCAGGATAATAAATAAATAAATAAAAAAGAGGCAGGGTAAAAAAAATTGTATAGTTTATGTTATTGTCTTAACTTCTCAATGTTTTTTTTAAATTATATGAACTGCTCACAGGGCTATTTTTAACCTGTATATAAATATCAGTCTTTGAACTTGAATGTGATGAAGTTTCTTTCCACAGAAGTGCACTTTCACAAAGTTGTTTATTTTTCAAAAACGGAGAAAACATTTACACATTCTTTTGCCATACATGTACCTTTGCTGGGAGCTACGACGAAGCATTAGTATAAATTCTTCTACTGATTATAATTTGATGATCTTTTGATATTGTTGATTTTAACGGAAGCGGCAACGCGCTATGTAATATGCGTAGCTGCTTATATAGGCTATATAGACTGAGAAGTCTACTGCTTTAAGATAGCGGCTGTTTAGTAACGCCGACGAGCCTGTCATTTCGCATCTAGTTCTATATACATGTGATATCTACCGTAGCACGACGTAATAATACCACTTATTCTCGTCCATCCATCCATCCATCCATCCATCCATCCATCCATCCATCCATCCATCCATCCATCCATCCATCCATCCATCCATCCATCCATCCATCCATCATCTACTGCCCCATTGATGCTCGATGCCCAACCCTAGTTTTGTTAAATGACTGGAATAAGCGTCAACAACGTATAAGCATTAATGGAATAGTCTTTGAATATTATTTATTGTATGAACATTTAATGAGTTGTGAATATTTTGGCAAGCCCCTTCTAGTAAGCTGCTTAGAGATAATTATGAATTCTGTCGGAGTCAGTGAGTTAATGAAGCGGTCAAATTCATATTTTCTCTTAATTAATCATACTATGTGCCGGAAGACTTTGGATTCCTTGGTTCTGGAGAATGATCGATCAGGCACCCAACGTGGCATCAATCCTTCAGCAGAATTTGCACGGGCTCGCAGCATCTTCGCCATCATGGCTTTCTCCTCTTTCTGAAACAACAGAGTGTTTATGTGTCATGGTTGAATTTTCGAAATGAACTTTTTCTTTTGTGTCATTTGATGAGATCTTCTGTGCTCACCCTCTTTTGGCTGCACCCCAAAACTAGAAAGGTTTCAATGTTGTTCTCCTTCAAGTAGGCGTTTCTCTCCCCTCCGAACCCGGGCTCCACTTCGTAGTCTTCGTTGAGGTACTGAAGAGTGGCTTTGGTGATGTGGATGCGCCTGAGATACAAAACGCATACAAACAAAGTTAGAAATTGTGATGGCAGAAAGAAGGTTTGAGGAACTCACCCGGCCTTCCCGCCAGCCTCCATTTGGTTGGCGAGCGTCACGTCGTTGGACCAAACGTCAAACTGCCACTTACGCAGGCCCAGCACGCCGCAGTGAACACGGCCGCTGTGGATGCCCACTCGCATGTTCACGTTGACTCCTGTCACCTCTCTCACAAGTCTGCACACACAGCCCCACACACACGTGTACACAAACATGATTTATAAATTTTGAAAAAAAAAATGAAAAAACAACCCAATTGATTATGTTTGGAAGTAACATGTACAAGTAAATCGAGTCAAGGTAATTTTTTACTTTGGCCATACTCAATTAAATAGATACAAACATCATGCTTATTTCATGTTTCATAATTAACGTGTTTTTTTTCTTTGAGTTGTAATCCTTAAATTTTGCCATTTTTCTAATTCTGTCAAAAACACAATCCTTGAATACAAATGTAACTATTTTTGGATACTCATTGATATTTTTTCAAGAGGTGTTTGCTGAAATTCACATGGTGGGTTATGCCATGTTCTAATACAATACACACAAACTATGTTGCCGTCAAATATAAAACTGTTGAAATGAAAACAATGATTTTCAAATGTAAACAAAAATGCAATTATGGAGTTCAAGTCTAAATCTAAACACCAAGACGGGTCTTTCTTTGTAAGTTTTTGCCATACAAGTTCCAAATCCCAGGGTCCCCCCAGGATTGATAGATCTAAATTCAAGACTTTTAAGACCTTTTTTAATGCCATTTCAACTGAAAATTAATACTTTTCTCACACCAATTTTTTAGAACATATTGAATCATATTAAATAAATAAAGCACTGAACATCAAATTTAACCTCAATTACTAAGTGTGTTTGACAAAAGAATGCACATTTATTGAAGATACAATTAAAACACATTTAAAGTAACATTATAAAGTCTGTCAGAATTTTTTAAACACACACACGCACACAATAATTATGGACAAAAAGAGGAGGAGGACAGGACTCAGACCAGCCATCTTCTGTAACAGGCTAGCCGCTAGTGCACCTGCCAAGACCCCAGTGAACATGGCTAACGCTCGAGTTAAAACGGCGAAATTCACATTCATTCGAAAGGCAAACCGAAATGTTTAAGCAGGTCCACTGCCTTCGCATACTGCAACCTATAGTATCTGGATGTAACTTGAGCCCCTATCACATACTCCAAAACAACGGGAATATCGCAGGACTTAACCGTGCATCAGTTTTGGGTGAAAACAATTTCCCGTGTCGACTGACATGGGAAGCAGTCGTGTGCGTGAAAGCAGGCGTTAAATTCCCGGATTACAGCAGTTGGTTGATGACTTAAATATCATAGCGGCGGCCGATGTAACTTCCTCCCTCTTCGCAGTAAGAGGAAAAGCGGTAAATAAACATTGCTATTATAAACATAGCAAGCTGGAAACAGCTAAATTAAACTGAAAACATGACCAAAATTAAAATGTCAATTATCATTATTATTATTTCTCGCTAACTTTTTGAAATAAGTATATATTAACGATGTATGAATGATAAACTAAGGAATACTTGTTATAAAATAAATAATTTGGATAAAAAAAGAAGGCACTGTATGGTAATTGCAGAGCTAGAACGTGCCTATACGCCCTTTTTAAACGTCCCCTCTGCGAGTCCGCAAAACCGCATCTGTTTATTAACATTTAACAAACTTTTCCAGCGTTATTTCGTTGTGTAAATAAATTTATAATGATCATAAAAATATCTAGTCTATTTAAACATTAAGAAAATGTGCGTTTTTTTCTGCCAACTGAGAATTCGTTATAAAAGACAGGCTTTTATGCAGACATCGTCACAAATGTTATCACACAAAACGCAGGTCGGGCTTTAATACCCGCGGACCAGTTTGGGTCGGGCTGGACTTTTTAGGCCCGATTTTACCTCTATCTTAAAGTCTTGATGAGCTTAAATTGGCTGCAGTTATGAAGTCGGGAATGCTCCCTCCGGAAAAAAACACTATTTTAGCAACATTATGTTTAACAAACTTTTCCAGCGTTATTTCATTGTGTAAATGCATTTATAATATTCATAAAAATATGGAGACTATTTAAGCATTAAGAAAATGTGCGTTTTTTTTCTGCCAACTGAAAATTCGTTACAAAAGACAGTTAAGACATCGGGAACGCTCCCTCTGGAACAAAACGCAATATGACCAACATTGTGACAGCCGATGCCGACCAAAAATGACGTAATATCCGAAACAGATCACCAATGGACTCATTTGAAGTATATGAATGGTGGTCTGTTTTGGTGTTCAGAATCCACAATATTTCTGCCTGCAGGGTTTTCGTTCCACCGACAAACGGACGCATTCCCGATGCAGAGGTGGATGGATTCTCCGTTTTGCCGGTTGTGGTGGTTTGGCACGCACGAGTTGCATTTCGATTTGTAGTGCAATGCATCGTAAAAATTCTATGCATCATCTCTGATTTAAAAAAAAAAAGAAAAAAAAACTTCGTCACGGATATAATTTAGGTTGCACTGAGATGTTCTTGAAAATTAATACCACGGTGAAAAAATTCCAGACTTACAAAAGCTAATTTAATACTTTTAATACCTTCAATAATGGAAAACTAAATTCAATGCTTTTTTAATACTTTTAATAACCCGCGGGTACCCTGAAATCCTACATGACACATCTTAAGTTGCACTCCAGTCAAGAAATTTGATAATAAATACCCGCTGTTCATTTATTTATAAATGTACCAATTGTTCATGGCCAGGAATGTAATTAATGTAATGTAAATGTTACTGAGTGACGTTGTAAAAAATCACAAATAAAATTGATAAAATATAGATAAATAATAAAATATAGATAAAAGAATTGGTAAAGTGAAAATAAAGCTGTTTTTACAATACTCACCAGCAAAGCACTATACTATGGTTTGCATTATGTCGTACAATGGAAATATGTAAAAATATTAACCATTTGTTGACTTTTTTTTTATATTTGCTAACAATTTCTTTTTTTTAGAAAAAAAAAAAGAAATCAAGACTTAGGCAATTATCTTAAGTAGGTGTCATCGTCTACTGACGCGTCACCTGTGTTCGTCTACAGCAGGGGTGCCCAACCCTGGTCCTCGAGAGCCCCTGTCCAGCTTGTTTTCCGTGTCTCCCTCCTTTAACACACCTGAATCAAATGATCGGCTAATCAGCAAGCTCTGCAGCAGCCTGATAACGATCCTGATTAGTTGATTCAGGTGTGTTAGAGGAGGGAGACATGGAAAACAAGCTGAATAGGGGCTCTGGAGGACCGGGATTGGACACCCCTGGTCTACAGCCAAAGACTTCAAGTGAATCTGATCCTGAAGAATTTTGTAAGCCATTTCAGTTTGTTTGCTACTTTTTGTTTTTCACAGCGTGATTGTCGTCCTTGGTGGAGTGATTTTTTGTTTAAAGATCGTGCCTTGTTTGTTTTTAAACTGAGTGAAAGTTTAAAAAAAAAACAAAAAAACAAAGACCTTTTTTTTAACCAATAAAACATCTGAATCCTGCCTTGAGTCCAGTCCTCCAGGTAAGTGATGATAATTAGAAGGAATTTACGAAAGTCAATCTCATCAAACGTCAAGCTACATACAACTGATATAGTGTATGTAAATATATCTATCGTTTATCTGACTTACGAGATGGCTTCGATCATGTCCACACCCATCTCCACGCAGCAGTGGGCGTGGTCAGCCCGGGGTTCCGGCAATCCCGACACGCAGTAGTAGCAATCCCCCAGAATCTTGATGCGTAGGCAGTGGTTTTCCTGCAAAGTAAGGACATTCAATAAGCACAAATACACTATACAGCGGGGAGAACAAGTATTTGATACACAGGCAATGGGAAAACCCATTGGCAGTGTATCAAATACTTGTTCTCTCTACTGTATATGCAGCAGTCTATAATCTGAACTGCTCTGGCTTCATGCAGCAATCATTCATATTGCACTAGAGTGCTGCAGGGCATGATGTCACGCATTACGTGATGTGGAAGATAGACAACGTGAAATTAAAATGAAGTTGTTTACTGTATGAGTGTCTTCTATATCTATAGCAGTTAGCTCTTGTGTGCCACAGCGTCCAAAAAGAAGAGAAAAAGGGTGGTGATATCAATGTATCGCGATCAAGATCCAGAAAGACGACAAAAACAAAACATGCCAGAAGTCAGTGAAGCTGAGATAAAGGGATTGCTTGAACACTTCAAATTCCTAGTGTGTTTCTAACATACTTGACCAACAAAGATAATTCTGATTCTGAAACTATTGCCTGAGATGACTCATCAACCCCGGCGTTGTCCATCCAACTGGTGTTTTGTTCAATGTCCGTCAGTTTTCTAACAGTTCGCTGTTGTGGATGCTCACCGATGCCAACTTATCGAAGCGGGCGAACAGCTCGTTGAGGGTCATGACAAGTTCCTGGGCTGTGCACTGAGACGCCAGGCTGGTGAAACCTTCGATGTCCGCGAACAAGATGCTGCATGGGAAAACACACACAGGAACAATTAGCTTCAAGAACAAAACAACATTATTAGTGTTGCGACAATACTGATGGTATTTGTACTGATTCGCAAAGGTGGGTAGACTAACCATAAATTGTACTCAAGTAAGAGTAGTGTTACTTCAAAATAATATTACTCAAGCACAGGTGAAAGTATTCATCCCAAAAATTTACTCTAGTACAAGTAAAAACATATTCGGTAACTGCTTATAATGTCTGATATATTTTTAAAACAATGTAATCAAACAGACAAAAACATTAAATTATGAGAAATTTCTGGAATCCCTAAATAATAAACAAATTAACAAATTAAGGAACAACAAATTCAAGTTTGTTCAAACGTCAGCTGTTTTGGCAGACACAAAAGACACTGCATTATGTAGCTGCTCTTTAGCCTAGTGTGTAAGCAAAACATGCTTCGTATACTAAGCCACGGGTGTTCATTATTTTCGGGTTCAACATTGGAGACAGTTGCCCCTGCCAGTGTAGACTAACTTGTTACATCTGATTGGTATAATGGAGTCATGTGATTATTGTGGCGACGTCTCATTGGTGAAACCAGTAGAGCCACTGTGGGTATCAATGGAAAAAATAAAGTAAATCCAATGTAGAATAATGAGGAAAAAAAGTAACGACTCTAGTGTAGCTCAAAGTAGCGGTGTGAGAGTAGCGTGTTGTCTTCACACATCTACAAGAGTAAAAGTATAAAGCATGGCAAAAATGTACTCAAATGAAGATGTAACGCGTTACCACCACCTTTGCTGATAAGGCACTAAAATATCGGTGAATACTATGAAATAATGTGTTGATGCTGTGCAATATGTACTTTTCAAGTACCCAAGATGGTACGCACGCTGCTGTAAAAAAGGTGTACTCGTCACCCTTCTTAAGATAATCATAGACGTCATTTGTGTGGCGTTCGGTTATCATTCTGCTGTAAATTGCAGTTGGTTAACACCGGTAGACGTCCACTCCATTTGAAGTGGGTAATTTGCTGCCAGTCCTCGTCAATGGCAGTCATTTCGTTCATTTGTTATTAAAAAGTATTAATATTATTAAAAACAAATTTTTTTTGGGCCCCCCAAAAAAAAAAACATGGTATCGATACAGTATCACACAAAAACGGGTTTCGGAATTGGTATCGGGAGGCAAAAATTGGTATCAGTGCAACACTTTATATTCAAATAATTCAGAATTACTTAACTGCTACTTGTATAAAAGTATATGTAAAGCAGTTGACCAAATCAGAATCACAGGCATTTACGGTGCTATTGTGTTTCTGTAAGTTTACACCTTCGATGTGGAACAGGTGGTTGCTCTCAGTGCACCACAGTATATGGGTCACGTCTAAGTGGAGAAGCTGCATCCTCCTTTCTTTGTTGTCTATCTCCAATCACCAAGGCAACCTTAAATGCACAGCTCACTTCTAACGGGTGGACAGTTACGGCCGGCTTAATTGCACTCACGAGGGGTGAAACACTAGCTTGAGTTGCAAGGTATGACCTTTAAATAAAATTTCATGTTTTTCACCAAAAACATTTTCCAAGAGGAATAGTTATTTCCTCATTTGCTGTTTTTTTTGAAACATCAGTGTCTTAATTCAAAACAGGTTTTGCTCTCATTGTGTTTTCTTTTCTGGGATTTGCTTTATTTTTCTTGAAACCAAACAATCCCCCCCCCCCCTCAGTTTTTCCCAAGCATTAACTTGCATCGGCTTGTGAATCATAGTGAGGATGAGTGTTTCTTCTTAGTGGAAAAAAAACATCTGAAGATATATGTAACGTCACAGTACTTGATGAATAAACAATTTAAATGTTGAAAAAAACTGACATAAACTGAGATGTCAGATGACATTGCTCAGCTGGCCTTCACGTCTCTTGCCCAAGAGACTCGTTGCCAAAAGCAAAACAATTTGAACATGAATTTTCCGTATTTTTCTAGTTGGCAACTTAAATCCTTAAAAAAATTGAATGAAATTTATGTTTTTATTTAATTAATTATATTAAAAAATAAGTAACATTCGAATGAACACATTTTACCATTACCATTAAATTAGAACATGTTTACACTTTACAAGGAATACATATTTTTTTCAGGCTGTAGTGTACAAACGATAACTCAATTCAAAATTAAATTGAGTCAGGACATTTGGTTTGCGCCTTCCAAATGCGCAGAGCAGGTGTGCTCATTGCCTGCATGTTATGCTGCACCCGGCTGTGTTTTACTGCCTTAAATGATCTTATTTTCAAGACGCGTTTATTCTTTTTACGCACACCTAAGAGCAGCTAGAAAACAACTTCACTGTGCCCTGTACAGTGAAACTAAAAATCCATTGAACAATTGACCATATGGCAAGCACCCCATCCAAATTTTGACAACCAACCCCAACTCATGTGCTTAACTAAAAGCTAAACCAACAGCTAGCAAGCATCTGGCAAGCTAAAGAATACACACCGTATTTTTCGGACTATATGTCGCAGTTTTTTTTCATAGTTTGTCTGGGGGTGCGACTTATACTCAGGAGCAACTTATGTGTGAAATTATTAACACATTATTATATCATTTTACATGTTATTTTGGTGTTTTGGAATGACACTGATGGTTTGGTAAACTTGTTAGCATGTTCTTTATGCTATAGTTATCTGAATAACTCTTAATAGCTATGGCCACGTTCGCGTTCTGCCTTTGGCAATGTGTGTTCAATTGTATTATTGATTTTTTTATATTGAAATGCATGCTTTTAGTTTGTGGCGCTTTCACGCCCACGTGAGGGTGCACTCGCTCTTGTTTACGTGAAGAAGACCGCTCACATGCCAGAAGAAGACGGACAGCTACGCAGCTTGAGTGAGTGGGCGAGTTAGCGAGAAAGAAACACGGCTGCGAACATACGGTCAGTTGCCACGTTTACATGGAGCCAAATATTCCAATTACAATCGGAATATTTGTTCAAACCGAATAAATGCGTTCCGTATAAACACCTCATTCGGAATGAACAGGCCCAAACCGAATGGAATTTCATTCCGTTTCACAGGGGTGGAATATTCCTTTTCCCAAACCGATTAGAAGTAAAATTATATCATGTAAACAGGGAAGCGGAATGGTGTCTGATTGCGTTCTTTCTGCACATGCTCCGTACTGACGTGGTGACGTCACTTGGTGACGTAAGTAACGTCTCTTGCAACATGGCTTCCAAGCACACGCACAGCGCACCCACACAACTTTTTAAATGAACGGCGTGTCATACTGAAGTTTTGTTTCCACTCGAAAAGTTAAAACAGCAGCTGATCTGACGATCGTTCTCCATGTTTTGCAACGTGACGCTTTGTTTTGATTAATCTGCGCATGTCAGACGGCAGTTGTCAAACGTCCTTTCGGAATAAAGGCAGTCACATGTAAACGCTGGATCGGAATAGATGAAGTGACATGTAAACAGCTGATGTGAAATTTCCATTCGGAATGATTTGAATCGGTATGAATAAAAGTCAGCATGTAAACGTGGCTATTTATGCTTGTAAAATATTTCTACAGAGGCAACACCTGTGTGTATCATCTTTTCTGTTGTTGTTGTGTGTTTTCCACCCGCGATCGGACACTTAAAGCCAGTTGTGTGGTTGTTTCAATGACGTGCTAATGCTAGCGAACGCATGCTAACCGTTTGTGTCATTGCTGTAACAGCACCTAATTATCATTTATTTACGTCGAGGCGAGCCTGTTTGGTATTGAGGACGAAATTGATTCCGCAAATTATACGGACGTCAAGCATCGTCATTTGGGAGTTTAGCTTGCTGTATAGCCAGGACTGAGCCGTAGCGTCCTGGTGAGGACAGTATATTCACATTTTGTTGTTCATGCACTGTACACTTATTCAGTATATTGTTCTCTATTGTATTTTTATATTAAATTGCCTTTCAAGATGACAGATCTGTTCTATGTGTTGGATTTTATCAAGTAAATGTCTCCCAAAATGCGACTTATATATGTTTTTTTTCTCTTCGTTGGGCAGTTTATGGCTGGTGCGACTTATACTCAGGTGCGAATTGTAGTCCGAAAAATACGGTACATCCAGTACATTTTCTCCCGCTTATCCGAGATCAGGTCGCGGAGGCGGCAGCTTCAGGTAAAATCAAAACTGTCTTTAGTTTGGCCTCATACTTTTAAATGTTGACATTTAAAATAACAAAACAGTGATAACTCAATTAAAAAAGTCTATTAAATTTTTTTTTGAAAACCGTACTTAAAAATTTTGAAATCGACTTTAAAAGAGTAATTCCCTCTTACTACAAATTCATGTGGACTCTACAGTAAAAACAGTGCATTCAATTGTGATTATTAATATACTGGATAGGGATGTGACAAAATATGGAAATGGTGATATATCGTGATACTTTGTATCCCAAAAGTTTATCGATAAAAAGGTGTCAATGTCTAAAAAATTGCTACCAAAATCTTCCACCATAATAGTGTCTCAGCTAACTCTAAGGCTGCCTTGACGGTGCCATCCATTTAGAATCCATCTAGAAACCAGAGCATTCACAGTCATTCTGTCAGATTTTCAGGGCATTTATAGGTCACTTGCTGTTCATTTTAGGGCATTTCCAGGTAATTTCCTGTTGAGTTTGACTCACTGCCTATTCATTTGGGTGATTCCCAGGTCTCTTCCTGTTCTGTAACACAAAATGAACAGGAAGTAACCCATAAAATGCCCCAAAATCAACAGGAAGTAACTTAAAATCAACAGGTAAAATGGCCGAAAATTACCTCATTGCCTGGCATTGGCTGCCACGGACGGCCATTGACGTTCAATCCATTTGAAGTGGGAGGGTTGGCAGCGAATGAACGAATGTTCATTCGCTGCCATCCTCCCACTTCAAATGGATTGGACGTCTACTAGTGATAAACTCATTCCAATTCACAGCAGAAGCTTGTTTTTCTGTTTATTAGTTGTTTTTACAATATCCTAGAATGATTTCCTGACCAATATATCGATAATCGTCGTATCGCTGTATCGTGAGATCATCGTTATCGTGAGCTTTGTATCGCAAACCGTATCGTATCGTGAGGTACCAAGAGGTTCCCACTCCTAATACTGGTGCTGCACAACACCGCCCTCTGGTGATCTAGTTACGGAAATTATGACAACGATCCCGTGTAACAACCAACCCGTTACCACTTATTGTCATATGACATTTTATAGGTAACGTGCCAGACGCTGGTGAGATAGGGATATGCGCTATAGCTTTACCTGACATTGTCATGTTTTTGAATATAAATCTTGTGGAACATCATGTCTTCCTTCTTGGCATTGATGTCAGCCTTCATCTCCATGGCGACGTGCCTTGGAAGCACTGACAGTAGGAGGCGCTCCTGAGAGACACAGGGAGTTAATTAAATAAGAGTGAGTGTGCAATCCATGTATTGAATCACATTTGAGCCATTAAGAAGACGCCTTGAGTCATGCTGCTTCGTTGGCGTGAGCGTGGGAATGTGTGAGCCATTGCTGAGGATGCGTGTTACATTGTTAAACATACGGTTGACCTTGGAAAGCTGAGACAAACAAATGTGTTGCTCTTTTGCATGCTTTTCTGTGTGCGCGTGTGTACCTGCTGCTGGTTTTCTCTTTGCAGGTGGATTCTGGCCTGGATGTATCCTCGGGTCTCCTGGAAGGCCTGCCTCTGGGAAACCTCAGCAGGATAGTGGGTGCAGATCCCAATCATGTTGGCGCACACAAAGATGACAATGTTGGCACTTATCTGCAAATGTGACGAGAGAGGTAACAATCGATCATTTGTTTCCGGCCTCTCCCAGTCAAAATGGATTGAACATCCAGCGCCATCATTGGCAGCTAGTGAGTTGCCTTCAGGGGCGGACTGGTAATCTGTAGCTTCTGGAGGATCACAGAACGGCCGGTGATCTAGACGGCCGGCGGCTGCCATACACACGTCACTGTTTTTAACCCCCTATCCTCTATGATTATCTACAGTTCGCACCCAATACGACAGGTGGCAGCAATGCGCCTGGCTGTTAACCGCCAATCTGATAGGAGGAGAACGAAGAAGTGGGCCATTGCCGCAAGGCGCTGTGACTGAAAGACTTGCTGTGGCCCACGAAGGGGTAGGATAGAGCAATAAGGGCTTTGGCGGACTTTTCTAGTTGCCACCGGGCTGAGATGGAATGAAGAGGGTTACTTGTTAGGGATATTGGCAATTGTTATCCACCAGGTAGCTACAATTTAAATGAAATAAATGGCAACTAAAGGGCTAGTATTTTAGCTGTAAAACAACGTATGCACACACAGCAGCAATATAAATTCAGAATAGATATAACAAAATATTAATAAAATGAATGGTTTTACTTTAGAGTTTAGGTAGTTAAATTGATATGATATATATTTTTAATCATTTATATATCGTTTTGTTTTCTGGTTAATACTTTCCAATGAAGGTTATGTATACAGGATTTGTCTTGAAATGTTTATTGTATTTTCATTGAAATTCATTATTTGTGTGGCAAGATTAATTATGGCATAAACAATGAAGTCATTTTATAGACACAGGGGATAGGTGTTATTATAATCAATTGGATACATAAAACCTGCTTTAAAAAATAAATTCTTTCATTTGTTTATTCAGGTTGATCATAGAGCTAGGGCAGAAGATGAATCCAACTCCAGTTCAACCTTGCAGTACTTTGAGCGCCCCAAGTCAGACAGTCACAGTCTAGACACATTTTCTTCATTTTTCGCTCAAAGTGCACGAAATTGATGCATTTTACAATAAAACATTTTTAAAAATTCTCCCGGGTGGCATGCCCCCGGACCCCCCTAGAGGGTCTGTGTTTCCCTTCATACAGCGATTCTTTTGGGCTGGGCTGAGTCAAAGTCCAGGGCTGCTTTTTAGTCCTAGTCCACCCCTGCCCTTACAAAGGGTTAAGAATTTAGTTACATTTGCAGTATGTTCCCAAGATTGTCTGTAAAACTTTAAATCCCTTTATTGGAGATAAAATATGCATGCCTAGAGTATGCAGAAGACACAGTAGTGTGGTGTATGGACTTCAAAATTACTGCCAGAATAAAAGGACTATCTCTTACGCATTTTATATTTATGTTTATTTAGATTTCATACTTTATACTTGCTCATACTTTATACTTGCAAGTCACGTTTGAGATTTTAACTTATCTTATCCTGCACTGTAAAGGGAGATTTACAATGTCATTGTAAAACTGTATAATGACAATAAATGGCTATTCTATTCTATAAAAATTTGTGATTGTATATAGAATTTACTAACAATCTATTTATAAATTATTTATATTTGATTCTGCTTGTTTCTTCAAGTATTAAGTTTCTGATGTGAAAATTGAGTGATTTATTAGATGTTGAAAACTTTCAGTAAATGAAGAAAAATTTAAGTTGCTACTTTGGGCAAAAACTTTCACTTCACAAAACTATGATATGTTAAATATTGCTATTGATCCTGAAAATATAGGTGATTATCTCCATTTGGTGATTTTTGTGGATCTAGTATAAAATCTAAGAATTTTATAGCCATTTTAAGTTTTGTTATACTTATATAAAAAATAATTAATCGGGATTTTATAAGGGAACTACTTCGAATTTTTTGATGCCGCTGCTCATGGAGACTCATATATGGTTAACAGTGTTGGGCAAGTTACTTTAAAAAAGTAATTAGTTATAGTTACTCACTACTTCTTCCAAAAAGTAACTGAGTTAGTAACTGAATTACTCTATAGTAAAAGTAACTAGTTACCAGGGAAAGTAACTATTTCCGTTACTTTAGAAAGAAGTTGTTGTATGTCAAAGAATTTGAAATTTTCTGAGCAGTATGCGAGTCAGTTGAATAGAGAAGAACAGACAGGTAGTTGTTTTATAGAACGTTGTAATATTTATTGCACCTCACCAGCAACAGATTTATCCTACACTTGAAGTGCAACAAAAATAAACAGATTTGAATTGCTTACCACAGATGTCGACAAAAGCTTTGCCCCGGTACATAAATTACACTTTACATGCACGTTCTTTCCTTTAATTTCGACCAACTTGAAATAGTGTTTATATCTCCACCTCGTAAAGAACAAATTTTCCTCTGAATGCTCTACCATCATATCACTCTGCATCTGTTTTGCGTGTGTGTGTTTGCCGCACGCGCTGTTCCGGTTTGTGTGTGAAAACACCGGCTCTGAAGTACGTGCGCTATTAGGCTCGAGCGTTTACGTCACAGAATGGGGGATCACGGGAGATTTGACAACAACGCAGTCATATTGGAAGCAGGTCTGGCTCGCGGGACATTAAATTTAACTTGCCAGTTCGATAAAGAGACAAACTCATTACTAAGGCGAAGAACAGATACAGTATGTGATCAATCTTATGGATGTGAACAATGTTGACCCTTACAACCAAGACGAAGACAAATGGAGTAAAGATGTCAACGGGCTTCCACAATTACGCGAAATGGACATTCTGCTGTATTTATTGTTTGGTGTATGTTACTAAACTCATCAGCGATTCCGAAATTACAAATCGCTACAAAGCTACGAACAGTTTTGCTGCGGATGGGTGCAGGACCTGCACATTATTATCGTACCTAACGGCAACTCCAACTCTCTATGTGTGTTTACTATTTTCATTGCCATGAACCTGAACGCACCCCAAGTCTTGGATGACAAATAAACAGAGCAGACTCGCTACGGCTGGTAGTTTCTTCAATTTATTCAAAGTAAGTAACGCACCGCTTTTGACAGTCAGTAACGGTAACGGCGTTGTAACGGTGGAAATAATAATTAGCTAGATTACCCCGTTACTGAAAAAAATAACGCCGTTATTTATAACGACGTTATTCCCAACGATGATGGTTAAGGTAGGTGCCTGTTTTTGGTTTTAGGTCGGTAGCAACTTTGAAAATATTTGAATTTGAAGTTTTTCAAAATAGGCCCCCTACAGATCGGCCTGTGCCCTGCGTTATGTCAATATATTATGAAGTCAATATATTATGAAGTCTATGTGTGGTGTTACAGCAGATGATTGTCAAGTATTTTAAGGAGCAATGAGCTGTTTTTGCAAAATGTCAGTGCATTACTGAAGCCGTCTGTGAATATGTGACAACAACAGCAATATCTATGGCAGCAGTTAACATGGCGTTAACCTTGTGGGGTCATCAACCTCAAAAGCATTCCTCTGCTGCACTGGATCTGTGCGTGTGTGTATAAGCATGTTTGATGGCGTTCATCTGTTTGTCAGTCCCTTTAGGAATTCGCAGTGTCAAAAGCCCATTCGGTTATTTGGTGAAACATTGGCGAGCTTACAATTTCATCCAATCACTACAACTTTTTGGAATTGAACCAATCATTGCAGTTTTCTGTGAGTTACACCAATCATAGCATCTTTCATCCATCAAAAGTGAGCTAAAGATTGGCCCTTAGAAAATTGTGACCTCTAGCACATTTTTGTAAAATCGTCATGGAGCGCATCAATCATTCTGGGCCAAATTAATGACAAAGCAGACCAACAAATTCTGGAACAAGTGGTTTGGGATTACAGTGATCCCTCGCTACTTTGCGTTTCAACCTTCGTGCCCTCCGTCCATCGCGGATGTTTTTTCAATAAAAAAAAAACCAAACAAAAAAAACAGCATTTTATAGAGCTATCCCGATTAGATCATGTAAAGCCTCTCACTCTCCCTCCTGCTTTTTTCTTGCTCAGCAGGCAGCTGGAGTTTGGTTGTTAAAGTTAACGATGAGTGACAGGACTGCTGCTTTGATCTTGCCAGAGAAGCTTGGTAGCGCTATCTTCAAAGCCGCATATCTGTCAATCATTGTTGCGGTACACTTGCAGTAGTGTGCTGTGGCAACTCATTGTGTATGTGACGAAAGGCTGGTCTCGGCAACGTGAATGGATTTGAGTGAACTCACTCAATTAAGCATTTAATAAAGACAAGCATTTTGCTACGTTATTCTTGTTTAAAAATAGATAGATAGATAGATAGATAGATAGATAGATAGATAGATTTTTATTAACAGACTCAAGGTCCAACAACACAACACAGTAATCGATTAAAAAACAAAACAAATAAATAAATAAATAAGAATAAAATAAGAATGAAGAAATAATAAAACAATAACACAGCACTGGGTCTCCTAGCGACCCACATTCAGAAGGTCAGGCCCAACACAATCACATTTTTTGAACCATTCAGACGACTGATAAAATTAAACATGTCTACCCTTAAAACAGACTGGAGGGTATTCACCCGAGCTGCTACAAACATTTCTGAAGCACTGGTCCATCTGCGCCTTTTCAACAAGATTCTCAGGGAATCGTAATATGCCACTTGTAATCTCTGGAAATTAGCTTTGTTATAATTAGACCACAGATGCACAGTGTAGAGTGGTGTACAATAGGCCTTAAAAAGGGCCACATTGACCTCATCAGCGCACTGACCAAATTTACGGGAAAGGATATTAGCTTGGACATATAGCGAACGGCATTGGCGAAATATGTCCTCATTGTCTGTCAGCTTGTCGGTGATCATATGGCCGAGATATTTCACCTGACTGCAGGACTTTAACACTTGACTAGCCAACTTAAAGTCAGGGAAGACCATTTGTTTATCCCCATTTGACCTTACAATAGTGACGACACTCTTAGCATCATTATATTTAATATCGTGTAGTTCCCCGTACCTGGCACAAATAGTGAGCAGCTGCTGGAGACCAGCTGAACTTGGACTAAAAAGCACACAGTCGTCGGCATACATAAGATGGTTCACCACCAACCCACCGGCCATCTACTTAACTGCTTTGACAAATCATTCATATAAAAATTGAATAAAATTGGAGATAAAATGCTCCCCTGTCTAACCCCATTGGTAACGTGGAAGGGGGCAGACACACAGTCATCCCACTTCACCTGCATTGTTTGGTGCGCATACCAATTTGACAAAATGCTTAGAATATCATGAGAAACACCCGCTTGGCTTAATTTATTAAACAACTTCTCATGGTTCACACGGTCGAAAGCCTTGGAAGCGTCTAAAAAACACATAAGCACAGAGGAGTTTTTACTGATATATGTATTTACCAATTCTTTTAGAACGTAAATACACATATCTGTGCCATGCTTAGGTTTAAAACCAAACTGATTATCCGTCGAGCTTATTGATGTATTAACTCTCTCTAGTAGGAGGTTTTTGATTTGCCGTTGTGTTTTGCACTGTGTTTTTTGATTTGCCGTTGTGTTTTGCACTTCAGGGCCACCGTTTGCCGTTGTGTTTTGCACTTCAGGGCCACCTAGGAGTTCAAAAACCTTAGAAAGGAAAAGTAACTCGGTGGAACAGTAAGATGTTTAAAACTTTTTTTTGTTTAATTATACTTTAGGGAAAAAACATGTCTTATGAGTATCTCTTTCTAATGCTAAATCTGAAAAAGTACATGAAACACCTTCCTCAAAAAAACAAAAACAAAACAATTTTTTTTTTTTTTAGAGCAAACAAGCTCTGCCGCTACTTCGCCGATTTTCAATTATCGCGAGGGGTCCCCATTAACCGCAAAAAATAAGGGATCACTTTATTCCTCCCTTTTCTGCCATAACAGAGGCTAAGCGTCAGAAATGAGCTAATGCTGTGCACTTTACTTCTAAAACAGACAAACACACACAGTGTCCATTCCATGCTCAGAAACACACTCCAGCCTGGGAAAGTCACTTGACCCATGACCGCAGCACAGAGCGTTTCCTCTGAAGATCATATCATGAATAATGCGAGAAAGACAAGCAAGCAGGTCGAATTTCAATCTGTCTTAATAGGTTCAATTCCACAATGAAATGCCTTTGTTGTCCTCATCAGAATCACTCAGTCTTAAAATAGGTTTCATCCCATTTTTATCTACTGGATGTACATGATTTTGGCATGTTTTCGGTGACATGATGACTGACATTCTGCCTGTCTTCAAAGGATTCTAAATCTTTGGATAGTTGCAGTTCTTTGTCATTTGTGCTGGAATGTTTGCGAGAATGGGTGAATTATTTGCTGTTTGAAAAGCACTTTGCGACTCAAGTCTTTGAAAAGGCTTATACAAACAAATTGTGCTTGCTTGCTAATGTTCCATAATGTTTGTTTCCCTATCGCAATTTAATCTGTCCTATCGTCACTGTTACATCCTATTGGTTATTAGGTGTATCCACTTGAATTGATATAAAACCCTTCAAAAATACAGAGTATATTTAACAGTGCACAGTAAGCTCACTTGCCACATTTACATGGAGCCAAATATTCCAATTACAATCGGAATATTTGTTCAAACCGAATAAATGTGTTCCATATAAACACCTCATTCGGAATGAACAGGCCCAAACCGAATGGAATTTCATTCCGATTCACAGGGGTGGAATATTCCTTTTCCCAAACCGATTAGAGTAAAATTATATCATGTAAACAGGGAAGCGGAATGGTGTCTGGTTGCGTTCTTTCTGCGCATGCTCCGTACTGATGTGGTGACGTCACTTGTTGACGTAAGTAACGTCACTTGCAACATGGCTTCCAAGCACACGCACAGCGCACCCACACAACTTTTTAAATGAACGGCGTATCATTCTGAAGTTTTGTTTCCACTCGAAAAGTTAAAACAGCAGCTGATCTGACGATCGTTCTCCATGTTTTGCAACGTGACGCTTTGTTTTGATTAATCTGCGCATGTCAGACGGCAGTTGTCAAACGTCCTTTCGGAATAAAGGCAGTCACATGTAAACGCTGGATCGGAATAGATGAAGTGACATGTAAACAGCTGATGTGAAATTTCCATTCGGAATGATTTGAATCGGTATGAATAAAAGCATGTAAACGTGGCTAATAAGTGAATCATCTTGCTAAAAGAAAGTACATAATCGCTCATCAAATATTAAAAAAAGGCCAACCTGTAAGCAAGATCACTTATTTCTCTGTTGCCGTTAGGCATGTGCCGGTTACCGGTTTCAAGGTATACCGTGTAATGAAAACGCCAAGGTTTCAAAACCTCAAAAATTTTCCGTCATACCGTCCCTAAGGTATTAGTTATTTTTCATGTCCCCATAATGCAGGGAGAAATCTCTCGCTTAACAGCTGCAAGGCTCAACTCTCCCCCCCACCGGTTGTTGCTCAGTGTCAGTGAGTCAGCTGTGCTACATGATGGCTGGAGGAGGTGAAACTCGAACTTTTTTCCCCATCGAAGAAAATGAAATCGCTGGTATGGGACTACTTGGGCTACAGAAAAGATACAGAAGGTCGCATCTTAGAGGAGGGCCAACTGACAGTTAACTAGTGCTGCAACGATTAATCGATTAACTCGAGTATTCGATTAGAAAAAAAATATTCAAATTAAATTTTGTTGCCCGAGTATTTGTTTAATTAAAGTGGCGTTGTAATGGTTTATTTTGAAAGTGTTTGCATTTAGTTTTATTGATTAGGGTGGATACACTGCCCTCTGGTCTGACTCTTTTCACATGGCTGAATCCAACTGCTTCCTGTTAAGACCAATGTAAGTTAAGTTTTTGTTTGAGCTAACGTTTTTTAATGCATTCATAATTTAGCTTATAGGTATATTTGGCCGTTTTTTGTGGGAATACCATTTGTTTAGGGCATTGTAAAAAAAAAAAAAAAAAAAAACTAGCATTTTGTAGCATTTAGGCTAGTGGACTTTTTCTATGTATGTTAGCCAAATGTTCTTTTGTTTTACATAGATCCTCATTTTTCAAAATAAATTAAAACCGTTTGAGGCTCAGCTCAGGTATTTTAATTTTTCATGTTCCTTATCCGATTACTCGATTATTCGAACTAACTAGTCCTTCGACTAATAAAATATTCGATAGCTGCAGCCCTACAGTTAACCCCAGCGTGTTTAGTGTGTCTTGCGGTGTAAAATGTGTTTTTTACACTCTGGCTACTGTGTTGAGAAAGAGAGAGTGTGTATGATGTAAACATGATACGAGTCATACACACGTGCTTTTCATTTGTTCTGTTGGTAATAATGTTGAGTTGTGGCTCTGGGTTTAGGACTTCATTTATTTTACATTTATTTAGAATATTTCAGTTATTTTTTTATTTTACATTTATTTTAACTTAACATTTTACTTATGTTTCAATTTTCTAATATGGTTTAAAAAAATACAAATCCTGTTTAATGGAAAAAGTTTTTTTTTTCCCAAGATATCGCAAAGTAACACATTTTAGAGCTTTAATTGCAATACCATGATACCGTGAAACCGTGATATTTTTGCTTAAGGTTTTCATATCGTCAGAATCTCATAGCAGCACATGCCGACTTGGCATATGTATTGACTGGTTTCAGTTAACATATGAAATCCAAGTATGGAGTGTGGATACTTGACCAATACAAATTTCTAACAGTGAAATGCCTTAATGAAAATGAAGATAAATAGAAAGTTCTAACTAATTTTAAGTGACCCCGCAAACCTGGTGAGGATATGCGGCAAGGAAGATCTTAAAAGCCCATTTTATCAACTTATGTGCAAGTCTCGAAAAAGTCTCAAATGGCCAACTTATGTGCAAGTCGCAAGTTGTGATTCTCAACTTCAGGCCAAGAAGAGATAAGTTAATTCCAAAGTCACAGGTAATTTCATGTCAGATCCTATGATAACTCGAGTCCAAAGTCTTAAGTCAAGTCACCTTTATTATGTAGCCATACATGCATTTTAGGGTCTTCATAAAGAAAGCTGAAAAACAGGTCAGATAATGATATTACAGTTGATTGCCACAGTTTGGGATCGATATGCATGACCATGAAAGACAAAATTTTTTAAATTGATGACCATTACACAGTCAATGTATTTAAAAATAAAAGAATGAACCCTCAAAATTATTGAATAGTTGGGAAAAAAATAGACAATAAGAGTTAAACAAGGCAGTTAGCATTCATTCATGAATCATGTCTCAACTACGGCTGTCCCAAACGATTATTTTTCTACCGATTAGCCTGCAGACTTTTTTAACGATTAGTTGACTGGTCTAAGAATTTTTTACTCTTTTTTTTTTTTTTTTTTTTTTTTTTTTTTTTTTACTAATCTTGCAATTATTTTTTTGCTGACAATTATTAATTCACAAAAACATTTTGGAACATTTAAAGTATTTTTAAAAGTACAAATAAACACATAGATAACAATAATAAATCACAAATAAACATGGCATTAACTAGTGCAAAAGAATGGAATGTAAACAGATTCAGAAAACTGTGATTTCACTTTTCCAACAGGATTCAAAACAATTCCTACTTTCTCTTTTTGTGGTGTGTCTATATTGTTCTAAGACTGAGCACCATCAGAGTAGATAAATAAATGTCATGTATTACTAGAGTTAATTACGTGAAAAAAAACTTAACGATGCACAATGATACGACGGAGTATTAAAAAAAACAAGTCTCATTATTACATAGGGGTAATGTAGCTGTGAGCTGCTAAGCACTTTACATTCATGCACCTTAGCTGGGAGCTACGACAAAGCATTAGTATACAGTCAATGCTTCTATTGATTATAATTTGATGTAGCTGAAGCAAAATAATGATTTCCTTATTTGTTTTACCAATTCTAAAACATAAGTTGCTTTCAATATTGTTGATTTTAAAGGAGGCGGCAACATGCTACGTAAATTACGTAGCTGCTTATTAAGCTACATTAGCTCGACATTAGCCCCTAATACTCCATCGTACGATGCACATAAAGGCAACTTCAATAAAAATTATCGTTAAATGGAGTTGTGATCGGCCAGTTTGTCTCCTGTCGTCCTCCAAAATTAGACCTGGGTGACGCCGCTTCAGGTGTTCATTCATGGCCGACGTGCTGCTGTGGTATGCAAGCCCAGCATTACATAGACTTCACACAACAGTGACACCCTCCTTTGTTTTGTTAAAATAAATTCATGCTTATGCCACTCTGGTCTGCTTTTTGGGCTTTGTGCCGCTCTCCCCGCTTGCATCACGAGTGTCTGCCATTCTTAACTTTCCACGCATACGTATTAGTGCTGTCAAATTTATTGCGTTAACGGGCGGTAATTAATTTTTTTAAATGAATCACATTAAAATATTTGACGCATTTAACGCATGCGCGGAAAGACCTGCTCATGCATTGCCTCAAACAGATTACAATGACGCCATTTTTTTACACATTGAGAGCTAAGAGGCAGAGAAAGGCGAGTGGACACAGGCGTTCATTGGACCGCGCCGTTTATTGGCATAAGCTTCGGCAACTCCTTCACAACAAACATAAGTATCATTTAGTGAAAGCACAACAAAAATAATATTCCTATCTCATTAAAAAAAAAAAAAAATGTTCACAAAAAGAAAAGCTGGCATTCCCAATCAAAATAGCTCTGCAAAATACACATAAAACATACTCAGACTGTGGTCAAACTCTATTCAAACATTTCGTTTAGCTCAACAAATATTCTGGATAGGAATATTTATTCACAATATACAAACTATAAGAGGTCTCGTACGTTGTGAAGCCAGCACTCAAATGACCGTGGATGGACCAGTAAATGGGGAACTACGGTGTCAGTCAAGGGACAAAACACATTCATTGGCTTGATTTCTAAGTAATTTAAAATTTGCCATTGACACTTTGCGGTGTATTTCAATCACTATCTTTTGTAGTTAAAGACACTGTGGAAGAATGGCAAGTAACCCATGTGACGTCACCGCTCGGCAACGTCAACAATAGTGAGCTAGTTTATTTTTTGATTGAAAATTTTACAAATTTTATTAAAACGAAAACATAAAGAGGGGTTTTAATATAAAATTACTATAACTTCTACTAACATTTATCTTTTAAGAACTACTAGTCTTTCTATCTGTGGATCCCTTTAACAGAAAGAATGTTAAAAATGTTAACCAAATACACTGGATGGCAATATTTAGTCACAATATACAAATTATCAAAGGTCTCGTGCGTTGTGAAGCCAGCACTCAAATGACTGTGAAGTACAATGAATGGGAACTACGGCGTCAGTCGAGGGACAAAACACACTAATTGGCTTGATTTCTAAGTAATTTAAAACTCGCCATTGACACCTTGTAGTGTATTTCAATCATTACCTTACGTAGTTAAAGACACTGAGGAAGAACGGCAGGGAGCCCGATGTGACGTCGGAGCGGTGACGTCAACAATGGCGAGCTATTAGTTTATTTTTTGATTGAAAATTTTACAAATTTTATCAAAACGAAAACATCAAGAGGGGTTTTAATATAAAATTACTATAACTTGTACTAACATTTATCTTTTAAGAACTACAAGTGTTTCAATCCGTGGATCCCTTCAACAGAGAGAATGTTAATAATGTTAATGTCATCTTGTGGATTTATTGTTATAATAAACAAATACAGTATTTACAGTATGTACAGTATGTTGAATGTATATATCCGTCTTGTGTCTTATCTTTCAATTCCAACAATAATTTACAGAATAATGTGGCATATTTTAGAGATAGTTTGAATTACAATTAGTTATAATTAATTAATTTTTAAGCTGTGATTAACACGATTAAAATTTTTAATTGTTTGACATATATAAATGGCAGAAAACACTCAGGTGACTTAAAGTTCCGCTCTGAGACCCCCAACTTGGCTAAATTTAAAAATTGTCCAATATGCATGTATAATACATCATTGGAAAGCTTAAAATCTCAATTTTCTGGGGGAAGAAACATTTTTAACAGGAGGGCATTTAAAAATATATATATATTCTCAAACAGCAAAACCCTAACTGGAGGTGAGAGCATGCGAGAACATAATTAAAGACGCCACGATTTTAACGAGATATTATCGCGTACTTACCTCTTTTCGATCAGAAAACTCCATGTAGCATGTGTCACCGAGTGTCAAGACACTGCTGTGAATGGCCACAGCTGGATTTTTGGGGGGATTTTATGGGTGAAACATGGTAATATAACAAGGGTCGCGATGCAGAAATCACAGACATCAAGGAGTGGTCGAGATCTTCTTTTTCATACACTGTATTTACCCTTTTAAACATTGTTTTTCAATTTTTCTTTGTTTGGGTCGATTATTTATCATCTAAAATATTGGGAAAATGCGACAGTAACGAAAAAAATACAATTAAGCGAGTTATGAGGTAGATATCCATGACTTTTTTACAGACGCCAATTTTTTCATTGTGACGTAATTTGTTAAAAAATTTAATAAAAGGTTAATAATTTTTTTAAGTCATTTTTTTAAAACTAAATATTAGACATCAATTAATGATTCAAAGCTAAAAATGACAGACATTTCGAATAACAAATACGATTACTTACCTTCTTGTTATGGCTAGGTTGAAACAAAAGCGGTTGCGCGACGTCTGTAAACGGGGGTTTCCAGGGTAAAACGGACAAATTAAAAATAGTTCGGGGACTTAATGTGCCATAATTCTGCTATGGCAGCATGTAGACATATTGTTCTATCAAACACAAAAGTTCTTTTGCCTTAAAATACAGCAGTTTATTTTAAAGAGGGGTGCAAGAGCAGAAACTGCTTTTTCACTCTTGTCTGTGTTTTCCGCCAAATATATTGTAACGACTTGAGTTATATTGTAACGGGTGTATTTGCATGCGTTCCTAAATGCACCGCGTGACTGACGTGAGTGAGGGAGATTCGACAGAGCGAGACGTCTTCCTGTTGTTGCTGTTGGCGTTGGCTGCGGCAGACAGCAGCCGTGTTGTTCCCCCAAGTTCCAAAAATAAAGAATTCCAAATCTGACTAAGCAGGCGACCCTTTGTCGACATTACAATTTACAGGTATATTTTTTTTTTAACTCGCTTTTAACCATCGACAGTATGTTGTGCTCGTCGACGCATTTACATCATCGACAACGCCGACTAGTCGGGACAGCTCTAGTCTCAATTGAAATTAAGTCCTAAACTATTAGCTCTAGTCTCAACTGAAATTAACTCTTAAACTATGAGTCCAACTCCCAAAAACTTGATCTTTAAATGCATGCTGACACTTGAAAAATCATTTAACATCACCCACACACCTCACAAATAACGTTTGTGTTGCTAAACCAGTGTGCGCGTGATCGCATGTTTGCGTGCGCTTTGACGACAGCATATGGAGGGCGTTTAGGGTAATACTCATGCACGCACTTTCGCCTTTGAAAAAGATGGCAATGAAATAGAATCCAGATGATGTTAAACACTTCCGAATGAAAAGAAATCTTGGGAATTATTGTGAGAGAATATTCACTGTGTGGACGCACATGCACACAAGCGGTCACTTGTTGCCACAACAAGAGCAAGAGCATGTGACAGCTTTCATTAGCAGAAGAAAGACGGCTGGCTAATTCCACTGTTTATTCCAAAACATAACCTAAGCAGTAGGAAGTCTTTGACTGTTCCAGGGAATGAACAATTGTATTCTGTGCTTCCTCTGTTTCTTGTTTTCCTCGTCTCCTAAATCCTTGCTAATTTATCTGCTTCTCTTCATTTTAATGGGGTTTCAGTGGAAAGGGAACAATATCCACAGTCGCTATTTTTAGTGTTTTAAGTTGGTTAAGCTTATTCTTTGTTTTACTGTTTCAATGCCTTTAGCTAAATAGGGTGAGAGGCTTTTTGAGGACAAGAGCAGCTTTTCATAAACAGATGTCTTTAATTTCGGTTATGTGAGACTTGTGTGGTGCACTTGAGTCTTTCTGTGATGTTTGAAAGAAGGAGTAGGTGAATTACTACTGTAGTCTGTCAGGGACCATTCATATTTTCCCTCCGTGCCATCATTAGTTCTTTACACAAAGGGCTACAGTGTATCACAAAAGTGAGTATACCTCTTGCGTTTCTGCAGATATTTACCGTAATTTCCCGAATATAAGGCGCACCCGTGTATGACGCGCTCCCCAAATTTACTTGTAAAATCTAGGGGAAATTATTGTACCCGTGTATAACGCGCACCCTAATTTTAGCCAAGGGCGTAGGTTTGCATAGGGACGGTAGGGACATAACACTACCAACTTTTTAGGATGCTTAAATTGTTCCCACCAACTTTTACCAACCTACCATTAGTGAGTAAATTATTTTCATTATGTTCAGAGTTAGATTTATCCCTTCTCATTTGCTGAATTGTCCACCCCCCCCCCCTCAAACGCACATTGATTGGCTGATGACTTGACCAGAGGTGGGTAGAGTAGCCAAAAATTTCACAGTAAGAGTAGCGTTGCTTCTAAATAATATTGCTCAAGTAAAAGTAGTCATCAAAAATGTATTCAAGTACAAGTAAAAACGTGCTCATTGAAAATAATACTGAAGTAATGAGTAAAATTGTGAGTAACTGCTTACAATGTTAGTTGTTTTTTTTTTAAATCATGGTATATTTTTTTCCTCAGCACAATTTGATTGATATGAACTGCTGTCATTATTACTATACTATATTATTATTATAACCTATTACATGACCATATTAGGCCAAAATAATGACAAAAAAATCCTCCAATTCAGACCAGAACAACAATATGAAACAGCGCGCGAGTGCCCTCTAGTGGAGAAAAAAACATCATTAACTCTGATTGGTATAATGGAGTCATGTGGTTGTTTCGTAGTCTCATTGGTGAAACTGAGACGGCCACCTAGCATCTCTGGCAATAATAAAGTCAATATGTAGAATGAAGACGAAAAATGTAACGACTAGTGTAGGCCAAAGTAGTGGAGTAAGAGTAGTATTTCTTCACAAACCTACTCAAGTAAAAGTAAAAAAGTTTTGTGTGGTAAAACTACTCTAAGAATGACATTTTTCTAGAAAAAGTTACTCAAGTAAATGTAACTGAGTAAATATAGCGCGTCACTACCCACTCCCACCTCCTCAGCCCCCTTCGAAAAGGAGGAATATTAGTGTTTTTTCGGCCAGCAGCAGTGGATGCTTACCATTCAGCAAATGAAAAGAGATAAATGTAAGTCTGAACATGTAAAAAGACGTCATTGTTGCGGAAGTGGGGGAAACACCACAAATTTTGCTAAAGAAAGTCCGACTCGCATCAGAGTTAGCATAACATTAAACTGTGTGGACATGCTAACCTGCATAACTACTGCGGTCAGGCCAGCCTCCATAAAGAAAAACAAGGTCAAACTAGCTGTCCCTCATTTGGATCTTTGTTTGTGTTGTGTGCATTACAATAATGCAGTGCAGTGGCTTCAGAGTGCAAGTCCCTTTATTTAAAAAAAAAAAAAAAAAAACTGGGAGTTATCCAAGATTGGGTTCACAACTTACCAGAATCCAGGAGAAAACATAACAGATGTGACTTTTCTTTTAAAGGCTGCTGTATAACTTGCTCATTTCATCATGATGAATAAATGTTTCCTCCATGGATTGATACGGTAAAATGAAAGTGAGAACGTAAGTCGGAAGTCCGAGAGAGCTCATCGCTGTCAACACGACAGTAACAATAGGAACTATTGGTTGGTCGCCAACGGGCTTACACTCATAAGAGATTCACACGATTACGGGTTCTAGATCACAGAACTGATTTGTGTACACTCTACCCCTTTCAATCACTTAGTTTATAGTCTTATAGACACCCCCACCCCCATTCTCCTCTTTCACTGGCCAATTGGCCCCCACATGGTGTAAACCGGAAATACATCTCGCTGACGATAGCACCAGCATATTAGTAACTAGTTTAGATGTTCAATGTATTTCTTGTTGTTGTTTGTGTATGTGTTTCTTTTCTTTCTTCTCTTGTATTTCTTTTCTTCTGTCCCCCCATAATCCCTTCCTGTTCGCTGCTTTGTCATAATAAAAAGGTATTTTGAAGGATCACAATGGGAGTATGTCAGACTCTCCATGTGAAACATTAAAACTGTTCAGAATCCGGGCACTTAGACTTCCATTCTCTATGTCAAACAGCTGAACAGGACAGGTTTAAAAAAAAAAAAAAAAAAAAAACAACAATAGGAACTATTGTTATTTGGGTTTGAATTTCCCGAGGGACAGAAATAGTTGACGGACACAGGAAGTCTGTGTTGTGTTACGTTTGTTATGGTCCGAGTTGCGGAGCTGCAATAAACGCTGACTCAAATGAGTTCAAGAAACTAAATTCTGTGCTTTATGAAGAGTGAAAAAAGCAGAATTTAACAAAGACGAAATCATTTGGCCGATCAGAGAAGTATTACCGAAACAAAATGGTGATGTCACGTACCGTAATGGTTGGCAACGGATCGCCACATACGTTTCTTCGACACAACCTGGCCGTGTCAATTTTTTTTAAAAATCGGTTCATATATATATATATATATATATATATACTGTATATTTCGGTCTCCATCCATGTACTTGTGTATAATGCGCACCATGATTTTACAAGTTGAGCCAATTGAGCATCGTTGGAACACCACAGTCTACCTGAGTATTATTGCTGACCATGTCCATCCCTTTATGACCACAATGTACCTAACTTCTGATGGCTACTTTCATCAGGATAATGCGTCATGTCATAAAAGCTGGAATCATCTCAGACTGGTTTCTTGAACATGACAATGAGTTCACTGTACTCAAATGGCCTCCACAGTCACCAGATCTCAATCCAATAGAGCATCTTTGGGATGTGGTGGAACGGGAGACATCATGGATGTTCAGCCGACAAATCTGCACCAACTGTGTGATGCCATCATGTCAATATGGACCAAACTCTCTGAGGAATGCTTCCAGCACCTTGTTGAATCTATGCCACAAAGAATTGAGGCAGTTCTGAAGGCAAAAGGGGTCCAACCCGTTACTAGCATGGTGTACCTAATAAAGTGGCCGGTGAGTGTCTTTTCAAGGGACAACACTGACAAAATGACACTTTGACACAATGAAAAATAGTCTGTGTCCAGCTTATATAATAGAGTTATTTTCCCCACAAAATAACTCAAAATATAGCCATTAATATCCAAACCCCTGGCAACAAAAGTGAGTACACCCCTTAGTGAAAGTTGTCAATATTAACATACAACATGTCAACTGTCATTATTTTGTGTGGCCAGTTGCCCACCACTATTATCCAGAACTGCCTTTACTCTCCTGGGCATGGAGTTGACTAGAACTTCACAGGTTACCACTGGAATGCTCTTCCACTCCTCCACGACTACGTTGCGGAGCTGCCGGATATTTGAGACTTTCAACCTTCTGCTTGAGGATACCCCAAAGATGTTCTATTGGGTTCAAGTCTGGAGACATGCTTGGCCAGTCCATCACCTTTACCCTCAGCCTCTTCAGTAAAGCAGAGGTCATCTTGGAGGTGTGTTTGGGATCATTGTCATGCTGGAACACTGCCCTGCGACCCAGTTTCTGGAGGGGGAGGGGGGGATCATGCTCTGCTGCAGTATTTCACAGTACATGTTGGAGTTCATGTTTCCCTCAATGGAATGAAACTCTCCAACACCTGCAGCACACATGCAGCCCCAGACCATGACATTCCCACCACCATGCTTGACTGTAGGCATGACACACTTATCTTTGTACTCCTCACCTTGTCGCCGCCACACATGCTTGAGACCATCGGAACCAAACAAATTAATCTTCGTCTCATCAGACCATAGGTCATGGTTCCAGTAATCCATTCTTGTGTACAGTCTTCAGAAGAGGCTTCCTCCTGGGGTGACAGCCATGCACACCATATTAATGTAGAGTGCGGCGTATGGTCTGAGCACTAACAGGCTGACCCCCCACCTCTTCAATCTCTGCAGCAATGCTGAAAGCACTCCTGCGACGATCTTTCAAAGAAAGCATTTGGATGTAACGCTCAGCACGTGCGCTTAGCTTCTTTCGACGACCAAAACGAGGCCTGTTCTGAGTGGACCCTGGTCTTATAAAACGATGGATGATCTTAGGCACTGTGCTGCAGCATAGTTTCAGGGTGTTGGCAATCTTCTTGTAGCCTTGGTTATCTTCATGTAGCGCAACAATACCTCTTTTAAGATCCTCAGAGAGTTCTTTAACATGTGTTGCCATGTTGGAACTTTCAGTGACCATTCATTCATTTTCCATGCCGCTTTTCCCCATGAGGGTCGCGGACGTGCTGGAGCCTATCCCAGCTAACTACGGGCAGTAGGCAGGGGACACCCTGAACTGGTTGCCAGTCAATCGCAGGGCACAAGGAGACATACAACCATTCACGCACACACTCATACCTACGGACAAGTTAGCATGTTTTTGGGATGTGGGAGGAAACCGGAGTTCCCGGAGGCACGCAGGCACGGGGACAACATGCAAACTCCACACAGGAAGGCCGAAGCCCGGGATTGAACCCTTGATCTCAGAACTGTGAGGCAGACGTGCTAACCACTCAGCCACCGTGCCGCCCTTTTAGTGACCAGTATGAGAGAATGTGAAAGCTTCACGATAAATTTGAACACACCTGCTCCCTATGCACACCTGGACCTAGTAACACTAGTGAGTTACATGACATGTTGGAGGGAAAATAACAAGCAATACTCAATTTGGACATTTAGGGATGTCGTTTCTACCGGGTGTACTCACTTTTGTTGCCAGGGGTTTAGATATTAATGGCTATTATTTGAGTAATTTCTATGTGAAAATAAATTAACTCTATTACATAAACTGCATTTTTCATTGTGTCAAAGTGTCATTTTGTCAGTGTTGTCCCATGAAAAGATATACTAAAATATCTGCAGAAATGCGAGGGGTGTACTCACTTTTGTGATACACCTTAATTGTTTATTATCCAAGTGCTGTATTGAATTTGTATCCCATGTTCACTCAATTAGGGCCAGCTCAATGGCGTTTATACGTCAATAACTTATCTAACCTGATCACATTGATCCTACACATATGGCTCTGAACACTGGGAGAGTGCAAATGAGGTTAGCCCATTTGTCTGAGACAGGGCTACTTGCACTTGCCCATCAGTGGTGGGATTAACAAAATACAAATACCTACTCACTGTTTTAGTAGATTTTTCAAGTATTTGCACTTCATGTTTATTATAGTTAGGGCCCGAGCACTAAGCGTGCGAAGGCCCTATTGTTTTGCAAAGGATTATTTAAAAAAAAATAAATTTTTTTTCAGGGCAAATGAAAACGGCCAATTTGGAGGCCTGAACATGCACGAAAAGTCACCAAAATTTGCACATACGTGCGGAAATTGTAAATTTCGATAATTTTGCAACGTTGCAAAAAAATATAACAAAATGGCTCAGTGGCGCCCCCTTGAAATTTTAAAATTGGCCTATAACATTAGGGTCTGTCAGCGTAGAGCAATGAAATTTGGGGGGTCTATACCTTGTCCAAAACCGCTCCAAAAAAAAATTTACACCCATATTCCAAACCCAACAGGAAATCGGTTATTTTGGATCAAATATGAATTTTTTATCGATTTACAGGGTGCACATTTGAGACCTTTTCGCCAAGGGAGTTAGTTGGATCATCTTCAAAATTGGTGAGACTGTTCAGGAGACATATGAGGTCTTAAGTTTTTAAAATGGTGCGTTTTCATTCACGGGTCTGACCTGGGCGTGGTGCCAAAGTCGGCCATTTTTTCGGCAAAATGACAAATTCAGTAAATGACTAATAGTTCCTTGACACAACGTTCAATCTTTTTCATATCTGGCATGTATGTGCGGTATCCCACCCTTAACACGAGTGCATTGAAATATTACCCATTAGGCCTAGCGCCCCCTAGTGAGAACAGGAAATGCCTTTTTTTACGAGACAGGTTCCTCCTCCAAGGGAAAAAAATCTTTTGACCTCAACCCTGCATCAGGGGAGCCTTAAGACCTGTGTTCAGGTGCCTGATATTTAGGTTTCGTTGAAGCGGAGGGGTCCAAACAGGAAAGTGAAAATGACCGTCAACAATTTGTCTCGCAAAAAACTTTGAACAGTCATAACTCGGCAGATATACAACATATCTGCGCCAAACTTCCCGTGCTTGTTAAGAGTCATACCCTGAAGGGTCTTGTAGGGGTCATTTGCATCAACTCTACAGTGCCAACTAGTGGCGACAGAAAGGAGTTTAAAAAAAGGCCTTTCCTATTGGGTTTTTTCAACGTAGAGCAATGAAATTTGGGGAGTCAATACCTTATGCAAAACTGCTCCAAAAAGTCTCTTGCACCCATTTTCCAAATCCAACAGAAAATCAGGTATTTTGGATCGAATGTGAAATTTTTATCCATTTGTAGTATAGTTTACATTTGGAGGCCTGAACATGCACGAAAACTCACCAAATTTTGCACATACATGTGGCTTTGCGTGGATTTCGCTAATCTTGTGACGTTACAAAAAAATGTAACAAAATGGCTCAGTGGCGCCCCCTTGAATTTTTCAAAAAGGCAATTCCTATTAGGTTTTTTTAACGTAGAGCAATGAAATTTGGGGAGTCGATACCTTGTGCAAAACTACTCCAAAAAGTCTCTTGAACCCATATTCCAAACCCAACAAGAAATCGGGTATTTTGGATCGAATGTGAAATTTTTATCAATTAACATGGTGCATATTTGAGACCTTGTCACAGAAGGAGTTAGCTGGATCATCTTCAAAATTGGTGAGACTATTCAGGAGACATAGGAGATCTAAAATTTTCAAAATGGTGCGTTTTCATTCATGGGTCTGACCTGGGCGTGGTGCCAAAGTTGGCCATTTTTTCGGCAAAATGACGGACTAATAGCTCCTTGACACAACGTTCAATCTTTTTCATATCTGGCATATATGTGCGGGATCCCACCCTTAACACGAGTGTATTGAAATATTACCCATTAGGCCTAGCGACCCCTAGTGGGAACAGGAAATGCCTTTTTTTTTTTTACAAAACTGGCTCCTCCTCCAAGGAAAAAAATCTATTCACCTCAAACCTGCATCAGGGGAGCCATAAGACATGTGTTCAGATGCCTGATGAAAAATACTGAGGTTTGGTTGAAGCAGAAGGGTCCAGCAGGAGAAGTAAACATGATTGAAGCCATTTCGTCTCACCACAAGTTTTGAACAGTCATAACTTGGAAGATCTACAACATATCACCGCCAAACATCTCGTGCTTGTTGAGTCATACTCTGAAGGGTCCTGTAGGGGTCATTTGCGTCAACCCTACTGCGCCAACTAGTGGCAAAAGAAAGTCACTCGTTTTTCCAATACATGTCCAGTTCTTTTCAGGTTGGTCATTGTAGTTTCAAGACCTTTTGGAATACTTATTTTACGGCCCATGTCCACATGTCTCTGTCTGTTGCCGTGACGACCCTTTGTTCGCTATTAAAAGGAAATGTGTTTTTTCAGAGACTCAGGCAGCTTATAGAGCCACAGAATTTGGCACACTTGGTCGAACTGGCCCAGTTAGAAGATTCATTTTGGTTTTGAATAAGGGCTTGGCTGCACAGCTCAGTAGTACCTCCTTTTTTGTAGTACTCTCTCCAATAGGTTTTTTTTTTATCTCTTAGGTGTGTGAATGTAAAGAGGTGACTTTCGAGCATGTTAAGTTCTAATGAGATGATTAGAGAGAAGGATCTGCCACCACCCTGGCCTGCACACTGTCCGAGTTAAGTGACAGTCCGAGTTGCGCAGATTGCGAGGGCCCGTTCAGTCCTGCTTGCAGGCCTAGTTCTTCTTGTTGTTGAGGACATTAACTAAAATTCCTGCTCCTTCATTATTCATGGAAGGATTGGAATAAAATTTGGTACGTTTATTATAGGCGTGCTTACGTATAGAGCCTGAGCCTGATTTTATATTTCAAGGCCATCGCGTGGGAAGTAGGGTGATGTGCTCATTGTGATGTTGCACAGATCACAAAACACTGGCTCAAATTCATTCCGTTACGCGGTCTTGGTTTGTTGCTCTTGAAAATGTTTTTTAAAATGTTTTGTATGCCTCTTTTTACAACCTCCACGGATGACAACACGACATAGTACGCACGTCAAAACTGAGAGATCAATTCAAGATCTTAAGGTTTTTTTACAGTGGAAAAAAACGGGGACAGCAGCAACATCGAGGAATGTAAACCAAAGAGCATGAATGAAGATGACCCAACGGGGAAGCAAAATATTGCATCGCCATGAACTTATTTAAGAGTGTTTTTATGTTGTTGGTTTCAAGAATGACTCAGGGTGAATACATATAGTTAAAGAACATATTTCTGAAGGACTATTAACTGATTTAGAACTAGTAAGTGGGCAACTACCACATTTTGAAAGACAAACTGTACTATATATTTTGGTTAAGGTAAATCACAAAAGCTGGAGAAATGAAAATCACCCAGAGGCACCCTAAACACTCACATTTTTTTGTTTTTGTTTTACACAACGTGTTTTAAAGAGCAACAAAAGAGGACAATATCATACATTTAGGCCTTATTAGAATTTACATCTGTAATCATATGCTTTTTCTTTAAATGATCTACTGTACATATTTTTAACTTTAGTCTGAAGACATAAGCGATGAAGAAACATTTTAGCATTTTTTTATTAAAAGAAACTATTTTTTAATATTGTCTCCCTATATCTTGGATTTTTGTGAGTGACGTTATAACGTGTACCGTGACAAATGAGAGTTCACTGTAGACTTGTTACCTCTGATCACATCTGGAGGATCTCCAGAGCGTTCCTCCGCTCTTAGACTATTGGCTCAATTGCTTTCCAAACATTGGCTTATAAGGTGCGGCTAAGGTGCTGCAAAGCATTTTATAAGATCAAATGAAGGGAAAACCAGTAAAGTAGCACTTGGCAAAACAACAAATCCTTTATGTCTCCTTAAGGTGCTGAGCAGACGAAGCACATCATTGGGATGAAATGTCTGAATGTTTATCATTGAAAAGGGTTTACATGACGCATACATTAGTGCCATACTAGAGCCAAGTAGAAGCAAAATAGGAAGCCACTGTTCATCCTCTTTTAAATACATCCTCAAAGTTTTTCAACCAAACGTTGATTAAAAGTAGAGTTGTCAGATATTACTGGGTAGCGGATAATATCGGCCGGCAAAAGTCTTCTGCCTTTGTACAAGGGCTGGTCACAGCTTAGCACGGCAGTTATGCTTATTGACCTTTAGTGGTCTCCAAACTAAGATGCTTCGGATGTGCATGTGAGCAGACCATTTATTCATGATGCAATAATTGGTAACACTTTACAATAAGGGTCCCTTAATGAACATTAGTTAATGCATTTTAGACAATAATTAATATAATTGCTTATCAAACTTTTTTTAATATATTAATTAAAATGATTTAAAGCATTAGTTAATGCATAACCATCAGTGTTGGGCACGTTACTTTAAAAAAGTAATTAGTTACATTACTCACTACTTCTTCCAAAAAGTAACTGAATTACGCTGTTGTATGTCAAAGAATTTGAAATTTTCTGAGCAGTATTCGAGTCAGTGGAATAGAGAAGAACAGACAGGTAGTTAACTTGTTAGGTGCTTCAGCACATTTGAATTGCTTACCACAGATGTCGACAAAAGCTTTGCCCCGGGACATAAATTACACATTACATGCAGGTTCTTTCCTTTAATTTTGACAAACTTGAAATAGTGTCTATATCTCCACCACTTAAAGGACGATTTTTCTTCTGAATGCTCTGCCATCCCGACCCTGTGCATCTGTTTTGCGTGTGTGTGTTTGCCGCACGCGCTGTTCCGGTTTGCTTGTGAAATCACCGGCTCTGATTGGCTTACCACGACACATGACTCTAACCCTCAGCCAATCACAATCACTTCCATCGCATCTTTCGAGGGGCTGCATTCAGGTAGGCTCGTTTCCCGACAATTCACGTCACCTTCAAAGCGTCTGCCGTCCTCAAGATGGAAGCAGAATTATTGCTGGCTGACAGTGGGAGATGGGAACGAGGCTAGCATCAGGTGTAGCAAACACAGAAACGTTACCAAACTTTGGAAAGCAGGGACAAACAGCTTGGAGTCAAAAGTACGTGCGCTATTCTCGAACCTGAGCGCACCCCAAGTCTTGGATGACAAATCAACAGAGCAGAGAGTCGACTCGACACGGCTGGTATTTTCTTCAATTTATTCAGAGTAAGTAACGCACCGTTTTTGACCGTCAATAACGGTAACGGCGTTGTAATGGCGGAAAAAGTAATTAGTTAGATTACCCCGTTACTGAAAAAATAACGCCGTTACGTAACGGCGTTATTTATAACGGCGTTACTCCCAACACTGATAACCATACAGTAACTAATGGTTTGGTAAAATAAAAAAATAAAAAAAACTATATTATATATATACACATATATATATATATATGTTGTGATTTAGGGTTAAGGGTTTGTTAACTTAAGCATTTATAATTTCTTAGTTAAGGGACACTACACACATGTGCTACACTTTACAATAAGGGTACAATAAGAGCCTTCAGTGATGGTTAATAAAGGTTAAGGGGGGGGGGGGATTTAAGCATTCATAATTTCTTAGTTAAGGGACACAAGTGCTACACTTTACAATAAGGGTCCAAAAAACATTCAGTAATGGTTAATTAAGGTTAAGTAATACTTATGAGGTACGTTCACATGAAATAATACCATACTTAAGGTTAGGTTAACAGCACCCAACGACTCACAGAGCAATGTTTCTCAATTTAAAATAACAATCACTTACTAGTACCAGTATACATTAATAACTATTTATTAATGCAATGTATATGTAATATGTGAATTAACGTTAACTAATGTATTATATATATATATATATATATTTATATATATGAATAAATATATATATTTATATAATATTATAACCTAACCTTAAATATGGTATTATTTCACGTGAACGTACCTCATAAGTATTACTTAACCTTAATTAACAATTACTGAATGTTTTTTGGACCCTTATTGTAAAGTGTAGCACATGTGTCCCTTAACTAATATATTATCAATGCTTAAGTTAACAAACTCTAAACCGTAACCCTAACCCTATATATATTTTTAATTTTACCAAACTATTAGTTACTGTCTGGTTATGCATTAACTAATGCATTAACTAATGTTAATTAATATATTATTAAATATTAAATAAGGGATTATATGAATTATTGTATTGTTACTTAAACATTAGTTATTGTCTTAAAATGCATTAACTAATGCATTAACTTAATGCATTGACTCATGTTAATTAATATATTAATAAATGTTAGATAAGGGATTAAATGAATTATTGTCATGTTACTTAAACATTAGTGATTGTCTAAAAATGCATTAACTAATGTTTATTAAGGGACCCTTATTGTAAAGTGTTACCCAATAATTAAATGAACAATAAATGATTGAAAAATAAATTTTATTAATTATTACTTTTTTCATAACTTCAATTGAAGTTGTTCTCTTATTTTTCACAGAATTTTTATTTGGAAAACTTTGAAGTTGTTACATTTATCATTATTAAAGCATCCAGTGATGCATTACAGTTCAATTACCCATAAAATGTTAAGTCCACGACCGCATATATCGGTATCGGATTTTTTGAGTTGAATAATATCGGGACTAATTAGACTAATTAAAAACTAACTCCCGGACAACTCTAATTACAAGTAAAAAAAACTTCCATTTATTCATTTGATTGAGTTGCTTTCACATCGTGTACACTGACTGGTAAATTCATTCGGAACACATGCAAAGGAGGTGTCTTTGAAAAATAATGGTCCCTTTGACAATAAACCATGAGAAGAAATAGCATTTTCTTTATATTAGGTTAAAACTGCTCCCTTCAAGACCCAGTAATAAACATATAAAATAAATAGCTCTCTAAATGTGTCGATGGATTGTCATTGTGGATGAGTTATAAGTGTTTTGAGATTGAGGATGTAATTAAGAGTCAAGATGTGTAAATACACAGCACAAATATTTAGTTTATCATAAAGTTTGTTTGGCAAAGACTCTTGAGAAAAGAGGCTGTGAACAGCTTCAATGGTCACGCAGCAACACAATCGATGATTAACTTTTATGACAATAAAGTGAACACAGCCAAGCTAAAAGTGATGAGAACAAACAAACAAAAACATTTGACTCAACAATTGAAACCTTTAATACCCACTAATAGTCCCAGATGGATGCACTATTGATATCACTGGGAAGATAATCTGGAATAGTACAAGCATTGATAAAATGTCTGGGCCAATGTCAGGCAGTCACTTCCTGAATATCTTACTTTTAAAAATATTTTTCTCAACTAATAGACATAAAAAACATTAACTTATGTGTTTTTGTTCTCCTTTATTAAACCAGCTTCCCTTCACTCAGATGCACATGATAAAGGTGTTGTCTTTCCTGTCTTCGTGTGTCCTTTTAAATATAATTCACACTTTCTTTATGTTGATCCATAAAACTGGTAACATGGGAAATCATGTTGTAAACAATACTGTATTTTTTTCACCAGGATACATGCACTTTGGTGAAATTTCAGGCATGCTGAGGCCCTAAAAATGCCATTCATCCCTCTGAAAAATAATAATAAACACAGTCATTTCATTTCCCATTGCTAGTTTCTCAGGCCCTAATAAAATGCATCATAATTACAACCATCCCCAGTGGTATTTTAGCACCCTTAAAAGGAGATTTTCCAATGTCTTCCAAAGACAAGCGACACATCTTGAACAGATAATATGCTGCCAGATTGGTAAGAATAGAGCGGAAACATGCCACTTTGTAGCCCATTAATTGCAGGCTTCCCATAATGTGTAATTGTCAACACAAGAAAGAAGACATAAAAGTAGCAGAGGGGTGGGTGTGCCTGTCCGCCTCATCTGGAAGTGTAGCTCTGTTTTTGCCACAGCTCAGGCCAAACTAAAATTAGTCTCATGCGACCAAGTCAGCCACAAACCAGTACACAGAGGCCAAGTCGTTCGGGCAAAAAAAGGGCAAGTTTGCCCGAGCTGCATATCAACTCATTCTTGCACTTTACAGCAAGGGGTTTGGTCTTAACATTGGTAAGGACGATATAACAGAATAACCTGAATGTACACTTTTTGCTGGGGACGGGAAATTAATAGGACCAAACAGATTGGGTGAACGGGGGTCAGGGCTGCATTTCTCACGAATATGAACCCATGTACAATAATTGATAGGCTAAAAGATCAATGCAAAATACATCTCTATTGACTGATACTAACTTTCATGTGAATTGGTTCAGGTGCTACAATGTTTGATTCAAACCTTTGTTTTCAAAACCCACTAAAGCATTTTGAAGTGCAAGTCCCTTTACTTAAAAAATGGAGAGCTATCCAAGAACGAGTCCATTTCTGGGTGACACTGGAGGACTAAAACTAAATTAACTAAAGTATTGTAATATAAAGGAGATATGGGAAAAAATTAATGAAAAAAAAATCTGAGCTATCCAAGGACCGATCTACACCTAAGTAGAGCTGAAACGAATACTCGAGCAACTCGAGTTTAAAAACGGATCAGAGTAGTTTTATTCACCTCGAGGAATCGTTTAATTTTGCCAGCTCTAAGCATCACGTTTTGCCCGGACTACTTTTAATGCGGGACAACGCACTGACGTCACGTGCGTAGAGGAAGAAGCAATAAAAAATTTTAAAAAATTACTGCAGTCGACAACCGCTACAAACTAGCGACATTGCTAAAAACTACGCCCGCGTGATGCTAGTGTGGTAGCAGGTAGTGTCCGGTGCGTCTCATAGATATCGCATGCATTTAGGACTAGATGCGAAATGACAGACTCAGCTGCGTCTGGGCAGCGTTAGTAAACAGCCGCCATCTTTAAGCAGTAGACTTCTCAGCGCTAATAAATATAACGTTACTGTCACTCGCTCACGTAACGTTAGCCGTTCGGAGGGCTACGTTTCTATTGATTAGGACCACTGTTGATGCGTGGCTAACGTGTCTTACATACAGGCTTTATTTAATCTGTAAAAACACAGCGCTGTAGAGTGATGAGAGTGTAAAATTAAAACATAATAAAGCTAACTGTCAGTTTTAGCTCAGTAGTCATTGCTGAATAAAACACCAAGTAGCACTGGTCCCTAATGTGCTCCAATACAGCAGGTATCATTCATTTATTTTGAACACATCAAAAACTCAAAATCCTATCAGTATTTACAGTTAGACTAACTTAAGACTTAATTAGAACTTAAAAATAGCTTGACACAAATGGAAATTCAATTGAAACACGTGGGAAAAACATGTAGCTTTCAAGAGATGTGTGTTATCAAGCGTAATTACATTTTTAGGTAAGAAATATATAATTTATATAAATATATATATATATATATATATATATATATATATATATATATATATATATATATATATATTTTTTTTTTTTTAAATAAGATCAAGAAGTTTTTTTGAGTGAAAGCAGTGAATTTTTTTATATAGTCACATCTGAGATGCAATTGCTGGCTGTTTTCAACAATGTGCATCGAAAATTAAGACAATGATTGACTGAAAATGGTTTAATATTGGATTAAATGGAAAAAAATGGACCGGCACATTCACCAAGTGAAAAGGGATAAATGTAAACCTGAACATAATGAAAATAGTTCACTTAATAATGGTAAGGTGACCTAGAGCCCGATCGATCGGGTCCGATCACGTCATTTTCAAAGTATCGGAATCGGCAAAAAAATATCGGCCATGCCTTTTTTAAATATATATATATATATATTTTTTTTTAATTAAATCATTTTCTAATTGTATTTAACGTTACAGACATAATATGTTACACTCATCCAGAGTCTTTAGTTTAGGCTTAAGGTAGGTTTATCAAATTTATCCCGATAACGGCGGTAATTAAGTTTTTTAAAAATGTATCACGTTCCAATATTTAACGCAATTAATGCATGCGCTGCACGACCCACTCACACATTGTCGCACTCAATCTGTAATGGCGCCATTTTACCTATATAGAGAGATATAAGGCAGCATAAAACGAGTAGAGTGAATTTTGACAGCCTTTGGAGCCTTTTTTGAATTGGCTAAAGCCTTACAATCCCTCTCCCTACGATTAGAAATATCATGGGAAGCAATGTGGGGAAGCAACGTAGCAAATGATCTTTTTCTTATCACCTTATGTTATTTGCCAGCGCAGAGAAGATATATCAATAGGTAGCACTACGCACAGTCATGGTTCCACTTCCCATCATGCATTTGGGCATGGCAGCAGTATCATTTACTGAAAGCTAACAAATACACTAGATGGCAATATTTAGTCACAATATACAAAGTCACAAGTCTTTCTCTCCGTGGATCCCTCTCACAGAAAGAATGTTAATAATGTAAATGCTATCTTGAGGATTTATTGTCATAATAAACAAATACAGTACTTATGTACTGTATGTTGAATGTATATATTCGTCCGAGTTTTATTCATTTTTTTTCTTAAAGCATTGCCAAAATGTATATGATCGGGAAAAATTATCGGGAATGATTGGAATTGAATCGGGAGCAAAAAAAGCAATCAGATCGGGAAATAGCGTGATCGGCAGATATTCAAACTAAAACCATCGGGATCGGATCGGGAGCAAAAAAACATGATCGGAACAACCCTAGTAAGGTCTATTCTATCCTTACAACATATGGGAAGACAATCTACATTTCGTATATAACTGAATTCATTCCTGTATATGATGCAAATAAGGTTGCTTAAAAGTTTGTGGGACAATTTGAGCATCCTGAAAAGTCTGCAGTGTTATGTCCCTACTGTCCCTATGCAAACCTACGCCCGTGCTTTACAATATACCCCCATTGATCATGAGGAAACGTTACAGACCCCCTGCAGTATGTGAAAATCTTTCATATAAAGAAACCAAAATCCCATGTAGTTTTACTCTATTTTCCGGACTATAAATCATACTTACCCTTGTTAAGATAAGTGGCTCTGAAGATGAATGAATGAATGAATATTTTATTTATTCACAATTTTTGATGATAAAAAGACGGGGGGGTCAGTAAACATTCTTTTTTCATTTTTGGATTTCTTATAATTAAAAAAATTTAAATAAACATATTCTCTTTATTTTTTGTTTTGTTTTTAAATGATGTTAAAAACAGAAGGAAAAACGGTATATTCTTCGATTTCTGGACTATGGAAATTAAAAAAAAATATATTTAATGAAAAACATGAAGTCGATGTACATGATTTACTTACGTGGGTCATGCAAAATAATGTGGCGGGCTGATTTTAGCGACTAAACCCTGACACCCCCCCCCCCCCCCATAATAGAACAAATGATATGATAGATGTACTACAATATAGTTGGGACTCACTAAATGTATATTTGCTGCTCTTGAGTCATAGCGGTGGATAAAAATCCCCAACCATTCTGAAATTGCAGGTTAAAATAAAATGTAACCGCCAGTTTCACTTGACAACTTTTGACGTTACGTATTCCACCTATGGCTGACATCAGCAGTATGGTGTGGGTTGCCGGTACCAAGGGCGAGGCCAACAACTTGTGACCCTAACCACAAACCAGCATGTCGAGGAAATACTGCATACTCTTTTCTTTCCCATAATATTAAGACTTTAGTTAAAAAAAAAAAAAAAAAAAAAGACAAAAAAAGCATTTTATTAGAATAAGCTTTGGATTTTTCCTCTAGTATTGTTGTTTTAATTTGGACTTAATATACCTTTGTACAATGGTCCATCTGTTTCTTTTTAGTTTTTCCAAAAATGTGACTTAAATGATGTAGAAAATTTGACGTAACTTTGTTTTTGTTTGGAAAATTGCACTGAATGGCCTGCAGCCTGGACAGAATGTATCATTCTAAGACTATAAATAGAAATTCCACACATTCAATCAGAAAGTTGATAGACTCTTTGCTTTAAATAAATTAATCTGTATCAAATAAGATTAAGTGACACCAATCTTTCAACTTGATTAGTTCCGCTCTGACGGGAAAAACCCAGTTTATTTGAATGACTTCAAACTGGGCATCCATAAGATAAACGAAGATCACAGGAAGTTGGCATGAGGGTGCCAACCAGCTTTTTTGTGAACAAATGACTTTTATTATGATCATGTGTTACTGTTTGTTTGTGATGTTTGACAAGAATGGTAAATGGTGTTATACTTGTATAAGGAACCTCGAGTCAACTGAAAAATGATATGTTAGCTTCTCAGCTAGGAAGCTAGCTAGTATGTCAAGTGTGATCAAAGGGTTGTGTTTTATGTTAGCAGGATAGGTTCAATTCTGCATATAGATTGTTATTTTGTATTAAATGTCACTGCATACAGTATTGAGCCGGGGGTATATTTTTTTTGTCATTTTTTTATTTAGATCTTAACTTATCTAGTTAAGGCCATTGGCAAGAGATTCAGAAGAATTAAACAACAAGACCATCACAAACTAGGAGGGTCGAAGGATGGGGGATGCCCAGGATTTGACCTTTATTTATTTCATCTCTATTTATTTCATCTGCTGTTTTTGACTGTGTATCATATTGCCTCTGCAAAGCCCTTTGAGACAACCTTGTTGTGATTTAGGGCTATACAAATAAAATTGAATTGAATTGAATTGAAACTACCTACGTACAGTAAATTATATTTGGTAGGTGCTATATGTAGAATACTGTAAGTGTTATATTTAGCGTGTTATATTGTTTATGTACAGCATTTTTTTGTTTGCTAGCTGCAGTTGTTGTATAATGAGTATAGGTGTTTTTTTTTAACATTTAACAGAAGTAGTACAATATTTTTTATACTTGTATAACATCATTTATATAATCCCTTGTAACTCCTTCTCATTCCTTATTAAAACTAAGAGTAACATTTTTAATAATATTGTTTTACCTGATTAGACTGTAATGATGTGAGCAAAGACATTTCTTGAGTAAATAAATGTTTTATAATATCCATTTGGATTCTGGAATAAAGGTATTCAAATTCAATTGATCTATCTCCATGGAGAACTTCAGTTGTGTCATCACGGGACACATACCAGCAATGCTCAAAGTACTAAACGTATCATTGAATGATTAAAATCTCACGGGGGAATGCACAATTATACATTCGTCTCAGTGGGATGAAAGTTTGGCTGGACACAAAAATGAGAAGAGGGAGGGAGAAGTTCGTAAAAGCAAGGCTGCAGTTGCAAAAGGAACATAGGTTTTTCCTAATTAGTCATTTAATGAAGCAATTACTTGTATTTTCACTTCTCCGCCAGCTCTTCTCACTCACCTCAACTATGTGACTGAGTCCAGACCTTTAACTCTGCAATGATGAGTTAAACCTCCAGGAATTCCTTCTCATTTTAAGTACAATATACAACAAGAACCCAAGGCCAACATTTATATGGAAGACTCTCGGAGTACATTTAGTCCTTTGGACAATATCATGTACACAGACCTCATCTATATAAGACGATTCAATTACATTAAATGAGAGCACATGGGCGAAGAGCAGCTCTGTCTAAAAACACAAGAGTTAAATTTCACAAGCATCAGATAACATTCACCGTCCCGGTAACTCCCTTTTCAGCTCTAGTCCCCGCCCCCGACTGTACACAATATTTACTCTTACTAGTAACCAAACCATACAAATCAATACTGTGACCAGAACAACAAGTTATACTTGCGAGCGCTTTGGGTCAGTCCGAAATGCTCTGAAAGCAATCTTTAAATATATTTAACTACATTGTTAGTAACTTTCTGCAGTTTTTATGAAACGCATAAAAAAAAAGAAAAAAAAAAGGAATTTGCAGCCAAGGGCCTTATTTACCAAAGATTTGCGACATGCAAATATGGGTGCAAATCGTGATTGCTCAAGCAAACAGGTGCTGCGTGTGATCTACCATTTGGCTGTACACAAGATTGTGTCTGCTGCAAAGTATATGCAGATGAAAATATTTCATTGTCATAGCAATTTTATTATCCGTCCTGTGGTGCTACCTGATTTTGCTTCCCTAAATAGCCTGTTTAAAAGACTTGAGACCAGAGATGTCCCGATCCCGATCGATCGGGTCCTATCACGTAATTTACAAAGAAACGGAATCAGCAAAAAATATATCAGACGTGCCTTTTTTTAATATATATATATTTTTTAATTAAATCATTTTTTAATTGTATTTAACGTTACAGACATAACATGTTACACTCATCCAGTCTTTAGTTTAGGCTTAAGGTAGGGTTATCAAATTTATCCCGTTAACGGCGGTAATTAATTTTTCAAAGAATTTATCACGTTAAAATATTTAACGCAATTAACGCATGCGCTGCACGACCCACTCACGCATTGTCGCGTTCAATCTGTAATGGCGCCGTTTTACCTATATATAGAGCTAAAAGGCAGCGTTAAATGAGTAGAGTGAATTTTGGCAGCTTTTGGAGCCTTTTTTTAATTGGCTAAAGCCTTACAATCCCTCTCCCTACGATTAGAAATATCGTGGGAAGCAATGTGGGGAAGAAAGGTAGTAATTGATCTTTTTCTTAACACTTTATGTTATTTCCCAACGCAGAGAAGATATATCAATTGGTACCACTACGCACAGTCATGGTTGCATTTCCCATCATGCATTTGGGCAGAACAGTTAAATAGCTACAGTATCATTTACTGAAAGCTCAACAAATACACTACATGGCAATATTTAGTCACAATATACAAAGTCACATTTATCCTTTAAGAATTCCAAGTGTTTCTATCCGTGGATCCCTCTCACAGAAAGAATGTTAATAATGTAAATGCCATCTTGAGGATTTATTGTCATAATAAACAAATACAGTACTTATGTACTGTATGTTGAATGTATATATTCGTCCGAGTTTTATTCGTTTTTTTCTTAATGCATTGCCAAAATGTATATGATCGGGAAAAATTATCGGGAATGATTGGAATTGAATCGGGAGCAAAAAAAAAAGCAATCGGATCGGGAAATATCGGGATCGGCAAATACTCAAACTAAAACGATCGGGATCGGATCGGGAGCAAAAAAACATGATCGGAACAACCCTACTTGAGACCTTTTCAGCTTTTTAAAAAGCCAGGAGAAAATATATTGTGACATATCTTTTAATTCAACAATTTCAATTTTGGAACTTGTGAATGAGGCAACAACTGACTTGGAGCAAGTCACAAGAAGGAGTCATGCCATATTACCAGAGCTGGGTAGTAAAGCGTTACATGTACTCCGTTACATTTACTTCAGTAACTTTTTAAGAAAAATGTACTTCTAAGAGTATTTTTACAAAGCCATACTTTTTACTTTTACCTGAGTAGATTTGTGAAGAAAACGACGCTACTCTTATTCCGCTACACAAGAGTCGTTGCATTTTACCTCTTTATTCTACGTATCAGATTTTTTTATTTTTCCAGTGATGCCAAGAGTAGCGCTACCAATTTCACCAATGAGACGTTACAACAATAATCACATGACTTCATTACACCAATCTGACGCAAGCTTGCTGTTCTATGATCACGCCAGTCTGTTCAATCACGTGGCGTCTTTAAAGCACTGTAAAAAATGAAGTATTTGACATAGAGCGCTGCCCTCGACATGAATCAAAAGCACAAATTTAAACCTCTCTCCCAGTTTTTATTTGGAACCGAATGACCACGGAAAACTGGAGATATGATCCATTTTCTGTGTCATTTCGGTACACACTTTTAATTTTAAACACGTTATTGCCAGGGAAAGGCAGAAACATCCAAATCAGCGACACTTAGGATGGCTTAATTCAAATAACCAGTATTACCAATGAATTCAATTCATTTTGACTTCCAATTCTATCACTTCAATGTTCATTTGCACCTTATATGCTACACAAACCCCTGCTGCAAAGCCAAACTACTGCCTCAACAAAGACCAAAAAAGGAAAATTCCACTGACATAGAAAAAAGAAAACACAGAGCATTGAGCTTCAGCATTTTCACCTTTGCAGCCTGTGCTTACCGTTAAACAACACAAATGCATCAGAAACAAAATGTGTTTTAGTATGTGTGAAATTACCGTATGTTTGCAAGTTGTTTGTAACAAAGTGAAAATGCTTACAGTCTGAATAAAAGTGGGGAACAATAAGTAGGCTACTGTAGGTTCAGGACACCCAAAATTTAGGTCAGGCAATAAAGGTTTTGGGTTTTGTTGCCATATTACTGATAAACAATCTGGGGGTGGAGTAACAAAACTCGCCTCTTATTTGGAAAACTGTGAAAGGGAATCACGGACAGCAAGATTTGTAGTTCTTAAAAGATAAATGTTACTATGCGTTATAATCATTTGATATTCAAACCCCTCTAATTGTTTTCTTTTTTATAAAGTTTGAAAAATTAGTATAACTAGTAGGTTGCCATTATTGTTGAAGACGCAATGCGGTGACGTCACTGAGCAGTGCTGCCGTGCTTCCATACTGTCACTCTGTAGCTACATAAACATGTCGTCGGTTCTGTCCTTCCAATTTGAACCCAAGCGGAAAAGTGATGAGCCGGGCATCACTGCCGATATTTCTCAAAACGAGGAGCAAAAGCAATTAAACTCAAACCCCCGTTTCCCGTGCGAAAGACAAGCAATTACACCACAGGACTATACTTCCGTTTGACGTTAGTCTTGATATTCCTTATAAGCAAGCAATCGCAACCCACATGCGCTGTCTTTCTATGCGGTAAAACCTGAAAGTGAAACGCAACTGGAAAAGAAAGTGCGGCTGGCTTGACCACGGAATTAAAATACGTGGCCCACTTCAGACAGCAAGCAGACAACAAGAACATAGGGATTGCGTAAAAGGGTTCATTAAACACAAAAAAAACACGCGATCACGAAAAGAGAGACACAAAAGGGTCCGTGACAGTAGTTCGGGGTAAAAAAAAAAACAAGAAGGGAAAACCGCAGTGAGAGGCAGATAAAGGACAAAAAACAAGTCAATGATGCCACTAACAATGAAGGGATATACAAACTGTCAAATGCCAGCAATTCAATACAAGCCGCCTAGGATCGGTTTAAAGACACTGCTGATAAGCTGGAATTGGATTCAAGTATGACATTGGGAACTCAGCCCACATGTCTGTAACAAAACAATCTGACCAGCAGCAGAATGTGACACAATCATGGCAGTCGTCAAACTATCTTCGCTTGCTAGCTAGCATAGCTTTTCTACCAGTCCAGACAAACTGCGTCATCACCCCCAGCATGCATTGCGCCCATAAAACATGACGCCCTCCATAGGTCAAAACATGTACTAAATATTATAGATTTTTACCTCAATGGCAATACTATATGTTTCTAATAATATGAGCTAATAACATTTTAGTAAAAGAGAACAATTGTGGCTTATTGGAACCTACAAGTCTTTAAGTCCGAGGATCCCTTGAAGACAGATTTTCCTATTTGTACAAGTCTACTATTTTTTGACGGTTGCCATGTTTACATGCAGCCAATTATGCTTACAAATTTGGGTTTTTGGCAGTAACGCAGTTATGCAAGGCCAAGAAAAGGACAGGATTCATGTTCTCTGTGCAAAAAGACATTTCTGTGCGAAATTAATGTGCCGATTGATTTACAACCCTTCAAACAGATATTTCCTAAGGTCTAAAAACAGAATATTGATTTTTAAAAGTGTGAACAGACATTAAAGTCTCTTTCTGTGTTTGATGTTCAAGAGTGTTTAAAGCATATAGGAGGCATAAAACTATTACAATGAATGTTTTTGATTTCATTTGATCTCTTGATATCATGGATTTTCACCTATCAGGTGTTGGTTTCAAACATATCCACCTCAATAAACAGGGTTCACTATACATCTTTTTTTAGCCTAAAGAGTCTCATGTTACTCTAATGGTGCAGCGAGGGGGCATAATTGATGAAGAGGCAACATGTGATTCTTTGTGAGGCTTCTTCAACTGAGACAGAGGATCCTGTGACTTCTCAATATGCGAGATGAATCATGAGACGAGGGCCTTGTTAATGTGAATGGAATGACTCATGCTCACTCATGGACAATATGAGAATGTGCTGGTTAAATAGGGTCTCAGAGGCATTTTGACAAAACGTGGTTGGATATTTTGCATCGTGTCATCATCTAGAGATGCCTTTGAGTAACAGGCAGAAATTTCAGATCTCTGTTTTCAAATGTTGGGTGTAAAACTTCAAAGTTTTCAGACAAAATAACGTAAAAGACAAATAAATGCTTGCTCCAGTACAGTAACAAAGTATACAGTATGCACTTTGTTACTTTAAACCACTGGCTTTGTGTGTGTGTGTGCGCATGTGACATTTGACCAGCAGGACATTGTTCCGTGTTTGCACAGTGATGCCGCGCATGTTTGTCAATTACAACACAGTCTCGACAAAGCATTTTCTCGCCATTACACTTGCTGTTGCCTGTTTAACTATGCAACAGATCATGAGAGGGGCGGGGGGCGTAGCAAGCAGGACAAGTGGGATCACTGTATTGTGTGTCTTGTGTTGATAGTGAACTTTGACACGGAGCAATCCACCTTCACAACGAAACAGCAGGCCATAAAAGCCTGAGGGCTAGCATGCCACACTGTTCAACATTTAACACCACTAATGGATTCCAAATATATTTGTGTTGGCTGGTTGGCTGTCGGCCATTGCACTTCAGCCTCTATTTACTTTCACACAGAGCCAAGTTGTTAGTAAACCATGAGCAGCTATTGGAAGATTGCAGTCACTCAGCTATTATTAGCCAAGCTATTATTTTCCTTCTTGTTGGCATGTTTTAAGAGCAATATTTAATTCATGACTGATCCTTTTGGCTCGAGCCAACGCTTGTGGGTGTCGTCCATGCCATGGTTGTAGTAATATCAGGGGTGGGAAAATTACTTAGTAATTTGTCCATATCCGCTAATAATCTTTCGACATTAAGGCCATGTCTACACCTAACAGGGTTTTTTTTTGTTTTTGTTTTTTTAAACCGAGGATCCTGCTCTCATACCATATTGGCCCGATTATAAGACGGCCCTGATTATAACACACTTTTTGAAGAGTGAAGTTTGAAAAAAGACTTTTTGAACACCAAATTAATTTTTATACAGAAAATTATTACAGTACATCTGAAAGAAATGATTATAACAATATATTTGAGAGAAAAAGCATGTTATTTTGCCTTATTCAAATCTTGATATCTGAACATTTAAATATGTAAGCTAAAGTGCAATCACATTCGTAAATGAATGGCTTCTGGTTTTTAAAATGAAAATAAACCAATCTATTGTGATAAAACAACAAAATTGCAATAACTGCATTAACCATCAAAGTGAAATCTAACTGCAACTTTAGTCTTGAAACAAATCTGAATAAGGAAAAACATTGGAATAAAATAATGCAAACTGGTTAAACTAAAAAGAATAGCGGAGATCTCTCATGACAGAACATCGCTTCAATGATATCTGGCGCCATCTAGCGTCGTGAATGGGGAGTGTACAGTGCCTTGCAAAAGTATTCGACCCCCTTGAACCTTGCAACCTTGCGCCACATTTCAGGCTTCAAACATAAAGATATAAAATTTTAATTTTTTGTCAAGAACCAACAACAAGTGGGACACAATCGTGAAGTGGAACAAAATTTATTGGATAATTTCAACTTTTTTAACAAATAAAAAACTGAAAAGTGGGGCGTGCAATATTATTCGGCCCCCTTGCGTTAATACTTTGTAGCGCCACCTTTTGCTCCAATTACAGCTGCAAGTCGCTTGGGGTATGTTTCTATCAGTTTTGCACATCGAGAGACTGACATTCTTGCCCATTCTTCCTTGCAAAACAGCTCGAGCTCAATGAGGTTGAATGGAGAGTGCTTGTGAACAGCAGTCTTCAGCTCTTTCCACAGATTCTCGATTGGATTCAGGTCTGGACTTTGACTTGGCCATTCTAACACCTGGATACGTTTATTTTTTAACCATTCCATTGTAGATTTGGCTTTATGTTTTGGATCATTGTCCTGTTGGAAGATAAATCTCCGTCCCAGTCTCAGGTCTTGTGCAGATACCAACAGGTTTTCTTCCAGAATGTTCCTGTATTTGGCTGCATCCATCTTCCCGTCAATTTTAACCAACTTCCCTGTCCCTGCTGAAGAAAAGCAGGCCCAAACCATGATGCTGCCACCACCATGTTTGACAGTGGGGATGGTGTGTTCAGGGTGATGAGCTGTGTTGCTTTTACGCCAAACATATCGTTTTGCATTGTGGCCAAAAAGTTCAATTTTGGTTTCATCTAACCAGAGCACCTTCTTCCACATGTTTGGTGTGTCTCCCAGGTGGCTTGTGGCAAACTTTAAATGAGACTTTTTATGGATATCTTTGAGAAATGGCTTTCTTCTTGCCACTCTTCCATAAAGACCAGATTTGTGCAGTGTACAACTGATTGTTGTCCTATGGACAGACTCTCCCACCTCAGCTGTAGATCTCTGCAGTTCATCCAGAGTGATCATGGGCCTCTTGGCTGCATCTCTGATCAGTTTTCTCCTTCTATGAGAAGAAAGTTTGAAAGGACGGCCGGGTCTTGGTAGATTTGCAGTGGTCTGATGCTCCTTCCATTTCAATATGATGGCTTGCACAGTGCTCCTTGAGATGTTTAAAGCTTGGGAAATCTTTTTGTATCCAAATCCGGCTTTAAACTTCTCCACAACAGTATCTCGGCCCTGCCTGGTGTGTTGTGTGTGTCTTGGTTTTCATAATGCTCTCTGCACTTTAAACAGAACCCTGAGACTATCACAGAGCAGGTGCATTTATACGGAGACTTGATTACACACAGGTGGATTCTATTTATCATCATCGGTCATTTAGGACAACATTGGATCATTCAGAGATCCTCACTGAACTTCTGGAGTGAGTTTGCTGCACTGAAAGTAAAGGGGCCGAATAATATTGCACGCCCCACTTTTCAGTTTTTTATTTGTTAAAAAAGTTTAAATTATCCAATAAATGTTGTTCCACTTCACAATTGTGTCCCACTTGTTGTTGATTCTTGACAAAAAAATAAAATTTCATATCTTTATGTTTGAAGCCTGATATGTGGCGAAAGGTTGCAAGATTCAAGGGGGCCGAATACTTTTGCAAGGCACTGTAGCTGAGATCTGTCATGACAGAACATTGCTTCAATTATATCTGGCGCCATCTAGCGTCGTGAATGGGTATAATGTCTAGACCGCGAATATAAGACGACCCCCTCTTTTTCAGTGTTATTTCAATGCAAAAAAACACTGTCTTATATTCGGGCCAATACCGTACGTCGGGGGGAAAAAAATTACGTCCACACCAGCGTGTTTGCAGAAACAAAAAAAAACTTCCATAGCCAACCATATTCATTCATTTTTAGGTATATTCATAACAATTGGCGAAAAATAATTGTCCATTAATACCCCATCCTTCGCATGTGTTCTTTGATATGAAGCACTGCAAGAGTTTGTAAATTAAATGGAATAATAAAAGCATCATCTTTACTCCAAATGTAAACATTGGTCTCATGTGTGACGTAGGGACAAAGTTTGTCGCAGTCAGTGACATTTCCACAGTTAAATCTTCGGTTATTAGTGTCCACATGATGGCGCCACAAACAAGAGTTTGTAAATTAAATGGAATAATAAAAGCATCAACTTTACTCCAAATGTAAACATTGGTCTCATGTGTGACGTAGGGACAAAGTTTGTCGCAGTCAGTGACATTTCCACAGTTAAATCTTCGGCTATTAGTGTCCACATGATGGCGCCACAAACGCAGAATTCGCAAATCTTCACTCTGCCCGCAGGTTTCAAGAACACTCGTTTAAATGTGCATGTGAGTGTTACGCCAAACTGTAGAAAAAATTATTATTGCCAATTACCCTGCTACGTGTAGACATGGCCCAAAACTACATCGGGAACTCATTTAGCTAATTAGCTGCCACTGACGGTGCGAGATGTCCAATCCATTTTGACAGAGGGAGGTTGGCAGCGAATGATCGCTGTCAGCCCTCCCAGTCAAAATGGACCAGATGTTTAGTCAATGGTACTGAAAGATGAGAACTGAGAGCCAATATTCCAGCTAGAATGAATTGCACGCGTATCTTTGTCAATGGTAGGCAGAGTTAAATACTGGTAAATTTATTTTTTTAAAAATCAACTTTAGAGTGCCATCGGGGCTATAACCACAGTGTTACTCTAGTTTAATTCTTTTTAATTTGATTAATTTTGTTTACAGTGGCATGAAAAGTATCTGAACCTTTTGGAATTTCTCACATTTCTGCATGAAATCACCATCAAATGTGATCTGATCTTTGTCAAAATCACACCGATGAAAAAACAGTGTCTGGTTTAACTATAAGCATCCAAACATTTATAGGTTGTCATATTTTAATGAGGATAGTATGTAAACAATGACAGAAGGGGGAAAAAAAGTAAGTGAACCATCACATTGGATATTTTGTGCCCTAAATGTTGGTACTCGTCGATACCGATACCACCAATTCGGGCCGGATCGGCGCCCCCTGCCAATACTGGTATCGGTATCGGTGCAACTTTATTTATTACCTCTCTTAGTACTGTGCTGAACTCTTGGTGTCATCTTTGGTGGACTGCCACTCCTTGGGAGAGAAGCAACAGTGCCAAACTCTCTCCATTTGTAGACAACTTCTCTGACTGTGGATTGATAAACATCCAGACTTTTAGAGATGGTTTTGTATCCTTTCCCAGCTTCATAAAAATCAGCAACCCTTGATCGCAGGTCTTCAGAGTGCTCTTTTGACCGAGCCATGATGCACATCAGGCAATGCTTCTCATCAAGAAAATTCTTGCAAGGTGTGTTTTATAGTGGGCAGGGCAGCTTTAAACCACTCATCAATGATTGGGCACACACCTGACTGAAATTGTTTGGTAAAAATTAGTTTCAATTGCTCGTTAAGTGTCCTTCAGCAGAGGGTTCACTCAGGGCCGGCCCAGCCAATACGCAGACTATGCAGCTGCTTAAGGGGCCCCCAATCTGGCAATTTTTTGAATTTATAATCTATTTTGTTTACTACAGTTTGACTTTTGTGAGTTTTGATACTTGATTACAAGCTTAAAAAAATAAAAGTTCTTCCTTAACTTCTTTCTTTCCTCTTTTGGAAAAAGGTTTGGCGCTATCTGCTGTAAGTACTGACAATCATTTGGGGTGAGAAGTTTGAAGAATGCAGTGCAACAAAATCTGATTAATATTAGAGATGTCCCGATCGATCGGCCTCCTGATCGATCGGGTCCGATCATGTCATTTTCAAAGTATCGGAATCGGCAAAAAAATATCGGCCATGCCTTTTTTTTAATATATATATATTTTAATTAAATCGTTTTCTAATTGCATTTAACGTTACAGACATAATATGTTACATTCATCCAGAGTCTTTAGTTTAGGCTCAGTTTTGGGTTATCATAAATATCCTGGAAGCGGCGGCATTTATTTGATTAGTAAATGGGGCCCGTTAAAGTATTTAAAGCTATTAATATTTGAGCTGTGCAGTCCTTCCATTCGTTGTTGCACTCAATCTGTTGTGGCGTCGTTATAGCTATACACAGAACTAATAATCAGCATTAATAGAGTAGAGCGAAGGTTAGCAGCCGATACCAACTCTCATTTAAGTAACACCTGGCCATGTCTCTCCCTATAATTTGAACAGTTATGTGCAACCATATGGGATTAGATAATGATAATAACACTAGACACTATATCTTGTATTCCAAAGCACACATGGTATATCCATTGTTAGCATGACTCACAGTCATGGTTTTACTTCCCATCATGGTTCCACTTTCCCATCATGCCTTGGGGCATGCTGCAGTATCTGAACTGAAAGCTCAACAAATACACTAGATGGCAGTATTTAGTCACAATACACAAAGTCCCAAGTCTTTCTATCCGTGGATCCCTCTCACAGAAAGAATGTTAATAATGTAAATGCCATTTTGAGGATTTATTGTCATAATAAACAAATACAGTACTTATGTACTGTATGTTGAATGTATATATTCGTCCGAGTTTTATTCATTTTTTTCTTAATGCATTGCCAAAATATATATGATCGGGAAAAATTATCGGGAATGATCGGAATTGAATCGGGAGCCAAAAAAAGCAATCGGATCGGGAAATATCAGGATCGGCAGATACTCAAACTAAAACGATCGGATCGGGAGCAAAAAAACATGATCGGAACAACCCTAATTGATATACAAAATATGGACGTACAGAATGGGTTGGATTGCATGTATGGGTTTCACAGTACACTGTGACGAAATGGTGGGCCAAAAATATGGGCCCCTTGGCATTATTTTGCTTAGGGCCCCCAAATGGCCTGGACCGGCCCTGGGTTCACTTACTTGTGTCAGAACTGGACTACAGGCAGGACCCAGATGCAGAGTTTTCTTGGTTAACAAAAATGATTTATTCAACAATTTCTCTCTCAAGGCAAAAACAAACAAGGCAGGTTCTTCAACAAAAAAAAAAATCACTTCACTGAGGAAGGCAAAAATGTTATCAAAAACAAAAGGTAGCAAACAAACTAAGAAATGCTTACAATAGATTCACAATCAGAAGGCAGGTTCTTCAACAAAAAAATCACTTCACTGAGGAAGGCAAAAATGTTATCAAAAACAAAAGGTAGCAAACAAACTAAGAAATGCTTACAAAAGATTCAAGATCGGATTTTCTTCTATGGCTGTGAGCAAGAAGTGAGCTGGGGTGACACGACGGTAGACGATGACACTCTGGCAGAAAACAAAGGGGAGGTTGACTATATATACACTCACAGAAGGTAATGGGGAACAGGTGAAAACAATAGGTGATTAGGCGACAAGAGGAAGGGCAAGTGCTCTGAAACAAGGAGGGTGAGACTTACAAAATAAAGCAGGAAATGACCATGACACGACAGGACCACACCACTGTGTGACAACTCCCCCCCCCCCCCCCCCCCCCGTCATTGTTTGCATGCTATCCTTACTAAAATATAAAAATCTTTAAATGTTTGGGTGGTTTTAGTTAAAGCAGACACTGTTTTTACATCTATGTGATTATGACAAAGATCAGATCACATTTGATGGTGATTTTATGCAGAAATGTTAGAAATTCCAAAAGGTTCAGATACTTTTTCATACCACTGTATATTACAATTTTATGTGTTAATAATTTTATTTATTTTCAAAAAATATTTAAAATGATGATTAATGATATATTTAATCACAATTGAGACCAGATCAGGGTTTCCTATGGAGATAGAATAGTGCCAAAAGAAGTGAGGTTGTAAAATGAAAATTCTTCCTGTAAAATGACCATTTTTAACTAAAAAACACTTGTATTACCGACTTTTTCCTTTTGTAATAAACATGAAAAAAACACAATGTAAAAAATACATTATACAAGTGTTTTTTTTTCCAATTACAAGTGATTTTTTTTGTTCTACGGGTGTTTTTTCTTAGCTACAGGTTAAAAAGTTTTGTCTCACCCTTGTCGCGTTTTATGAGACAAAAAAAATACTCGTAACCTAGTTTTAAAATAAAAACATACCTGTAAAATGACTCATCTTAACTAAAAAACACTTGTATTTTAACTAAAAAAACACTTGTATTTCCAAATTTTTTCGTTGTGAAATAAACATGAAAAAACAATATTATAAAATTTCTTCGTTTTTTTTCCTCATTTACAAGTGATTTTTTTTGTTCTACGGGTGTTTTTTCTTAGCTACAGGTTAAAAAGTTTTGTCTCACCCTTGTCGCGTTTTATGAGACAAAAAAAATACTTGTAACCTAGTTTTAAAATAAAAACATACCTGTAAAATGACTCATCTTAACTAAAAAACACTTGTATTTTAACTAAAAAAACACTTGTATTTCCAAATTTTTCGTTGTGAAATAAACATGAAAAAACAATATTAAAAAATTTCTTCAAGTGTTTTTTTCCCCCATTTACAAGTGATTTTTTTATTTTTCTACAGGTGTTTTTTTCTTTGCTACAGGTGAAAAAGTTTCGTCTCACCCCTTGTGGCGTTTTCTGAGACAAAAGTCACTTGTAACCAAAGATGAAAAAATCTACTTGTACATCGAAATAATATGTTGTAAAACACAAAAATATCATTCCAAGTCGTGGTCAAAAGAAGACGTTAGTTAAGAAAGAACACAATCTAGTGAATAGTTCTTCGGGTGTTTTATCTTTAATAATCTACAAGTGTTTTCTGAGCATGTACAACTAAATTTCGGCCCAAGCATGTGATGTGAGGCAAAATTCAGACCAATCGGAACGGCGATTGTTCAGGAGGAGGGCGGGACACACCATTGCCGACCTGCTCCTTCTTGCTTTATTCATCACGGCAGAGTACGACAGAAATGGCAGAGCACGCTCAGGTAAGAAGTTCCGTGGAATTAATGTTTTCTCATGAATGTCATTCAGTTAAAGATTTATCAAGCGTATATAATCATAATTCGTGTCAACATCAAGTGAATTTCGCCTTCCTAAGAAAGGCACGAAAATCGACGACGAGCCAATTAGCTACATTAGCTATGCGGACTTCACTTGTTGAGACAATATTACAGGCATAGCCACGGACAGCTACTTGTTAAGGACCAAGTTGATATTCTTGAATGACACTCCCCCCTTCGTGTACATATCAACTTGGTCCTTAACAAGTAGCTGTCCGTGGCTATGCCTGTAATATTGTCTCAACAAGTGAAGTCCGCATAGCTAATGTAGCTAATTGGCTCGTCGTCGATTTTCGTGCCTTTCTTAGGAAGGCGAAATTCACTTGATGTTGACACGAATTATGATTATATACGCTTGATAAATCTTTAACTGAATGACATTCATGAGAAAACATTAATTCCACGGAACTTCTTACCTGAGCGTGCTCTGCCATTTCTGTCGTACTCTGCCGTGATGAATAAAGCAAGAAGGAGCAGGTCGGCAATGGTGTGTCCCGCCCTCCTCCTGAACAATCGCCGTTCCGATTGGTCTGAATTTTGCCTCACATCACATGCTTGGGCCGAAATTTAGTTGTACATGCTCAGAAAACACTTGTAGATTATTAAAGATAAAACACCCGAAGAACTATTCACTAGATTGTGTTCTTTCTTAACTAACGTCTTCTTTTGACCACGACTTGGAATGATATTTTTGTGTTTTACAACATATTATTTCGATGTACAAGTAGATTTTTTCATCTTTGGTTACAAGTGACTTTTGTCTCAGAAAACGCCACAAGGGGTGAGACGAAACTTTTTCACCTGTAGCAAAGAAAAAAACACCTGTAGAAAAATAAAAAAATCACTTGTAAATGGGGGAAAAAAACACTTGAAGAAATTTTTTAATATTGTTTTTTCATGTTTATTTCACAACGAAAAATTTGGAAATACAAGTGTTTTTTTAGTTAAAATACAAGTGTTTTTTAGTTAAGATGAGTCATTTTACAGGTATGTTTTTATTTTAAAACTAGGTTACAAGTATTTTTTTTGTCTCATAAAACGCGACAAGGGTGAGACAAAACTTTTTAACCTGTAGCTAAGAAAAAACACCCGTAGAACAAAAAAAATCACTTGTAAATGAGGAAAAAAAACGAAGAAATTTTATAATATTGTTTTTTCATGTTTATTTCACAACGAAAAAATTTGGAAATACAAGTGTTTTTTTAGTTAAAATACAAGTGTTTTTTAGTTAAGATGAGTCATTTTACAGGTATGTTTTTATTTTAAAACTAGGTTACGAGTATTTTTTTTGTCTCATAAAACGCGACAAGGGTGAGACAAAACTTTTTAACCTGTAGCTAAGAAAAAACACCCGTAGAACAAAAAAAATCACTTGTAATTGGAAAAAAAACACTTGTATAATGTATTTTTTACATTGTGTTTTTTTCATGTTTATTACAAAAGGAAAAAGTCGGTAATACAAGTGTTTTTTAGTTAAAAATGGTCATTTTACAGGAAGAATTTTCATTTTACAACCTCACTTCTTTTGGCACTATTCTATCTCCATATTTCCCCCTCCAGTGCCTTATTAGCCTGGAGTGCCGCCAGGCTGAACCCTCCCCCACCGGTTGTTGCTTAGTATCTGTGAGTCAGCTGTGCTACACGATTGATGGAGAAGGTGAAACTCCTGAACTTTTTCCCTATCGAAGAAAACGAAATCGCTGTTAACGGAATACTTCGGCAACAGAAATGTTACAGATGGCCGCGGCTCAGAGGAGGAGGGCCAACCCACAAGTAAATCATGTTTGCGGATGGTGGCTGCCGAAGAGGCAATACTCCTATATGATTTTGCATTTATACAAAATTAAAGGTTAGTAAACACTGTCATGTACATTTCCCACCACCTACAAGAGTTAACTCCAGCATGTTTAGTATGTCTAGCGGTGGTAAAACGTGGTGTTTTTAATTTCTGGCAACAGTCTGGGTTGATAAACGGAGTGTGTGTATAATGTACACATGACATGAGTCATACACACATGCTTTTTATGGAAAAGAATTCAATTTTTTTTTGTTAAGCTGTGGCTGTGGGTTTAGGCTCACCTAAAGGACTGCATTTATTTTAATTTTATTTAGAATATATTTTTTATTTTTTTAAATTCATGTTAACCGTGTTTTAACTTAACATTATACTTATGTTCCAATTTGCTAATATGTTTTGAAAAATAAAAATGCTATGCAATGGAAAAAAGTTTTTTTTTCTTTTTTTAACCCCAGATACCGTCCAACTATCATATGGGCACATGCCTAGCTGCAACATGTGTCCATGAAATAATTAATTAAAAATAGTGAAATAATTATATATATATATATATATATATATATATTTTTTTTTTTTTTTTTTTTTTTTTTACATTAAATGAGCTGGTATTTTAATAATGAATTATTAATGAATAATTTTAATCATTAATCACACATTTAATGACACTTTTATTTATTTAAGAAACATTTTAATTAAATTAATTAATGACACATTTAAATATTTGTTTAAAGATGTATTTATATATTTTATTCGGTCCCATTTGGTCCTCCATACGTCTGGTGATATGGTTGAAAGCGCAATAGCAATATCTTATGGTTGAGAACAAACCTGTCCCAGCTCCCTGCCACTGCATTGATTAGCACTGCATCTGTTTGTTAAAATTGTATTTCAAGACTGTTAGACTCTACGTTTAAACACATTGTTAATATATAACTTAAAAATGTGATGTCCACATATGTGGATGCCAGGTTTAAGTTAAGTTTTTTCTAATATATAAAAAAAAATGTTACTTTCCTCAAAAACTATTTTTTTTTAAAATCTGTTTTTAGGAAGAAAGGCATTGTAGCTTATTGTACATTAAAAAACATTCATTTGCCGCAGATTTTGATTCAACTCAGTAACCTTTTGTCGTTCATTTTGATATGGATGCTTAGGCCACCTGGGTACAGTATAATACAGACATACAAGCATTTAAGGACAAAAAGTAACTCGCCTGATTAGTTGTGGTAATACACATTTTATTCCATAAAAAAACAGTATTTCGGTATCCCTACATGAGTGTTGCAGCGTTAATTGTGCTTGCAAAATTTTCAGGATGTACCACTTCACCAATCCCTTCCCATGAGTCATACCAAAAAGCTTTTTTGTTATTTTTTGTAATTCTCAAATATGACTATTTGTAATAACATGCGATTTTGGGGGGAATATACCATCAATAAAAATAAGACATAAGTGATAAACTTACTCGTAAGCACAATTGTCACTCAATAAGCATCACTTCTGAATTCTCTCAGTTGCCTGAGGTCCTTTTGCTGAGCTTCTGTTTTCTAGTTCTTATGCCCAGTTGGTGACAGGTATTTTTTTCCAGGCATGGATGTTAATCCATAGTTCCAGCAAAGCCCCTGAAGCCAAAGGTAACGGGGTGCACAGCAAATGGTTTACACCTTGTCAGTCACGCCTTCTGTCTGTGGTTGTTTTTTTTCCGCTTTTGTCTTCTAATCAAGTAGAAGAACAAAACAATGCCGAGAGATCCCTCTAGTTTTCCACAGATCATTTCACTTGTTAAAACAATCAGGTGAAATAAGTGGTTTGTTTTAAACATCGCTCTTTTTAATTTAACATTCAAAAAAAAGTGTGCAATAATGTTGGGACCATTCATGATTCATACTTTACTATCCAAGCCTTCCAATAATTATGACATCCACTACTAGGATGAATTATCCAGGAGTACTATAAATTGTATCTGTGACATTTCACTGATTGCTATCATTGCTCTCCAGTGTTACAAGCAGGGACCAGTAAGTTTCCACCAGTCCCGCATCCGTTTGCCCCCACGACAATCTAGTGTAGGAACAGGTTTTTCCTCCTGTGCTGTAACAACACACAATAACAAACACCCAGCCCTGATGTACCTTTGATACCAGGCTCTCTTCCTAAACCGTCTGTCAATAGATCCCTCCCTACAGACTAGTCTGTTTGGGATTTGGGATCCAAAATTATCCTGTTACAGGCTAAAGAACATCGTACGATTGCTTGAATGTAAATCCACGAATGGCATCTTTCCAAGCGTTTATGTTAAAATTCAAACAATGCCTGTGTAAATCACATCATCACATCTGAGACATCTTGTATAAGTCTACAGTTGCTCATACGTACAGTATGTTAGGGAAATATCTGCACTATTTCAAAGCACAACACAACCATGGAGCTATGTATCATGTCAATGTGCCTGTTGCCTATGTGAACAAAAAGAGAGACTGGGATAACAGATTTGGCAACAGAGACAGGTGGGCTTTTGTAGCCAAACTAATCTGGTATGGCATGTATGTTTATGTATGTTACAACCTCCTGTCACAGGGTGATGGCTTTTGGGCTTTGCTAACTTTGAAGGGGGAAGAGTGCTCAAATGATCAGTAGCCTCTGTGTGTATATTGCTTAAACAGTGAGTCTATAACAGGGGTGTAAAACTCATCCATATCACAGTTTTGGTTTCCTTCGGAGAGACATTAGCTCTGCCAACTAGGGCTGCCACCCTAAATCGACTAATTAACAAATAATCGATGATGAAATAAATTAAAAATTACTCTGATTGTCAATACATTTTTTAGAGCTTTGTTGACCTCAAAGTTGTCCAAACTCTCTCTTTTTGAGCCTCTTAATTATTTTTCATTTTACATTATTTAAATGAATTTCGTTTAATCATTTTTGTAATTTTAGAACAAGGACAAAATAGCAAAAAATTTGCAATTATACATACATATAAATATAATATGAAATTTTCATTTCAATTTTTATTTATTTATATTTTGTAATAAAAAAATAAAATGTGAAAAACAGTAGATTCCCCGTTTTTATTATTTATTATTATTCTTTATGTTTTTTTTTAAATTAAAAAAACAAAGAACAAACATGTATTACTCCTTTTAATTATTATTTTTTAAATGTATCTATTCATTTATGATATTTTACATGTTTTTTTAAGGGGGGGGGGGATGTCTGATTTTTTTTTTTGCCCTCGATCTTTCATTGATAACTGCAGAAGTTTTATTTTGTGTTATCAAAAAAAAAAAAAAAAAAAAAAAAAGATTTAAGTCGATGCACATGATGTACATTAGTGGGCCACACAAAAGAATGTGGCCCCCGGACCGTGGGTTTGACACATGTGATCTGAGGTATTGAAGTTCCATGGAAGTTCCACTTCCACGGAAGAACAAAAGCAAATTCTAAGCTGAGGTGTCAAAAGTACTCACACTTTGTGCTTACAGTTAGTAAAAGTACAGGCACTTGCCCTGTGTCAGTCCCTTGTCATCAAGATCATGGCAGCCGTATGCACCCTTGACCTAGTAGTAAGTGGGAGGGGGCTTAGTTGTACGAAAATAGGCCATAAGAACAGTATAATCTCAACAAGAGAAAAAATGATGTGTAAAATGTTTATACATTTTGTTCCTGTTTAGAATATGAATGTGCATGTGTCCTAGACTAGTGGGGCAGGTGGGTAGTAACATGTTAGATTGACCCTATTACATTTACTTGCGTACCTTTTTGAGAAAAATGTACTTCTTAATAGTAGTTTTACAAAGCCATACTTTTTACTTTTACTTGAGTAGATTTGTGAAGAAATGCTACTCTTACTCCACTATTTTGGGCTACATTAGTCGTTACATTGTTCCTCTTTATTCTACATATTAGATTTTCCTTTTTTTTTTTTTTTAATGCCAGCAATGCCTACAGTCACTCTACCAGTTTCACCATGTGACGTCGCAACGATAATCACATAACTCCATTATACCAATCAGACTCAAGCTTGCCGTTCTTTGATAACGCCGACCGGTTCAGTCAAGTGGGGTCTTTAAAGCACCGCAAGAAATTAAGTATTTGACATTGAGTGGTGTCCTCAACATTGTACGAAATCACAGATTTTAACCTCTCTCCTAGTTTTTATTTGGCACAGATTGTCCACAGAAAACCGGAGAAATTATTCTTTTAATAATTTCGTAATGGAAACTTTAAAGGAACAATTAAACTATTCAAACTAGGAAGTATTTTGTCCACTAGAGGGCACTCATGCTCCTTGGACAAATGATGCTTCAGTTCTGTAGACTTTTTTTTCCCCTCGCCGGATATCAATTTTTGTGGGGGGGGGGGGGGGGGGGTATTTCTTTGGTTTAATGCGGTTATGTAATTAGTCATAATACAGAATTATAATAACAGTCCATATAGATAACTTTAAAAAAATGCCATTGTTCAAAAACAAATTCAACATTGTAAGCGGTTACTCACAATATTACTCATTACTTGAATATTGTTTTCACCAAATACACTTTTACATGTACTTTAGTACATTTTTGGGACGACTACTTTTACTCTTACTTGACTAATATTATTTTGACGTAACGCGACTCTTACTTGGGTAAAATTTTTGGATACGCTACCCACCTCTGACTCGGGGTGTCAAGCTCAACTTTTTTAAGGTCCACACAGCAGTTATGTTTTCCTACGAAGGGCTCATTATGTCTGCCAACCCATATAAATATGATGGCCTTATTTTATACTTTATACACGACAAGTTGATTGATACCAGGGCTGAAGACGACGTTTTATTCCCACTGGGCAGTACTGTGGCACCAAACCTGATTTTTTGGGGCTGCAAGTAGAAAATGTATGTAAATCATCTTATTTTCATTCATTTCAATATATTATAAATATAGCACTTTATGTAGTAGTTCATTCATCCATTATCGCCAAAAACTAGGTTTCAGTGTGGAGTAGTGCTGCAAGGATTAATCGATCAAACTCGAGTATTCGATTAGAAAAAAAAGATTCAAATTAAATTTTGCTGCTTCGAGTATTCGTTTAATTTAAGTGCCGTTGTAATAGTTTATTTTGAAAGTGTTTGCATTTAGTGTTATTGATTTGGGTGGATATTCTGCCTTCTAGTCTGCCCCATTCCACATGGCTGAATCCAGGTGCTCCCTGTTAAGACCAACATAAGCTACGTTTTTGTTTGAACTAATGTTTTTTGTTTTGCATTCATTATTTAGTTTATAGGTATTTTTAGCCTATTTTTGTGGGAATATGTGTCTGAACCATTTGTTAAGAGCATTGTAAAAAAGTTAGCATTTTATAGCATTTAAACTAGCAAACTTTTGTCATGTAAGTTAGCCAATTGTTCTTTTGTTGTACATAGATCCTCATTAATTAATTAATTAATTAATTAATTTATTTATTTATTTATTTTTATACCGTTTGAGGCTCAGCTCAGGTAATTTTAATTTTTCATGTTCTTTAGCCGATTACTCGATTATTCGAACCAATGGTTCATCGATTAATCGACTACTAAAATAATCGATAGTTGCACCCCTAGTGTGGAGCACAAGTTCGTCACCAACAAGTCAAGAATCATTATGATTTTTAAAAAATTATAAATCAGCAAAATTACATCACACATGAGTAGATGAAAAAAAAATGAATAAATACATACCGGTACAGTAAATTAAAACAAGTGTGGCCTGTTTGTATTTTGCTCTGGGAATTTTATTTTTTATTTTATTTTTTTTTGTTTAGTGACCTCACACAGCTTAACTCACATAGCTGACCTATTTGACTGCTAGTGAAGGAAACTGGAAGCGGTCAGCTCATCTCATTTAGTATGAATTGGACGTCTATTGCCGCTAATAGGTGTTTTCAATATCACATTTCCCAGTTTTATTAACTACCACAACACATACTCTGGCAGGGAAGGATTTAAGATAATGATAACTATTTATTAGATGCCCACTGTAGTGACTATTTTCCCTGAAAGGGTTAAAAGGGAAATTGATTTTTTTAAAAAGAGAGAAAAAAAAGCTTGCAAAATCTCAATGGTTTTAAACGTGACGACAATCTGAAATTTGTCATTTTTAGCAAGAAACATGAAGTTCTTGCAAATTATTTGCTATATGAGCCACATCAAATCATATGACTAAATGGAATCAAATAGAAGATGAGATAATGCTATATGGCTGAATTAATAGGGACTAATACAAGCCGTCTTTTGGGCTTTCTATTTGTCACCAGTAAGACACAGCAAGGTGGTCTTTGACCTGTTGTTGCTGCAGGAGAGCTATGTTTTTTTCATCAATATGGTCTAATGTCATTTGTCTCTCGGGGGCCCTTCCGCTACAATGTTTCCTGGGTTGACTGCTCTCTCTGGATAGGTTGTGTGGATACTGGCTGCGGATCCTCGAAGGCCGACATGTTTCAAGAACACTCGAGTCATATTATTTCCAGTCTGAACAGTCAAACAACTAGACAACACTCCATCATTTCCTTCTCAAAATGTCTGCTCTAAAAGGTGAACTTCTTTGGCGTCAAGAGTAGTCTTTTTCATCTGTGCTGATGCCTACTGAGCCCTTTCGGAGTCGGGTAATGAGACATCAAAGTGGCAGAAAGTGGAGAGCTCAGTGTCATCTCTATTTGAAATGAAATGAAAGGTCGCTCCATCTGAGAGGGATCTATTGAGAAAGGACATTAAAAATTTGGCAGAGGAGACTGCCAGCCAGTGTGAAGTTAGGTGAGTCATGCCCACATTATTCATACTCTCTATCCGTGGTCAAACCCTTGAAATCTAGCATAACCCGCCTACCTCCGCACCCTCTCGAGGGACGTCATGCTCCATTGAGGAGGTCCCTTGCAAAAAAAAAAAAACTTTTGTCCGGACCGTCATCACTTTCACATCTTCTCAGCTCTACGTGCAGCATGGACATTTCCACAGGGAAAATACAAATAAGGGAAAAACAAGGGAAGACTGGGAGGAGGATGGAGTCCCAGAAGGAGAACGCTACTTTCCCAGATCTGGGAGCTTGGCCATGTGACGCTAGGGGCCACGAAGTTTGTATGAGGTTATGTGTGTGATACAAGGAGCGTGACAGACTGAATGGACTCCCTCTGTATTCACAAAAGTGCAAGTCGCCTGGAGCCAGACAGACGGATACCTGGTGAAATGGAGCTTACAATGAGATATTACTGCAGTTTTGATAGCAGAGATAAGCCAGAGGTGGCTCAAGTACTCACACACAGAATTCAAGTGAAAGAAAAAGACAGGTAAAAAGTAAAAGACAGAGAGGAAGATGGAGTAGATATATACCGTACTATGTACCATATTGGCCCGAATATAAGACGGCCCTGATTATAAGACGACACCCTCTTTTTCAAGACTCAAGTTTGAAAAAAGACTTTTTGAAACCCAAATTAATTTTTATACTGACAATAATTACAGTACATCCGAAACAAATGATTATAACAATATATTTGAGAGAAAAAGCATGTTATTTTGCCTAATTCAAATCTTAATATCTAAACATTTGTATGTAAACTAAAGTGCAATCACATTCGTAAATGAATGGCTTCTGGTGTTTGAAATGTAAATAAGCCAATCTATTGTGATAAAACAACAAAATTGCAATAACTGTATTAACCATCAAAGTGAAGTCTAACTGTAAATGTAGTTTTGAAACAAATCCGAACAAGGAAAAACTGCAATAAAATAATGCAAACTGGTTAAACTTGAGAGTAGCTGAGATCTGTCATGACCAGTGTTGTTAATAACGACGTTACAATATAACGGCGTTACTAACGGCGTTATTTTTTTCAGTAGTGGGTAATCTAATTAATTACTTTTCTCATCTTGGCAACGCCGTTACCGTTACTGAGGACGGAAAGGCATGCGTTACTATGCGTTACTATATTGGTCGAAAAGTCTGAGGGAGACGGACTCACCGAGACGACAGAGCAGAGCAGGAGTAGGGAGGAGGCAAGAAAGTTGTGACGCCGAGCAAACGTGATGCTAGGTAGCTCCAATAATACATGTTGTAGCCGATAGCCTACAAACTACGCCCGCATGTTATGGTAGATATGGTAGACATGGCAGATATCACATGTACTGTACATAGATGTAACTAGATGCAAAATGACAGACATGGCACTAAATGAGTTAGTAGACAGCCGCCATCTTAAAGCAGTAGACTTTTTAGGACGGCTCTGTTGTAGAGAACCTTCCTAGTGAACCTAAGTAACTTTTTATCTATAATACTTCTAAATTGGCAAAATCTTGACTTGAATCTATCTTTAAATGATGAAACAGTTTTAAAACTTTCATATGTCGAAAGTAGAGAGAAGGGAACTAATGCAATAATGGGAGCAATTTTAACAACTTTTAACAGTTGATTCAGGGTAAAGGGTAAATTAGGGTAAAGAATTGGGCTCGGGCCAATTGTACCAAAAACCTTCACAAAAAACTTCACATTGTGTGGCCAATGTTTTTTTTTTTTTTTTTTTTTTTTTTTTTTTGAGGAAAAAAAAAAAATTATTTATCACCAATTACTTTGCCAAGTAACTAATTACTCTTACATTCAGGTAATTGAGTTACTAACGCAATTACTTTTTGGGAGAAGTAATTTGTAACTATAATTAATTACTTTTTTTCAGTCAGATTAACAACACTGGTCATGACAGAACATCGCTTCAATGATATCTGGCGCCATCTAGTGTCGTGAATGGGTATAACGTCTAGACCACGAATATAAGACAACCCCCTCTTTTTCAGTCTAATTTCAATGCAAAAAGACACCGTCTTGTATTCGGGCCAATACGGTATGTTCATCCAGTTAAAGTTAAACACAAAGCAAAACATGCATGATGAATTTCTAATGACATTAAAAACATGAAAGTATGAAATGTACACAAAATGAACTAAAACAACATTTCCCCCTTGCCTCAACTTTTATGCTGTCAAAACAATGTGTTTCAGTAATCTTTCTTGCATTGTAAATGCTACGTATTAGCTAATGTTAACGAATGAAAAAAAAACCTGTGTTGTGTTTTGAAGCCTGTTGCACACAGGAGCTATCTACTGCTTACCAAAATTTCATTGGAGACATTTCTAAAGCACATATTCAACTGTGTGAATGAAATTCCTGTGGGCAGTCTGCCTGTTTAAGCCTTGGGACAACTACATCACGTTTGAGGTTTTTCACCTTGCTTCACCAATGTGCTGAGGCAGAGACTAAGGCGGCCTATCATAATATGAATTTAAGATGGTTGCCTTTATCGATGTTATTACCCCTTACAGGTTAGGAAATCTCATCATGTTGTTTCTCATTAGCATTTAGAGGATTAGTAGTTAATAAAAATATCATACAACAATTTCTGTTGGATGATAACGACAGCTAATGTCACACAACGATTTCTGTTGGATGATAACGATAGCGGCTAAAGTCATACGACAATCTCCACCGTATGAATACATCTAAAAAGCCTAAGGCAGAGATGGTCACTTCTGTTGTGTCTTATTTCACAGATGCTCTGGTTCCATACCACCCCAACAGAACACTTCGTTCTCAGAATGCAGGTCTACTGGTAGTTCCCAGGGTCTCTACAAGTACAGTAGGAGCCAGAGCCTTTGGTTACCAAGCTCCTGTCTTATGGAATCAGCTTCCAGCTAATATTAAAGAGGCCGTCACAGTCTGTACATTTAGGATTAGACTAAAAACGTTCCTATTTGACAAAGCTTATGGTCAGGCTAGTTGAAAACAGACAAGACTCACAGTTCAGTCGAAGCTGCCCTAGGAGCTATAATGCTGGGGGAAGTACAGCCACTGAGTCCTATCCCATGTTTCACTCTACTTATCACTTGTCTTTACTTTATTTCCCTTTTCTAATTCTAATATCTAGTTGACTAGTCTTTTCATCACTAGTCACCCGGTGTCCCCTTTCCTCTCTCCCCTCTGGGGGAGGGGCTACTTTTTCAGCCGCAGCCGCCTGACTATCCTGAAACCCTGGCTGGATGGACGTCCTCGTTGCCCCCCCCCCCGTCTCATCTGGCTAGATGGACCTCCTCATGTTCCCTCACTCCACTGCATCTCTACAAACTGGAACTCCTTCCGCTAATACCCATTGTCGGTCCTGGTGCATCTATAGCCTGTCCGTGCTGGGAGTGGATCTCTCCTGACTGTGGTTCTCCCCAATGTTTCTCTTTTCCTATAGCGTTTTTTGAGTTTTTCCTTGCCACCATGGAGGGTCTAAGGATGGGGGATGCCCAGGACATGGACTCATTTCATTCATCTACCGTATCTGACTGTGAATCAAAATGACTCTGTAAAGCCCTCTGAGACAAACCTGTTGTGATATAGGGCTATACAAATAAAATTGAATTGAATGGTCATTTTGATTCATTTTTCGGGTTTTTGCTCGTAATGCAGCTTTTGGAATGTGTTTTTTTCTTTGTTCAAAGCGTTTGGAATTTTCCTGACACTTCTCAGCCACTGAAGATTTAAAGTGTAAATTTAAATATTCAAGTTAAATAGGCTAATGATACAGTAACTGAAAATCTACTTAAGTACAGTTACTAGGTAGTTGTGCTTGGTTACTTCCCACCATTGCCATTTATAGAAACCCATGCATATAACGTTGGATACGGTTCATCCAAGTCATAAACAAGCCCAAACAATGTTGCTATCCTTCCTCCCACATCTATTTTAAGCTCGCAAGAGAGCACACCAATCTTGTTGAACAGTGCAAAGCTTATGCACCATCATTGATTGCACAGGGAAGTAGAACGTACTGTCAGGGCCCGGGGGCGTCGGGATTGCTGTCCTTCAGAAGTGCAACAAAACGTTGGCATGGAGGTGGCAGATAAATGTGCAAATGTGTGCATGTTGCCATCCTGCCTGGTCTGCAGCCCTCCACACACATAGTGGAAGCTCACTCAACCAACAGAGTTGTGTCAATATTGTTTCATTCCCAGTGGCTCCACAGTCATCTGGGTTGCTTCATTGCGACGCTCGGTAAAGAAAAACAATCACCTGCAGAGCATTTTACTAAAATTTTCTTGCTATACTCACAGTGGGTAAAAAGAAGAAACAAACAGTACGCTACAGCGCTAGTATGTACATTATCTGGTCTGACAAGCTGTTATGGTTGTGCTATGCTTACATTTGGTCTACCTTTAACTGCATTTCACATTGAGTATCTTTATTATAATCAGATACAGTATTATAAACAGGGAGTGACCCGGAAACCCCAATCATAGACTTCATAATTGTATTGACGGGTCAATTCGGCCAGCCACTGCGCAATGCCTTCAAGCAGGGGGCCCATCCCACAATCCGCTTCAGTTATTTGCAGTCGGTCGCAGCGACACATGCAGCGATTCCACGGATTTAGGATAAAAGTACAAAAGCTGTATCGCATACAAACAGGGAGGATTGTCTCGGGAGTGATTTGTTCGAGGGATTCAAGGTCATTATTATATTTTTCGTACCATGCATGCAATTGAAACGTGAAAAAAAAATCAACGGGAGAAATTAGCCGCTACGGCATTGGCATCATAGTTTGCAATATTTATAGAGCTGTCCCGACTAGTCGACAGAGTCGACGTCATCGATGACGTAAATCCGTCGACGAGCACAACATCCCGTCGACGGTTAATGAAGGGTTAAAAATATATATATGCGTGGAAAGTTCAGAATGTCGAATGCTCTGTATGCAAGCGGGGAAAGCGGCACAAAGCCAAAAAAAGCGCACCAGAGTGTCCAAAACATTGACTTATTTCACAGAAACAACGGAGGGTACACTCTTCTGTCCTGTCTCTTCAATGCCAAGCTTGGCTGCACGTCGGCCGTGAATAAACACCTCAAACGCCGTCACCCAGTTTGTAATTTTTTTTTTCATTTTTTGTACACCAGAGGGTGCTGTCGCCTTACTGAATAATAATGTTTCATTGACAATGGGCCTATAAGTGCTATTAGTATTGTCCTTAATGCTAACTGAAAGGTTTATTTCATGTTATGGTTTATTTTATGGTATAGAAAATTATATAAGGTTAAAAGGTCATAAATATATACAGTATATACAGTGATTGCACTCAAGGGAGAGATTGTCAATGATAAGGTAATAAATTAAGGTAAAGGCAATTCATTGATAAATAAATACGGTTTAAAAGGAAAAAGGTGAAAAGTTTTCGTTAATTTCTAATTGTGTTGTTTTATTTGTGTGCACCGTGTGATTACATCAAGGATGGATTAAAAGTTGTAAATCATCAGTTTAAGAGACCACCTTTTCAATCGGGATGCGACACTAGTTAATTCTATCAGCATTTGAACTCATTGTTTATTTGTGATTTATTATTGTTATTTACGTGTTTATTTGTACTTTAATAAATAATTTAAGTGTTCCAATATGTTTTTTGTGAATTGATAAGCGTCAACAAAAATTTCATTGCTAAATTAGTAAACAAACAAAAAAAAAAAAAAAAATTTTTTTTTAAAGATTATTAGATTAGTTGACTAATCGTAAAAATAGTCGGCTGACTAATCGGGAGAAAATTAGAGACAGCCCTAAATATTTACGTAAAATAAATGCTCTTCTTTGCCCTTTTAACAAAGAACCGAGACTCTTTTAGGTCCATAGCTATAAAGAATTCAGGGATTTAAGAATTATTCTAGGGCTGTCAAAATTATCGCGTTAACAGGCGGTAATTAATTTTTTAAATTAATCACGTTAAAATATTTGACGCAATTAACGCACATGTCCCGCTCAGACAGTATTCTGCCTTTTGGTAAGTTTTACAGCAAGGCTTTTTGTGCTGTCTAACAGCGAACTCTTGTGGTCGCTTTGCGACATGGTTTATTGTTTTTTTGCCAGTTCAATATGCTTGCACGACGTCTCAGGCTGACGCCTACGTTGTAATGTTGTGCTTATATGATCCTTGGACAAGATTTGTCCGTAAGTATGGTTGTTGTAAAGAATGTACATATTATGTTAGTAAGCGAAATGTAATATTTTTTGTATGAGACCCTTTTTGTTTATGTTTAGTGAACCTGTATAGCGTGCTAAGCTAACGTTGTTGCTAATGCAATGCTTGTGTACTTTTTTTTTTGTAGTTTTACGACGGTCTAAAGAGGACAATGGTTTGAGGCCATTTTAATAATAAATCAGATGAAAAGGAAGAAGTCTGATTATTAAGGCGTCATTCACTAGCTGTCTAGCTTTGGAAAAAGTAGACGCTTCGGAGTGAAGACAGCATAGACAGATTTAAATGACAGTAGAGTGAAATGCCCACTACAGTCCTTATGTACCGTATGTTGAATGTATATATCCATCTTGTGTCTTGTCTTTCCATTCCAACAATTTATTTTACAGAATATATACAGTACTGTGCAAAAGTTTTAGGCAGGTGTCCTGCCTAAAACTTTTGCACAGTACTGTATATTTTTATCATATTATGTATATACAGGATATACTGTATGTATATATTTTCCCCAAGTGGAGGCTTCCATGATCCTAATAAATCTAATACTTAAAAAAAATATATATACAGTACTGTGCAAAAGTTTTAGGCAGGTGTCCTGCCTAAAACTTTTGCACAGTACTGTATATAATTCACAGAAAAATATGGCATATTTTATAGATGGTTTGAGTTGTGATTAATTGCGATTAATTACGATTAATTAATTTTCAAGCTGTAATTAACTGGATTAAAAATGTTAATCGTTTGACAGCCCTAAATTATTCACAATAATTTCAATGTAAAAAGCTCTTTGTTGTGGTAAGGCGGCGCCACAGTGACTTAAAGACGAGCAGCACATTCGACATAATTACTGTATTGGCCTGAATATAAGACGGCCCCCTCTTTTTCAAGACTCAAGTTTGAAAAAAGACTTTTTGAACACCAAATTCATTTTTATACAGAAAATAATTACAGTACATCTGAAACAAATGATTATAACAATATATTTGAGAGAAAAAGCATGTTATTTTGCCTCATTCACATCTTAATATCTGAACATTTAAATATGTAAACTAAAGTGCAATCACATTCGTAAATGAATGGCTTCTGGTTTTTGAAATGTCAATAAACCAATCTATTGTGATAAAACTACAAAATTGCAATTACTGCATTAACCATAAGGGGTTCGCTTTGGCCTGTGGAGTCAAATTCAGCATTCGCTTCAATGATATCTGGCACCATCTAGCGTCGTGAATAGGTATAATGTCTAGACCCCGAATATAAGACGACTCCCGCTTTTTCAGTCTTATTTCAATGCAAAAAACACCGTCTTATATTCGGGCCAATACGGTACGTTAAAATAAATTATACTTCCCGTTTTTTTCAAAAAAAATTTTTAACCAAGAACCAAGACTGTTTTACGTCCATATCTATAAAGAATTCAGGGATTTAAGCATTTATTCACAACAATTTCAACGTAAAAAGCTCTTTGTTGTGGTAAGGCAGCACCACAGTGACTTAAAGACGAGCAGCACATTTGACATATTTACTTAAAATAAATGCTAACTTCCCTTTATTTATTATTTTACTTTTAACCAAGAATCGAGACTGTTTTACATCCATACCTATCAAGAATTGAGGGATTTACACATTTATTAACAATAATTTTTAACGTAAAAACCTATGTGTCTGTGTTTCCACTTGGTCAGCTTTGACGGAGATAGGCCCCCTATTAATCGGCCCTGCGCACCGTGTCCCGTCAATACCATTATGAAGTCTATGCCCCAATATCAACAGTAAATTGCCCAAAATCAATTGGAAGTGACTTGGAAACGCCCCAAAATCAACAGGAAGAGCCCTTGAATTGACCAAAAATTGACAGGAAGTAATTTGGCCCTTTAAAACTGCAATTCACATTGAGAACTACAGAATTATCAACAGGAAATCACCCGGAAGTGGCCCAAAATCAACAGGAAGCAATTCGAAAATCAATTGGAAGTGACCCGTAAATGCCCTCAAATCAAAGGGAAATGACCCCAAATTTGAGGCAAAATTAATGGGAAGTCACCTTTAAAAAATTAATGACCCAAAATCAACAGAAGTGACCTGCAGCAGTTTACCATACGGCAGAGCAAAGTAATCCTGTGCAAATTCGCCAGAAATGTTTTATTTTGTACTTACAATAAATTAGGATAATTAGGACAAGCACTTTCCAAAACTGAAAGCAAAGAAGAATTTATTCTAATGCAGAGATCCATATTTTACCAAGATAAAAGCTACAGTTCTTGTCCAGGAAATCAGTACATTATCAATGTAAATTCTGTACTGTACAAATATAAGCAGAAATTAGCCATGCTGTTCAAAACTCAGGCTACTGAAATCATTCAAATTATTTACATGAACAATCACAGATATACTGTAAAAAACTGTATTCACCGATGTAACATGAACTGTATAAACACAAAATACGTACAGATAATACACTGCTTTTCGAACAGAGGTGATGAGCATTAGATAGTGAGCCACAGGTCCTATCAATCTAAGGAATTAGAACAACAATAAGTATCAACTTACCAAAATAAAAGCGGTAATAGCATGGCTTTATGGAAACAACATATGGTCTGTGTTTTGGTTTGGTTTATATTTAATTTGTCCCTTACTGTGCCTTGTTTCTACTTTCTTGGCTTTTGTGTTTTTTAGGTTGTCTTTTCTCTTTTTCCTGTCAGCCCTTCGTTTGTGTCGACCAATCTGCTTCCCACAGCTACTTGTCTTTATTTGTATTTAATTCCCTGCTTTCTTTCAGATTTGACCAGTTCCTTGTCGCTCTCACTTCCTGCTACGTACAGCGTCCCGTTGTGTTTCCCCCTTAAAGTAAGTTTATCCCTAGTGTTTTGATACTTTGTACTTTGTTTTGGTATTTTTGATGAATAAACATTTTTTAGTTTGCACCCGATCCTCTGCTTTGTTTGCCTTGGGTCCAATATCTCACAGCAAAACTCTGAAACAACACTTCACAAGACTACTTGCCATCATTTCCATGACACACAAACAATCTGCTTACAACAGAAAGTATGTTTTACTTTTGGAGGCCTTGAGGCAGCTGTGTTCAATGCGTAAAAATAAAGTTAGGTAATTTGGTAATTTTACGCTGAAACATGTGAAAAATTGGCAATCACTGGAATGTGGAACATTTTATTTTGGCAAAAACAAAAATAAGAAGGAATCACCGAATTTTTCATATGATTGATTCTACAGTCTTATACAACCCAGTTCAGTTCTGTTGCATTTGACTACAATGGCCTCCTTGTCTCAAGCAGGGGATTGTGAACTGAATGGCACCGAGCTACATGATCACGATATATCCCCACATTGGGACTGAACGTGCTCCATTTCCACAATATGGATACACGATCATATTTCTGACCCAAGTACTACCGTATTTTTCGGACTATGAATCGCAGTTTTTTTTCATAGTTTGGCTGGGGGTGCGACTTATACTCAGGAGTGACTTATGTGTGAAATTATTAACACATTATGATATCATTTCACATGTTATTTTGGTGTTTTGGAGTGACATTGATGGTTTGGTGAACTTGTTAGCATGTTCTTTATGCTATAGTTATCTGAATAACTCTTAATAGCTATGGCCACGTTCGCGTTTTCACGTTTTGCCTTTGACAATCTGTGTTCAATTGTACTATACCCCTTTCCCACTGGCCAAAAAACCCGTGTCAACCCGCTAACAATCGGCTTTTGGTGGCAGTGGGAAAGGTGCAGCGACCCGCCTCGACCCGTGTCAATCAACCCGCCAAGCAACCCGCGTTAAAATCACCTCGGCTCTGATCGCCATGCAGTGTGAAAGCAAAACCCCGGGTCAACAGTCAACACCCTAATCTACGTGGTGACGTAGGCTAGTACGTGATGCGTCATAACAAAAAACAAAAACCATGTGCTCTAGCCCGGATCCACATACGGCGAACAATCGGTGTAGCAGCGTTAGCAATAGCCATAACAGACGAAACAAAGGCTCTTCTCCTCCTCCTGTGACGTACACGACTCCTTTCAATTTCAAACCAAAATTTACATCGCCTACGTTGCCTCAGCACAAGCACAGTGTTGATCCTTTGCTGCATTTCGACCATTTTGCGGGCAGTAAAACGCATGAAAACAGAGAACACAAACGGAAAGGAGGCTTCCATGTTGCTTTGCATTGTTAACTTCCTTGAACTGAATGAATTCGGTCGCACTTGTCGAAGCGCATCTTAGCGTGGTGACGTCACGCACCTTACACACGGCTGAGGAGGGGTGGGGGTTAGACGGGAGAAAAAAAAAAAAAAAAAAGACACGGCTTTTTTCGTCAATGGGAAAGGTGCCAAATGCCAATTGCTAGTGGAATGCATCGGCTTGGAAAAACGCGCGTTGACCCACTAGTTTCAGTGGGAAAGGGGTATTATTGACTTTTTTATATTGAAATGCATGCTTTTAGTTTGTGGCACTTTCACGCCCAAGTGGTGGTGCACTCGCACTTGTTTACGCGGAGAAGAGCGCTCACACGGCAGAAGAAGACGGACAGCTACGCAGCGTCTCTGAGCGAGTGGGCGAGAGAGCGAGAGAGAGAAACTCGGCTGCGAACCTACATTCATTGTTAATTAGGGGTGTAGCGGTACACAAAAATCTCGGTTCGGTACGTACCTCGGTTTTGAGGTCACGGTTCGGTTCATTTTCGGTACAGTAAGAAAAAAAATAGCAAAATATAAATGTGCTAGTTGTTTATTACACATCTTTGTGCTTTCAACAATAGGAACATTAGCCTATACAAAGCTAGAGTTCTGCTCAAAAAGTAGCCTGTATTTAAATATAATCCAACAACAATTTGCCTTTCAGACCCCGCGTATTGGTCAGCTTTCTTTCTGAAAGAAAGAAGAAAAAGAGAAGTCCTGTGCTAAAGAGAAAAGCAATCCCAATAACAAAGATTTTAACATGTATTTTACAAATGAAATGCCTCAATGAATCATTTTTTTTCTTATGAACGGTTTTCAAAAGCTTTATTGGTGGATTTTCTCAAGTTAAAGCGCCACACAGAAATGAATAAATTTAATTGTGTAAGCAGGATCTGTGTATTATTCTTATTATTTAATTACAGGTGTTTTAGCTCATTTAAATGTTTTTTATTTAAATATATTACTATTATTTATTTTATTATGTGTTTATATTTTACAAATGTGATGTAGTATTCATTTATATTGTATATTTTATGTTGTATACTTTTAGTTGCTATGTGAATATTAGTTCCTACTTGTTTTGTTGTGGTAGGAGGGTTTTGTATTGAACACGGGGCCGTGTTGGTTATTATTATAGCAGAGAAGACAGCAGTAAATCAGCAAAGACAAGTCAACTGTGCCCCGATCTACCACTCAAGAGATCTGATGGACTCAAAAAGTGTGTTACGATTGAATATTAGTTTGAAAATCGACCGGATCCACCGTATTTTTACACGAGTGACTTCCAGTCTGCCCGATCCTAGCTACCGGTAGTAGTATTGACGCAGGAGGGTCGCGTCTCGCATCAAATAATAAACTCTGCCGTTCTTTTCGCGTGCATCGTGTTGAGTCGCTTCTAGGACGCGTCTAACACGCGGCCGCACTGCAACTGGTGTGCATTGGCTGACTGACTTTAACGCCCTCGTTTCACTGCGTTCTCGCGGCAGCCACGTTGTTGCGTCGTTGGCGTTTCTGGGTCATACTGTCCTACCGTGTTGCTTCTCATTATAGTAGAGAAGACGGAGTAAATATAATCTAAACAAAGAAACTGTAACCCGATCGACTCACAGCCTCGAAAAGTAAGGGTTACATTACGTCAGAAACTCGTTCGGCGGTACGCCACAGTTCTGAACCGAGCACCACGTACCGAAACGGTTCAATACAAATGCATGTACCGTTACACCCTTATTGTTTATGCTTGTAAAATATCTCTACAGAGGCAACGCCTGTGTGTATCATCTTTTCTGTTGTTGTTGTTGTGTTTTCAACCGCGGTCGGACACTTAGAGCCAGTTGTGTTGTTGTTTAATTAATTAATTATCATTTATTTAGTTGATGCGAACCTGTTTGGTATCGTGGACGAAATCGATGCAGCAAATTATACGGACGTCCAGCATCGTCATTTGGGAGTTTAGCTCACTGTATAGCCAGGACCGAGCCATAGCGTCCTGGTGAGGACAGTGTATTCGCATTTCGTTGTTCATGCATCATGTAACATCATACTATACACTTATTCAGCACGTTGTTGTCTATTGTATTTTTATATTAAATTGCCTTTCAAGATGACATATCTGTTCTATGCGTTGGATTTTAGCTTGTAGATTTTCCCCCAAAATGCGAGTTATCCTCCGGTGCGACTTATATATATATTTTTTTCCTCTTTGTTGAGCATTTTATGGCTGGTGCGACTTATACTCAGGTGCGACTAGTCCGAAAAATACGGTAAATTAAAAAAAAAAAAAAAAAAAAAAGAGTAGTAACTAAAAAAAATAAATAAATAAAGAGCCAGCAGCTATCTCTCAGACAAATAGAAGGGAAAAAATGTGTCGCATGTTCGATTTCAGTATTAGAAGACAGCTTATTCAAAGCTGAACAAAAAATAAATAAATCAAAGGAAACCACTTCACTTCAATTCCAAAATGTATACCCTGACCTGATACGAGTCAAAGAATAAATTTCTCAAAATATTTTACTGTTCGTTTAAAAAACTGAATCCTCTTGAACCTAAACACAGTTCAAGACAGTTTAGCTCCCCACGAGACTACAAGACCTCACTGGCTGTGTTGATTGTTTCCAGATCCAGAACCAAACAAAAGGGTTGCAACATTTGAAATTGTTCACTCCCTCTTTCCGTACATTAGAAATATTGCAGCAGCTTTTCTTTCTGCCCTCTAAACATGATCATGTTTTGTTTAATTTTTGCATTTCTACAAAAATTAGACCTAGACATAGACCTTAGACATAGCTTGTATGTCTACATTCAATCTTAATTTATGTCCCCCCACGTCAATCTTCATTATTTATTTGTCACAGTACGTCATTATGGGGTTTTTTTTTGTATATGCATGGTGCTACACAAACCTTGCCTTACAACAAAGCCAAAATCTAAATGGAAAAGTGGATGACGGCTTCCAAACCACCGACTTTTGGTGTAGCACCTTTGACACGCCAACAGTGGCCCAGAACCCGGAACAATGTTTGTCCTATATTGACGTGGAGGGAAAGTAGGACGTCTCCACATGAGTACAGTAACAACATTGTGCTCTATTGTATGGTGATGACGGTGCACCATGGTGGTGGCCTGACGACTATCACATGGTCACACAAGCCAACTGTGGAAAATTGCACATTGCTACATTCCAGTTCATAAAATACTAGTATAAAATACAATCCACAGTCCTATATGCTTTGAACCATTCTAAATTCAGGCATAGACTTCATAATGTATTGACATTACACATTCCCCATTCACTGCGTCACGCCTTCCCGAAGGGGGCCGTCCAACACTCCGCTTCATTTATTAGTAGGGGTGCACGATATCCATTTTTTGAAACCGATACTGATATCGATAACTTCCTGCTCCTCAAAGCCAATACCGATATCGATAACCGATAATAAATATATAATTTTTTAAATGTATATCCACCCGAGTTTTTGAACACCTGGAGGTTTAAAAAAATAATAATGGTGGCTTCAACATAGATTTGTCTTTGATCTCACCAGAATTTTCATAATGACATGAACATTATTATAATGAACAAAACAAAGACAAGAACAGTCTTGACTTCAAATAAAGTGCCAATATTTATTTTTTCAAATAAATATAATTTGAGTCAATCACAATCAATTAGTCAATATAATTGAAGATGTGTTTCCTGAACAATGAGCGCTGAACTAAAACATAAACCCAACAGGTATTGTGCTTTGTCATCAGATAAAAATATTTGGTGCTACAGGAGACTGTTGTGGTCTTGGTCCATGAAACAACTTTCTTAACCTGGGAGACAGGTTAGGACAGCAAGCCTATCAATAACCAAAAGGCCTCTCAATAACTTACTAACTTATAACTAACACTGTAAATATTATATCGTAAGGTTTATCACTCATTCCTCATAACAAAAATATGGTAGAACAAAAAGGATTAATGCCTTGCCTTATAAGAATAAATATAAACCACAGTGAGTGAATCCATATTCAATAAAGTATGAGGTTTATTCTCTGCATAGTATAAAATCCTACCAAGCATGCTGACAGGACTAACATTACACGAAAACTATTATATGTATGTATAGACCCTACCCACGTGACGTCACAACTCCTTCCTCCTGACTGGTGCCGCCCAATTGTCCGTCAACACATCATGTTTCCCTGTTACGGCTACGTACATTCCTCCTATTTACGACGTGTTTTTCTGCTCGTTAACATTAATAATCAAAATGGTGAAGGCGTGTGTGGCGGTCGGTTGCAATAACAGAGAAGATGGACGGAGAGACTTGAAGTTCTACCGGATTCCGAGAGACCCGGAGAGAAGAGAGCGAGATGGGCTGCTGCAATTCGACGAGAAAACTGGGCTCCAAACGATTACCACAGATTATGTAGTAGTCATTTTATATCTGGTAAGATGCATTTAATATATATTTAGAGGGTTTTGGGCTGACAACCACAATTAAGATCATTGCTAGGCTAATCGCCGACAACATACACGTATGTATGTAGTGAGAGTGCTATCGCTAAACCATATAAACATTAAAAGCCCTAACTCCATTGACAAACGACATGAAATACATTAGACTTGACAGTGGATGTTAGCAATAACAAAAGATTTTGAATTGAAAATTTCGTAACTCACCTTTCCAAGCACAAGCTAGATTCCTGCCGAATTTTCGTGGACGAGGACCTGTTTCACCCAACCAGCAACGAAGTATTTATAAGCCTCCAAGCTCTTAAAGTTTTTCAAACTTTCGTGAGAATTGGCTGATTTTGTGTGGACAAGATAGTTATACAGTTCAGGGTAGCTAGCAGATGTCAGGCAAATACGGCGGAGACAGCGGGTCGAATAACATCGATTTAGGCATCAAATATGGATCTGGCGAATGGATAAACTGAAGCTTTTCCACATAACGCCTTTTATGCAACGCATCAAGTGAGTTTACGGCATCCGAAAGCACCGGGTCTTCCATGAAATGCATTATAAATTGCTCGATCAATTGAGACCATTGATAATACAGACACAAAATGACGGACAAGTGGGCGGAACCATACAGTGAGCACGTGATTTTGTGACGTCGGTGGGTAGGGTCTATAGCATAGCACACTAGCTTGAGCTACTAGCCTTAAGCATTGGCTGGCTTCTATAACACAACAACTTATTAAGTTCTGTACATATGACCCTTCACCACCGAAGTAAACATATATTGCACATCCATATGTTATAGTTAACATAAATACTTACAAACATATATTTCCGAGGCGGAAACGTAAGTAACAGAAAGCATTCACCATTCTCAATGCTAACGCTAGACACAGCACTGTGTAAAGCGAATGAGTTTGTGGGCCAAATTATAGATGCAGCGAATTATTCTGAACGGCAGGTGGCAGCAATGCCCCACAAATGGTCAACTGATTTCCCAGCCAGCGAGCACAGTTCATACTGTATTATCGGTCCTATTAATTATGTTATTGGATTTATTGGGATGACGTCATAATTCCTATTATCGAACCGATAATTATCGGACCAATAATTATCGTGCACCAGTATTTATTGGTAGTCAGTCACATGCAGGGATCTAATGCCGGATATAGGTTGAAAAAGTACGAACGCTGTACTGCATACAAACAGAAAGGATTGTCTCATGATTTGTTCAAGGATTCAAGGTAATTATTATATTTTTCGTACCATGCATGCATTTTGAAACGTTGTGAAAAAAATCAATGGGAGAAATTAGCCGCTACATTATCGGCATTATATTTCGCAATATTTACGTAAAATAAATGCTACCTGCACGTTTTTTTTGTTGTTGTTTTTTTTTTTTTTGCTTTTAACCAAGAATCGAGACTGTTTTACATTCATATCTATAAATAATTCAGGGATTTAAGCATTTATTCATAATAATTTTCAACGGAAAAAGCTTTCTTTACATATGATGGCTGCTAATTTCCTTACTGACTAGCCTCATAGTTCACAATATTTACATAAAATAAATGCTACCTGCACGTTTTTTGCTTTTAACCAATGATTGAGACTGTTTTACATTCATATCTATAAAGAATTCAGGGATTTAAGCATTTATTCACAAGAACTTTCAACGGAAAAAGCTCTTTGTCTGTTTCCACTCGGTCAGCTTTGACGGAGATAGGCGCCCTATGAATCGGCCCCGCCCCCCTCGTCCTGTCAATAAATTATGAAGTCTATGCTTCAGGCTTTACATTCTATATTTCAACAATTCAAATAATTCTAGAGCAATTTAGTCCAGTGTCTGCTCTTCAGCATTCAGAGGCACATTGCATTTTCTATTTCCAGATGTGCAGCACCTTACAAACTCTGTTAGCCATTTATGAGTTCTGAAGTGACATGAGCTAAAATCAAAATGATTCATGTAATCCAAGTTTGAAATGACTTACAACTTTCTTGCACCATTCCAACAGTATTTTCTAAAGTTTTGACAGAATATCAGAGACAAGCCATTGTTATGAAGCAATACAGTTCACTTCAAACTTTACTGACAACACCAACATTAATCATCCTGTGGTGTTTGTTTAGGTGTTCTCAGAAAAAAACAGTGCCTGGTCAATTTGACCCGGGGCATGTTTAGATCCAAACATTTTCACTAAAATCGCCATTGACTCACCATCCATTCACCGTCAATCATTGTTATTTCAGCCATGGAAATTTCCAAGAAGATCTACACTTCTGCCTGTTTTTGACTCTTCAAGTCTACAGGCCTCTTCATTGTACAAGTAGTCCCCAGGTTACGAACGAGTTCCGATCCTAGGCTGAATTTCCGTGTAAATCGGAATTAACCCTCTAAGTACCTCTGAATACAAAATAACTGTCCAAAAACATGTATTATACGTCATATTAATGAGATCAAGTAAAAAATAGGATACTGTGAGGTACATTGTGTTAAATGCCGTTATATTGAATGACTATTCGGGGTTTAAAAAATATATATATTTGGGGGTTTACCCGGTAGTGAGTCACCTTGCTGCAAGAAAAGGGCACTGTGGAAAAATTAGGGAGGCAAGAGAAGGGGGATATCATTGCCCCTTAGGTCTTAATGCGAGCCCGCCGTCCGAACTCAAAAAACCGGATTGGGACTCGCAAGAGGAGTCGGCGCCGGGGGAGAAGCAGCAGCAGCATGAGAACACAGAAGTGGAAAGTCCAAAAAAGGCGCATCCGAGGAGGAATCCTGACATTGGGAGGGCTGTGTACTGTTTACGTGACTTAAAAAACAAAAATAAACATAAACGACTGAAGACAAAATGGCAGATGACAGACTTCGGCTTCGTAAAGTCAAAATCACGTAAGTCGTACACGTCGTAAACCGGGTACTACTTGCACTGTGTACATTTAATAAAATACATAAAATTGTAGTATTGGAGTGTCCATATGTACAATCTAAATGTGCACAGTATTTTGCCATGTGCACAGAAAAAAATAAAACAAAAATCTTGTTATATAAACAAATAATGAATTTACACCTAAATAAAAAAATCCATGTGCAACAAAAATATAAATAATTCCAAATAAATCATTCACCTATTTCTTTTGATGGCGTATTTAAGTATATTAGATCTTACTGTATTGTGCAGAAGCACCCAATAGAATAATCAATAAATACAATCATGTTACCATTATAACTCCGACTTACCAGTTCCGAAATGAACTTGTCCTTTCGGTTGAGTTGCCAGGCCGTCAAAGCGTGGATGACTGACAGTGTGAATCCACTAAGCACAGCAGCTCTCATTCGCACAGGCAGCAACGTGTAGATGATGTGGATGAAGAAGACTGTCCACCAGACGCCCTCCGATGCACTGCTAGGGTGTACCATCATCAGACCATACACCTGCACAACGACCAGCACCCCTATCACCAAGTAGCTCACAATCCACATGTAGTCCTGGTGGAAGCCGTTACGGTTGCAAACTACCATCACGGCCAGAAAGAGCGCCATGGCAACACAGAGGACGGAGATATAGGCCACATTTGGCGCCTGCTGGACACAGTGGAAGGCTAGCATGACCCCGCATACCACCATTAGAACCCCCATGAGCATGGTGAGTGAGCTCTGGTTGAGTCTGAAAAAGTAGCGCTGGTAAAGACGCTCCAGTTTAGCCGACTGGAACTTCTTGGAGTGAAAAACCCACACCACACGCATCCAGCAATCGGCGGCACTCATGGTCTTGCACTGGCGTTCCGCCGAATCCCCAAAGTCCTCCTCTTTCCTCCCCTTTGGATCGCCATCTTCAAAACCCATGCCAACGGCTTTCACTCCCAGATCCACACCTTCGCCCATCCTTTTCCCGTAGTGGTCCTCTTGCCATCCGCGCAGGTCCAAGTTTCTTCTGCCAGTGTCCGCTCGGGTGTGGCATTGCTGGTGGGCCACATTTGGGGGCTCCGGATCCTCGGGGTCCCTGAGGCAGCTCATGTAGCGAGAAGTGCAAAGCGAGGACTTGTCTTTCTTCTTTTTGCCATTGCGCTCTCCCCACGGTGTCTTTCGCTCGTCCACTCTGCCCACGAAAAGACCTCTGGCCCACGACATCCTGAACACAATGTGAAGGGCAATTAGGAGAAAAGTAGGGGTAAAACTAAGTGGTTCTGGAATAATGGACTACACTATACAGTTGTAGAGTGGACTTGACAGTTGAGAGTTAAACCAAATTTGGCAAGGAAAACATGTTTCAAAGTTCAAGCCATCAGTGCTGGTCATAGACGTCATTTCAGCCAGTATCAAAGGATTAACTGCGTGTGTTTGAATTTTTGAGACCATTTATGTGAAAAAGTGACCCTAGTATACGGAATGGATTTGCCACCAGACCAAAATAAAGTTCTATGCTGATAGCCTTCCAGTTTTTAAAGAATTCTCAGATGGTGTCTTTGTTTTTATTGAAAAGGGATTTGATTTGGAGCTGGTGTGGTTCATTGGAGAGGATTTGCAATTTTTTGCAAAAGAATGATATAGTAGCTATATGCGTGCTACTTGTGATCAAAAGGTGCAATTTATAAAGTTGTGTTTTAACTAGGGCTGTCAAAATTATCGCGTTAGCGGGCGGGAATTAATTTTTAAAATTAATCACGTTAAAATATTTGACACATTTAACGCACATGCCCCGCTTAAACAGATTAAAATGACAGCACAGTGTAATGTCCACTTGTTACTTGTGTTTTTGGGTGTTTTGTCGCCCTCTGCTGGCGCTTGGGTGCGACTGATTTCATGGGTTTCAGCAACATGAGCATTGTGTAATTATTGACATCAGCAATGGCGAGCTACTAGTCTATTTTTTGATTGAAAATTTTACAAATTTTATTAAAACGAAAACGTTAAGAGGGGTTTTAATATAAAATTTCTATAACTTGCACTAACATTATCTTTTAAGAACTACAAGTTTTTCTATACATGGATCGCTTTAACAGCTGTAATAATAATGATAATAATAAAATAACTTTAAGCTGTAATTAATTCGATTAAAAATTTAAATCGTTTGACAGCCCTAGTTTTAACATTTTATAACTACCGTAATTTCCCGAATATAACGCGCACTTTTTTCCCCCCAAAATCAACTTGTAAAATCATGGTGCGCATTATAAACGGGTATATGGATGGAGACAGAAATAAATAAATAAATATATATATATATATATATATATATATATATATATATATACTGTATATATATATATTAGGGCTGTCAAACGATTAAAATTTTTAATCGAGTTAATTACAGCTTAAAAATCAATTAATCGTAATTAATCGCAATTAATCGTAATTCAAACCATCTATAAAATATGCCATATTTTTCTGTAAATTATTGTTGGAATGGAAAGATAAGACACAAGATGGATACATATATTCAACATGCGGTACATATGGACTGTATTTGTTTATTATAACAATAAATCAAACAGATGGCATTAACATTATTAACATTCTGTTAAAGCTATTAATGGATAGAAAGACTTGTAGTTCTTAAAAGATAAATGTTAGTGCAAGTTATAGAAATTTTATCTTAAAACCCCTCTTAATGTTTTCATTTTAACAAAATTTGTAAAATTTTCAATCAAAAAATAAACTAGTTATTAATAAACCATTGTTGATGTCAATAATTACTTACACAATGCTCATGGGTGCTGAAGCCTATAAAATCAGTCGCACCCAAGCGCCAGCAGAGGGCAGCAAAACTCCCCAAAACACAATTAACAAGTGGGGATTTCACTGTACTGTCATTTAAATCTGTCTGAGCGGGGCATGTGCGTTAATTGCGTCAAATATTTTAACGTGATTAATTTAAAAAACTAATTACCGCCCGTTAACGCGATAATTTTATTGACACGGCCACTTTGTGTTGAAGAAACGTATACGGCGATCTGTTGCCGACCATTATGGTACGTGACTTCACCATTTTGTTTCGGTGTTACTTCACTCTAATCGGCCGAATGATTTCGTCTGTGTTAAATTCTGCTTTTTTCCCTCTTCATAAAGCACAGAATTTAGTTTCTTGAACTCATTTGAGCCAACGTTTATTGCAGCTCCGCAACTCGGACCATAACAAACGTAAGCACACAGACTTCCTGTGTCCGTCAACTATATCTGTCCCTCGGGAAACTCAAACCCAAATAACAATAGTTACTACTGCTACTGTCGTGCCGACAGCGATGAGCTCTCACGGATTTCCGACTTACGTTCTCACTTTCATTTTACCGTATGAATCCATGGAAGAAACATTTACCGTATTCATCATGATAAAACGAGCAAGTTATACAGCAGCCTGTAAAAGAAAAGTCACATCTGTTTTGTTTTCTCATAGATTCTGGTAAGTTGGAGAAGTTGTCAAATCATATTATTCCCGTAAATATTGTCAGTTTATGGTAATGTTTTGAACAACCAAGGTGCTATGCTTGTGCTGTGTTTCACCAGTCAGTAAAATGACATTTCTGTATCTGTACATGAGCTCTGTTTCCTTGTATTCTTCTATTTATTGGTGCTAAAATTAGGGTGCATGCTATAAACGGGTACAATAATTTCCCGTAGATTTTACAAGTAAATTTGAGGTGTGCATTATACACGAGTGCGCCTTATATTCGGGAAATTATGGTAGTTGCATACAGTTAAGATGAACAAAAAATTTAGTCGTCCAATTTCATTTTCCAGTAGGGAGTTAGGGGATGGGGAACCTACACTTTTTGGGGGGCGCACGCGCCAGGGGTGGTGGGTACACATTTAGGTTCCCACTTACCTTAGCTTTAACACTTTACACTTTAGGCTAGATCATGCCAACGTGTCCACAATCAGAGACGTTTCTGCAGTCTTCCAAAGTGTTAATGTCGTAGTCGTGCAAACCAACAGTTGTTTCTGTCAGCCTTCATGTCTCCTGGATAAAAAAAAAAAAATGTCAGCTGCAGATCCAGACCAGATTTTGTCTTCAGACCTTCTCACCAGTCAACTGGTCTCTGTCATCACAACAATCTGCTGCTGGCATGGATGTGCTCCATTTGACAACAAAGGCCTCTGGAGTAGGCAGCAATCAGAGATCAAGAGCTGTCCTGCCATACTCAATTGACCATGTTCACCCTGTGAGCACTTATGACTCACTATAGCTAGCTTCAATGACGCCGACCTCCAAACCTAATAAGCATATCTGTGTTCTGGACGGATGGAGAGAAACCGTGTGGAAATGTGCACGTGAGGTGGGCAAACAGAAATATGATAGGAACACAATCAGGAGTACAAGAGCCCCGTTCCCAAGCTCACCTCTGAGATAGCCAGTGTTATGTTATGCAAGGTATAAACTAGAGATCCGTGAGTGCAATCCATAGGACAAGGCATGCTATTCCTATAAATGACTAAGTGGAACAGCCAGACGATGGTGGCGGCGGCCAGTTATTACATAACAGGACGCTTGCTCGTTCGTTCGACAGCTCTCCTTGTTTCTCATGCAGCAGGCAGCACGCCCGCGCGAGTGCAGTGCACGCCGCCCTCACACACTTACGAGTGCTAAAGCTGAACATTCCGCGGGGCAACTTAATAAAGAGACAGGGGATGTGCTGCACTGCACTGCACTCCCCGGACGCGCGGTGGCTGTTTGGACTCAGAGATGGAACGTGGACAACACGGCGGAACGGTGCAAAATTAATCAGCACTTTCCTCAGCCAGTGTCAGTTTGACTGGGGGGCGCTGGTCCACGTAACATGCACGTACCTCTGAAGGGGGGAGAATACATGAGCTCCGGGTTGCGCCCCGATACTCCGGGACCCACGTAGCTGCCGACGCTGGAGCCTGATCCGGATGAGGCTGCGGCTGTGTGCGCCTGCGAGGTCCAACCCGAAGTCTGCTTGCTGCCTACTTCTCCTCTTCTCTGTCTGTCGCTCTCGCATTCTCTCTCTCTCTCTCTCTCTCTCTCTCTCTCTCTCTCTCTCTCTCTCTCTCTCTCTCTCTCTCTCTCTCTCAGAGTGGTAGCACCATCTAGTGGTTTTGCCTTTAAAGGACAATGAATTTGGGGGGGGGGGGGGGGCATTTAAACAACGTCACTTACAGCAGTGATCACTCGGTTAATAGGTACCAGAACCTCCCGCGATCATTGGCGCCTCCAGAAATTTTTCATAGGGGTGGCCAGATGGGGCCACTTAAAATCTTGGGGTGGCCAAAACTAAAAGCCATAATTTCAGGTTTTCATTATATTATTGCAGTAAAAAGGTCAGGAGAAAACTATCAGAAAGACACGGCTACTGATATACTTTGGTGTATTGTGTAATATTTGATGTTACTAATGATTTAATGTGCATAGTCTATAACTGTCCAGTCAACATTTTGAGTTCCACAACAATGTATATATTAGGCATAAGGTGTACATTTAACTAGGGCTGTCAAACGATTAAAATTTTTAATCGAGTTAATCACAGCTTAAAAATTATTTAATCGTAATTAATCGCAATTCAAACCATCTCTAAAATATGCCATATTTTTCTGTAAATTATTGTTGGAATGGAAAGATAAGACAAGACTGTTATATACATTCAACATACTGTACATAAGTACTGTATTTGTTTATTATAACAATAAATCCACAATATGGCATTAACATTATCAACATTCTTTCTGTGAAAGGGATCCACGGATAGAAATACTTGTAATTCTTAAAGGATAAATGTGAGTTTGTATATTGTGACTAAATATTGCCATCTAGTGAATTTGTCGAGCTTTCAGTAAATGATACTGTAGCGACTTAACTGTTCTGCCCAAATGCATGATAGGAAGTGGTGCAACCTTGCCTGGCACCGCCAGACTATTCTCCCTGTATTTTTCAAACACTGTGAGAAATAGTCTGGGACCCAGCCCATTAACGGCCTCTCAAGCAAGGTACAAAATCAACCGTCCAATCAGATTTGTTTATTTGCGTGACGTGTTCTTAACGGGTAACGTCACTCTTGCGAAAGTTGTCTCTACAACAACACAGATGGCGAACGGGAGAGCCGAGAATATGTTACAATCCGTGGTAAAACCAGTTTTAAATGACCAAAAACACATCGAAACAAGTCATTGACAAGAGTCAACATGGCTCGCGCAAGCCATGTTGAATAAACTTCTCCATTGTTCGCTCACGCTAATTACTTATCGCTTTAACAACGTCACGTCTGCCCGTCGCTGAGTGGTCCACTCCGCTGTCTGTTTCCTGTGGCTTGCTCCGCCCTCGGAATTTGATCCGCCGGACGGTCGCCAGACTCAGTCGCTGGAACAGCGTTGAGTCTGGTATACCAGGCAAGTATCACACATGCATCTAGGACCATTTTGAAATTTGGCCAAATTGCGGGTCTCAGAGGACCATTTTGAAATTTGGCCAAATTGCGGGTCTCAGAGCGGAACTTCAAGTCACCTCAATGTTTTCCGCCATATATATGGCAAGACTGCCAAAACAAGACTGAAAAGCAGTTTCTGCTCTTGCACTCCTGTTTAAAGGAAACTGCTGTATTTTAAGCCAAAAGAACTGTTGTGTTTGATAGTACAATATGTCTATATGCTGCCATAGCAGATTCATGGCGCAATAAGCTCCCAAACTATTTTTGATTTGTCCGTTTTACCCTGGAAACCCCTGTTTACAGACGTCACGCAACCACTTTTGTTTCAACCTAGCCATAAAAAGAAGGTAAGTAATCGTATTTATTATTTGAAATGTCTGTCATTTTTAGCTTAGAATCATTTATTGATGTCTAATATTGAGTTAAAAAAAAAAAAAAAACGACTTTAAAAAAATTATTAACTCGCATATTTTAAACTTTTAAAGACCAAATGTGAAGTAATTTCATAAAATGCCAAATAGGGTCACAATTAATGTAATTAAACATTGCCAACAAATAAAGCATGAAAAAATTATTTATATGTTGTATATTTGACAAAATAATTGCGTTTCCGAAGTTCGAGCCTGAAAGGGGACGAACCCAGAAGTGATACATCACACCGAGAACAGCGATGGCAGCGCTCCCATACGGCCGCCATACAAAGCTCTTCAAACAATAATTCAAACAGCGATATAAGCGATAGATCAAGCGCAAGTGAGGAGATTCATGTTTTTGAAGAGTTGGAGGAAGAGGAGGAGGTTAGAATTTTATGTTGGACCGTACATGTATTAGCCAGACGCTAATCAGGATGCAAACAATGTGCCCAGACCACCTGACATGGAATGGAGACAAGACTCATCGAGATTACAAGATTGGTAAAATATAGGCTGTTATTATCTTTATGCTTGAAGCATGTCAGGTAAATAAACCACCTACTATTGCCTGGGATAAAAGAAAAGTTTTGACAAATCCCCGATCATGTTGTGGAATGAACAGTAGAAGCTAGTGACGTTAGCTTCGTCAGAGTCCGAAGGCGGAAGTGTTCGCTGAAACATGTCAGGTAAATAAACCACCTACTATTGCCTGGGATAAAAGAAAAGTTTTGACGAATTTATAAGTGTAGGCAAAATGAACTCAATACAACTATGATCGGGGATTGCCACGAGTTAGCTTTCGGCTAACGTCGCTAGCTTCTACTGTTCATTCAACAACACGATCGGGGTTTTGCCTCAAGTTACCTTTCGGCTAACGTCGCTACCTTCTACTGTTCATTCCACAACAGTTGGCGGCTCTGCTTTGACAAAGTAATCAGTCATCTATCCAAAAATCACACCTACTTTTTTGCAAATCCTTGATCATAAGCAGACCGGTTGAGGAAGCAGGCATCTTCGAAGTGTTTGTTGCAGAGAACACTATTCGATGATGGCGTGAAATTCATTCGCTTCGTGCGAACGAAAGATGTCCATTTACGTGCCCTGCTATCCTTCAGCCACCCATACAACTTTTCTTTAGATTGAGAACAATACATCGCCACACACCGCCGTGGCATCTTACCGAGAAGCAATGCAACAATACTGTTCTATGGCGGACTTCCCTCGCAGTTCTCTGTGTTACGTAATTTCCGAAAATTTCCAAAGATTGTCGAAGAAAAGCATTTTCGTTGTCAAGGGCGTTGCTATGGGTTAAACAAAGAATCTGGAAGGGTTGCGTTAAAAAAAAAAAAAAAAAAACGAAAATATGCTTGTAATTGTTTATCCATCCATCCATCATCTTCCGCTTGATCCGGGGTCAGGTCACGGGGGCAGCAGCTTTAACAGGGAAGCCCAGACTTCCCTCTCCCCAGCCACTTCTACCAGCTCCCCCGGCGGGATCCCAAGGCGTTCCCAGGCCAGCCGAGAGACATAGTCTCTCCAGCATGTCCTGGCCCGTCCCCGGGGCCTCCCACCGGTGGGACATGCCCAGAACACCTCTCTGGGGAGGCGTCCAGGAGGCATCCGAACCAGATGCCCGAGCCACCTCAGCTGGCTCCTCTCTACGTGGAGGAGTAGCGGCTCGACGCCGAGTCCCTCCCGAATGACCCAGCTTCTCACCCTATCTCTAAGGGAGAGCCCGGACACCCTGCGGAGGAAACTCATTTCGGCCGCTTGTATCCAGGATCTTGTTCTTTCGGTCACGACCCAAAGCTCGTGACCATAGGTGAGGGTAGAAACGTAGATCGACTGGTAAATCGAGAGCTTTGCCTTTCGGCTCAGCTCCTTCTTCACCACTACAGACCGTGTAGCATCCACATTACTGCAGGCGCTGCACCGATCTGTCTGTCGATCTCTCGCTCCCTCCTACACTCACTCGTGAACAAGACCCCAAGATACTTGAACTCCTCCACTTGGGGCAGGATCTCCTCTCTCGTGGTTTGCTCCTTCAGGTCTGATAATGAAGGCAATAAATTGCTTTGCCGAAGTCACATTTGATATTCTTCCAACCTTTGTAATTATCATACTATTGCAAAATAAAGTCAGTCGTACTGAAAAACAATTCATGGGATTAACATTTTGTTCATCAAAATGTTGCAGCTGTGTTAGTGCTAATTACAGCCAATTATCTTCAGCTTTGTGCAATTTTCGCTCAATTTAAAAGCTGTCGTAGTCTGTCTTTGACACAGAAGAGATTTTCATTTTCATATATTTACCCATTAACTTTTTTTTCTTTCTTTTTTTTTCTTTGTTTGGATCGGTTATTTATCATCTAAAATATTGGGGGGAAATGCGACAGTAACAAAAAAAAATACAATTAAGCGATAGTTATGAGGTAGATACCTGTGACTTTTTTACAGACGCTAATTTTTTCATTGTGAAGTAATTTGTTTAAAGTAGGGGTGCAACGGATCACAAAACTCACGGATCGGATCGTTCCTCGGATCAAGAGTCACGGATCGGATCATTTTTCGGATCAGCGAAAAGCAAAAAAAAAAAAAAGACAAGTAAATAAAATTTTTGTTTGTTTATTGAAAACTGAAATTATTAAATTAGAATATATAAAAGTAGTGCACCAGGCATAATATCTTCTTTTTAACAAAATTATAACAACTTAAAGTGCAACAGCAACATAGAAATGCACATCTTCTCCTTTTAATATTGGTTCCAATGACCACTAGTAAAATAGAAGGAGATTGTCCATTTTATTGGCTGAGACTCCCTTTTGTGATGCCAAATTCACTACATGTGCAAAGCACCCTATTTGTGGACCCAGTCCTGCCTCCTTCACTGCATTTATTTGATTTTTTTTTTTTTTTTTTTTGCATTATCAGTTGTTACTGGGATATTAGTACTGGGCCTCCATATCTTCCATTCTTCCACTGCTTGTGTCAGTACCTGCGCAAGATGAGTGCCTGTGTGACTCTCATAGAGGGGGCGTGTCTGCAGCACTGGACATTTCATCTCCCACTCTGGTGTGATAAAGTCAGCGGTTATCGTCACATAAACTCTCCCTTCCACTGGACGTCCACTCGTCCGTCGTGAGCGCAACAGTTGACGCCCGGGATAGTTCATTCACAACGTTTTTCTTTTCTCCTTCGTAGAGATTTGGCACAATCTTTTCACTAAAGTGTGTGCGCGATGGGATGTCGTAGCGTGGCTCAAGCACTTTAAACATGTATTTAAAGCCCTCGTTTTGCACAACTGAATATGGTCTCATGTCTGCAGCTATAAACACACCGGTAGCTTTAGTGATGGCTTTAGCCCGGTCGGATTGTGCAGGAAGAGGCTGCTTAAATGGTCGGTGATGAGCGGTTGTTTGCCAGGTTTTCTTCGGTCAGTAAAACACCCGGGTGATGTCGCTTCTAATGCGCGAACATACTGGATGGGTTTCCGCTGTCATATGGCTTCTTATGCCACAATGCGTACACACTGTCGCGGTTTTGTCCACTGACCTTTTTCCTTTGTCATCATACTTGACAGGGAAACCAAAACGCGCCCATACAGGGAATTTAAGTGTAGCAGGGGCGTTCAAGCTCCTCCTTTCTTCCACCTGCCATGTCTGCATTGTGCACTCTGCTCCCCTCTTTCTCCGCTCTACACAAGTTTGTGCGCCTGGAGCACAATTGCTTTTCTCAGAAATCAATCCGCGGATCACATGTGTGCCGAACCGATGACGTCGATCCGAACGGATCTCGGACCAATCATGATCCGTTGCACCACTAGTTTAAAGGTTTAAAATATCCGAGTGAATAATTTTTTTAATTGTTTTTTTTTTTTTAACTAAATATTAGACATCAATTAATGAGTCTAGGCTAAAAATGACAGACATTTCGAATAATAAATACGATTACTTACCTTCTTTTTATGGCTAGGTTGAAACAAAAGCGGTTGCGTGACGTCTGTAAACGGGGGTTTCCAGGGTAAAACAGACAAATTAAGAATAGTTGGGGGACTTAATGTGCCATGAATCTGCTATGGCAGCATATAAACATATTGTTCTATCGAACACAACAGTTCTTTTGGCTTAAAATACAGCAGTTTCTTTTAAATAGGAGTTCAAGAGCAGAAACTGCTTTTTCAGTCTTATCTGAAACTTAAAGCTCCGCTCTGAGACCCCCCAATTTGGCCAAATTTCAAAATTGTTCTAGATGCATGTGTGATAAATCATTGGAAAGCTTAAAATCTCAATTTTCTGGGGGAAGAAAAATTTTGAACAGGAGGGCATTTAAAAAAAAAAGAAATTTTTTTCAATTTCAATTTTGATTTCCAATCAATTTAGAAGGGTGGGTGGCAGCAATTGCACCAATGTTTTCTTATGCTGCTACACTTACAGTTCAAATGGATGGATTTCTATGAGTGATGAACTAATGTAAATTCAAAACCAGCCACATGATTGGACTGCTATCAGTCAATGGCAGCCTATGAGTTAAGTGAGCATTTGGAGTCTGTTTAGGTTTGACACTGAAGTGGGTTAGATAATTGGGGCAGTATGGATTTCCACCATAGTTTGTCGCGCTTTCAACAAGGCATATATATTTTTTAACAGCTACGGCCGCCGGTGACGCAGACGCTAACTCTACAAACAGGGGCAATCGGGTCGCTTTTTGTCGGCCTAAAGAATCCCCACGAGGGGTATGAGGTGCTAAAGTTTGACGATATCCTTACAAACTTGGGGAAGCTTTATGATCTGAGCACCGGGAAGTTCACCTGCCATGTTTTGGAATCTACTACTTCACTTATCATGTGCTGATGCAGGGAGGAGCATGTGGGCCAACTTGTGTAAAAATGGCCAGGTAGGTGCCGTGCATGCATGATGTGCTCAAACCAAACTCGCACCTCACTCATCAAAGTTCTGCTTAGGCATCGATATGATTCAGATTTAGTACATTTGTTCCAGTCTGCCACTTTACTCATTATCAGTCATTAAAAACATAAATTGCTGTGTTGAATGGGCAACAATAAAAAAATATTAAACTAGAACTTTTTAACTCATTTTTAGGGCCACAGTCCAAACCTGATTTCAAAATTTCTCCATCACATCATTTTTTTCTTCTCCACAGCGTACCTATTTATGTTGTTGTCCAATCCATTTTGACTTGGAGGGGTGGTAGTGATTATTTGCTGCGGGCTTCTTCCAGTTAAAATGGATTGGATGTCTATCGACGTCACTGGCAGTGAATAAGTTATAAATATAAGTAAAATGATCACGAGAGCCTGATAAAAGATGTTCTTCGCAGGTCAGAACAAGTGCCATGGCTCAGGACGCGGACCAAAACTATGCCAGCAACAGTGCTGTTCTGCACTTGGACTCTGGTGACGAAGTTTATGTGAAACTGGATGGCGGCAAAGCTCACAGAGGCAACGATAACAAGTACAGCACCTTCTCGGGCTTCCTTTTATACCCCGACTAGGTCAAATGGTCAACAGCAGCAGTTCTTTTCACTAAATAATATTGTTATAATGCCCAAAAACACAAGCTGCTTATGTTCATGTCAATTGAAGGACGGCTTCCTCAATGCAGAGGTGAATATGATTTTCTTAAATTCTTTGCTAAACTTACAGTGCGTCATATTGTTCTTAAGTCAAATGTTAGCTGGATAAGCATGTTCAATTTTCTTCCATTCCATATACTAGTAGTGTATTCTTACAAATTAATATGAAATAAGCCATCTAATTCTCATGTCATGATTTTTGGTTACCCCCCCCCCCCCCCCCCCCCCCCCACACACACACACACACAAAAATTAAACAAATACAATATAAACATCAAGTCTTTAGGTTTTTTTTATTCTGGTAAAAAAAAAATCTAACCACTTACTGCATTTTTGGACCATAAGTGACACCAGCCAAAAACAAGCAAAGTCTCACTGGAGTATAAATCACATTTTGTGGTGGAATCTATTGCTTAGCATGCATGCATAGCATGAAGATTGACTATGGTGATCACGCCAGCCAGGGATTTGTTGCTGCACCTGGGAGAAGTGTGTGAGCCTGTTTGGGTTTCAAAAAGTTCACCGTTCACCCTCGGAGAATGGCCAAAAAAAAAGTCTGACAACTGTGGGACCACTGGACTTACGAGGAAATGAGTAAACATCACATTTTGTATTATGTCAAATACTGGGATCATGGATAACCCCAATATACTGGTCCATACAAACTTTGAGAAGCCTTGGAATATCAAAGCAATTTCAGAATATTTGTTTTCCTTTTAAAAGACTGGTGAACGTGTGTAACTGCTTAAATTTGCTTTAGGAAAATTTCGAATTTAATACATTTTCTTTAAAAAGTTTATACATCAGTGAAAAGTTAATAAGTCCTTAATTTCCAACCTAAAACCACCACTGACCAATTATTTGCATTGGCAAAGGTAGCTAAGGAGCATCTGGCAAAATTTCCCTCGTGGAGCAAATTGCTGATGTGTGTTTGGGACTTGTAAGCCTGAAAATAGCCATCCAGAACATTTGTGTGGTGTTTTATTGCATTCTTGAAATTGATAATACAACTGGAGAGATGTTGGATCTGATATTTGTACTGATTTTGAGACTATTTCTTGACCAATCACCTAAAGAATATAACGTTGTTCTTTCTCTGCTAAAGATGCACCTGACCAGTAAATTTAACAACCATGCTATTTTTAAAAAGCATTGTCGTGCCTTTTTTTTTTTTTTTTTTTTAAATAAATATAGGTTATACTGTAGACAGGTTTATTATTATTATTTTTACTGTATTTATTACTTGTTCCACTGTTGGAGCTGCACCACTGTTCAATTGTTTTATACAATGACAATTAATGTATTCAATTTATTTCAGTTATACTGTATTATAGTCACCACTGCAAAATACAATTACATGTTTTACACTCAGATGAAACAGGAAATTATTTATTTTCATGTACAAACTCCCCCCAAATCATCTTCATCTGTATAATTAGCGGAAATAACTTGAAGACATCTGTGTGACAATATTTTGTTATACATAAAGTGCCACCAAGGGATGATAAAAAATAAAATAAAAATTTTGCCCCCTACATTTAAATGTTCTACACCAAGCACATTCACCAAATATATCTGAACTTTTATCACAAAGCTTTCATTACATTGAACATGCATTTTAAAAATTTGATTACTTTTTGTCAGAAGGTGGGGCAATGCCAACACTCAATTGTGATGATTTGCTATGAAAAGAAAAGCTGTTGATATTTCATCTATTTGATGACAGTTCAGAACTATTGGCTTTTATGGATTTATTTTTTATTTTTTATTTTTGTTAGTCAAAATCATAGCGCTACCTACTGGCGATAGGGAATGTCTTTTTTTTTTTTTTTTTTTTTTAATACTTTGAGGTTCTTCTGCTCGCAAATTAGGTGTATCCAATATTTGCTCAGAAGAGCTAACAACTTAACGATTTAAAAATTCCATGTTTTACATTTTTGCCAAATGGCACATTTCAGGACATAAAACACATCTGGCAAAAAAAAAAAAATCTGTATTTTACCTCACTATTTGCAGGGGATAGGACTGCCCTGGCCTGCTGTTGTATTATAAGACCTATTTGACCTGAAACTTTGAATGTCCATCAAAAGATGTTGACAAAGAATTCTCAAAATGTTTTAATTTCATCATTTGTCTTAGCAGTTGCATTGCGCTGTCTGACAAGAAAACTAAGTCGTTGAGTTTCTTAAAGCAGGGGTCAGCAAACCTGGTCCTCGAGTGCTACTATCCAGCTTGTTTTCCATGTCTTCCTCCTTTTGACACACCTGAATCAAATGATCAGCTCATCAGCGAGCTCTGCAGGAGCCTGATAATGATCATAATTATTTGATTCAGGTGTGTTAAAGGAGGGAGACAAGGAAAACAAGCTGGATAGTGGCACTCGAGGACCAGGGTTGCTGACCCCTGTCTTAAAGGGTTTCTATATGTGCACTATTTGGTTGTAGTAGATTGTAAATTATTATGGTCACACCCCAGGAATCCGTAATCGCAGCATTTCTAGCAGATTTCAACATCTTCCATAGAAATCTAAATAGTTCATGGAATATAGGGCGAGATGTTTAATATCAATTTAACTTGTTTTTTTTTCATCATGGCCGCTAGATGTCACAGTTAAATAGCACTTTCTATACACTGCGTTTCATTGCCTGACTTAAATGTTTTTTTTTCCCCCAGCAGTCAGCAGTTTATAAAAGGTGGCTAATTTATTCGTAGTTCTAATTGTTTCGTTTGATGCAATGTTCTGCACTTTATATGTTATTATGTTCTGCTGCATGGCATAGGCCTATGTTTACAATTTCCGAATCAAGTGGATGGCTTCGACTTTAACCCTTTCCTTCAATATCACCTACGTCTCAAATCCATTGTTTGTTTAGATGTTTCCCCCCTTATACATAATGCAAATTAATCTTTTCAGCAGTGAAAATGACAATATTTATTTATATTTATAAGCATTTTTTTTTTTGATATTGCAAACAACTTAACCCTATCAGAGAGTTTTTACATCGCTGTTGCATAAATTTGCTTTGTAACGGGTCAATTTAGTTTTTTATTTATTTTGCAATTGCCCAAGGAGAAACAACCCTGCATCAAGCTACGGAATGAACAAATGCTCTCTGCAGAATCAGGATTGTTCTGCGTGGAATCAACACTTTTTTGCTGCGGATTCCTAGGGGGGCTAATAATACATAGAATTTATGATTATATATATATACAGTCCCTGACAAAAGTCTTGTAGCTTATCCATTTTGTAGAAACAATTGCTAATAACCTGACTTTTAATTATTCAATTGGTTACAGAAATGGCTCATATGAAAGCTAAGACCCTCCCAAATGATGTTGAATGTACAAAAATAAAATTGTTTCACTGAAAAAAGATATCATTTAATGAAGACATAAAGGTCAAATTTTGGCAAGACAAAAGTTTTGTCGCCTACAGAAAGTAGTGTGAAAATTGAACAAAAAATGTACTTCAAATAGGAAAATATGTTACATAACATAAGTGAATTAAGTAATGCACCTTGAGATCCAAATTTAATATTTTGTATGACTTCCATGGGCTTGAAGTACTGCATCCATGCGGTTCGGCAAGGATTCATACAATTAATTGATGAAGTCATCAGGAACATCAAAGAAAGCAGTCTTGCATGCCTCCCAGAGTTCATCAACATTCTTGGGTTTCGTCTTCCATGCTTCGTATTTCATCCTACCCCAGACATGCTCAATGATGTTCATGTCTGGTGATTGGGCTGGCCAGGATCTTGATGATCTTTGCCTTGAGAAACTTCGAGGTACAGATTAAAGTATGCGACGGAGCACCATCCTGCTGCAGAATTTCGATTTTTATGATTCGGAATGTAAGAGGCAGCTAGGATTTGTTAATATTTCAGACTATTTATGTTGCCTTCCACCCTGCAGATCTCTCAGGGTGCAGACAATTTAAAAACCGTGTGGCATTTGCCAAGGCCCACAGCCTGTCAAAAGGATGGACGCTGGAAAAGTGGCAATAGGTGGATTTTTCAGATGAATCTTCCATTGAATTACAACACAGTTGCCGCAAATATTGCAGGAGACCTACTGGAGCCCGCATGGATCTGAGATTCACTCAGAAAACAGTGAAGTTTGGTGGCGGCAAAATCATGGTCTGGGGTTACATCCAGTATGGGGGTATGCGAGAGATCAGCAGGGTGGAAGGCAACATAAATAGTCTGAAATATCAACAAATCTTAGCTGCCTCTTACATTCCTAACCATAAAAAGGGACAAATTCTGCAGCAGGATGGTGCTCATCGCATAATCTCTACCTCAAAGTTCACCAAGGCAAAGAAGCTCAAGATCCTCCAGGACTGGCCAGCCCAGTCACCAGACATGAACATCATTGAGCATGTCTGGGGCAGGATGAAAGAGGAAGCATGGAAGACGAAATCCAAGAATGTTGATGAACTCTGGGAGGCATGCAAGACTGCTTTCTTTGATGTTCCTGATGACTTCATGAATAAATTGTATGAATCCTTGCCGAACCACATAGATGCAGTCCTTCAAGCCCATGGAAGTCATACAAAATATTCAATTTGGATCTCACAGCACCACTACTTAATTCGCTTATGTAACATATTTTTGTATTTGAAGTCAGGGTTTTGTCAGGGACTGTATATGCTGTAGTTGTTGGCATTTTCTTAAAGTATACATATGTGATTTTAAAACTGGACCGCAAGGATATGTTTGCGATTTTAGCCACAAATGCTTCCTTCTTCTTCTTCTTTCCCTTTTGGCTTTTCCATTAAGGGGTCGCCACAGCAAATCAGTTGACTCCATCTAACCCAGTCCTCTGCCTCCTCTGCTCTCACACCAACTGCCTTCATGTCCTACCAGTATTTGCATTTTGGCAACGACACTTAAAAAAATAATAAATAAATAAATAAAGGCAGCTTTATCCTTAAATTCAATGGTGGTCATGACAATAAAGTGCTAAGGAATGGGGGACGTCTCTCCATGGGGGCATAAAAAACTTGTTTTGGGATGCTGCTTTAGCAGACGTGTTTTGATTTACACAGCAATGACACATCATGAGAAGTCAGTGAGTTTCCAGACTGCTGTTCTATTCTTTTTTTTTTCACAGCGGAAAGACGAGAAAGCCAGAAAATGTAGAGTACTGCCATCCACCGACCAGGTTTCCCTTCTCCAATTTCAGGTAGACTTTGTCCTCCCTTTCCAAATAGAGCAGAACTGCATTTGTGGCGGCCTCACGGGTTACGTCCTTGTCGCCCGCGAAGGCTGAGATGACAGGTCTCCCATTTAACATTAGGTTCACCTAAAAGCCAGATAATTAAATATGTAAAAAAAATATTATTAGGGCTCACTCAGTGTTGAATATGCAGCTCAAATGTTGCAGTCAAAAGGTTAATCTGTTCAAAAGTGGTAATCTAAAATTGAAAGAGCCACCCTTTTTTCAATTTTCACGACAACTGTTCTTATACCTAGGGTTAGGGATCCTTTAATCCACCCTTCATTTAGAGCAGTGATCTTCAACCTGGTCCTCATAGGCCCGCTGTGGGTCATGGTATTTGTTCCTGCCGATCCAACACAGATAGTTGAACCAATGAGGTTTGTGATAAAACAAGCAGCACCTGACTGCAATCAACTGATTGCACTTGTAAAACACCAGTTCGGTGAAAAAGTGTTTTCATTTGTCTGGTTGGAATGAAACCCTGCACCCACAGCGGGCCTTTAAGGACCAGGTTGGAGACCACTGATTTAGAGTGGTTCTATAATTGTGTGCATTTATTCCAGTCTAATGCCTCCATTAAACTTTTTGTTTACTGTATGCTAAGTAGGGCCAGCTTGCCCAACAGGTTAAAAATGTATCATTGAACCCACTTCAGAGACTTATTCAGTAATGGATACTCAGGAATTATATATAAAGGCTATATAGAGATGTGAGACGATGTGCTGCAAGTGCATGTTTTGTTTGTTTATTTTTTTAATCATATAATGTAATACACTTATTAAATCGTTGGGAAACAATGTTTCAATTATGAAACATTTTGTGGAGCTTTCTTTTCGGTGAATGATACTTTGTCTGTGGCTGGGACCCAATCAGTGCGTATTTCATCTAAATCCAATAGAAACAGAATTGCACATTAGTCTGAAGCATACACGAGAGCCCTTGGACTACTATTTTTAAATAGGAAAGTGCATGGAATGACATAGCAAGTAGCAAGAGGAATAGCAGTCACTTGGGTAATTTGTAAATCCTTGATATATATATATATATATACACACACACACATATATATTAGGGCTGTCAAAATTATCGCGTTCACGCGTGGTAATTAATTTTTTTAATTAATCACGTTAAAATATTTGATGTAATTAACGCACATGTCCCGCTCAGAAAGTATTCTGCCTTTTGGTAAGTTTTACAGCAAGGCTTTTTGTGCTGTCCAACAGCGACCTCTTGTGGTCGTTTTGCAACATGGTTTATTGTTTTCTTGCCAGTTCATTATGGCTGCACGACATCTCGGGCTGATAATGTTGTGCTTATATGATCAGTGGACAAGATTTGTCCGTAAGTATGGTTGTTGTAAAGAATGTACATATTATGTTAGTAAGCGAAATGTTATATTTTTTGTATGAGACGCTTTTTGTTTATGTTTAGTGAACCTGTATAGTGTGCTAAGCTAACGATGTTGCTAATGCAATGCTTGTGTACTTTTTTTTGTAGTTTTACGACGGTCTAAAGAGGACAATGGTTTGAGGCCATTTTATTAATAAATCAGATGAAAAAGGAAGAAGTCTAATTATTAAGGCGTCGTTCACTAGCTGTCTAGCTTTGGAAAAAGTAGACGCTTCCGAGTGAGGACAGCATAGACAGATTTAATGACAGTAGAGTGAAATACCCACTACAGTCCTTATGTACCGTATGTTGAATGTATATATATCCATCTTGTGTCTTATCTTTCCATTCCAACAATTTATTTTACAGAATATATATATAATTTACAGAAAAATATGGCATATTTTATAGATGGTTTGAATTGTGATTAATTGCGATTAATTACGATTAATTAATTTTTAAGCTGCAATTAACTCGATTAAAAATTTTAATCGTTTGACAGCCCTAATATATATATATATATATATATATATATATATATATATATATATATATACATACACAGTGGGGAGAACAAGTATTTGATACACTCACAATGGGAAAACCCATTGGCAGTGTATCAAATACTTGTTCTCCCCACTGTATAGATAGATAGATAGATAGATATATGTGTGTGTATATATGTGTGTATATATATATATATATATATCAGGGGTCGCGTTAACCGGAAATTTTCCGTCGTTGACCGGTTTTTTAAAACGGTGACGGAAAAAAC